>NC_137584.1:34431163-35031163 GCF_963210335.1 Falco punctatus | reverse complement strand
AGCAAAGCTGGTTTGCTTCCAGGACCAGTAACCAGTCTGGCTTTGTGAGGATTTGTCATAAGCAAAAGAGGCAGAAAGGCCAGCACCATTTCAGTGCTGTTGGCTTACACATCCTGGTGCTTCATCATAGTCTGTTGAATGTCTGCTAAACTCTGCAGATGAAAAAAACAGTAATTTTGTGGAATTGAAGAGATGTCCCCCTAAAATATCAGTCCAAAGAAATTTAACACGCTTATAGACACAGATAAGACAAACCCCATGGGTTCATGCTGGTACATGTGTGGATTTGTACAGGTACACATATAAATGTCTGTGTATGCAAGTACTCATGCACACTACATAACATGTTAAGGGTCAAAATTAAGTAATTTGGAAGCTGACCTAGTCATTGCATTGGTAGTGATGTTAAGGAAATATTGGAACACTGGAGGGGACACAAAAAACCTTAAGAAAATCAATTTGGAGGCTGGGAGAGATGTCCACTCTGTGGAATGACAGGAAGAACCAAAAAGCTGAGGTTTCCAAAGCTAATTTGGAGTGGCAACCATATAACTCTCACAAAAATATATGCAAAATTATATGGCTGAATCTTCTGATCTGTTCCTGTTGTTGAGGTTTTTTTTCCCTTACAGCTGTGGCTGAATCCCTGAGTCTGCTTTTAAAAACTGATCTAAGTGTCCAGGCTAGTCAGACAACAGCAGAAAGGCTCTGTGTTGCAGGTTGTGTAACACCAGGGCTGGAGAGCCAAAATTCAAGCTGATTCAAGCAGGTATAGATGGAAGCAGTGAGGTGAAACTGAAAAAAAGAAGCTGCAGATTAAATGTCAGAACTGCTTTTTCCAAAGCCAAGGTCTATTAGCCTGGGGGACATCATCCAAAGAGAGTTATGGAATCCCCATTAGCTGGCCCTTTTGAAAGCTTAGCTGTACCAATAACACTCAATAATACATTTTTTGGAACAAACTTACGTTGGCAGAGAAACAGGAGGTGAATTAATAGGCCCTTTCTGGCTCTCATTTTTATAACTCTTCACACTGAATCCTAATACAAGAGGTTATCTTTATAGCAGGCAATGAAAGATTTTCCCTGAAGATTACCACTTGAAAAGTACATGCTGCATGTCTTTAAAGTACAGGACATTTTATACTTTCATTTGATTTCAAGTGACTGGAGTACTCTATAGCCAGCTTCAAGTTAATATTTTAGCAAGGATCAATGGCATAATTAAACTTTATGGATGTCCCTCATCAACAGTTCCATGTGACCATGTTTACAACATGGTGGTACTTGGATAAATCATTTTGTATTTATGGATGGCTCATAACAAGTCAGGATGGGGACTTAGCCACGAGGGATGATGGAGTAATTACACTGAGCAGTATGGTTTTAAACATAAATGCAATTTTTTATTAGTGCTATGAACTGAAATGTGTTTGACTTAAAGGGACAGTGCTGTGTCATTAAAAAAGCCTCATGATAGGGCCTGGTGTTTGGTTTAGCCAGTCTTACACTTCACCTCCAGAAGGATGTTTCCTCCTAGCTTTCTGTCTCCAGTGGCTTGAAATGTCAACCTGTGAAAAATGGTCAATCGTCAGAACCATTCTGGGCTGTTTTCTTTGTCTCAGTGGAAAGCGTAACTGGACATGGATATCAGATTTAAGTGCTCAAGTCAGGCACCATAAACAGGTTGTTCGCCTCTGAGAGATCCCAATGGCTCACATGCAGAGCCAGGACTGTCTGGCCTGAGCAGCTTGTTCTTCTTCGCTGGTCACCCCTTTTCAAACCCACAGCTACTCTCAGGACCTCTTCTAAGCCCATCAGAGGAAAAAGATATATTTTGTCACACCTTTCCCAGCAGGCTGGGCACTATTTTCCCCAGTTTGTTTTCCAGTGTTAAGCAGCACATGCAGAGCCCAGCCTTAGCACAGACTAGCCCTGTGGGAGCTACCCAGGACGGAGAAAATCCTTGCTAAAATCACCCACACCAAAGCATGTCTTCAACAGCCTTCCTTGCAACTAACCCAGACAGTACCTGGAAAAACAGGTGGGTTTGAGGAACCATGTATGCTTTTCCAGTGTTTGGATCAGAGCAGGACTTGTCCCCCAAGGGGCAGCGATGCCCAAGGAGATGTGTAGGCTGATTTCCTACCTGCCCAGGTCTCCCTCTCTGCACGCAAACATTTCTGTCCCAACTGAAGTGCAGCCTCAGTGCAGCTGACCATTGCACCTCCTCTTCCAGCCCAGCTTCCCAGCTATTTTTACCAAGAATTAGCCTGCAGTGCAGGTGGAGGTAGACTGTGATGCCCAGGAGAAATAGTCATCCTGCCATGTAATTATAGAGCAACAGCTTATGCTTGATTAACGGCAGTATAAATTAATTCTAATAAATAGATGAGGAGAAATTAAAAATGAGCAAGCTGAACATCACTGGCACAACTCACTGCCTTCTGCTGCAACAAGTGTTGTGCAATCCCTGCAAGTTTATTCTTGATTACTCTTAATGCTTCATTATTGCTTCCCCTAAAAACAAAACAAAACAAAACAAAACACAGTTCTGCTTATCTTCTGGTGTGTATCTTTCTTAAGAAACAAGTAAATGAAGATTTTCTCTCTCCCTAATATACAACCCTGCTATCACTGAGTCCTTTTGCTCACAGTGCAAGGATTTTCATGGGGTCATTCTGGCAAAACTGTAATTACAATGGATTGAAAACCGGAGCAGATCATGTTGCTGATTTTGAAGCAAGTGAGATGGAAGATGAAGGAAGAAACAGGTTAAAAGGGGAAAGCAGGGAGGAGGGAGGGAAAGGATGAATAATTAATGTTATAATTTTCTACACTGGAGTAGCCATGTCAGTTAATAAAATCTGTAGTGCAGAACCGTGATTTAACAAATTCCTCGTAAACTTGATGTGCTCCTTGCATATGTGTGTGTTTGGGGAAGAGGGGTCTCTAGGTGGTTGCTGGCCAAAGCATAAACACCTCTAAACTGAAGACTTGCCTATTTGGTGCTATTGAAAGAGCGCACTGCTATTAGGGACCGGGTTTGATGCATCAAGTCCTTCCATTTTTTGACTGAAAAACATGAAAACCACTGATCTGTGCTGCCAGAGCTCTGTGCATGTTCTTTGAAGAGACAGGGTGCCTTGGTGCTCAGCAGGAGCAGGCATGGGGTGGTGGGGCTTGTGGGTCTGACCACCATCTGCAAAGGCTGGGCAGAGCATCGTCTCCTCCACAGGCACCATCAGCTGCTGACAGAAGCAAATTTGAGAAAATATAAACCTATTTGGGCTCCTTTGGACATAACCTGGAAGCATTAGCAGGCCCTATGTTACAAGTGTAAATACTATCATCAATATTCCAGCATTTTTCCTTAACGTGAGCCTTTCTCTCTTTGGGAATAATAGTAATTTCAGATACTTGTACTCTGATAAGATAGCTGCGTGGTGGGCCATGCTGACTACTGTTTATACCAGCTGGCTGCTGGCAGCCTGCAGCCTCGCTAGGGTGCATGTCAGTCTTTTGAAAGCTACAGATAAACTCATTGTAATGTTTATCTGTACTTATATAAGCACAAAATAACCTGCCAGGAGTTTGAGTTTGCTGTGACCTTCACCTGATACACAGCTACAAGCTCGCAGTATGTTAGTATATTTAAAGAGTGTAAACACAGCCTTGCTGTGCTCCCCTTTTAAAAGACTGTTTATGTTTAAGAAACCAGCTATGGACTGAAATAAATTTGTTCAACCAATTCATTGCATTTCCTTCCTAAGTAACTGCTGCTAATGTGCTCAGAGGAAAGGTCTCCCTTTTTCTGTTTGCTGGAGATTGCTATATCAAGGCTCAAAGCTGCCTGTAGGGAAAATAATCACTTATGAGCTGAGATATACTTAAAGTGGCATTTTGCCAAACAAATGCATTGCTACTGTCATGCCAGGAGCCCTCTCACTTTGCACATCTTTAAGCATCCAGAAAGGACTTAATTATAGAGTGGTTCATATTCTGTTGGGGAGGTTACAAATGTTCTTGGCTGGCTTTTTTTGTTTCATCAAAAAAGCTTTTTCCTTAACCTCCTCATGAAACTGAATCTTCCCTGGCAGCTTTAAAGTGCAGGGTTAGTGGCTTTTCTTTCTGTCCCACAAATTCTTCAGTTCCATCTCCAAATATTTCTTGTTCATTTGGAAACATGTTGAGATTGCAATCTGTTTCCAAGGACAACTAGATCCCCAGTGGCAGTTTTACAGGCTCCTCAAAACAGTGATACTCAGTGTCACACTACATTGAGTATGAGAAAGAAAATACAAGCCCATAAGGAACCTAAAATCCTCAAATTTAAATTGTTTTGGCTGTTTCAGAAAAGCCAGGGGCTGAGGAGACATAGCTGGAACTTCCTTATTAGCCCTGAGCTTCTGCTTTCTGACCAGGTGTTTGAGTGCTTCCTTGGATGATGGCACTGGGAGCTTTGTCCTGCCACTGCCCCTTCCTGACACCTCAGCTCTTGTTCAGGTTTCCCCCCAAAAGGACACCATTTGCCATAGTGTTATTAGGATGGTGTATCCCACCAGAAACACGTTGCTTGTGACCATGGAAAGGATGGTGGTTGCTGCACCTCACTCACGCAGTGGTACCTCACTCAAGTTCTGACCACAAGGAAATGTCATCAATAGCTTGGTGGCCTGAAGTGGGGGCCTGATGCTGGTCATCACTGAAGAACCAAGCAACTTATTTCCCTACAGACAGGGTGGTCTCACTCCAGACTGCTCCTCAGTCGATTTAGTTATTAGGCCTTCCTCTTCAGCCATCGTCTGCAGCACTACTTAGCGTGGAAGGGAAGACAGCCTTGTGAAAGCAGCCTGTCCAGCCACTTTCCTCGTCAGTGGGGACTTGCTCTTGAGTGACATCCTGGATGGAAAGGAGAATTCTTTGGCTTGTCTGGTGTCCAGATGGAGGGCAGGTGTATGGAGAAGGGGATCATTTCCAGTTTGGTGATTTTTTTTTTGAGATTTCAGAAAGAGAAAGGCATGTCAAAACACCCTGTATTAGTAGTTAATGGAACAGTTGCCTGAGCAGTGGCATTTCCAGAGCAATCTTCGCTCTGAATAAAAGAAACAGAGACCTGAACCCAATTCCCTAATTTTATGAGTGAACAGTGTATTAATGCAGGAGTGATTGACTACCAGGCCTACTGCAGAGCTACAAATCTTTATTTGACCCAAATTAACATATTTCCATTTAAAACTTATGTTTTGAAAAGCTAATACGCAACAATTAAAAAAATGAGAGTTGAAAAATTCTCAAACAAACAGCTTCATTTTGGATCTTCTCTCTTCCAAAGTATCCACAAGATACTGTGATAAACTGAAAGCCTCTTGGTATAATTTGTAATGTCTTAGAAGCTTCTGGTTTAGAACAAAAAGCATTCCTTGAGATTAAATAGCCGCACTTTGTCAACATTTTGGAGTTTCCACTCAGTGAACACAAGGATTAGTTCAATGGTCCAGCCAGCTCAGCTCATTGCCAATAAGAACATTATAAATACAATACTAAGAAGACTTTTTTTTTCAACTTTTGACCTCAAGGTAGCTGTGGTAAAACAGGAATATATCTGGACATTGCTTGCAATGGAGGCCTGAGTTATTTTCCTACTTAATGCCAGCTGATACCTCTTGTGGGGATGCATTAAACAGGAGAGTTAACTGGTGTCAAACAATGATAATGCTTAGTGCTTCCTCTGGAGAGAGCCCTAGAAACAGGGTGGGTAAACACCATGCAGTCTGCAGACAATATGGCATGTTTGCCGAGGGGACCTTAAACTGGTGATGCGCAAAGTCTGCATAAACTGGTCTTTTCTGCAACAACAGGCCCTTATTCCAGCAGAACGTGAAATTGTTTCTTCTGGATGAGTTAAAGGCACCAGCAAAAATAATGAGTTATTAAGCTATTCTTTAGCAACAGCTTTGCAAATGCTGCTGAATTCCAGCTGAGTCCTGTTAGCCTGGGAAGACTGCAGACAGCAGGTAAATGATATGAATAGCTGATGAGTCAGGGAAGTATTTTTCATATGGTTTTGAAGAGGTCGAATATGCAGTTTTCCCAAGTGGCTTATTCTATTGTACTTTGCCTTGTGCCAAGCACTTTCATCAGTTTATTTTTACCTGACTTTTTTTTTTTTTTCTTTTTTAATATTGAAAGGTGTTAGATCTTTGTCTCAGCATGTCTGGAACATAAAGGTCATGTTAACCTTTTGCTACCAGGAGAACATCGGAACAAGTCAGAGAAGATGCTTGTAGGTGGGTGGGATGGATGTTTTGACACATCTTCACAGGATGCCCTGGTTTGCACAACCATTATTAGTGCTTAAAGTAGGTCTCATCTAAGACCAAGGTTCACAAAGTTTTGTACACCCATATGTAGCAAGAAACCACCCGGGCTGAAAAGAGCTTTGGCCCAGGTCCTCCATGTCCTTTGGAAACTCTGTTCTCGAGGTGCATACCTGACACATTTAAGGACCTGCACTGCAGCCTAAGTAGCTGATGCACAGTTTGACACAGGCATTATGACTCAATTTTAAGCCTTACAAACTGATACAAAGAAATTCAGTGGTTTAGGCAAGGTCAAGCAAGAACTCTCTCAAGCCTGGATCCACACATCCAAAAGATCACTGAAAAGATCAGTTGCTGAGTGTGAGTAATGGATAGGGAAGGGAGATGTCTGGAGGCCAGCGTAGGGGAATAAGGCAAGTGAGGAGCTAAGCTGATGGGGCTGAGGTTGGCTTGAGAAATAGCTGAGAGGGAGGATACAGGGGGTAGCTTGGATAGGACTGGAGCTCCTCAGAAGGGGTTTGTCTCCAGTCCTGAGCCTGCACACCACAGAGTGCCTTGCACATACCCCAGAGCAGTGCAGACTTAGACTAAAGCCAGGCACATCAAAGTGGAGAGAGCCAAATGAGAGTCTCATCCCTAGCTAATTGCCCCAAGCCTCATCAATCATTTAGCTGTAGCCTCCCAGTGAAGGACAATACCTGATGATCGGTGTGTTTTAAACCTATTCCTTTATGGTTATGGATTTATTTAAACTTTATTTATTTACATAAATGCAGTTATTTATAATTTATTTATTAATAATATTAAATCTTATTAATTTTTGTTTAGAGGTTATTTATAAATTTATTTATTTACATACATGCGGTTTTAAGGCAGAGGCAATTTTTAGGGAGAGGCAATTTACTGCTCCCTCATTTGACATTGGGTACCAACCAAGCCATCAAACAGACGGGGTAAATCCACCCCAATGGTCAGGGGGATGGAGCTGCACTTTTCCTGCACAGACCTGTGATATGTATAATCCGCCGGGGCTGACACTGCTTAATCTGGGCTGGCAGGAAGGCCATTTAGTGGCGTGTCCTTGACACAAGTATCTTTCCTCCGTGGTTATCACAGAGCCCAGACTCTCTAGGTTTCAGGGTGTGCAATACAGTTCAGACATGGAATTTGATTCTTTTGTCTTTCCCTGTGGGAATATGTGTATGTGGAAGGGGGAAGCTGAATCTGAGCCTGCTCAGTACATATATTATTGATTTTGAGCAAGAAGGTTTTATGTGCTAGATGGGGGGATGTGAAGCTGTGGAAAGCAGATTTCTTTTACTGCTTTTTGCTGCTTTTGCATGGATGTTGATCAGCAAAAATATTGCTGTGGGTTTATGAATTGTGGGTGTTCAAAAGGAAGGACTGGTAAAACCTCCCTTTGTCCTCGTGGCAGTGTTCCTTACATGAAGATGGATTGGTTGCTCTTTTTGACATGAGCAACGAGGCCAGAATTTTCTTTTGTTAGGATTGATCATGTAAATGAACAATAGAAGAAGACCCTTCTCCAGCAGATCTGTATTCCTCCTCTGCAGCACTGCAATTTGCTACTGCCTCTAAGTAGAAGCTCTGAGCTGCGTGACTAAAGCCAGCTCTGTAGCCCGTGCACCCCTATCAGCCCACTCCCTGGGCTACCCAGACCTCTGGCATGAAAAGGTTAACTTCACCACTGTATCTCAGTGGTCATTTTTGTGCAGCCTGTTTGTCTTCAGTCCCCAGCTCATTAATAAACATCCTCTTTCAAATACTTTGGACATCTGGAATATGGCTTGCTTGTCTTCTGAGACAGTGATATCCTTTTAGGCTGGTAGGGGAAGGATGAAGACTAAAGCTCCCCTTCTTTGGAAAAACACAGTCAAAATTGTCTTCTCTTTTACACCAATGAATTCACCCATCAATTGTGATTGCAGTCTGCAGGAACATTTAAGCAGGCCTCTGACTTTCATGCACAGCCCTACTGGCATCACCTCCCTTTAACCATCATTGTAAAATGTTATAATTGCACCTTGAGTGCAGGCAGAGTCATCTGGAAGAAAGCATATCTGCTCCTGTTATACAAGACTAATTACTAATATACTTGCAGCAGGACAATGAATCTGGTAATTTTCAGCTCTCTTTACTTCCTTTAATACTTGCTCAAACAAGAATTCCAAAAAAGTATTTTTCCTTTTCTTAAAAAGAAAAATAGCCAACACATGAAGTTCTTCATACAAGAGCTAGGAGGAACACCAAGTGATTTTACAGGCCTGTTCTGCTCACAGGGATCAGCTGCAGAGCTCTGAGAGGGGAATTTGTTTGACCTATTTTACACTTCTACTTGAAAATGAACCAAATCCACAAAAAAGCGTCTTTTTCTGTGTAACAGCCAGAGAGGGAATTTAAAGTTCTTAGCTTAGACAGAGCAGACATCATGAGTTAGGTGAAATGAATCCCTCCACTCCTGGGTTCAGCAGGATGTGGTCAAGCATTGTGGTCCCTTTTGTGCTTTGAATGAAGCTGGTTTTGTGTGATGCTGTGCTGTAGCATCTGCCGTGATTAGTGGGGTTGTGGGACAAGGCTCCAGATACTTTAAATCCTAAATCATCCCTGGGAGGTACGGGTTTGCCCACTGACTATCAAGAAAACCCTACACAGATCAGTATACATGACTTTTTAGACCAGCCCCTCCTGGTGGGCTTCACTTTGCAGGGGAGGTCACAGATCACAACAGTTAACTTAGGTAGAAGATACCACAAAACAGTCCCAGGATTTCCAGCCAGAAGCTGGGTCTTGGCCTTTTCTCCAGCACCTTGTTGAGGAGGCTGGAAAGTCCTGTGCATATGTGCACCCTCTCCCTGCAACCCAGCAAGCCACGCATCCTTGGCTGACTGCATCAGACACACAAATCGAGCAGGCATGGAGCTACCTTCAACACTGCACCTCATTTTCTACCTATAGTAGCTTTTGCCAGAAACATTTTAATGAGGCCTTCTTAGGCTTGGAGCCCTCCAAAATACCGAACTGCCCATGCAGGACCAGCACCTAGCAATGCATCTAAGTAATCATCTATTGATCATTCATTAGCCCCTGACAAACTATGAAGATTGAAACCTCTCACTGCATGCTCTGCAGACATCTGCCATCACTGGGGAAATGTCCTGCAAAATTAACGTGCTTTTGGGGCCACTCTCCATGCCCCCAGGCTGGGGGGGGGTGTGGGGAAGAGGAGAAAAGCTTCTTTGTTAGCCATCTCCCACCAAGCCCTCCCAGCACAGTGTCGCCTTAGAGGAGCAGTGGTTTAGAGACTTCAGTGGCTGCTTTTCATCACTCCTCTTTGAGAACACCCTCTCTCCCACAGAATTGAGGCAGGAAAATTGTGCCTGGAGCTGGAGTGGGGTTAGGGGTCAGCAGGCAGCCCTGGGTGACTCAGTGCTGAGGAATGTGCAACTGGACCTGCTCCTGAGGTGGGCACAGTTCTCCCATGGCTCCCGCTCCTTGCCTGGCATCCAGCGATCTCCTTTCAGGATGAGCACCTCGGTGTCACCTTTGCTAACTGGAGCAGCTCCCGTGGCACGCTGAAGACAAGAAATGGTTCTTAAGGCTTTCCCAGTGTTATTTCCCTATGTGTGGTGCACTAGGCTAGGGTAGCCTCTTGGTCAGGCACATACCCCTACCCCAGAGTGAGTGACCAGGGGCAGAGGCTGCAGACATCTTTGTGGGAAAAGACACAATCAGACCAGCTGTTTCAGCTGGGGGCAGTCTGTTAGCAGCGTTTGTCTCTCCAGACAGTCATCCTGGCCTCTCATTCCTTCCAGTCTCACTGCCAGAGGTTACTGCCACCTCAGTTTTGCCAGATTCACTTGTCCAGCTGTGTAAAATGGTCCAAGTTTAAATAACCCTGTTAACCTTTCAGAGAGGGGCTGCTCTGTGCTCCCCACATAGAAGAAATTCCTGGAGATGATGATGTAATGCTTGGGTAGATCAGAAATCCTGTCTTTCTTCCCACAGCTTTTTGCCAGATTACATCTTTGTTTACTGCCTCCAAACTGGAGAAATATTAGTGAAAATTATTTGCTGATAATGCCACCGGTGCTTGGCTAATTCCCCTACCCTGTAGGAGCTGTTTGTGGCAAATACACATAGCAATCGCTAATATTCACTCAAGCAGCGGAATGGATGATGTAAAAGGAAGTTTTATTGCCTTTAATTTTCAGAGGTACCCAAAACCACCCAGGCACACCCAGGGCCTGTTTAAAGCAGCACTGTGAAGACAGGGATCATTGAAATATGGAGCCTGCAGCAGCAGCTATTTGTTCAGGACCATCTGTGGCTCTCCAGGTAAGAACGAAGAGAGGCTTGGCAGTGCCTCACCCAGTACAGAGGGAAAGGAGGTGGTGTGATTTTGAGACTTCAGAGTTGTGCTATGTCTCCTTTTTGTCTGCCATATCAGTGCTCCTAAAGCCATAGGTTTGTCCCTGAAAAATGTGGATATAAATCCAGATCATGTTTGGTCTGGACAGTCAGCTGATACCATACTAAAATGGTCTACATATGGTAAGGAAGGTTTTTGTGCCAAAACATGCCTGGCTGGTGCTCCTCACAGCCTCAAAGATGTTGTGAGATGCTAAAGGAAATTAACCAAGGACAGCACCTCTCCCCATGAAGCACTGCCCGGTCCAGCCTGTGCTTGGTGTTCACGTCAGAAGTGGGTGCATGGGTACAGCACAGCCTCCTCCTCTCCCGCTTTGTGCTCTGGGTCTGCACCCCTCCGTCAGAAGCAATTTTTCCTGTCAGGTCTGCTTCTGGCTTCAGGTCTCCCTGCAGAGGCACATGCAAGAGGTGCAGTTTCAGCCTGGCTTCCAGTGCATGCAAACTGCAAATGCTTTGCAACGGAAAAAGGATTACCTGGAGAAACTCTCATTTTCTGTGTATACCTGTACATATGTCTATACCTTAATGCCTATTGGAATAGAAGAGTCAAATCCACTGCCTCTGTAGGACTAGAAAACTTTACGTTTTTCCTACTATGTTTCATCTGCTGTGAGCTTGGCTTGTCCAGGATTTATCTCAGCTCCTAATGTGTTTACAATGAGATAACTCTTGGCATGCTCTTTTCCAATTACCTAGACAGGATCTATGACTCTAGAGATAGCAAATGAAATGCAGGACCACAATAAAGAGTATGTATTTCCATGGCATTCCTATAAGAAAAGCCATTTGGCAGATGATGCATTTGTTTTTAGTGTTCCAAACTATTGCAGATGTGATGGATAAAGGTTTACTAAGCAAAACTACATTTGCTAGTGGCTGCTCGGGTACATTTGAGACGGACGAGTTTGCACTGGCTTGCTAGGGAGCAAGTCTTCTTTGTACTGAAATGTATCAGCAAGGCACATAATTTATGGTCTTTTGGGAGTCTGCAAAGGCTTTGAGCCGTAGGGGAAATGCACAATAACTCCCACATAACCTGATTCCTTACAGAAATCAATAACCACCCTCTTTCAAATCAGGCACTTAAACTGAGGTCTTGACCATTTCCTGTCCTTAAGGATTGCAGGACACCCCTCTCAAGAGCTGCACCATTAATTAAAGGCTCTTGGTTAAGTTCCAGCTTTGCATTCCTGCGCTGCATCTGTGGGCTCTGCACTTCTGCTTTGAGCAGCTCCACAGCACTGCTGTGCACTGCAAAGGTGCTACAGCACACCCAGAAATACCACATGGGTGCATCTCACTTGTTGGGGAGAGACTTTCTGTGACAAATTTCCATGGGATAATGGCATCAGAGAAAATTAGCCTGAAAGGGAATTTGAGAGGTCACAGTGCAGATCCCTTGCCCCAAGACAGGATCAACAGTATTGAAGCTAATCCTGACAGGTGCTTCTCTAATCTGTCCTTAATAAAAGATGGTGATGTGAAGACTACACAGCTTCCCTTGGGCATCTAACTCAGTGCTTCATTATTTCTAAGTTGAGAGTTTTTTTCATAATTTGTAAGTGAAATACTTTTGCTGCAGTAAAAGTCCATAACCTTTGACCCCCTTCCAGGCACAAAAAAAAAATTATTCCTTTCCTTTCTGAGGGCACTTTTGCACTGTTTGAAACATTTAACTTTCCCTGGCAGTCATCTGTCCCCCAGACTGATGTTCCCCAAGTCATCTGACTCCACAAACCTTATCTTCTAGACCTTAAAACATTCATGCTGCTCTCTTCTGAAGCCCCTCCAGCTGCTTGCTCTACCTTCAAGGATGTATGAGGCCCCAGGCAAGATCTGACAAATGCCTGACAAATGCCAGTGCTCCAGCTGTCATTGGGGTCATTCCTTGAAGAACAAAGTGACCCAGGGATGATACTATTCAAAGTTGTCACCGTCATCAAGAAGGAACAGGAAGCCTGCACACTTGCAGGTGCTGCAGGCTGAAACAGAACGAGGTCTTAAAATAAAAAGATTAGTCAGGATGAGTTTGGTACAATGCTCCGGGTGATGCTCTGTTTGTGTGAGAAAGGAATGTACCCTGAATAATTAGAAAAGGTTCCACTGAATGTACTCTGAATAATTAGAAAAGATAAGGTGGGCACCTAAAGGAGATAAGGAGCCCATCAAGTCAGGAAATCACTGAACAAAGAAAATTGAAAGGTCTACTCCACCTAGATCCCACCTATTGTGAATTGAATGATTAGGTGTCAAAATCAAATGAGTATGTATTTAAAGATGTCATGTAACCTCTCACGAAAACTAAAAAATACCTGACTTTTCACTGAAAACTTTGGAGCTAGTTTGTCCGGTGCAAATCGGCTAGCTCCCCAACATTGCACGAAATAAGTACCTTTGCTGCTTAAAGACAAAATTTGTCTCTGAACAGTTACTCTGTTCGGTTTTGGAATCAAGGTGTGAATAAATACCCTCAACATGTGAGTTGTGAATACAGTTGTGTGGATCAATTGGTTGTTTTTGGTACATCCCTCACCTTGCTCATTAGCTGTTCATATTTAACAAATTAAAATGAGAACTGGGGCATCTGAGATGGTAACCAAGCCATGGGAAGATAGGTTTCAGGAGGCTTTTATCACTTTTGTATATGTTACATTGGACTGAGAGTGGTCAAGGGAGGTTCTTGACAGCTCACTTGTGCAAAGTCTTTGCGTGTCTCTTAAGAACAAGCCATGTCCTTATAGCCAGCGCTAGGCTGAAAAACACAGACTGGTCCTTGGGCCACCCTGGAATGTCACTCTGCCTCTCTGTCTCGGTACTCCCATCCTTCTCCAAAATGAAAGGAAAATTATTTGCTGGACATAGTAACATTGACTAATGAAGAGAAACCCTTGTAGCATTGACTAACAAGAGAAATCCATGACACCAGGAAGCGATGCATGCTAGGGGAACATAAATGCAAAAAAATGTGCACTAAATCAGTTCAGGGAACTGACCCACCAGAAAATTATTTTTTTTTTATCTTTTCCCTTGAGATGGTTTTCAACCAGACCTCTTCCCTGATGGTACAATGACATGAGCCCTAAAATGTCATAGGTAGCCTGGTGGGAATGAGTGGCCAAAGCCAGGGAGAGAAGGTAAGAACCTGCCTCTTTTAATAATGACTGTAACTTAATGCTGACTAAGTTTTTGTGATTTGGATGATTCCCACTCAAACTATCTGCTCTGTCCTCTGAACCCTCTGACGTCATCTTGTATTGGGAAACATAGAGCACATTTCTACAAGGCATGCAAGTGTCTCCCTCGCTCCATTAAAGTGGTGTGAACACCTGCAAAAGCCCTGATCTTCCAACACACAGAGGCACAGCAAAGCAGTAGATTGCCTTTTTTGTTTTCAAAGGGTTAGAGGATCTAAATATCCAGGGCATTTAGTCTATATTTTTAAAAAATAAGTCAAATCTTGTGAGGTATATGCAAAGCAAATTGATTTTTGGCATCAAAAGATCATATCTGAAAGAAGCATAGTTTTGTAGGTGCCTTTTTTCAATTATGCAGCATCCAAGGCCTCAGAGTAGGCAAAATTTCCCTTTAAGAATCTGAATGCTAATATGTTTAAACACAAAAGAACCCTCATCATTGTGCTTGTTAAATTTCAGCCTTGGCTATGCCAGTGTAATGAATTTATTAAGCCATGACAGAATTAATTGCATTAAAAGCAGAGGCTCCATGCTGTCTGACTATACAATAATTGCCATTTCATTCTGCTGGGTTAGGTTGTTCACAGACTTTTTCTTCTTAAATTGTCACCTTCTTATATAGCCTACAAAGAAAAGCACATCTTTGGTGGAGTGCATCAGGTAGCTATCAGCTGGGACAATTATTTATCCTATTTTAAACAGTGACTGCGGATGATTTAAGCACTGAAGTCCTTTACATGCTGACTCTGCTTAGGTTTCACATGACTCCCTTGGCCCTGCTGCTTTGAAAGGTTGGATGAGAGCCAGAAAGAGATGCTTCTCCTTCTAGTGCTTGGGCATTTGCCCCAGCCAGGGTCTCCAGCCATAGCCAGGCAGGATCAAGCCAGCAACCTCCCTATCATCACAAGGCAAAGGATGAAAACTCAGCCATAGGGCTCAGGTGAGGACTTTGGCATGATGAGGTGCTGTGGCATTAGTTGAGGGACACTGCAGTGCTCTGACCCTAAGAAGAGCAGATGCAAACTGAAGTTCCCCAAAAGTGGGGAATTTTTAAATCTAGAACTGCAACCTGCAACTCCTGTCTCATCCTGGGGCTTCTGAACTCCACCAGTTTCTTGTGTTTTAGCTTCTGAGTTTCTGCAGCATCTAAGAGAGAGCTGGTCCAAGATGTGCTCTGGTCTTGATGGAGTCAAACAGATGGATATTTAACTCCTGCCTTAGTCCCAGGATCCAGGAGCCCTCCTCCTGCTTGACCTGGATCCCATGAAATTTCTCAAGCACCTCGAGCACTCAGCAACCAAACCCAAGTGCAGTTGCACCCTCTCCATGGTGAGCTGGCAGAGCCCAGCCTGAGGCCCGCTCAGATGAGAGCACATTGCAGAAGCACTTGTAGACCCAGGCTCTGTGCTCCAAGGACTTAAGACCACACTGCAGATTCCCAGAGGAATGCCCTGAGCACAAAATGAGTGCTAGTGGTTGAGGATTAGGACAAAGGCATGCTCCATGCCTTGAGTGAAACCACTGAGGTATCAGAGGTATCACCACCACTGAAATGTGGTGAGCTCTCACCAGCCCCTTTCCTGCCACCTCTCACTGCCACCTGTCCATGCCCTGTGGGGCCAAGGCCAGGAGAGCATCTTCCTCTGATTTGAAGCTATTTTAATTTCCAGAGACACGCCAGGAGTTACAACGAAGTATTAAAATCCTAGTGTAGTCAAGTTTGTTTTAAATAGTTAATCAGCTTAGGGGAAGCCTGTAAGGCAGAAGGGAGTTGCAGGTAACACCTGCTAGCACATTGACAGGTCTTGCCGACACCTTAAAAGCACCCTTATTTCCCCAGGGCTTTGACTGACAAACTTTTGTGAGACTCATTGATGCTGTTCAGACACCACAGTTTCAGCTAAAGAGCAAACAAAGCACCGCCAGGGCACATTTTCCATTCCTGGGGGCAGCTGGCATGGTCTGGTTGGGCCCGGCCCACTGAGCCCTGATGGCCTTCAAACAGGAGGGGATGGCCCTAAGCTTGTGGTGACCCTGAGGTGCCAGGAGTTGTTCAAAAAGGACAAGTTAACTTCAAATAAACCACCTGACCCAAGGCTTTTTAGCAATTTAAGAGTGCAGCAGGTGCTGTTGCAGAGACAAGATCGAAGGCCTGTTACTGCAGTTTCTAGAAAAGACTGCAGTGCATCTTCCCCATGCACCAAACGTGAACTCTGGGATCCTACCAGAACCCCCCTCGCCACCACTGCAAGAGGCCATGGCACGGCTCAGACCATGGCCCACTTTCCTCTGGGGACAGTAGGGACGTCTTGGTTCCAGCACTTGTTGGTCAGTTTTACTGTGATAACCTGCTTATCTTAAAAGACCCACTTGTGCCTGATTCAGATACCATCTTGACTTTGAGCATGCCTGCCCTCCGAAGCCTGAGCAGCACATACAGCAGCTCAACACACCTTTAAAGGTATTGTGTGCTCCCTAGCAGAGACCGCCCCCAAACAAACAATGTTTTCTCAGTGATTCGGGAAAGAAGGCTGTTATTTCAGGTCTCTAAAAATAATCTTGACCTCTGCGTGCCTCTGCTGGCTTGCAGCTCTAACTCTTCCAGCAGCTGTTTTTGCAGGGTGTGGTGCAGGGCGCTCTCCTAATGCCTGCTGTGCTCAGGGGCAAAGTGCCACTGCCGTGCTCGGGTCTGGCTGGCTTCAGCGTCCCACTCCTCTGCCAGCCTTGGTGGTGACATTTGCCTTTGCTGCCACTTCCCTGCACTTTCCTTCATGATTCAGCCCTAGACTATGAAATTAATCTTGTGCAGGAGTGGTAGAAAGTACAGTCATTAGAAGGGGACGCACACCCATTATAGCTGAAGAGGCCAAACAGAGGGTTGGGGAAGGTTTATGTTGCCTTAGCTACAGCAGCAACACTATACCAAAGGCCACTGGAGCAAACCATCTTCTGATCTTTCCCTTACTTTGGATTGGTTTATTTCTTCCTTTCCTTTTCTTTCCTAGTTGCTTCACTATGTATTGCTTGGCAACTTTCAGAGTCTTATGCTCGGACATTGCACAGCTACATGCATGTTGGCACGGGGTTGTTATCTGACTGCTGGGAAACGATACACAAGCAAAGAGCTGTCTGGGGAGTAGCAAGAAGTCTGCTCACACATCAGTGGCTATGTATTCATCAGACTTTACAAGTTGGCCTGGGATGTTTCTGAGAGAGAAATGAACCTTTCTGATTTCAAAGGGTGTAATTTATTTTTTTTTTTCATTGAGAGCACTAGATTAACTTTTGTAGTCTATCTTATTTGTTTAGTTTGGCCTAAGGGAAAACATGGAATTTCTGGCCTTTGGTTGTTTATTACTGTCAAAAATTCAGATTGAAAAATGAAAATCTTGCAATTTAGTCTCCAAGAAAATATCTAAAAGCATTGCTATGGTAGCAGAGCATTTCATTTAGTTATTGAGTGCTGGATTCATCTCACTTAGCATTAGATACCTACAGCGAGATATCAACATCTGAGCCAATTTCCCTGCTCTCCTTTTGCAACGTAGGGAGACGAATAGCTTTCATGTTATGGTTCATCAGATTTATTTCAGACCCCCATTACTGGACAGCCTACTTACAGCTCTCCACTAGCTGTAAGAGGATTCTAGACAACTGAGACTAGATTCAGCCACCTCCTCATCAGTCTTGCAGATTTGCTGATGTATCTTTCCTGGTTTCTACCTTCTGCTCCAAAAAGGTCTTCTGTAGGTCTTGTCTTATTTCTGGCCAGTCCTGTGTAGATATCTTGGACTGCCCAGAACTCCTCAAATGGCACCAGGCACCTACTAATACGCAACTGAAACCCTAGTCTGGACTGTGATTGCTTAGACTATGCATTGGCCCATTGAGCATCCATTGAGTCTGATCACAACATTCAGGTAGTCCCAGTGTTTGTTGCAGTTGGTGGCACAACTGTCACCTCCCAGCAATGGTCTGCTTTGAGTCAGGATCAACATTAAACTTTATTTTCCCTGATGGCACAGTGCTTTATTGGAGTTATGGTTTATGAGACTGCACTTGAATTTGTCTAGCTTCAGTTTCCAACCACTTCTTCTTGTAATGTGCTTCTCCATAAAATTTAAAAAGCTCTTTAACATTTTAACCGTTTTATTGACTATAACTGAGTTGCCACTAAATCTTCTTTTCCTGTATAAATCAAACTGATCGCTTTAACTCTCTTAATGTATTTTTCCAGGTCTCCAACATTTGGGGTTTTTTGCTCCTTCTGAATATTGATACCATTTTGTCAACTCTCTAGAAACGCACATGCTGAATGCAGGTCTCCTTCTATTAGGCATCTCAAAGGTACACATCTGAGTCTGACCGCATCATTCAAAGCAGCTTTCAGTCAGTAGAGGGAAACAGGTCTCTCCACAGGGCGGTGCATCTGACTTGAACTTTTATTTTCTAATGAAATGAACCACTGACTGGAGGAGGCTGTATCAGTCATGAAGGCAGCTGAAAAGCACAGCAAGGCAGATGGGAAAAACATGGGAAACAAAGTCTGCCAAGAAAGTGTCTCTGAGTGCAGATCTCCCATCAGTCAGCCTCCAGGGAAATAACAGGAAACCTCAGCGGAGGCTGGACCCCCATTTTCTTGCACAGTCTGGGTAAACAGAGATAGTTTTCTCTGTGATGTGAGTCAGCTTCTCTAAAACTGAAGTTCAATAGGAAAGTAACCCTGGATTTGGGGAGTGTTAGTACTGGACTTCTAAAAAAAATGTGATGGAGACACATTCTTTGCAAATTTTTTGCAAAAAATATTGCTAAAGATTTGCAAAAATGCAGTGTCAACACAGTCCAAATGCATTCTGCCAGCTTTCCCTTATCCAAAGCTTGTTGTTGTTTTACTTCCATGGCCCATCTAAAGCTGCCTTGAGCACTCCGTTAACATGATTTCATGCTCACAGGCGCACCGGAGCCAGCTGTGCATGTGCTGATGCTACCAGTCAGGAAACCAAGCCAAAGTTTCAGGAGGGCAGGAGTGAATGGAGGGGAGTCAGGTGGTGAGGAGGAGGAAGCTGGACAACAGGTCATTTATACTGCTTTGTGCCTGTGTATCATATACAGAAATGAACAGAAACTGTGTCACCGCAGGCAGCCTGCATGGTACTAAGTAATGACAGATGCCAGGGAGTGGTTAAAGAGGTTCACCTCCCTTCCCCTCCCCAGCTCTTCCTTCCACATAATCGTTACTGATAAGGAGAACATGCCAGCCCCTGGGGTACCATGGCATCCTGCTGATACTGCCTGTGTTCCGTGTCCAGACACCATGGTGGCAAGGTGCACATAGCATTAGCACTTTGGGGGCTGAAAATAATAATGTGGCTGATGCAGGTGATACAATGACAGGATGATAATTTTGCTTTATGCCTGTTTTAGCTACAGCCTCTCCGTTTGCTGTCATGGAGGAAAATACCAATTACCTCCTGTAGGGAGGATAGATTACTTGGTGCTGCATCAGTCACCCTACCACTGGTAGCAGGATAACACAAACTCATTTCCCAGAGGTCTCCAAACAGCTGTCAGAGAATAATGACTTTCAGTTGCTACTAGCCCACACCAACTCTGAAGCGGTGACCTAGAGGCAAAAAGACTGAATCACATTACATATCCCTTCAGCTTTCAGATGTGCCTCCATTTGTTCTCTAACACCAAAAGATTTAATTAATAAGGATTATAATTTTTCACGGCATGGCTCATTTTTGCAAAAACTGGTTTGGAGACCAATTTCCAAGAACTCCTTCTCTTTAGGAATTTTTCCTGTGATATATACTAACACTCTCCTTATTGGTATTTTTTTCTTCTGTTTTAAAGCTTCAGGAATAAAATCTAACCACTCAGTGCAAAAGTAAGCTTCCTTAATTGAAAACTGGTATTTTTTATATGGAGGTGAAGGCATACAGGTAAAAATACTCAGTAATGCATCATCAAAGAGCAAGACTTCGAAGCTAAAAAGAAGTAGTTATAATGCCATGCCAGGATTTCTAGATACCCTCAGATTCTCACATCCCATTTTTGTTACTTTTTATGTTGCAGTTGAACTGAAACATCCATTCCTTGGTTTTGAGTTTTATTTTCATTTCTGTCCATCTCTCAGTGTCTGAGGTCAGACTTGCCTCTCATTTATGCTGTTGCATGAAGTAGTCTCACTGAAACTGCTGAGATAAAGCCAAAAAAATGTGAATAATCAGCTACCCAAGCTGTATGAAATTATTTCAGGTGTTATTTCCCTAGCAGACAGACTCTGGTCATGGTATACTCACACCCCTAAAACTGTGATTTTTATCTGCCTTTGATAGGTTTAGCATACATGGTGCTTACCCACAGCAATAACTCTTGGTGACAGTGGCCTTGCAGGCACAAGAGAGGACCACTAAAAGATGGAAGATAAGAAATTCTGTATAAAAGTAATTTAAAAATTAGTAAACAGGTTTGTTTTAATCTTGTTGTAAACAAAGCAGTTTACAAATAAGCAGGTTTTTTTACTGTATAAAAAGTGAACGTAATACAGTGTGTTTCCACCATGCAAACCTAGATGTTAAAAAAGGATTGGATTTTTTCCATTACATTGACAGCTAGTGTTCCAGCCGACTCCGGGTTTATAAAAGGATGCTGCTGCTTTGATGGGTTGGCAATTGGCAATTGGCTCTGGTATGGATTGGAAGAGCCATGTGTTGACATCAAAGGAGCAACAAAAGTTCACTCCAGAAGTCCTTTGGGTTTAGCAAAGGCATTGCTTGTTCTTGCAATTCTATCCCCAGTGATTTTAACGATCACCAAATAGCAGATGAAAAGCTTAATCCTTCCATCCGCACAAGTCCACTAGAGGGAAACCAGTATAGGGAAATCTCTACAGAAGTAAATTAGCCATCCTTTTCCTGCAAGGCTTGTGAAAAGAGCTGGAGGCTCCAACAAAAAATACTTCCATGCTTCAGGAGGAGTAAGAAGAAAGGTCAGAGTGGCCACCAAATATTAACCAGAATCCATAGTCCCTGCAGAGGAAACACCAACAGCATCCAAGCAGCAACCAAATCACTCACATCTACAGGCATCAAAGACAGCAGAAGAGGACCTGAGCACTTCCAAGACATTTGGTAGGATTCAGTTCTCTTATTTGGCATGTATTCAACATAAATGTCTGTTTCTGAGCCAGCTACCATGGCTCCTTTCGGTAGCTTGGCCATCCCCAGTGCCTGACCATCCCAGCTGATAGAACAGTCCCTAGCATTATTTTGACCTGGGCTGTCTAGTGCTCTCTCAAAGGCCTAATGGGCTCAGTTCAGGGTGGTAGCAGTCACTTTGGGGCAACCTCACTACATTTGAGGGCAAGAGCTTTCACTGCCATTTCTTTCCCCTCATCATCAGTGCTAGAGAATGATCTATGGCATTTTAGTTTTCTAGTGCAGACATAGCCTGGACATCTGTATCAGAGTTAGTCACTTCAGGTTCCCTTTACAGCCAGTGGAAAGAAACAGGCACTTTCAGGGTGCAATATCAAAGCCCTTGTAGATATTAGGATAAGGAAAAATGCATTCTGAAGTGCCTGTATTTCTCCGTTGACTATAAAAACAGTCTAGACACTTAGCTCATAGGCAGAAATTGACAGTGTGAACATCTGGAGTTGGTTGGACAAATCCCACCTCTCCTGTCAAACATTTACAAACTTCTTCCATAAAGACACCATTAGCGTGGCCTGCATCTGTAGCACAGTTGCAGGCAAAGATATTTTCCCTTATTTGTTTACCAAATATTTCAGGCAGAAATTTACTTCTCTAATGAATAAGAAAAGAGGACTTGTTGTGAAAGTGCATAGTTAAATGCAATGCTTAATTTAGAAATAACACAAAGCTTAGTCAAATAAATAGAAATGTTTTTTGAGGTTAGCATAATCTGATATAGAAGATGGTTGCAAGGGTTACTCACTAAGAAATAGACCAAGCTCTCAAAAGCTGTATTGGAAGGACAGTCTCTCCCTGACGGACTAGGTGACCTACTACGCCTTTTCCATCTGACATGAAGCTGGAGTCACACAAAACCCCTCTGATCCAATATGGAACATGCCCATAAAAAGTTAATTTACCAAAATGATGTGAGCACAATCGATTCAGTGGACTGAATTTTTAGCAGGTCAGCATTTTGGCTGTCTGACTGCGGTGTTTCTGGTAAGACGTGTACTTACTGCTTTTCTGTGCTATCTGGGATGCTTCCACTGAAATGCTTAATGTTTTGATGAGGGGAAAATCAGATCACAAACATTTTCAAAATCCCATCCTTAATCCCATTTTAAATGTACAAAATGACATGAAGTTTAGCCTCAAGCACAAATGAAAAACTTGTGTGTTGTTGATAACTGGGTTTAAATAGAAGTAGCTAAGCTAATGCTGCTCTATATTTTATCATCTTCACACTCTTATTGATTGCAGACTGCACTTAAAGCATTCCTGTGGCTGAAATAGTCTTTTCATGCTGAGTATGCACATGATTGTGTTGATTCAGTGAATGACAGTGTTTTTAATTTGAAGCTTCTTCCCCTTGATAAACAATTCACAGTAGAAGTACTTTTGTGAGGTGAGCAGGTAGTAAAATACTTAATGCAGCTTGTGAACCAGTGCATGGGTGGACTTGATTGTCTTGACCACAGCCTGCTTTTGTGAGTGATGGAGCTGGGATGGGAGGGCCCCCTTGCTTCCCGGGACCGGGGAGGTGCTGGTGACCATGAACCACCTCCTCCACTGGTACAACTTGGCTGTAGCTGGTCTTTGTGGTGGGGCCACCTGCACCCATTTTGTGGACCTATTCCAGCATAGCATACACATCAGCAAGAGATCCCACAGCCCTTCTTTTCCTGAGTGTGAGGAATTAACGGCAGATGAACATTACATCTGGGTTCCTAGATGACCTCATCGAGTTCCCCATTAATGGTGTTGGGTTCCCCTCTGGCACCAGCAGTGACTGTGTGTCTTGTTTTCTTTCCAAACACAGGAAATCTCCCACCTTAGGACTCTTTTAGACAGGATGGATGATTCACTCAGTGCTACGCTGCCCATTCCTCAGGCTACAGCTGGGGACTTTAAATAGAAAATTGTCTCAGACAGATTGTGCACCGGGGAAACCCTTTTATGACCCAGAAAATGCTCTCTGCACAGTATCTGTTTCATTGTCAGGGCCACAGACTTCCCGAGCTCTATCCTCACTCCCTGGCCTCTGGCTGCCTGACGTCAGCAGTATTTCCTTGCATGCCTGGGATGCCTGAAATTTCTGGGGCTTAGCTGGGAAACAGAGAGGATTTGGGGAAACAAGGGTAAGATTCAGTTTTCTTTCCCGTAGGAGGAATTTGCTACCGGACACCACTTTGTTATGCACTGGTCATGTTTACTCCCCATTTTGCTACAGCTCTTTTGACCGCTCAGGCTGCCACAGTCTGCAGATGTTTCCTGCCCAGATCCTGCTCTGTAAGAGCTGGTGAGGTAGGAGATGGCCCAGTAAAAATATGGCTGCTTAGTTTTGAGCTGATGTGTCTGTGAAATATCTGGGACTAAGAGACCACAGAGGCAGCAGCACAAGCACTGCCCAGCGGGTTCGAGCACCCCTGGTGTGGGCATGGAACTGGGCAGGGGATGCAGCCCGGTGTCTTCCCTCCATCACCAAAAGCCCTCAGGCTTTGTGCCTTAGGTAGGATCTGAAGCATTCCCAGGATGAGGCTCTGTCTTCTAGAGAGAATTAGACTGATATTTTCCCTATATAGCTTACTGAAGTTAGGTAATTTGGGTCATGTCTGATTTAGGAAATTAAATAGGACTAGGGTGCAGGCCTGGAGCCTTCCATATTGATAAGATATTAACCCCATTGCTGTCATGGGCTTTGTCCTGAGACCATCTAACACAAGCAACTGCTGGACAGGGTATGAACTATGGACTGTTCCCACCAGGCAGTTTCTCTATGCCTACGCTGGTTTTAGGACAAGACTGTAATGATAAGCCATTCCAGAGCAGGTGGCCACGTGATGTTCTGCTCAGCATGATGGTGTTGAACACACATCTGGCTGGAGAAAGGAGCAAGGAGAGGGGCTTGTGAGCCACCGACAGCACAGAGCCACAGTGATGGCATGCACCCAAGACCTGGGGAGGTATTAGTGACAACTGAGTTATGTCAGTGATGGAAAATCCCTAATTCAGACCACAGGGCTGGGGTCAAAATCAGTGCTTTAGTATTGAGAGAAGCAGATTTGATTTGCCACCGAGTTGGCTATCATGTCCTGGGAGCAACGTGTCTGGCCAGCAGCAGGCAGGCAGAACACAGCCAGGCAAGAAGTCTCAGTTGCTCTCGTATTAAGAATATCTTCCACCAATGCAGATTTCTAACACAATAGCATGCAGATGAAAACCAATCTCAGGACAAAGGTTGGGGAAACAGCCTGGCCTTGCTCTAACTCTGCATACTCTGCAGCTTTAATCACTCTTATAACTGCAACAATGAAAGCCCAGTTACAGTTCTGGCAGTGGCGGTGCTGGGGGAAGACCAAAGGACAAATACATCTGCAAGAAGCAGGCACTGATCCAGACCAGCAAATGGTCTGCAATAATAATTTCATAAGGAGGTTTTTCAGTGCTTAGTGGGCAGAGTGATGGCTGGGGACACACAGACATAGCTCTAGCAAAGGCTCTGTCCCTGGGGAGGGGTTTCTTGGAGCCTGCTGCACCTCAGCCTGAGAAACACATTTCAGGATGGTAGTGTGTAAAAAGAGCTGCCATTCTCCTTTTACAGCCAGGTTTGTAAAGGAAGGTCTAATCTCTTAGATTAATTGAATAAAATCCTCAACCCACCACAGGTGCAGCAATGCTATTGCTACCACAGAGGCACCATTGACCACTGTCTACGCGTCTCAGAAGAGAGTGAAACCAGCCTAAACAGCAGGATCTGCTTTTAGCAGTTTGAGAGACTTTTCTTCCTCTCCTTACAGTTCCTGTCTTGCTTGTAGCGTCAGACCCTGGCAGTAACACAGCGTCAACTGTTTGGTTAAATCTGCCACCTGCTAGATGCCTACAGTCTTGTTGGCCTTATCTCACCTCCCAGGAAGGATGCCACGGAGCCCCTGTCCCCTGCCTCCACCTTGTCACTCTCCCAAGAAGGGAAGAGCAAGCAGCAGGTTGAGCCCAATAGTGAGGAGGAGCACCGTGCTGAAACAGCCTTGTTCTCTCACGCTGTCATCAGTAGCTAAAAGAGGGGTGTGGGAAGCCTGCAACAGTTCTGTTAAGTAAGCAGGACAAAGCAAAGCAGATAGAGTGGCTCTGCGTGGGAGCCACATTTCTCTGCTTTAGAAATGTTTTTTTTTCTGTGTCCTGGCTATTTGTTCCAGTCCCTGCCCTGCTTTTCCTCCTATTGCCTCTTTCCTTCCTGTATCTTCCTTTTCCACTTTCCTCCTCCATCACTGGTGAAAGCATTGTGGAATAGGTTGATACACATGGCGCTCATAGTTTGTGCTGCCTAAAGTATCATCCTCCTTTTTTCAGTCCATAACAGACTTTTCGGCTCTGACTCATCATCACAGACCCATCCAAACAGTCAGTGACAGTGCTGTGGGGACTCACACTCAGGTGGTGCCAAGGAACTGTGAGTATTAGCTTGGTTAATCAGAATTAGGAAATAAACCATTGGGCAAGAGATGACCAAGACAGTATTTTCCATGCAAGCAATATTTTCCACCATTGGTTTCTCAGATAAAAGGCAGGAATTGCTTTCAAACAGATTGTAGGGCACAGGTCAACAAAAATGATCCGTTTATAATTTCTGCTGTCAAAACAGTATATGTACATAGATCTCAAACAGCCTTGTAATCTGCTATTATCTTTTCTGTTTGTTTTCCAGCTGAAACCTTAAATGGCTTCTCAGATCATGCCACTGTGCAGTGGACATGTTCCAGCTCCCAAGTGCACTGTTTGGTGATTAAACCCATCTCCCTCCATGCCACCACTCCCAACCAACTCTGCAACCCCAGGCCGGGTGTGCAGCAGCACCCCTCTGCATCTCTCTCTGTTTCAGCCAGGGGAAACACACAACTCAGACTCTGACTTTCACTGGCATAAGAAGATAATTTGGGGAACCCAAATGCAATTTTGGCAGTAAGGCCAGGGAACCCCTCTTTGACTAGTTAAGCTGGTGACACCATGGCATTAAAATGCCTACTAATGACATGCTAAACCGAAAGTCACAGTGCAGGATAGTTGTTCAGGGATAGCATCAAGATGAATTTCAGTGGGGACCTGCTGTGAGAACCCTGACCTCCTGGCTGGCACCAGGCATGTACACAACACAATGCTCCTATTTCTAGGAGCCAACCTCCTGTCTGTCCAAGTCATGTTATTGCACAGCTATTGACGCTATCTGCTACGGCAGGATAACACAAGGTGACGTTAATGCACTGAGATACATCAAGGAAGCAAGAAAGCAGGGGACAACATGCTGTTTACATGTCATAGATATTACCTGACATTGCAAGAACACCAGACTGGGCATCAGATTATGCAGCAAGGTGTTTACAGGCCCAGGGAAGACAATCCAGCACCAAGTGTTGACAACAGCAATACTCACTAGCAGCTGCCTTCAAAGCATCATTACTGACACCGTTACTAACATTATTAGATGCAGACATTAGTAGTTACTACTAGAGCTCAAGACTGCAAAAAATAGAGGGAAAATCATGTCCGTTGATGTTGAGATTGACCTGCTAACGTCATTTGCAGAAAGTGTCAGCAGACTGTGCTTTTCTTCCATTGCAGACTGCTGTGCACATAGCAGGCAGAGGCACGGCTCCGGAACAGGGGCAGGTTGTGACAGTGCTAAGAGCTGTGCAGCAGCTCTGCTTCATTGCAAATAACTAAACACATGCTCTTAGCTGGGACATGTGTAATGAAGTTTATCCCCTTTCACCACCCTATGCTGGAAGCAGGGCAAGTCCCAGCTGGGGAGATGGTTTGTGTGCAGGAGAGTGAACACAAACCAGAGATGTGGAGATAGTTCGTGTTCACTTTCCTGGCTTGGTGGTACAGGAAGGGCATTTCACCCTGTTTCACCTCGTCAGGTACCACTGGGGATGGAGCTTGGTCCAGCTCTGCTGACTCCCATATGCTCAGCAAGCGAAAGGCAGCACCGATATCTGTGGTAGATCTGTCAGATCCCTATTACTAACTTGCAAAGAAAAAATAGATCTATTTGCAAAATACCTCCCTGTTTTGGAAAGCTCCTGTTACATGGCTAGTTGGCATACCTTAAATTTAATTTCTCCCAATGAGATAAGGGTATCGTCAGGGGAGAGGTGGTCGTCCCTTAATCTCCTTCCCTTAATCTTCCCAGCCCATAAATAGATATAACAATAATGTTATCTCCCACTTTCTATTTACCTTGTCCATGTAGATTGTAGGCTCTCTAATGCTTTGTATTTCCTCATGGCAAACACAGGAGTGATTTATTAGTTCTTATAGCAAAGATATAATGTAAGCAAATATGAAAAATCTTGTGACCTGAGAAACTTGAGATATGTAGGTTCGGGTAGTCAGGCAAGGGGACAGCACTAACCCAACCTGCACCAGCACTCCCCTCCCTAAAATGAACCTCACCTCTACCCCTGCAGGTGCCCATGCTGATTCCTCTTTGATCTCACACAGTTCGTTTTCCATTCGTCATTTCTTTCCTATCTTGATTCTAACTCCATTTTGGAAACAAAATTTGGTACAACTATGAAAAATATGAGGACAGCTTCTCTTCTGGAATAAACTGGCTCTGCTGAATTGAAGCAGAATATACCTACATACACTAGCCAAATCCCTGGCCCCTAACATCAATATTTATTAATTTCTGTACCAGGAATGCTAACAGCAAGTTTCAACGTGTTGAAAAGCAAATATTGATCTGTTTGCTTGAAAGTCAGATTAGGCTATGTCCATAGGTAAATATTCCTGCTAGCAAGTAGAGGAGAGGTTATTTCCCCTCCCCCCTTCCCGAAGGGAGGCAAACCAAATAAATAATAAAAAAATCTATTTGATACCTAGTGAGTTTTTAGTTAAGGAGGCACCAAACCTGAGGGAAACAGAAACCCTGGGGAGCTGTCAAGTCACTGTTCTGGCAGTTTTGTGGCAGGGAGCAAGGCTCGTAAAGACAAGTACCCATTAGTGCTTCCACTCCTTCTGAGTGGGGAGAAAATGCTCCTGGGGGAAACAAGATCAAACTTCTACATGAGCAGAGGCAAAGGTACTCAAAAAAACCTGGCTGAGCACAAGCATTTCACATTTTGGTCTTTGGTTTGCTCCTCAGCTCTGCTGCTTCAAGGCAATCATTCCCAGTGCTGACACATCCTCCCCTTCTTCCTGGGATGTCTCACATGGAGATAAAGACAGAAGGCCAAATTCTTCTTGGAAGGAGCTCCTTGTTCGGTATTACCAGCATCTCTGACTGTGTGGCAGTCTCCTGCCAGCACCCAGAAACCCACGCCAAGGCCACCCTGAGTCCGTCACAAGATGGGTTGCAAGGATTGCTACAGGGTGATGGGAGAGCTGTGGGCTGACAGCACAGGCAGGGCCCCTGGGCTGCACATGTCCCTGCCACTAATCTTCCGTGTCTGCACAGGGCAAGCTCAACTCGGTAAGAGCCAATCCACCTGACGAGCTTTTGGAGTGCTGCAAGGGTTACTGAAGGTAAAGATTGCTCAGGACTTTGCCAAACATTAAACCTGGACAGAGGATAGCCAGCTACTTTTTCTGGTTTGTGCTGATTTTGCATTACTGCTAATTTCTAGCCCAGCATAAGGTACCTTCAGACCTGATGCCACACACCCCTATTTCCACCTCCATAGGACTGGGGACATATCAGCCTCTTGGCTTCCTGAGGACGAAGTTCTCAGTTCTCAATGGCTTCAGGAAACCTCTCCATCATGCCTCTTGATCACAGAGAAGACTCTCACTCCACTTCTGTCACTTATCACGATAGCCCTACGATGGATGTGCGGGCAAGATGTACCCACACTACAAACTTCCTCATACAGGTGTTGGTTACCCATCAAGGTGGTTTCATCCCCCTTGACAATGATGAAAGGCTGAATTAAGATCTGAATGTGCGGTTCCAGGGAGTGCAATTGGTTCAAACAGGCTGCTAAATATCTCAATAGCCTTCAGCTAGCAACAACAGGTATATGAATGTCTTCCTTGCAAATAAAACAAACCTCTTGCTTTTATTATGCTTATTTTTCTTGCCAGTATGGAGGAAATCTACCAAAATTGGAGGTACCAAATGCACAGGCTCAGTTCATTTATGTGGAGGGACTAAATTCAGCTTTAAGTCATCTTCTTGCTCCTGAAACCAAGATGAGAGTATAGTCAGAAGTTCGCTATTCAGAACCACCCCAAGGCCGCTCTATAGCCACCTGGGCTGGTTCCAGAGGGACTGGTTCCCTCCTGGGAGAGGGGATGGAGATGTCTGCCCAAAAGGGCAGGGACACTCGCAGAAGGGGGTAGCCCAGATTGTAAGTGCTGAATACCAACCACAGCTGGAAATTGCTCTTTGCTGGTGGATCTTGCATGTGTTGCTGGTGGGAACCAAGTTACTCAGTGCTCAGACATTTCAAACCTGTGCATAGAGCAGCGATATCCTACTTACTGGTATAGTCACATCTATTCCCTCTGCTCCTCTCCTTGCTTCTGCTCCTCCTGGAAGAAGGCTGCACAGCACCAACAGTTTGACTCACTTCTGCCTCTGTTCCCAAGATTAAAATCTAGTTAAAATGCAAGAGATGTTTTTGTAATTCTTGAGAAAGCAACTGAAGCATGTTTCATCTTCTTCTCACCTCTGAGCAAGGCTGTGGTGTCTTGGTTTAGCCAATAAATGATCTAGTGTGGATTGGGTTTTGCTTCATACAGCACCTAGCACACTGGGCATCTCACCTGAGACAGAAACAATTAGAGAAGAACCCAAATAAGCAGGATCTTTAGCCATGTGTTTCCCTTGGTTGCTCCATTTCTTCCTGCAGAGAATGGCACTTAACCAAGGAGTAGACAGGATAAGGAAAGGGTTATTTCTTTCACCGTCACATCAGAAAAGATACTAATTTCTCCTGTGGAGGCTGTCTCAATGAGTAGTCACTTGTTCCTCTTCTCCCAGACCACATATTATTTTACAAGTTCACATTAAAAAAGGTTAATGGGGGAAGCAAGCACTGACAGTGACTTTCACTCCCCCAGAATGATTCACTGCATTGCTGTAATTTAGCTCAGTGTAAAGGTCCATATAACAGTAATACCTATACAAACTAGCTGTTATCAAAATATTGTTTTACTTTTTCAATTTCAGTACAATTTTTTGTCTTGACCCTTCTGTGGATGAACTTTGTCTTGAATAAACAGCAACATCTGGAATTCAGCAAAACACACCATAAAGGGAATAATATGTCCACAGCAGTTTTGCTGGAAAGGACAAACCCATTTATTACTCAAATGAAAAGTTACGATTGCTAAATGTCAGATGAAATTAGAAAAAAAAATTTAATCCTCTCTGTGTCCTTTGTGTCCTTGCCAGCTCAGTGTGTGTAGAAAGCTGTCCCTCCGTTATCACTGTTCTGTCTTTCTTCTTCCTGGCTTTGTTGAAAGTCTGCAAGGACTTGCTAATTGCAGACACAAGATCAATTTGGTTACCTTTACACAGGGGCAGAGTTGCAGGCAGTGCTTTTTTAGCTCAGATAAGGAAAATACATCTGACAGAGTGTTTGTGATCATATCATGCCATGACTCTAACCAAGCTGCATTCTCATTGCCCCTTACCTTGTTTGGGCTGAACTCAGAGTGGCAGCACCCTGCAGGCTGGGCTGGCTGGTGAACTGGTGCTTGGAGGCAATCAGCCACCCCAGGAACACCCTGGCTGCTGGGGACAGATGAGGACATGCAGCTAGTGGGGTAATGGGGAGAAGAAAGCACTGAGAACCTCAGAAAATGAATGCCAAATGTCATCTCTCCCTCCCTCCATCCTCCCAGCTGAGCAGCACACAGATCCTCCAGGAGGAGCAGCACCTTCTGCACACTCTGAGATTTTGATGGCACAGGGCACCTGAGCCCCAGGCACAGTGTGCAGAAAGATGGAATCCATCTCCCTTTGTTTTGTTTTTCAGTGGGTAGCTCCTGGTTTCTGGTCTAGACTTGCTTTCTTCAGAGCACGTGTAGAGGTCATGAAGTCACAGCTCCCATAAATCAACACAAGCTAAACACATTAATCCAGAAACAGAAGGAGGTCTTCAGCTAGTTGGGCAGTTTTTGTCATAGGAGATTGGTTCAAGGATTGAAATGCTGCCAGCCTGGAGAATAAACATCACTTCAAAGGGTGACTCTCTGTGCATTTTAATTTTGTGCAAGGAAACATCTTGGGTTTTAGGAAGGGGAGAGAGAGATTGAATTTATTTGCACAAGGCTGGGGTGGGACCTGCTTCTATGCCTGCTTCTTCCAAAATTTCATATGTGATTGCAGATATATTTCTGATGGCCAGATCCACCAAGAGACATGACACTCTCAGCCCTGCTGACACTCCTGGGATAAGGTGGGTGACTTTTAAGCACATGTGACTCTTTTAGTTAAACCAGTAAGTTTAAAATTGAGTATTACTGGCTCCATCTCAGCTAGAAAGCTAACCAGTGCATGCCATTAAGCTGGTGGGACATTGTTTTTGGCCCAGACCAAACTGCAGGCAGCAGTGCCCTCCTCAAAAGCACTGGGTCTGCACCTACAGCCCAGATCTGGGCCACCAGGGTGATGATGCCTGTGGCATTCTGCCACCTTTTGTGTGTCCTTTCACAGCAGTGGTGATGTAGAAAGCCTCTTATCACTTGTGTAATCAAAACCTAAACAGACTTCAGCCAAGCTAATGTATTAGTAAGCAGCATTGTGGGAAAGCGGCATAATAATTTATGTAAATAAGTGAGAAGTTTTTCCTGTTTCCTCTTCTTCCCCATGGAGAAAACAGAGGTTACATCCATACTAACAAACTCAGCCTGAAGGTCCGGGATTGCAGGTTTAGGCCCCCAAACTTGCTCACAGGTACTGTTAAATTGGCAGTGCTGACATAGCACAGTTTAGGTCTGAGCTGTCAGTACTGTCCTCGCAATCCCTGTGGACAGTTTAGGATTTAGCAGGGGCCAGAGGTTATTCCCAGCTGGCTGTTTGGATGTGGCCAGCCTGACTGGAGGTGTGGGGACGACACTTGTGGGCAGGCCACCTGCCTGCGGCTGGAGAACTCTTTCTGGCTGTTTAAATTCACCAGTGAGGATATACCCTAAACGTTTACGTTTCTGTCCTTGGGATAACTGCAACCTGAGAGCTACCCTGCAGGGCAGAAGAGACAAACTCACACCGTCCTGGGTGATACTGCAAGAAAGCAATACCTTAGACCATAAATAAGTAAAATTACATTAAATATAACGTAGCCCTCACTGTGAGCAGGAACTGCTTAATAGTGTGGGTTGCACATCGGTTAACCACAGCAATCACATCTCCATGGAGTACATAATATTATTTTAGTTAACATAACTACCTAAGGGTGTGCTTATATTAGATATTTCCTACTACTAGCGGGGCTGAAGTCTCAGCAGGAGGTGCAAGGGACCCTCCCTTCCCTGGCTGGGTCAGCCACTATCCCAGGGGCATCGCCACCTGCCACCAGCTCCTGGGAATGAGTGCCTGGGAAAACAGCTTGTTTTCCTCTAGAAAATGATGGCTCGTATCCCCCCAGCTGCAAAGGACAAGCAGCCAAAATGACAGTGTGTGCTTTCAGCTCCCTGCATGCTCAGGGTAGGGCATTGAGCTGGGCAGTCCCTCCGTCCTAGCCAGCTCCCACCGAGCCCCCCTCACCTGTCAGGTCCCACAACATGTTTGGACCTTCTCTAGCCCATTGCATTTCCCATGCATGTCCTCATCAGCCTGGTGCAGTCACACCGAGTTCTGCCAGGCAGCAGCTCTGCCTCACCGCCACATCCCTGCCAGTGATGGGGCAGAGCAGAGCACTGGGGCACTGCCTTCAGCCTGGCCTGGGATCCCAGGCTGCTTGGGAAATGCACCCGCTCCAGTCCTCCTCTCTCACTTCCTCTGTTTTGACAGCTTTTCAGGGATATTCCTGCTGCAGACCGGGCATGGTCCTGGATTTTTGGCAGCTTTTCAGGTGGGGGAGTTATTTTACACCCAGCTTGAATGATGAGATGTTGGGATGTGTACAGTATCAGGGAAATGTAAATTTTTATAAAAGCCTTACATATGAAGGCAAGGTTTTACAGCAACAGATATGGAAATGAGGTGGCTGGCTACTGCCTGCTCCTATTCTCTAGTTTCAGGAATCCTGTTCCTTGCTAAGGAAAAAGAACACATATTTTATATTTTACTTTAAAAGAAAATAGACCCAGGATATAAATGGGACCATGGATTACTCCTGGTATCCTTCAAGAAAAAAAAAAAAAAGTTCCAAGAGATTCCCGTAAGAAGCAATGAAGCAGACCTTCAATTTCCAATAATAAGCCTACAGTCCATATAAACATATGGTGCCGTTGGGTTGGAGATGCTGAGAGATATAAATCTTCAGTGGCTAGTCAACTTCATGTCTGGTATGTGCCTTGCCTCTACTGACATATCACATCCATCCAAGGACTACCATAAATTTTAAATATTTCACATTCTCTCGATCTTTTTTCTTACAAGTACCTGGAGGAATGCAGTATTTACCCCAGTACATGCAGCGCTGCTATTTATAACCGTGGACCTATCAAGATGTTTTGGTTTTTTTTTCCCTGAAATCTTGGAACAGTTCAACCAAATGAAAAACAACCATCTTTCATTTCTTTTATTTAATTCATTTAACTACCAGGGCTGAGAATGTGGAAGCAATCCCAATATAATGTCGTCTCAGATGATACTGAATTCTTGCAAATAATTTATCTATGACCAGAAGGACAGATTCAGTGTCTGCTGTATGATCTACAGGGAACCATAAAGAGCCTTGCCTCACAGAAATTAATGCCTGTGTTCAGCCACTGCATAACAGACCAGACCTGGCAATGCCCTAAACTGTGCAGAAAGTCACACATGATCTAGGCCCCCAGCAGTATCGTGCCCACCGTGAAGCTTGGCAAAGGCAAGCATCTAGAATTATCCCATCCTTCCACACTCCCACATTTTCATTTCATTCACTTGTTACATCTTTCGCTAAACAAGAGAATGGGCTCTTTGCAGAAGGAACATTTACTTTATTCCTGGCTTGTACAGCGCTTGGCGCTACAGGAGCCTGTCTCATTCCAGGCAGGGCTTGTTATGGTAGCATTGCAGTGTGAATAATAGCTGTATTTTGAGTTCCTGCCTCCTCTTGCTCAAGTTCCTTTTGCTCACATATGCATGCACATACCCAGGCTCTCCAGGACCCATTAACAGCCCCTCAGGAGGCTTGAGTCTGACCTAACTTACGCCAATTTTATAAGTAACAAAATTTACCTTGATAGAAATTGCTGTTGATTTATACATGAACCAGAAATAGGCACTGGACAGATATTGCTGGAACTGGGTACATGTGATTATCCTTTCCAGGAGATGAAAAACAGAAACAGAAAACTCAAACACAGGCATGAGAGGCTGCGGAGACAGGCGCTTACAAATGCAGATGTGGAGTGAGCCCTGTGCCAGCCTGACCTGCTCTCCCTACACACCCTGGGCACGGTTGGGCATGCATGGGTGGTGCACACCGGTGATGCTGCTGCTTCTCCTGCACCTGCAAGGAGGCCAGGGAGTGCAACAAGCACTACCCTCAATTGTTACTTATTTCACTTCCAAGCAGGAAGGTATTTTCGTGTCAGGTTAATTTTTGCAGCTGTAGGGATGTTTTCTTCCCCCAGTGACATACTGTGATTTGCTTGTGCTCAGAAGAAGTAAGGACCAGGTTTGTCACATGCTTCCCTGGAGGCAGAGGGATGTAAACCAGCTGGGAATTGCTAATGGCTTGTAGGAATATAAAGAGAAAGATTACATCTTGGTAAGTGAAAGTACTGGAAATTCAAACTGGGTTAGCTGAATCCAGGTAGGAGGTAGAGCCTCCAGCTGTAGCCATGAGGTGTCCTGTGGGACAGCAAAGACTTTCTACAGCCTGATCCTTCACCCCAGGTTCTTCCCACCAGGGAGATCATGTACCGTGCTCCCCTTGGCCAGAGTGAAAGGGCTGCAGTCACCCAGGGATGCACTACCAAGATGTGAAGGGTGATTTCACATGCCACGAATCTGTCACGAGGTTGCATGGAAAGTTTCACCCCCCAAAGTGATCCCATCCTCCCAGCTGTCAGACATGGACCCCACTGCAGCTGTACCGGTAACTGCGCAAGGTGCAGAGCACCAGTAAGGCCAGGCTTTCCCGGATGAAAGACCAGGCAGAAAGGTCTCAGCTCAACACATGAAAATCAGGCAGCCACAGCCTGAGAGTCTTGTCTTGCTGAACTGGTATGTGCCAGAAAGGAGCAGCTCCCCATTCACCCCAACACATCACAAGAGAAATTTTACTGTTACTGACAAGTTAGGAGCAGATGGAATTTACTCCAATTGAAACTGAGGAGTCCCAGCAGCCAGCTTCCTAGTGCTGTAAGAGTACACTGTTTGTAAAGGGCAAAATGTAAAATTTCTGGTTGGGAAAGGAAGGCTGAGCCGAAATGAGATCACCGACAATGCTGTATCGGAGCATAAGATGGGATATTTCTTCTTCCTTTCTCTTGCATGTGAATAGTTTTATATGGTACATTTATCTGTAAGAATAAAACTCTGCTCAAGTGCCTTCTGCTTTGTCTGTTTTCCAATCTAGGGAGAAAAAATTAATTTTAAAAGTCCAAGAAGAAGCTCTTTTATCAGCTAAAACATCCCCAGTGTTCTGAGATAAGGATTTATTTCAGCAATTTCAAAACTCTTGCTGATCCTCCCCAGCATGGGGGTTGCTGGACTCTAAGATTCAGTCATAAATTTTGCAAATGCTCCCAGCAATTTTAATTAATGTAAAATTTGCATTTTAATGAAGAGGGTGATGGAGCCCTCCAGCAACAGAAACAATTACATATTGACCTGATGAAATAGCAGCAGGATTGTTGCAGTGAGCACGTTTAGCTTGGTTTGTGATGGATTCAGAGTGTTTTCTTGGGTGCAAGCTGTGGTGATCCAGCCCTGCCCACAAGTTAATGAGCAGAGTTGCAATGCCCAGGAGCAAATGCCTGGGAGTCCTGCTGATCTGGGCAGGTTACATCAGGTAACCTACCTCTTGATTAGAATTGCTCAAGGAGCAGAAAGTGAAATGAGGAACTGAGCCTTCTTTTCTTCCTTGTCCCCAGCATGGGTCCTGGATGTTCTCTGGGAGGATCCAGTGGTGATCTGGGTGCACTGGGAGCACAAGAGAAGGTATTCTGCAGTATTCCTTGCTTTTCCACATTTGCTGCCCTAAACAGAGACAAATGGCAATTTAGCTCAGTTTCTTGGTTCAAATCAGTATGAAACATAGAGAATTCTTTTCACCACTTTTGCAATCCCTCCCTCCAGTAAAGCAATTTTCACTTTTTCCAGGTGATGATAATCTGCATAACTGCATTTCAATATGCAGGACCTGCTATGGAAGCTTTGAAAATCTACAGCACTTGGCATCAAAAGGACAGTCATTTTTTTTGTATCAGAGAGCTTGCCTCAGCATGCATGCTTGAGAATAGGGCCAAGGCACTAGAAAATGTTTTGCATCCAGAAATTATTTATAAGCATAGATTAAGTTTAACATGACAGGAAACATTAAGACTTCAGCCTGTTGAACAGAGAGGAATATTATATAGTTTCCTAGCAAGGTCTTGCTGTTCACAAGATAATTTATACATTTCCCCTCTCCAGATGCTTTACAATAAGTAACAAATGAATGGCCTGGGGTTTTTTTTCATTTAGACAGGGACAAGTAAAATCTCGGTTGAGAACTGATTTCAGATCATCTGAATCCAAACTCAGTCTTACTTGTGTGACCATTTTTTTCTCCAGCACATCAACCCCAATGAGAGCATGAGCTCTACTTATGCCCCAGCCCTTAGAAACAACAGAGCAGTGTGGTGTCTGTACAAGTGGCTCTGACTCAGTTTACCCAACTGTCCCTATCTTCCTGTGAAGTGACACACTGGGAATTGGATCTCCCTAAATGCTCATTCACCTCCAGATCATTGATTACCAGAATAAAAGGGGAAAAACTGGCAGGAGCAATGGAAGAAGGATATTTTATCTGCATATCACAATATAAGAGCTATTTACTCAATCTCCTAAAATGATAAGAGGGTGAGGTTTACACTGTAAAGTCTGGAAGAGAGCAATGCAGGCAGATTTAGCCAACCACAGTAAATGTTTTTTTTTTCTAGACCAACCTTTAAGAAGACCTTTAAGTCCTGACTGTACTGCATTTGCTAAAAACTCGGCTCCTCTTAGCCTAAATAGCAGCTCTCCTTTCCCCACCCCCATTGCTGCGGTCTTGACCTCATGTGCAGTCTGTGCGGTTATGCTGGTATTATCTGATCAATCCCTCTGTACTTTCACTGCCTCCTCTGCTCACTCACCCCCTGTTTTTCCTCTGTAGGGATAGTGGTACATTACTTTTTGTTATTACACCGTCAAGTGCCATCTTGAGCAAACCTGCCTGCAACATATAATCTCTACCTCAGCAATCCTTCCTAAACAGTGATTTGCACAGCCATTTGCAAGTAAGAGCATGTCACAAAGGGAGCATGGGAGCATGCAAACCAAACAGCACTCCTGAACTCTAACCAAGTCATTACAGAAAAGGAGGCAGCTGGTTTTGGGGCCTAGGTTCTGCTTAAGTCCTACATCAGGTGCTCAAGTGAGGATCTCTATTCTAGGAATTGCATCTCAGTCTATACTTGATCTTCACTTCTTTCATTCTCCTTGTTCTATTCATATGGGAAAGAACATTTTGCTACTTCATATCTGTCAGGTCTAACTCATCTCCCCACTCAGCAGTTCTCATTTTACATCTCTTTTTCCCTAGCTCTGACACAGCTGTGTCTGTCAGTCTTTTTTTTTTTTTTTCTAAACTTCATTAATTGTCTACTTACTCTAGCACTGCCCTTCCCTGCATATTTTCTTCTTTGGAATACCATATCTGGATAGTTTTAGTAGCTGTGCCTACCTTAGAGAAATCCATCCTTTCCACTCTCCAGGCTCTGAGCTTCTCAGCCCAGGTGACTTTGTTGTTTCCTTAATTTATCAAAAGTCATCCTTCTGAATACTGACAACCTTGGCAAATTATATATTTCGGTTTACTCTTCATGCAGTTTAAATCGAATCCACTTACAGTCATGCAAGCTGAGGCCATTTCCTACAAGCAGTTCTCTGTCATAGCCATAGCATGACCAACATTAGGTAATGTAAATCAGAAGAGTATCTCCAGTCTGGTCATTAGTCAATTACATCTAAAAGAGACAGCAAGAAAAAGTGCAGCTTATTTATTATCCTAAAGTATTCCCTGTAATTATAATAAAAAGAAAGGAGAAGGGACAAATTCTTGCCTGCCCTCCTGAGAACCAATGAATGCTCTGAAGCATGACAGCAAATTCTCCAGTCTAACCTGCTGATTTATAATTTCAGTGAGTCTAATATCATACTGTTCACTACTTGACCCTGTTACCTGCATTAGGCTCAAAATCCAGGTACCTTTAAAGTGGAGGAAAGCTTCTAAGCTCGAAGAAAGTTATGCAAAGGGGTCCTTGAACCTCTTCTGTACTCATGGGCTGTGGAAGAAAAGCACAAGACAATTTATTACTGCCCATTCTTGGTATCAGGAGATCATTTGAAATCTTGGAGAGATTTTTCAATTCTGTGTCTCAAAATGTAGGGGAAGTTATTCCTTACAGCAGACAATAAACGGATGTCAAAATAGCTGGTTTCTTCAAAGATCTAGTCATTGTTTCCTAGTTTTGTGCTTGGGGATTTGAAGAAACTTTTAAGCTGAATGGATGCTTACAAAATGATAACCAAAGACACACTAACAAAAACATATGCAAATCAAAATTTAAAAATGTCTACTTCCCTGGCTGGTCAAGGGAGGGCATCTTTTACAAAATGTTATCAATATGTGTGCCTCTCATATATAAAATCCAAGCTTGAAAAAGACAGCTTATAATTGCCACTAGTTCTAGAAGGACCAGTGTGCGAAAGATAGTATGATCCCGTTGTTGTACATAAAACACCTTGCTTTAGCTTACAAAAAATGTGCTACATTTAGAGGAGCAACTCCTCTCAGGAGCTAAAAGTTAGCTTCCGATTTGTGAACCTCCACCATCAATAAAGCTTCTTAAGGATAAACTCTCCCCTAACTTACTATTGTGTTGCTCTATACCCACAGATTTAGAATTTACCTATTACCTCTTACAAGAAGAATGGTTATCTTTAATCAAAAATGAGAAAAAATCACCATCTGATCTTGTCACCTGATGAAGAGGGGAAGACAGAGATATGAGACATTTAGGGAAACAGTAGATTTGTTCCCCAAAATGAAGTTTCAGTCATTTCAGTACATTCATCTTATTACACATGAGATAAAGGTGACCTGCCTGAATTTTATTCATGTTTTTTTCAGTTGTAGAGATACTTATCTTGCTGGCAGATGTACAGCTCCTTTTCCTGCCTGGTGGGACCTAATGCTACAGGGAAGTCCCCAACTGCAAAACTACTGGCATTTGTGTGGGACTTTTACTGCTGCCTTTTGACACTTCTCTCCTGAAAACTCATTAATGCAGAACGTGCCACTGAGCTTCTTCTCAGTCAATAACCCTTCAGCTGGAAAGGACTGTATTTCTCATTTGCATGCAGGCCAGCCCAGCAGACTGCACAACCTCTCTAGGCAACCTGCTCCAGGGCTTGACTGTGCTTATGATAGAAACCTTTTCCCCACATCATGTTTGAACCTCCCAGGAACATTTTATGACCACTGTCTCTCTACTTGTTGCTGCAAACCTCCAAAAAGAGCCTAGCTCTGTCTCCTCTGGCAGACACTGGCAAGTTGTCATTAGATTCCCCCAAAGCATCTCATTTCCAGACTAAAGAAAATCATGCCACTTAGTCTTTCCTCATAGGACAAGTGTTCTGGCCATGGTCCCTGACCGATGGCACTGGTAACACTTACCTGAAGAATACTCCATGGCCACACTCTTAAAGTACCTACCAGAAAGCTTCAAATCCACAATTTGCCTAAAATGAAGAATTGTTTACATGCAGCATCCTGAAATATTTATTTCTTATGATTAAACCATGCACAGCTTAGATTATCTGGCAGCATATGGGAGCTACTTTTGTGGGTAGGTGGCAATAATGGTTAGGAAGATAAAATGACATATCTCACTGCAAAATATTTTCAAGCAGAAAAAAAGTAGGTTTTCAAGGGCTTAAATGTATTTCTGAAAAAAATCTGCTTGCTCTAAAATTAAAACCTGGAGGTGAAAAATTCTTCAAACAAACACTGGAATTCCAATTTTCAACCAAAAAAAGGGTCAGTTTTCGGTTATCATTGAGGTAGCAGCTTTTTTTCCCATCAATGGGCAAACAACTTTCTTGAGTAAAAAAGTTCTATTGCACTCTTGTGAACATTATTCATGGCAAAATGTTGTTTTTTTCTAACCAGCTCATACAGAAGACATGATCATTGCCATTGCATGTCATAAATTTGCACAGTGGAGCACTCATGACAGTCTTCTGATGGGACCATTTTTTACACTGTAATAAGTAGATCTCCTCAGCCTCTCCTCCAGTCTTGTCATAAATCTGTCACACCAACCCCTGGCTTTCCATTTCAGCCTACACACACCTGACATATCCTATACTTTCGCTAACATACTTTATTTGTGCATAGCAGCTTTCCTCATGAGGATCTCACAGCTTGGATGCACAGCATCATCACTGCCTGCCTTTTGAGTACTGCTTGACTTCCTCTGGAGCAGGATGAGAAGTGCCATCAAGGTTGTAGTGGCCAGAAGTCATGAGAAACAGCACAAGTTGCACAAAAAGGCTCATCTGTGCACTGTGCCAAAAGCCCTTCTTCGGGTGAGGTCCCCATGGCAAGGAACTTGCCCTGGAAGAAGGAGCAGAGATTGTAAAAGCAGCTGGTGTTCTTTAGCCTTGGCCAACACAAGAAGGCAAGACGAAGATCATAACATTGTATAGGTCTGACAAGAGTATCAGTGTTTTCTTTCCACTTTTGAACTGGAGAAAGGGCCGGAGCCCTTTCAGTGCCACGCTCCCTTGGATCAAAACAGAACTCACCCAGCAGCTCCTCCTCCAAATCCACCTTCCAAACATTTTACCACACCATCTGTTCTTATTTCTGAGTCTGGACAACCACATATACATGCTTATATGTACAAAGACCATGTAGCTCTTACCTTAAGACATATAGGTGCCCAAACTGAGCTGATGACCCTCAGGGTAGAATCATGGTCTTGTACCTATTTTAATCATCATGCCTTCTTTGGGGCACGGCCAAAATTCCTGTCATCAGAAGTCATGTTCAGAAATTTTTAATTTTTTGAAAATCCCCCTCACATCTCCAGCACAGCTGACACCACGGTTCCGTGTAATTTCTGCCTCCCCAGCCCCTCCTTGTCACATCCCAACCTTCCTGGCTCCCACAGCAACAGCCTGCATGCTGCTCCATCACAGACCCCAGCTATGGCACACATGAAAAATATTCTGCAGTAGATTCAACACCTGGAGAGCTGCAGCACCTACTGCCTCACCCTCCTGTGCCCCAGCATAGCCAGTTCTCTGCAGTCCCAGATCTGCCAGCCCCGAGAAGCTGCAGCACTGCAGTCTCAAACCCATGCCCCGGGCATGGCCAAGCCCCACAGCCAGAGCCATGAGGGCAGTCCTGTGGGGCTGTGATCCCTGTTTGCGCTGACACCCCATGTGTCAAGCGTAACCCTTTGGCACAACGTAGCATCCACCTTTCAACTCGAAACCAAAGCAAGCTGGCAGGGAACTTAACCTATCACTGTGAACCATGCAGTGAAGGCTTCCCAGCAAGGGCTTCAAGGTCAGTTGAAGGTGTGCATCAGGCTCCTGCCTCTTGCCACTGCCTTTGCCCAGGCACATCACTCAACACCTTCTGGACTCTTTAAGAACGACCTTTGAGAAGGCACCCCAGTTGGTCATGAGCCTAATATACTGACCCTGTAGCAGAAAATAAACAAGAAATACCAAATGTTGTTAAGTCTATGAGTTCCCTCAGAGCCCCTTGGTGTAGGCATCATTCCTCTAGACTGCAACAGAAGCAGCTCCTCTGCCCTGACTCAGGCTCCCACAGTATCGCAGATGAATTACATCCTCAAACAGACTGTTCCTCTCTGCTGACTTTACTGGAAGCCCCAGACAGCTGGATCACGGGCATCAGCTCTACAGATGCCCACACTCGGATATTTGGATCCACTGCTCTGGGCCAGCTGCCAATGAGAAGTAAAGCCCTGTTCCTTCCCACTCCTCCAGCATGCCTAGAGCTGCCTGGAGATCACTGAAGCTGTTCTGCAGAAAGGGGACATCTGGGACTGGGCTCCAGCTCTGTACTAAGCCCTCCCCAGCCACTTTTCCCTCATTTTTTCTGCTTCCTGTGCCACACCACGGTGGCACCAGCAGAGATCACTTTGGTTCATTTCCAAATGGGAGGCAGCCTGCAGAGGTGGAGTCAATACCTGTAGAGTAATGGAGCTGGGTTAATTAGCATTGATAATATACAGCTGTGGGCTGGCTTCAGGGGCGGTGGGTTGGCTGATGTAGATATGGTGCAGCTGTGGCTGTTCTGTTAAGGGGTTGTGAGCCAATGAAGAGAGAGCAGCTGAGGAAGAAGCAAGAGGAGGGAGAACGCATGCCCTGGGTGAGGTGAGGTGAGGTGAGGCAGCAGAGGGGCTGTATGAAGAGTATGCTGGTATGAGGTGGTGAAAGACTTTGTGGGAGCATGATAGTCTGGAGAGTGCTGTGAAAAATACCCAGTTTGGAGAAGTCAAAAGGCCTTCTAAATTATGCCAAGGGCTTTTTCAGCACTCAGTAGCCTTAGGACTGGGGGAGGAGATCAGGAAAATAGTTTTGATCCACCCTCCTCACATTTCCCAGGTCCCCAGTTTGTTCAAGAGACCTAGCTGAATGCTAAGCCTCAGATTTTCACCCAGAAAAATTAGCATATTTTCAATACAAGCATTTTCTGTGCAACTTGTTGAAGTTATAAAATCAAGTTTGTGTCATCTGTTGCATCCTGCTGTATGGGCATAGCTCAACACTTTTGTTGCTACATGGTACCATGTCAACGGCCATAGGGCTGGTCTCTCCTAATCCCCTTACATGTCACACCCTTTGAATCCATGCCCTCTAAAAATGTGTTTCTCATATTGCATTGCCTTGGCCTCTAAACATTTATTTGAACAGACAGCTACAGCTGGGGATTTTTGTCTCTGCACAGACTGAACAGCTGCTTGTGGTTACACCCAGCCCAGCTCACAGAAGTGCTGTGCTCTGCCTTTGGTGGGAAGCCTGTCAGGCTGGGAGGAATGAAATAGCAGCAATCATCTGAGAGTCATCGAAAAGCAACAGGAGCAGGGGCACAGCCCTGGCCAGGCAGGCAAGGTCAGCAAAGAAGGGGCTGATGAATTACACAGGACAAATGTGGAGCTCACTGAAAGTCATCAATGAAAAATGGGGGCTTTTTATAACACAAATGGTAGATGACCCTGGCTGAGGAACGGCTGACTGCATGGGAAACAGCTCTGCACAGCCAGGCTATACCTCTTCCATGTGTCTGTCAGGCCCAGGGGAGGGTTGCTGGGATGTGCACATGCCTAGATATGTTCATGGCACTTAGAGATGTGCATTGAGCACAGGTGATGGCATCAATATAAGAATTTTTTACCACTTGAAACTGGAGAGTTGCAGAAGACTTTGCAAACAAACTGTGCCCTTCTAAGAATGCAGCTTATGAATGGCTTAACCCTAGCGGATTAGCTGCCAGTAAAAGGAGTGGTCCTGCTCTTCCATTATCCCATCCCTGCAGCCTACTCCTCCCTCATCATTTTTGCTGAGCGACACTGGAAGTTTTGTGGAATGGCTTTGTTGATTTGGCTGGGAATTAGCTTAGTTCTTGTTTTAGTGTTTTTTGATGGGCTGATTTTCAAGCCTGACCACTGACCTCATCTGATATACTGAGCAGGCACAAGGGCAGGCACTGAGCTGACCCAAGGAATGGAGTTTAAAACATATGAAAAGAGAATTGCCTTGTCCGCGCAAGCAAAGCCAAAGAGCAGACAAGGTGTCATTGGTATGGACACTACAACCCGGCACAGTTACATTTTTCATGCAGTGCCTTGCGCTGTGTGTCAGTATGCTGATGGTGTTGCTGCAGTAGAGGTTCACAACTATGCAGGAGAAGACTTTCCCTCAAAGAACCATCTTCCAGGCAAGCCTTAGCCCGGAGTTTGTGTCTCTCTCTGGAGAAATGTAAAATCTGACTTGTTCTGAAGGGGGTGAGAAAACAACCTAGATTTCTCGCAGAAATGATCCCAGAGACACCAAGATTTTATTCCTCTATCCAAAAACCTGTAGAAGAAATTCAAAGCCTTTCTGTGGTTTTATGCAGAAGGCTGCACTAACACATGTCTGGAGTAAGTTGTTCAGATGCTGTCCTTATCAGGGGAAAAAAAATCAATGATGGTTTTCTCTCTCCTCCCATCTGTACAACAGGTCTTCAAGGAGACACACACCCAAGATCAAAATTTGGTGTTGCAAGGGGTATGGTGATTTGAGTTTGTTTTCTCATCAGTTACAGATCATCCTGAAATTTCTCAAAACTATTGTTTTGCTAAGACTTAATTTTTAGATTTTAAACTGTGATATTGAACAGTGCTGTGAAAGCAAATCAAAACCCCCACTTCAAAATAATAATAAAAAAGATGTTTTATTCTGAAATTATGCTGAGACCAAACACACCTACGTGATGGGAACCTTCTTCTATTTGAAGTAAAACTTCACGCTAAATCAACACACCTTTGCAAAGCATTTTCATTGCATGGGACTCTTTTTCTAATGCAAAATAATTTCTCAGTGAGTTACATCCCAAAACTCTGGAATGTGGGAACTCCAGATCAGGAGCAAGGTGTGAGTGTGCCTAGTTGGGCTCTTTGCTAACTGAAATGAATTAAGGTTTTGCTGTGGACTGGAGATTTTCTCAAAGGTGGGGCAGTGAGGTGTTCTCTCTGGTGAGATTAGGAAATGTCTTTTTTTCCTTTCCATTGCTGATACCCCAGACAATATAAATGTGCAGAATGTGATCCTGTAAAAGCTTTCAATCTCAGCTGAGGCTTTGCATTCCAGCTGTCAGGTTTTTACTTGTTTACCTTGGAGACTGGCTTCAAGGGATACGATGGAAGTGATAATTGGAGCAGAGTGGCTGCCAGCAAGCCAAAACAAATGTTTCAATAAAAACTATTTTATTCTGCTAAGGATACTTATATGAACAAATGGCAACCTTGGGTACAAACCAGAAATAATCCTAAGCATTTGTCTCCCTCCCTCTCTCTCCACATACCTCCCCTGCAGCAGGTTTCATACCACACACAGCATCATTGCATGCAGATTTCTATCAATGTTTCAACGCCTCACCTGATGGGCCCCAGGAGTTTTTGGGACCAGGCTTGCCATACTATTAAAGAGGCACTGTGGATGGGGGGAGTTCAATAGCTGGAGATGAGCAGGGGCCTGGGCTGTGCCCCTCCCGGGCACCTGCCTCCCCTCCTCACTCTCCCCAGGGCATCACTACTGTTGCAGATCTGCTCTGGGGAAAGGCTGAGCCCTAGGGCTGCCCCATCTTGCTGTCCTGCCTGACGGTGGCCTCCAGCCCTTGCCCACCCCCCAGATCTGGAGGGTTTGCTGCTGTGGCTTGTCCAGTGCAGAGATAAGAATAAGCCCTGAAACTCAAATAGGACCTCACACTTTGAACTCTGTTTCCCTCCCCGCAGCAACCCAAACCTGGCTTTTACAAGAGATGAAAGGTTTTCAGGTTATGCAGGCCCAACCTTTGAAACATGTTCATGACCAAGTAACCTCCTTATCCATTATTAGCACTTCTCTAAACAAAAGCTTCTGGAGGAAGCACTGTGTTTATGTGCTGAGCCTGCTGTGCCTTCTGCTTCAGCAAGTCAGGAACACAAAGTCTGACTGCAAGAGCAGCCACAAAGTCAAAGGGAAAATAAGTCAAGGCTATGACTGGCTAATACTAAGTTTTTGCTGCTTAGCCCTGCCTTTCTGTGTCCCCTACCAGCAGCTAGGCCTATGAGCTGGATAAACTATTTCAGCTGGCCTATTCAAATCCCCTAACCAGGTATTTAGCAAGATATTTAAGTAGCACAGTGCATGAAAAAACCCTGACGCTGCATGTTTTGGTTGCTACCACCAAATGGAGCTTGAACTCTAGTGAAGATGTGGCCAGTTAAACCAGCTTTTCCATCCAGCGGCTGAAACCCCACATGAGCACTGGGAGCTGCTGCCTCTGTGTCACGCAAGCTGTCAAAGTGTGGCTCCATGCCCGGTCCTCGGCCACAGGATGAAGGACGTCCCTGGGGCTAAAGCTGTGCACAGTGGTAGGATCAGCTGCTGACTTGGGGAGCAACAATGCAGGACTAGTCCTCCCCACACCCTGCAGCATCACAGAGCTGGTAAGGGCTCTCCTGAAACTGCATGGAGCAGTGGGTCAGCCAGCTGCTGCAGCTGCAAATGCAGCCAGGACAAAAACGTGATCAGTTTTCAGGCTCCTCATGTCCCTGCCCTGGCTCCCTGCAGGAGCACCAAGGCCAGCACAGGCAGCCCTGATTTAAAAAGATGTAAGATGCTGTGGCCTTTGCCATCATAATTGCTTGCTAATGGTGTAAATTTGAAAGTTCACTCTCCCCTGCCTGGCCCAGTCCTGCACAGCTGATGGAGCTAAGCAGCTGCACTGTTGGTCTGCTCTTGGTGACTGCATGGGAAGCCAGAACCCACTTCTGCCTGGCTCCTCATCTGGGTGTGCCTCTGTCTTTTGCCCTAAAGCTCTCCATTAGCTTGCAAAGCCAAAGTTAAACCCTTCAGGTTTATCATTTAAATATGTCTCTCTGCAGGTCTGTGTCTTCATTAGTAAATGCATGTATGAATTGTCACTTCTTTTACACATATCCTTCTTACCTTGTCCTAATAGGAAAAGCAATTAATGACACGAATATTTTCATGCCCTTGTTAAGTGATAAATGTCTTTTACATCAACTATGCAAAGATCAGGGGAACGTGCAGGGCAGTGTGTTTCACTGCATGTTGCAAAGTATGACAAAACAAACCAAGTTTCCTCTTTTTTGCTGAGTATCCAAGAAAACAAGGTTTCCTTAATTAGAGTGTTTGGTATGACACTTGTTTCTCAGCAGGAGGAAGTTAAAAAAATGAAGCTACTGAACACCATTGGTGAGTATAAATTTGTTTTTGCTTAACGTTACTATTATTTTCCAGTCACATTTTTAACTGCTGAACACTTCCTGTACAGGATTTCCACCAGTCTCCTTCTGTGTACTTGTCCCAACGTGCAGTTACGACCATCTTTCACTAGATACAGATGCTCACAGAGATAAACTGATTTTTTAAATGCTTATGGTGCTGTAGCAAAACCACATCTGAATGATCTTGAGACAGTTATTTATCCAAGGCTTAAATATTTCAGAAAAATTGCAAATTTATTTTTGTTTTAGTTTTTAATGTCAATAGACAGATTCTGCAGCTAGTGACATATGCATGACACCTGAATTCACCTCTCTCATCATGCTGCTTTGATTTCACTAATTCACTTGAGTGTGGTGTTTATGTACGCAATGGGAAAAGTTGTCAAAGCACTTTGATTTATGCCAGATTTATACTGCTCTCACTAATGCCATGGTGTGGTTTATGCTCTGGGATGTCTGGGAGCTGGTAGTGCTGTGGGCTCCCTTGGAAGGACCTTAATGTCCCACGATGGCTTCTCCCATGGCTGGGAAGGGGCAATCGGCCTTCTTAGATCCCTGTCCAATCTGTAAGGGCTACCACAAAGTCTCCTCTTTGCACTTTTTGTGCTGTAATTTGGCATATAAGGCATAACAAAGAGTGAAATCTTGGAAGAATGCAAAGTTTCTCAAATAAAAATTCCTTCAAAGTCAAGCCCAGTGTGAGGCACTGAGGAAAACATTTCAAATAAGCACAGCACGAGCAGTCATGTGTCAAAATAGCCCTTCTCCAGGTAACCGCAACAATAAAATAACTACCACAGCTGGCACGTCTCAGACCCAGCAGGAAAAGCATGAAAATGCAGAGCCCTTTGTGACAACCCCGGGTGTCAGCTGAGGGTGCTGGAGAAGGGGCAAGGGGCATGAAGGGACTTGCCAGGGTGCTGTCTGCATCGGACTGGTTTCTGGGCTAAAGAGCCTGTCAGCTCACTGCTATTCAGAAACCTGAAAAGGGAAACCCACAAACACAGGCATGAAACAGCAAAGCACAAGGAAGGAAGCTCATACCTGCTTTATCTAAACAGAGCTAGCTGTTGCTTGAACCCAAATGGATGGCAGAAATGCCCCTGAGGTTAGGATCTCAGCTTGTCAGCTCAGATTGTCCTTGTGTAAATCCCACAAAGCAGGGGGCATTCCTGCACAGTGTCAGGGGGCTGCTTTGCTTGCTCAGCCACCAAAATGCCTGCCAGGGTTTCTGAGCATGCTTTGCTCTGGCAACATGTCTGTGCATCCTGACAGTCAGCCCCGAGCCCAGCACATGGTGCTGTGCCACGTCAGGCTCCCTGGTCCAGCATGGGGACAATAACAACAGAAACCACCTGCTCTTAGGGGAAAAAGATGAAACCACAGTCCAGAGAGATATAAGGGCTTAAGCAGGGTGGGTCAAGCCTTTTAAAGTGCTGTATGATCAGATTTGACAGAAGTAATGCTAATAAAAGGCCAGATACTGGTAGATTTTAAGCCACTGGGAACAGACTGGGCAACTTGACCAGGTGTGAAGGAGGGCCCTGCAACAGCAGTGTTTGAGGGGACGCTCCAGGCTTAGACCCTGATGCTTAAGGCTTTCAGCCCTGCTTTAGACAAGGGTGGGAGGCTGATCTGAATTATCCCGAGTCTATGAACATTTTCTAAATGTGCTGAAAAACTTACTGAAATTTCTGAAGTTTCTTGAGGAATTGTAGGGATGAGAAACATACCATCATCGTAATACATGCTCGTGTTGTCTTCTGGTGAGTGGTCTGTGCTGAGGCTGAAAATATCTCAGTTCAGTTGCTGGCACTGCCTCAGACTTTCTGGGTGATGTTGAAAATAAACCCAAAATATCAGACCAGTCAGGCTAAATGTCCCATTAACACAGCATCCTTTCTTTGGCAGGAGCTAAACCAGGTGCTGGGTTAATTGTTTAACTAATATTCCTTGTACTGTGCTTTTGGTGCCCACATGTTCAAGGGTGAGATTAATCTTTTCTTCCTTCTACTGTTTGCCTCTCTCTAGAGCAGAGCCCTGGTTTTGCTCTGTGTTTGTACAGCGCCCAGCAGAAGAAGCCCCAAGTCTTAACTGTGTCCTTGCTGCATTCAGCTGCAAGCTCCTCTATCCTCTGAGTGGCCATGGGCATGGCACCATGAAAATGCTGCTTTCTGTAACTTAATCTATCATGGTTTGTCACTGAAGAGCAAACCCTGCAGGATAAATTAAAATAATACTTCCTCTTTCTTTTTTTATAAAATTCAGAAATACATTTCCACTCCCCTTTGGTTTTGAAGGTGGTTTTATGAAAAGAGTTGGCACACGAGTCAGGCAGCAGTTTCCCCTTTACAGGTTCATAATGTGAATCACACTCTCCTGCTTGAGCTTCATACCGCTGCCTGGCCTACCAATAGTGTAAGGTACAGTGAGGATGGGCAGAGGATGGCCACTGCTACCCTCTGGGATAGGAGGCAGTAAATCCTCCAGCACAGTTCCACTGCCCTCGCTCAGCATGCGGGGAGAGTACCTGTGCTAGGCAAAGGTGCACAACTCTCCTGCCGCAGAGCCAGGGGGTTAGTTTGTTGTGATTTAGGGAATCCAAAGGTTTTGCTCAGGTTTCGTGCCAAACCCTATCCCCAACACTCGTGTTGTCACCGATAACTATTGCAGGAGAGAGCCAGAGGAATCAAGCAGTAAATTCAAGAGAATTAAGACCATCTGCTGCCCAGGACTGCCAGCCCACGGCTCCCTGCAGTCAGTTGGGACAATCAGTAACAATATCCAAGTTAAATTCCCTTGAAAGCCACCTAAACCCAGGTGGTAACCCTGTCTCTCTTGCATGCAGCAATAGGTAAAAACCAACCGAAGCAACAATTTTGCTAGACATCCTAGAATTTCTTTACAGAGAGTAGTCAGATATATGTACATAATAAGTGAATACATTCATAGACATACATGCACATCTTCTGGTTGGATCTGAGTTCTGACATCAGTTGAGTACCTGTCCTAAGGAAGCTCCCACATAAATGGGCGTCCATGTGAGTCTAGTTTCCATAACCTTGTAAATGATGCTCTGGATTCAGTCTCTGGGATCCCAAATATGGACAGAATGTGACCAGAGACAGTGATAACACGGTTCCTTACAAAGGTATATTCGTTATTTATAATTTAAAGGCAAACACCATCAAGGGGACAGTAAGATCATTTATCACTGGACTGCATATGGCTGAAAGATGAGCGTCCTCTTAATCTCTTTCTAAATGTCTCTGAGCTGAAAGCTCTCCTGTCTCAGCAGCAGTTTTCTTCAGAAGCTTGCTAGTGCTATTAGAGCCTTCTGCCAATAGCAGCTATAATTACATTAAATGGTTGATTTGCAGAAGCGGAAGGAGGAGAACAACATGCGCAGAGCAATGTTACACAACAATGCAAAGAGTTTGCACACTTCTGTCACTCCAGCAAACCACTTACAATGACACTCACATACTCCTATTTTCTCACTGTATTTTGGAGATAAGCCTATTTTGAATTCTTCCGTGGGATTATCTGATGGCTGCAGGCAGCTTGATTCATTGCAGCCATTAGAGGGGAGCTGGATGACCCCTGAAACAATTCCCTGCTATGAATAGCCATTGTGATCCCACATGAACAGCAGCACAAGATGTCATGCATCCTTTCCTGAGCTTCAGAGAGGGATGCTCAGATACAAGAACTTAAAACAGCATCAGTTCTGTGAAATGGAAGTGACTGCAATAGGCACTGCCTCTTCTCTGGGAAGCATACTGGTCTTCATGTAAGTGCTTTTTACCTCCAAAAGCTGCCCTTTCTCCCCAGGCCTGTGCTGTAATTAGAATTCTACCTTTAAATCTGAGTGCACTTTGCAGGCTTAATAAGGCAACCAGCAGCAATAATAGCAGCAATTACAAATGTGTGCAGTGTTCAGAACTGAAGAAAAATACACTAAAGATGAAAAATGCCATCACTCAAGATTTTTTTTTTAAACAACACAGGCAGAAATGGGCAAGTTTGTGTGGCTATAAATACCACAAGCACAGAGCTTACATTATTTAGGGCACGTGTGTGATGAGTGTTCTTCTGAAAGACTCTGGGCAGTGTTAAAGCATGAGAGCACAAGCGATCTGGGAAATATCAAAATATTATAATCTGCTACGGAGACACACAGCTTTTCTTTATGGCTTGCAAAAATATACTTGAGATTCCAGATGCACTCTGCTGCAGGAGTGCCTGTTTATGGCAAATTGAGAGTGCACAGGGAGGTATTGCTAAACAAGTTGGCAATGGATCAGCATAAGCGACTCCGTAACAAGTTATTTTAATGGTATTGTATATCCTGTCCTGAGTGTCATAGTGAAATGTCTCAGGGAACAGTTTGTAACAACCACCTTACAGTCATCCCACATGTATCATCAGGATCCAAAACACATGCAAGAATGGACAAAAGACAAATTGGTAGGGATCTTGTTTGTCACGAGGAGTTCCTGGGCTCTGCAGGAGAAATTCTGCTGGAATTTGGCAATATCATGGACACAAACTGTCCCCAGTAAGCCATCAGGAGACCTCAAGTACTCTGTTTTCCCATCTGCCCTCCAAAGGGCAGAAGGATGAATTGGTGTGTCTAAACAACAGATTGCTGTAACTAATCTTATTATTATTTTTCATTTGCCAGTATCCATGAAGCATTTCTCCCAGTAGCTTCTCTCAGACATTACTAAGCCTGGTCCATAACAGAACGGGGAATTTTCCTATTTTTACAGCCCGGGAAATGAACCGTGATAAGACAGAATTTCTCTGAAGCTTTTATTTAACTCCAGGCTTCTCCTTTCTCCAGCCATTATGCAATGTGAGTCCAAGCTGTTCACCCAAGAGGTGCCTAACTCCATGCACTTGGTCTCAGCACATGCAATTCCATGAGGAACAAGCCATTCCAAAGGTTTTGGAACCTTTGCAGTTCTTTGCTCTGTGAGCTCCTTCTGGACTTTCCCACTTCTTTGGCCTTCAGCCTCTCAGGAGGAAGAGGTGGTACATTTTTTCTGCTGTCAGCGCTGCCACCATCCCTGAGCTCTCACATCTCTGCTGGCAGGGAAAACAAGGTCCTAGGCTGAAAACACGACAGATACTGTTGGCAGCTGATGCAATTAAGACAAGACCTTGTTCTGCAGAAACAGGCGGAAGTCTACACAAGGCTCCCCACCTCGGATACGTCAAAATCCAACCTCAAACTGCATGCTGGTGTACTTCTCCAATGCTGTTATCAGTTTAGGTGTTGTTGGCGGTAAGAGAAGCAGCCCTCTTGACATGCAATGTTTTCACATAGTTGAGAGTAGGAACACGAAGTGGTCCTGAAAAAAAAGTCATTTTCTGGCCCTGCTCTGAGTTTTGATGCTGGAAATGCTCTGTTCAAGCTACCAAGGCAACTGCTGCAGAGACGAGGCTCCAGGTACGTGCTAGATTCACCCTTTATTGCATTCTTTGGAAAAGACACAGGACCCACCCAGGTCGCCCACTGCAGTCCCCTAAAGGCTGCTGGAAGGTTGAATCTACTGTCTCCGCAGGCAGCGAGCCTGGAGGAAAGTCCCCTGCTTGAACAGACCAGGTAGGTTAGTTATTCTCAGCCCAGAGGAAGGTCTCAGTCCACCACTGAGGACCCCTCAGAAGTTCAGATGCAAGTGGGTTGTGAAGCCCATGCATGCAAAGTGGCATTAGGCTCAATGCAGTTGCCCAACCAGCAGTGCCCAGTGCTATTTAAGATGCCCTTTGGCCTTTGTTCCCTTACTGCTGCAAACTCTCTGTTCTTCTCCTAACCACTGCAGACATTTTGGCTCCCCTGGGATGTCTCACATGACACAGGGTGCCTACATTTCAGCTTGGAAACCTGGCCCACAGTCCTCAAATCCCTGTTTTTTAAAAAATTATCAGCATCAACAAAACAAGCCCAGACGTACAAAGTAGAGTGCCTGTCAGTTCGTGTTTGTGTGTGTAGGATCCAGTGCATGTGGATGAAGATAAAAATATGCGCCCAAGCTTATGCAAACTTTCTGCCAGGAGAGCAACAGCTCAGATGTACTCACCCACTCACCGGTGGTTTCTGAATCTCATTTTCTAAATATAACTTGCCTGATTCATGGGGGGAACACAGTGTTTGGCACCTCCTGAGGGGAAACACAGATGTTTGGCTCCCAGTCCCTGGAATTTCTTGAACTTCTGTGGACAAAAGGGGAAAGGCCAGAGGTCAAGCAGCACTATTTATTCTGCCCATTTCCTACCAATTGTTCAAAAACACCCAGCACATAGACAAAGCAAGGGCATTTCTTGTCGGCAAGACCCATGGGGGCTGCCAACAGGGTATAACAAATTCCAGCCATTCCTCCAGGCTCCTGGGGGCTGCCTGAGCCCCACTGAGGAAAACTGGCCCCACCAGCCCACAGCCTGCTGAGGAAGGACCTGGCCCCAGACAGACCACCCTGTCCCCATGACACCGGCTCCATTTTTTTGCTGTCATTCAGCAGGGTAAAAATCCTGGGCCTCAAGAGGTGTCTCAACAGCTGGGAAGCCAGGTACCCCACAGAGGCAGCCCCAGTGAGGATGCCCAAAAGCCTTCTTGCTTTTCAAGCAGGACAGCAAGGGAGAGAGGGAGAGAGAAGAAGAGGCACTTGCCTGGACTTTAAATATTTTTTTCTTTTTGTGCCATTAAGCTTTAATTTAATTAAATTAAAGAGGGTGGTGAGACAGTGGAATAGGTTGCCCAGAGAAGTTGTGAATGACGTCCTATCCCTGGAATGATCAAGGCCAGGCTGGATGGGGCTTTAAACAACCTGTTCTAGTTGAAGGTGTCCTTGTCCCTGGCAGGGGAGTTGAACTAGATGGTCTTTAAAGGTCCTTTCCAACCCAAACCATTATGTGATTCTGTGAATGTCAGAGAAAAGAATCTGGAGCACACCCACAATGTAAAAGGCACTTGCTCAGAACTAGGTCATCAGGATCTAGGTAGAAAAAACCTGCAGCCTTAAGAAAAGAGCTGGGACCAGCATCCTCACCTCTTGTGGCTTTCTCCTAAAATGATGACTGCTTCCACAAGGACACAGACTGTCTTATAATTACTTTTCCCAGCCCTAGCAGTCACACATGGCTATCAGACAGCAGCCCACACCCACACCTGGGTACTCACTGGGAGGGGTACTGAAAAGCTGCTGTGCTCTGAATTGCTTCAACCCACACAGAGCAGCAGCCTCCAGCTGTGGCAGTGCTTTCTGTGTCACCAGCAGGTCTGCAGTCACTGCAGGCACTGAGCATGGGGTATCTTCATCTTAAAAAAGAAATCTAGAATGTGCTCCAGCTGCTTTTTCCATAAATATGCTCTCTACTAAAAGCAAAACACTGCAGTAACAACTGTAATGGTTCCCTGAACAGCAGGTCAGGATGGCGTAAAGCTCCCTGGCTGGTGTCCCTGGCATTATTGCTACTCAAATAATGGGGGGACACAACAAATGGTGGCCCGGCTCTCCATCCTGCTCTCACATCACCTGCAAGGATCATAACTGAGTGGTACTTGTCACATGAAAATGCCCCCAGTTTGCAGGATCTCTCTGCCACAGAGATGGCATTCATTCTATGGTACTGTCAGGTATTTCTATGGTGAGAAGAGATAGGACTGAGACCTCTACATCCTCCAGACAGTCCTGATCACTGGATCACTAGGATCACTGGGGCTAGAGAGATTTGTGCATCAGCTGCAACCTCCCCTTAAGGTGGCACAGAATCACCATCTGGCACTGGTTGGTTTCCTAGCACCTGGGAAGTGTGAATGTGGAGCAATGCTTTCTCTCCTTTCCCTCCCTCTGTCTCTGCCCTAGGCGTGTTTTGTGCTTATTCACTGTGTGGGCATCTGCAGCTTCAAGGGCTGCAAATACTAATAAAGATTTAAGAAAATGAAAGCTTCAGCCTGCATTCTTGTTGAATGCAGTCAAGATTTTTTTAGAAAACAGCCCTATTTCATTCACTTATATGTTCCTGCTGATTTAACATCTCACAGAAGCTTGTTGGGGAGCTTTTCAGTCCATAAAGCAGTAACATTCCATGTTGCCCCTCTCCTCCCTTTCTCTTATACCCAGGCCACAAGATGGTCACAAATGCATCCTCATCCACCCCTACTCCTCCAACAGGTAGAAACTCTGTTTAGAAATAAGAGAGAGAGCATGGCCACCTCTCTGGTCATTACTGCCATGCCTGCTGCATGCCAACACCATGAGGGCAGGCTAACCTGCCTAACGCAAGTCCTACAGTGAGCATTGAAGCGACCTGTCCCAGCTAGAATGCACTGGTGATGATACATGGTGGCTGCCTAATGTGTGCTGGAAAAGACTCACCCCTCAGACACTGAGGTGCTGGAGTGTGTCCAGAGAAGGGCAAGGATCTAGAGCACAAGTCTATAAGGAGCAGCTGAGGGAACTGGAATTGTTTAGCCTGGAGAAAAGGAAGCTCAGGGAAGACTTTATCGGTCTCTACAACTATCTGAAAGGAGTGGGTAGCAAGGTGTGGGTAGGTCTCTTCTCCCAAGTAACAAGCAATAGAACAAGAGGAAGTGGGCTCAAGTTGTGCCAGGGGAGGTTTAGATGGGATATGAGGAAAAATGTCTTCACCGAAAGGGTGGTCAAGCATTGGAACCAGCTGCCCAGGTAAGCAGTTTAGTCACCATCCCTGGAAAAAAGACATGTGGATATGGCAGTTAGGGACATGGCTTAGTGGTAGATTCGGCAGTGCTAGGTTAATGTTTGGACTATATAATCTCAGAGGCCTTCTCCAAACTAAGAATTCTACGATTCTATGATTTCAGGGCATGCTACAATCCAAACAGGTGTCACGCAAGAGTTAAAGCAAACAGTGCTGTGTCTTCATCACTGAGTAGAACCAGCCTAACATTTTGCAAGTTAGATGTACCCAGGTCTCTATTTTGTTCTGTATTTCTACAGTACCTAGCACAGCAGTACTTTAATTAATACATGATGTTCCTAGGCAGAGTCCCAAAACAAACAAGAAGTTGCAACTCAGCAACGGCAGGCTTAACTGATGGAGCTTAAATTGCCTGCTGCAAGCCCACTAAAATGAAGAGTGTAACTTGGTTTCTGTTGGAGCAGAAGCACTTTCTATATCACTTCTAGATCAAGAAGCAGAGCCCAGGAGGTCAAAATTCTTTGGCCTGGCCACCAGACCTTAATTGGTTGATTATAGGGGCACAAAACAGCTGGGTTAGTACTTTGCCATTCCTGCAAAGGCATTTGGTCACACAGTTTGGATCACATCTCCCAAGCTAGCAGCGGCCCTGTGACAGTATTGCTGGCATAACATCAGCCAGCAGAACGCTGTGCCATGGCAGCACTAGTGAAACTCCCTGTAGACAGCAGTGAAAGGCTATGCACAGCCGTTTGGGGTCATCAGTGTGGCCAGCACGTGAGCTACATTGCTCACAGGTTCCAGATCTGGAAATAAATAACTAACCATCTGCACCTCCAGCTTGTCTTCAGTTAAACTGTATACCCCCACTACCACTGTTCAAGTGAATTTGGACCCTGACTCAGTGAAGCATTCAAACATGTGCTCCATTTTAACCACTGTTCTTGGTGGAGCACAGACATAAGGTAATTGCATGTGTGGAGTTTGTCTTCTACCCTGGCAGGGACAGATGCCAAGCTCATCCTTGTGTTTTTGCTGATGGGCAGTAGTAACCATGTTTGAAAAGGGCTGGTATCCCCTGCTCTGCTTGTCCCCAGGGGAAGAGCTGTGTAGTCACAGCACCTCTGCTCTCCTGTGTCCTGAGTGCACTCCTCCTTGTCCCTGCTAGCTGTCTTGCAGACCCTGGCGGACTGGTGAACTAGGCTGGATTTGCCCCAAAGTGCTGGTGGGGTCTTGCCATGGTTTAACTCCAGCTGGTAACTGAGCCCCACACAGCCGCTCGCTCACCCCCCGCACAGTGGGATGGGGGAGAGAATCGGGAGGGTAAAAGTGAGAAAACTTGTAGGTTGAGATAAAGACAGTTAAATAGGTAAAGCAAAAGCTGCACACGCAAGCAAAACAAAACAAGGAATTAATTTACTGCTCCCCACCAGCAGGCAGGTGCTCAGCCATCCCCAGGACAGCAGGGCTCCGTCACACGTAACAGTTACTTGGGAAGGCAAACACTGTAACTTCAAATATCCCCCCCTTCCTTCTTCTTCCCCCAGGTTTATGTGCTGAGCATGACATCATGTGACATGGAATACCCCTTTCATCAGTTGGGGTCAGCTGTCCCAGCTCTCTCCTCTCCCAGCTTCTCGCTGGTGGGGTAGGGTGAGAGGCAGCAAAAGCCTTGGCTCTGTGTACACGCTGCTCAGCAATAACAAAAAATTTCTGTATTATCAGCACTGTTTTCAGCACAAATCCAAAACACAGCCCCATATCAGCTATTATGAAGATAACTAACTCTATCCCAGCCAAACCCAGCACAGGTGTCTGCCTGGGGCTGCTCTCCGCGGCTCCCTCCTGCTTGCGGGGCTGGGCAAAGGCAGTGGGTAGGGCAGGCTGCAGCCCAGATCTGTGCAGGCCCTGTGTGGAGGCTGTCTCCTTCATGAGCCTGCTTAGGTGGAGTGTCCCAGCTCCAGAAGGTCCCTAAACACCACCACCACAAAAGCCAAGGGCAGGGTTCTCTGGCCCACTCCCAAGTGAAAAAGGAAGGAAGGGCTATGAAGCAAGCAGCAGAAACTGAGGGTGCTCCATGCCTCAGAATGACTTTCAACCTCTTATTAGATGAAGCCCAAGTGCAAATATGGTCCTGCTCAGAGCCAGAATAAGGATTGATGCCATAAGCAAAGCAACTAGCTCTTAAAACACTTGCTATGAATGTGGGAAGCCACACAGAGGAACTAGAAATAAAGCAAAATGATGGGGGCTATGAACTCAGGAGCTTAGCTCTGGCCTGCTGGGATTGTTCTCATAACTCCAGTCTTAACACATGATCTGTTTAACGGAGATAGGAAAGGAAGAAGGAGTGCAGGGGTTCTGTTATGCATCAAGTGTACATACCACTGCCAGCAACCTGTCACTTGACAATGAAGAGTGTAGTGATGGAGCCTACTGAGTGCATATGGCATGTGAAATGAAGGGGAAAGCATTGAGGTCTCTGCTCTGGACCACCAGGACTGGTGAGCAGGAGAGAGAAATGTTTGGACTGACTCTCAAGCTGCCAGAAAAGATGCAAAGGAGAAGCCATTATCCCTGACTTGGGCTGAGGGTGACTGCTGGAAGTCAGACATCCCTGTGTTTATACTTCAGCTGCCTCCTATGGAAAGTGCACAAAGTCTGGCATTTCATAGGAAATGTGAAACACCAGGGACTTTGATTCACAACTGGGATTTATCTTGGTACTACCCACGGTCCTTGTGGTAAGGCTTAGATTTTACAGTTCACTGAAGGTTGTGATTCATGGTGAGAGAGGCCGTTAAAAAGAGATTTACAGAAGATACAGGAGAACTGCCCAAATTATCCACTAAGGCTAAGCAGAGGAGCAAAGATTTGACTCTGCCTCTGCAAAAGAAAGTCACTTCCCTTCTGCCAGAATTAGACACCTAAGCCTGGTCAGTCCTTTCTTTCTTGCAAAAAGAAAGATGCACAGAGTAGCAGTGCACAACCAGACTGTACCTATACCAGTAAGGTGAGCAGGAAGAGGGCTGGGCCATGGCCCTGGTACTTCACACAGCCCTTGTCCATCCTGCAGGACTCAGCACAGTCTCCAGTATAGTTTTTCCCAGCACAGAAAGCAGCTCCTTATCTGGAAGAGACATTTTCATGGAAGCAAGCTAGGCCATGACGTTGGCATCATAATGAGAAAACAGGGTTTGGACTGCTTTATTTACTCATTAGTACAGGTGCAACATCAAACACTAGAGATCTGGTTTAGATTCCCTTAGATTCAAGTCTTCCATCACTACAGAGAGTGCAGACTATATGATGTGCAAGGATAGGGCTCACTTTGTGTCTGCTGCTGAAGGAGTTCTAGTATTATAAAATGAGTACACATTTATTGAGGCAGACACTGGACATCTCATCCACGAGCCCTGAGACTCAAAACCCCTAGTACAATATAGCTGTTACTGGCCCAAAGAAGAATTAATTGTTTTATGTAAAGTGAAAGATCCACAAACCCCAGGATTTAGAAAGCCACACTCTGACAACAGTCTCGTATATAGGATGCTCTCCAGGGCTGCCTGAGAGACCTGCTTCCGCCTCCTGCCTGCAGATAGTGACCCTACCCCTGACCCTGTAAGCACATGTTCTCATTGGGCACTTCTTTACCCTGGCAGTATTGGACTCTTTTTCACCCATGCCCAGGAGAGCTTGTTCTCCTTAAGACCAGGCTCAGTGTTGCCCAGGTTGAGGCAGACAAATATCCTCAATGCCATGCACATCCCAAAAGAAGTCTAAAAACCTGTAGCTGCGTTAGTGTCCTATTGCATCACTGAGCAGGGATACAGGATCATTTTCACATGTTATACTAGTTAAAATAGTAATATGAACTCCTTGCTTCACGTACTGAGGAATTTAGTCCAGGCAGAATGAAGCTGGCCGCATGCTAGACGGAACTGCATGTAATCTCCGACTGGGCCATGACAGAAGGACTCCAGTGTGCATCCCTGAGGCAGATGCATGACTGTTGTGGGTTGGGTGGGTTGGATTTGGGAATTTTCTTTGCAGTAACATCATTTTTAACACAGATAAAGATGCACAGATGCGTGTGTGGGTCCCATGAAAATGGTGATGCTTCAGGAGTCACAAAGGGCAACCAACACACAGACAATCCTAACTGCTGTGAACGTGTCAGGCAAATGAGAGGGAGGACAAGCTGTGCCTGTGGGAAGAAGGGCACAGCTGAAAATACTCGAGGGCCCATGGCTTGACCCTTAGATGAGCTGAATCTTTGATCACAACAGAGGACTCTCATAAGCTTTGCAAGCTCAACCAAGCATCAGCTCGTGGATATGCACAATTCCCTTATTCCCACAGGGCAATAGACATGCAGAGTACATCTTCACAGCTCCTCACTTCAGGGTCAATTCTTAATGTTTATTTGTTGACTTGAGTGCTTTCTAACATGGCACATATAGAAGATTTATTACTGGTAGTTATTTCCATTAATAGCACAATAAATGGTCATACTTATACACTCGTATCTAGAGGCTACAAATGCGGGTCCAGCTAACTCCAGCCTCCCAACAGCCAGGGAGGGAGGCCAGCCTCCCTGCACTGGGTAGGTGGCATGGATATGAAGTTCCCTTCCCCTCTTATTCGGTCAGAGCTTGCTCTGCCCTCAGGCTGTGTTGTTAGGCTGGACGAACCCCCCAGTTCTTCACATCCTTTAGTTGTCTGAAATAGGACTTTGTTTCAAATCCACCTCCAAAAAAGTCTTGTTTTTTCAGACAAGAGGACTGGGACATCTAGAAATTAAGACCTGATTAGACAAGTGGTGTAAGTTTGAGTCTAAATACTTCATCATCGTTTCTTGGCAAGTCTTTGTGTCCCAGTTTCTTTTTTTCTTTTTTATTTATTTCCTCAAGAATCACATTTTACTCGGGATTAATAGGTTTTCATGTTGTACTTACACCAGTCCTACCTAACCCGCAGACTTTCTCTTGCAACACCTTTAATAGTAACCTGTTTGCCTTCCCTCCTGTCTATCCTTCCAAACACTCCTTTGTTAAAATAAATAACTGCAGAGTCTTGAACATGTTCCAGGGAAGGGTAAGACACTGCACTAGGAAACACAAATGTCACAGTCTGCATAGGGAAAAATATAAGCTTTGTTTAATCTCTGTCTCATTAGAAGCATTGTGCCCTGGCTCTGAGAAACACGAACTCAAGCTGAGTCGATTTCCTTGAGAGTGAGTAACGGACAATCCAGCTGGCTTCCCAGAAAGCATGACCCCAGGGCTGTGCGGTACACAGCCTCCAGAAGAAAGGGCTGTATTTGTAAACAGAAAGCAACAGCACACATCGTCGTTAGCAGAAGCAATCCCCTATTTGACAGGTGCTGAAACAAAGCCACCAAGCTCTCTTCTTAGGGAGCAAGTCTACCAAACAGGAAGGTCAAAGATGTGACAATGTCTGGATAAAAGAATTATGCTGCATACAAGACTAGTAAATATTCCATGATTGTTGAAAGTATGGCATATTGTGCAAGTGCTTTTGTTCTGCGGGATGGTGAAGCCAAGCCAGCAAGGACCATTTTGGTCCCACTCCTCAGAGAGGGTTTACACCTGCCCCGTACTCACTGGCACAGTGGTGAAGGTGTCTGTGCAGCATGAAGGGCTTTGAGCCAAACAGGAACCAGTCCATCTTGTGGGTATCAGCACTCACTGGTCATGTTGTCTAACAAAAGAGCACAGACTCTTCTTCATGCTCCTCAGAAGTCCATAGGAAAGCCAGAGACAGGGGCAGATGTCAAAGGGTGAAATTCTGGCTCCTGCCAAATCCAAAGCAAAACTCCTATTGGTTTTAATGGACTCAGTTATTAATCCTTAGATTTCAAAGCTGAAGCAGACTGCTGAATGCCTTGTCTAAAACTCCCATGAGCAACAGCAGTTCAGCATCTCATGCCCACAGCAGCAGTACCCAGCTTCCCTTGTCCTTGGGCTACACAACAGCAAGTCAGACTCTGAGAGAAACAATACATCTTGCTCTCCTCATAGCCTCAGGTCTGGTTTTTTATTTACTAGGGCATAAGCAATGTCATGCCTTTTATGACAAAGATACCTGCCTGTTATGGATGGAAGGCTGCTGATCTCAGAGACATCTCTTAGAAAGCTATGTAATCTTGCTTTGATGGTTTCAGATAGCAAAGAGCCCATACATGCCCTTGGAAGTTCTTTCAGTGGTTAACTGTCCTCCTCTGTGGGCATTTACTGGATCTGTAGAGTCTTCCTTCCCCCCGGCTGCTCTTGGGGGCACGTGTTTTGGGTACTAATGCTCTACGCTAGCACCAGGCTGCATTTCATGGGGAAAAATATGCAGCCTTCCATAAGCAGATTAGGCAACAAATGCAAACACTGAGATAAGGGGAACAGAGCAGGAAAAGAACTTGTCTCCAAACAACACCGACAGCAAGAACTGAGGTCTCCCCTCAGTGAGGAAAACAGCAAAAATGTGGGATTTAAAACTGCAACTGATAGGAGCCTCTGTTACCTTACAGCATTAAAGAGGTACCCTAGTGCTCCCTTTCTTCTGACAGGCCCATCATGGCCCCATCTAATGTTAAGCTCAGTTCTGTGTGAACGTCAAAAGATGTCCCTTGTTCAAGTCAGTGGCACAGAGTATCATTTGGGAAAGCAAAGGCATCTGGATCATTTAATGTTTACATGGTCTTGTGGGTCTTGTTTTACAGGAGCAAGGTGCCTGGACCCCACTAATCTACTTGCCACCACAACTGAAAGAAGCGATTTTAGCTTGACCTAAGGTGGACAATTGCTGAAGAACTCATCTTCAACAGATGGCTAGTCCACCAGCTGCCACTCTCTCCAGTGTTTGTCCACGACTGCAGATGTTACAACTATTATTAAGTGGGTTTGTACAGTGATATTGCTAACCTACCATAAACCCCTGGGTGGACTCTGTCCAAAAGATCCTCTTGAGTCACACTCTCTATCTGGATCTTTTTCTGAGCTTATACAGGTAGGTGAAACCCACACGCTGCTCCTACCTCCTCCAGACCTTCACCTCTCTTTCTTCTCTCTTCCTCTCTCTGCTTTTCTCTCTACCTTGTCCCTTGGACCTTGCACCATCTCCATGACTCAACATTGTACAAATATTGCCAGCAAAAACTGGGCATTACATTAAATAAAACCAAAGACAAAAAGAAGGCAGAAATACTTAATGCATAGATAGACAAGCTGGTTTGTAGGAATCCTAATGTCATTACTTTAGGAGAATAAAGGAGGACTATAAATTCTAATGCAAATCTCCCACTCAGTTGTAAAACATGCTGCTGTATTCACACTAAAATAATCATCAGACAAACAGATATGTTGGGGGTTTTTTTTCCCCAAAAAGCTGTATCCTGAATTTGTTCTCGGAGAGGAAGTTGCTCACAGCCTCTCACACTCCCCTCTTTGATGCCTGCTATTTTAGGATTGTTCTACTCCTTTGCCCTTCTCCCTGTAAAACCGGAATCACTTTAGCCCACAAGGTTATTTCATAAAGCCGCCTTCTCAGTGTATGAATCCAATTTTAGATTTTTAGGCTTAAAAATAAATATCTGACAAAAAATAAGGTGATCTACAGAGGGAGGAGAGAAAAGAAAGATCCAACATCCATTGTTTCAGCCTTAGCAATCTCCAACATATTCAGCAGTTGCATTTATTTTACTGTAAGGGAAGTGTAATCTCCGGATAAATCTGCTTAGTAAAGATTTAGTATTGAACGGGTGATGCCTAAAAGAATAGAAGTGTGGTTGTAGTGTGCTGCCCAGAATAAACAGTGTATGCATGCAAATTAGAAAACCCTTTGGAAAAAAAAAACACTTACATAATAATGGCCCAGCTCTCAGAAAAGCTGTTCTGTAAAATAATTTATTTGTGGAAGGCTGTACTTGACTTTTATACTTTCTATTAAGTGCATAAAAATACATTATTAGCCTTTTGCAAAAATGGCTGGGCAACATTTGCAGAAGATGTGGTCACTCGGGAGCTGTATTAAGATGTACAAGCATCATTTTCACACAAGCCTGAGACTACAAACTGTTAGCTGGAACAAGGGGCCAGAACAAGCCTTCGGGAGAAAGCAATCTGAAATACATTTGAGGCTGTCTTCCCCATGAGAAATTGTTTCAGCCATTCCTTCATAGTCATCTTCCCTCCCCAAACTACAGTTCTTCGAAGAGAAGGGGGGTTGTATATGAGGTAGGTGTCCAAACTCCAATAAGCAGTGAAGATGTGCCTCAGAGAAAATGTCCACTCCAAAGCTCTGGTTCCCATGCACAATCCCTCTGTTACCATGTGGGACTTGGTTTTCATTTCTTCTTTTCTTGCTGCCAGGCTGTCAGCTCAGCCTTTCCCATCCCACCTCCTCAGCTCCTTGTGAGAACCCCCAGCTCCTCACGAGATCCCCAAATCTTCATTTAGGCAATGGCATTTCTCCAAATTATTACTGGAAATGTGCCAAAATGGATGTTGGCAATGCTCAGATGCTAATGATGTTTTGCTTTGGTTTAAATAATGGAATACCCATTCTAAAAAGCACAGAATTAAAACTTCTGGAGACTTAACACTTTGCCAGGAATAAGCCTTTATTTTTCAATCCATCCTACCCGCACTTGAACAGTCCTGTTCAACTTATTCATAACTGGGCAGTTCTCACAGCACCCAACAGAGAGCAGCAATACATACACACTAACTAGAGTTAATTCCTTACCAGACTTGATCCCTGAAGAAGTTATACGTTGGCTGATAAAATTATCATGCGTGTGTTTATCTCACTGCTTAATTACATTTTAATCAATGAGAATTCTTCTGCTACAAGTACCCAGTAAAGCACTTGAATAAGTACACTTTCATCCTGGAAAAATCTAACTTCTACAATTTTCTTTTTTGCGTGGGGGATATCACTTTTATTTTTAGTTTAATTCCTATCCAGTAGAAATTTCCTACCCTTTTAAGCAGAAACATGGCAGGCAAATTGGATTTTTGGAGCTCAACCATACATAGCAGTAATCCTGTGCTCTCATGACGTGATGCAAGTGGATTTGCACAGTACGGCACCAACCAGCTGCTGGGGTCCCATTTTGGGACAATGAAGGCTGGTTGTTGGGAAGAGACAGCAGCTCATGCCTCACCCTGGGCATGGTGTCAGGGGAGCAGCACAGAGCTGCGACCTGCAGCTCCTGAGGGATCTGAAGGGATTTACCTGGGCATCTTCAGCAGGAAGGACTGTTGTAACACCACCCCCCCTACCCCCTACAATTCCAAACAAATCTCCCAGTTACAGCCTTTTCCTGAACACAGGTTCACACACCATCAGGCAGAAGAAAGGAATTTTCAGCTTGGATTGCTTCTACCTTGGAAGAACCCCGAAAAGCCTAAACTACACTGTAAAAAGGAACAAACACAGCCCCACTTTTTACATCTATGCTCCTACTCTGCTCTTTGTTTTTCCCACAGATGCCAAACATGAGACGTTTCATAGCAGGGCTAAGTTGGCTGGTTTGGCTGAAATCAAACACTATTTTTCAAAAGGACTTCCAATCCAGAGAGATATGCCTACAAAGCTGCACAACACATTGTGTTTGATTGACAGCTAATTTTTCTCCCTACTTTTCTGTCTGGCTGCACAACCAGGAAATAAAATGTTCTGCACAAATCTTCAATATAGAACCTCTTTGCCATCCTTCAGGATATGGTATTAACAGGCTACATTCTCAGGGCTTCCAAAAATCCTGGGATTCATGCCTGGTGGCACAGTACTAGTGGTGGAACTTTTAAGATTCACAATAGATTTTGGGAGAGCAGGGATAAACTTACTGTGATTGGCAACAAAATCAGAAATCACATCCCTGGCTTTCTCCTGGTTTACATCTATCCTATGATGTTTTTTGTTCTTGGCAAGTCATTTACGGCAAAGTTTTTGGAAATGAGTAAGCACTGCAATAAACGGCTTGATCTTCAAATGCATCTAAGAGCCTATCGGTTTTTCAGAAATCGGAGTTGTTGAGTGCTCAGTATTTTAAAAATGAGTCTGATTTTCTCGTGCCCAGCTTTGGATAAAAAAGCTAATTTAAGTGTTCAGAAACAGAGGATTTGCTTGTAGTGCATAAGCATTCTGTAATCATAAGTTTTCTGTGATCCTTAGAGCTTCTAAATGTGAGGTACTGCTGTTAAATCACTTATTCTGGTGTGTGGGGGGTGAGGTGTTCAGTAGAATAAATTGGAAATGTAACTTGGAACATGTTTTAAATGCTTTGAGGAAACAAGATCCAAATGACAATTGACGTGACATACTTATCACCTGCAGCAGAAAACCACCACTGAGAGTGAAACCTTAAGGCTTCTCCCCATGCCCACAGTGTTCTGTGTAATTTGTGGTACAGCAAAAAAAGTCTTTGCAGCCATGTATTTATTTGTGTTGCTTGGTGCCCTCTGTGTTACTCCCACACACCGGACTTTAAAGTTTTCTTTGACAGTTTTATTATCTTTCATATCTTGCAGCTTTTAAAGACATTGATGTTGCAGCCTGTTCCGGGGAACTGGTGGCAAAGCTCTCTTTGTTTCTCCTAAGGGAAGACCCCGAAGGCCACTAAAGCTGCACAGCAATGTTTCCTTTCCTTTTAAGGGTGAGCTGAGGGAGGCAGCCTGCTTTCATCCTTAAATCTTACCAGATGAGAGGGAAGCTAGTGCTGATGACCAGGCAATGGTGACCAGTGCTAGAGTTCCCACAGCCAGTGGAGATGCAGCATCAGCCAGAGGACGGGCGATGTCAGGGCATTGAAAGTTGGGGTCTGTATGCCGCCCTGCTGCTGTCTGCAGTTCTTCCTCAGCATCTTGTCTGTAGAACAGAGTTGACCATCTCTCTGCCTCTGCTGGCAGGATGCCTAGCGAGCCCAGGCATTGCTGGAGGACAAATACTGGTGATGGTGGCACAGATCCACGTGCATGAGAAAGCAAAGCTTTTCCCAATGACGCTTGCTGTATCCTTTTCCCTAGTGGGATCACTGCCATTCCTTACTTAACTACAGAGGTCCCCCCTTTCCAAGCAGGGAAGATTTGAAACTGTATTTGAAAGAGGCTGTATTTAGATGCTTATTTCCCTCTTGCTGAAAAATTTTTTAGTAACTTTGTATTGTAGTAAAGCTCTTTTCACAGGCATAAATGCTAAGCAAGGAAATACTAGCTAATAATAAAAGATGGACAACCTATCTCAAAAATATGAGCACCTGCCTTGAGCGCTGGACTATTCAATGCTGAAAATTAATCATGCTAACATGAGCCTCCACTGTAATAGCAAACTGTGTCATGTTATGACTTTCAGCCCAAGAAGTAAATATGTATACTGCAAGACTAAAAATAAATCATTGTCTAGCAATAAACAACGATCACATTTCCTTCCGGGGGTAAAAAATCCCACCAAACAAAACCACAGGGAGATATATGGGACTGAAAAGGGGTAAGGAGGGAGATGAAGAGACTTCTTACCAGGGCTCGTTGTGGTAGGACAAGGAGCAAGGCTTTTAAACTGAAAGAAGGTAGATTTAGATTGGATATAAGGAAGAAAAATTTTACGGTGAGGATGGTGAGGCACTGGAACTTGTTTCCCAGAAAAGTTGTACATGCTCCATCAATGGAAGTGTTCAAGGTCAGGTTGGACAAGGTTCTGAGCAACCTGATCTAGTGGAAGATGTCCCTGCCCGTGGCAGGGCCTAGATGATCTTTAAAGGACCTTTCCAACCCAAACCGTTCTGTGATTCTATGAGGTTATTCCAGAAAAAGTTATTAGTTAAAAATCCTCTTCTATATGGGCTATTACCCCTCAGCCCATAGAGATGTTTGCTTTCCAGGGTCTCCTACAACAGCATGCCATGTTTTTATGGATTTAAAGATGGTCACCAGATGCTGCAGCCTGATGATGTGGTGTCTGGTGGCCCCTTTTCCCCAGGGGGTCATCTGGAGACTCCCCCAGCACTGGCACTGGCTGCTCAGCAACCCTGCGAGCAAAGCTCAGGCCTCTCTCATGGGCTTCACTCGGTTCCTGGCTATTGAGTTGACATCTGACTTGTCTGATTGTTGCCTGCCTGGACACAAAACAAACACTTGCACTCCTACCAGCATGAAACCAAGGTCCAGGAGGAGGTAAAGGTATTTCAGCTCTGCCTCCATGATGGAGTATCTTGTTCCCAAATACATCCCATGGCTACCTCTGCTTCTCCACCTCTCCCTGTGTAGAGCTGGTTGCTCTCCTGCTGCCTTCTCTTTCTTTCCTTTGTTTCTCCTTTCCCTTCTCCAGATGAGTCAGTACATGCTTTAAGTTTGGTTCAGCTGCTTTGCCTGACCCCTGCAGGGTCCTCTGGGTCATTTTTCTTCCTGTGGATTAATCGTCTAATTCAACATACACCTCAAAATATTCAGCTGTCTAATACGCCCTCCACAGCCTCTTCAAAGCCCTGTCTGAACTCCAGGATCTTCTTCAGCTTTGTCTCCCCGATGCATCTTGTCTCCCATAGGTTCCTCAGATGCTGTTTCCCACCCAAGGAGTTTCCATTAAAAATATTAGCCAGGATTATCTACCTCCTGCAGCCAGGCATCCTTGCTCTCTCTGTCTTTAAATGACATTCACTGCTTTCAAAATTGCCTTCATCTCCCTCCTCACCTCTGCAAAAACACCAAATCAAGCTGTCTCTATAAACTAGGCAAAATCACAACCCTTTTCCCCAGTCAAGGCCTCCAGCAATCATCCTCTGCTTGGATTTTAAAGGGGTTTGCCTGAATCAATCTTGTTTTGAAATGGTAAAGATAACAGCTTGCAAAGTACATACATTTACATACCTCACTTCATTCAAATTAACTAGGAAAGATAAGAATCTCCAGCAAATTAATTCTGCTAATGTTCTAAACTGTGAATTTCAATCAAAGCTGAAAACCAAACCAATTCAGCTAAATTGCTGACTCTTGTTACACTTTAAGTGATCTAAAAGCATGCATCAATAAGCAAAGCAACTTCACTTTTGTGCAGCTGAGCTCCAGACTGATTTGCTGCTTTCCAGGATTGTCTGATAAAAAAAGCTACAGTCAGCTCCAGCTAATAAGAGAAAATCAATCCAGAGCCAAAGAGCAATAAAAATGTGGTAGCAAGTTCAGAACATTTTGTCACAGCTAAAATTGGTTTCCTATGATCCATCTGAAATAATACGGATTGCAAAGCTTTGCAGATCACAGCCACTGAAACAACAAATGCCTGGGTGAATAGCAGTTCCAGAAGCAAGGGAGAAAATCCACTTTTTGCCCCAGAATGAGATGACAGTGCCAAGGTGAAGAGTTAGATGTGTTACACAAAGGGTTTGGAAATTAACTAACTGCTCAGTGTCCTGGGACACTTGAAACCCAGGAGCTGAGCTGGAGAAACTTTGCAATGTTCAGACTATCTGCATGTTTCTTCGGGTAACTTGCAACTGGGCTGCAGCTTTTGAGACAAACAGAGCCTTATAGATAGAGATCAAAGTAATGTGGAAAACAAAAGAGCAAATACAAGTGAAAGGTCTGGAAACAACTGGGATGTTTTATTTCCAGAGTTCCCACACTACCACAGCAGCCGGGTGCCCCACAGCCTCTCTTATTTGGATTTCTAAATATAAGTTACACTGGTGCAGCTAAATCCCAGAAGTGCATGGGGAGAGAGGAGAGCAGCGTTTACAGACTCAAAGATGCAAGACTCCCACGGGGACTGTGGGTTCAGTGTGGACATCCCCACCTCAACAACAGCCAGGGCAATTCCTAGTAGCTGGGTCTTGGAACCCAGAGCAGAGGGCAGGGGGAGGAACACAAAGGGCTCCAAGCAAATAAACTAACCACGCAAGGAGCAGAACAGCTCATGACAACATTTGGTATTTTTTGTGTCCTGGGAGGCTGGGGCTGGTGATGGCAAGTGCAGGTACCACAACACTCTGACAAAGAGGTGCCCGTATGGCAGGGCCATCTGGCACAGCCACAGCCTGGCTGCTGCTCTCCAGAGACCAAGGCCACCTCCTCAACCTCCAGTCCACGTCTCCCACCTTTGAACCACCAATGACTTGATCTTGCTTTTGTAATCAAGAACCAGAAACATTTCCTGCAAGCCAAAGCAGCCCCTGACCTTTTTTTTTTAAAGAAAAACTTGTGTTTCCACTGCTGGAGGAAGCCTGAGTCCTCTGTATGGCCACAAACAGACTTCCCACGAGCAGATGTGCTCAGAGCATCCACCCACACAGCCCCGAAAGGTCGAGCCTTGGGAGGGAGAGGGAAGCTTGGTCTCCACCAACTCTTTTTACACAGATCAATGCGTACTAGCTGAACAGAAACTCCTTTTCATCCACAGCAGTGGAGGCCGTGCTCCAGCCCATGACCCTACAGGACTCGAAAAGAAACCTTGATTGATGATAAAAGACTGCTTTCCCTTTTGTGCTTCTCCCCATGACACCACACAGCTTGAGCAGTGTAGCAGTCTCAAACAATTTTAAAGCAGGGCTCTGCTTCTATTTTTGCGGTAGCATTGCAACCCTGCAAAGTTTGGTGGCTGTTGCTTATGGTATGAATCGTCCTCCGCAGGCAGCGTGGGGATTTAAGCAAACAATCCCCAGCTCCAGAGGGAATATGATAAATAAGTCCATATGATTCACATGGAAACGGTTTTCAATGGATAAAGCAGCTCTGACTCTGCTGCCATCGTGGTGATGAGCACAGCTTCCATGCACAGTGTGGAGGGCTCCATATTATACTCTGTATTACCCTGACAGGGTGTTAATCTGCTGTGGTCCACCTTGTTCCCATGGGCAAATCGTACATTTAATTGATTATACTACACACATTTCATTCCTTGCTGATCGTACAAGCTGATAACTACCTTGATAGGACTATTAATTTAAAGTGTTTGGATATTTTCCTTGGCATCTGCTATGAAGAAATCCAAGTGATGTCCTTGAACACTGTGGGTAACACTTCCTTCCCCTGAGCCTCAGAAATAGCTTCTCAGCACTGTTGGACCTATATCTCACTGATTTTCTATGTAAGATATTTTTTTTCTCAATGTGGAATGATCACACTTCCTTTACCCCCTTGCTCACTCAGACTGCTAACCCTTGGTAGAAGAGTTTATATTTTGCAATGGTCTTGCAAAATGGTTGCACTGCTCTGCTTTTGCTCAGTAGTGCTACTGTGATAAAACTGTAGAAGATAAGTAGTGAGAGAGGAAGCTGCAGGAATCAGTCTAATGACTTTTACATGCACAGTCAACCACTTTTGTATGAATTATAATGCAATTAACAGTTGCAAGATCACACAGAATTTTTGAAGTGCTATTAGAGCAGTGTTTTTATACCAAGGGATAGGCAAGAAATGGAGCCACCACAGGCAGAGCTAAAAAAAAATGGCTTATCACAAGACTGGGTTTGTGCCTGTGCTATTCAATGTCTACATAACTGTCCAGTTGAGCTACTCAGGCAGACAGGATTTTATCCTTGTGGAACATTTTTGAGCAGACACCCAAACAGTGACAGAAAGGACCAGAGATACCTTCAGCAAGTGAGATTGTTCTAAGATAAAACAGATATGCATGTGGGGAAAGCAGACTGCAAATCACCAAAGACACAACCAGGACTACACAGGGGCCGTTGCAGGAGGCTGGGTTTGGGGGGAAAAAAAGAGTATTGCTGCAGTAAAAGAACATAAGAAAGTGAAGAATTTAATGCTGATTATGTGTGTCACAACTAAACTCAAAACCACCCCTGCTGTGAAATGATGGGACTCACAGAGCTCACAGAGAGGAAACAACAAGAAGGCAATAGGGGAAGAGGCAGAACAGCTTCCCAAAACCCACAGCTGCCTTACTGGCTCTGTGCATGACTTAGAGTCCTTCATTAAGATCTTAATTCATCATTTCTGGGGGGGAATGAAAATTACCAAGTGCTACATCACTCCCTCTCCATGCACTGCCTGCTGTCCTGCTCAGCATGGCATGCATTGTCATCAGGAAAATGCTGGCTGGGCAGCCAGCCTCTGCCCATCGATGCAGGTTGCTGCCATGCCCTTTATGTCTACACCTCCTCTTACAACATCCAGCTATTCTGCTAGCCAGGATCCCACAGCACATACACAACACTGAACAATTATGCTTGCTGGTGGCATGGTTTCTGCCCCAAAATCAGATTCTTATTGATTATGATAACTAAACCAGCCTTACAGGGAAACTGTTTTGGCATTTGAGCTACTCTAGCACTATTATTTGTCAGAAAATTAATGACATCCTTCGATTTGCCTTCCAGATGGACAATGTAAGCATCTTTAGGCTCCCCTGAAGCTACCTTCTGCTGCTAGCTTTTTGCAGCTGTGTTCAGCAGAGCCCTGGCAGGCTGGAGCTCAGCAGACAACTAGAACAGGGAGAGAAAAGTTTCTGAGTTTTGACTTGCATTAAAATGTTTATCTGCTTCGTACACAGCTGATGCTACTTTATAATATATGAACATGCTGTTGCTAAAACTTTAATGGGCATAATTACTGCTCTTTGAAAATTCTAATTATATGGTTTATTAGGAAATAAGAACTTGGATAAGATCAGGGGATTTGGATGGGCTGTCAGTGACGCAACCTCTGTGCTTATAACTCCCTGTAAATTAATCATTTTCCATGGTTTAGGTATACATTCCACTTCTCCACGTAATATGACACTGCAGGCAATGTGTTTCATGGGGTGGATTTCACATCCTGCCTTGCTCAGTCACTCCAGGTTTGGCCCTGTGCCTCCCCAGGAACGCCATTGCTTCTCTGCAAAGAGCTGCTTGTTGTACCTTCTTACCAAGCAGACCTTGCCTGCGGTCCCTGCTAGACCCCAGCACTCAAATACTTGTTCATTCTACTGCTTTTAAGGTTTTCTGCTTATTCCTGTCTCATATGAGTAAGATGTAACTTCACTTTAAAAATATCTATCTTGAGGACTTTTCTGATAGGTAATTTACAGGTTTATGTTTTCATATTTTTAGATTTTACACGTTTTGTAATCAGCTCTGCACGATAACAAGAGTCAGAGTTGCAGAGGAGCAAAGCTACAAATCCAGCATAAATCCAGATTTCTTCATTCACCTTTGCCTTAAATGGATTCTTACTCTTACTGTTGGACGTTATGGGATGAAACCAGGAATTGAACTATTGAGTATTATGAGAAACCGGCTTGCCAATTTATATACTGATTATAATTCTTGGTCTAAAATGTTAACCTGCTACTAATCAAATTGCTGACTCCCTGTATTAGAACATGTAAAACTGTTGTCCTCAGCTTGGGGCAGCACAGACCAAAATTTACCTATGTGGTGCCTTTTTTATACCATGAATTTGTCCTGTAAACAGACGAGCCCTATGACAGAGATATTTTTTTCTTTTGAATTGGCCAAAATGTGTTATAAATGAAGATAACAGTGCTTGCAGGCAGAGTTTTCTGGCTCATACTTGGAAACTGCAGGCTGTCATTTCCTTTTCTGAATGTAAAAATGTAGTTAACATTTAGGTGTTTTGTACAAACTCTCAGCTGACCAAGGAAGCAGAGCTCTGGGTGCTGCATGGCATCACCTCTGCTCCCAGACTCCACCACACAGCTGGGACCAGTTATAACAAGCTGTCCCTACAAACTCACTGCCCCTCTCAACCTGCAGATGAGGTTTTGGGGAGGTGAGAAGGACACTGTATCACCTCGTGCCTTGGGAGAGGGAAAATATTTTGACAGGCCTCCTTACATGCTGCTGATTCCGCAGTCAGCTGCACCCACTGCTCATGGACATTAAGATCTGCTTGAGCAAAGTCTCCCTCCAGCCCTCAGAAAGGCTCAGCACATGTGGCAGGAGTAGATACCTGTGCCAGACCACCCTCCATCCCTGCTGTCACTGCTGGCTAGCCACCCAAGTGGGAATCCATGTTCCGGAACCTCTCCTTGTCCTTCCCATCCAGCCAAAGCCCTCTGAGGTTTGTCTGCTCTGATCTACCAGCCTGCCAGCCCCAGTCCATGGTGTTCTTCATGCAGACACAAGTTACAGTACTATCCAGAAAGTTAGAAAGGCTCTTTCTGATTTTCTGGAGCAGTTATAAATTGCCTGCCAAAATTTAATTAAATTTCTGTGAAGACACAGAAAATTTCAGCCCATAATGTTCTCAATATAAAACTCCACCAGCTTTTATTGTGCATGGAAGATTACTTATATAGGTGTTTTTCCAAGACATAAGAAACCTCCGTGTGGTTAAGAAAACTGTTCAGGACAGTCTGGGAAAGAAAGCAAGGAGGAAAGCTGTCAGTGAGGCTCAAGCAATTTCCAAAGCACCGCATGAGATGTTTCAGATGGCCACAAAGTGAAAACTGATGTCTGGGCTGCCCATCGGCAGCATCATTGCCTGCACATTCTTTGCAGTGGAAAAAGCTCAGAAAAGGTCACCAACACAGAAGAGAGGTTGAGTGAAACTGGGAGAAAGTTGTGCACCAAACACTTAGAGCATCCAACATGAAAACACAGGATCAATAATCCTGTCTATTACAATACAAAATCAGACCAACAGGGCTGGCTTTCATCCCACATAAATAGCAGTTCCTGTCACTGCAGCCCTTTCATGGTATGCTTTTAAGTGATTGTAAGCATTTCAAAGATTTTCATTTTCAGAAACGTTACATAAATAATTCTGGGATTTGAAATGCTCTTTGAAACTGTAAGACGAAAAACTGAATAATCCTCCCCTTTCAGGGATTATCCATTCTTCATCTTTACAGAAAATACAGGAGTGCATTAAGTAAAGAACATTCAGGATAAAGTTGGTGGGGTTATTAAACAATGAGTAGTTTTTATTTAAAACTTTGTTACGACTATCAGTGATCAAATACATCACATCAGTATGTATAATTTAAGGAAAATGTCCGAGTTCAGCCTTCAAATAGCCTGAACACAATGTTTCTTTCTATTCAAGACAATAAATTTGGTTCTACAGTTTTTAATTATTTGTTCACCATTATGTTTAAGTGCTCATGACAGAACTGGACAAGTAATTCGTAGGGAATAATTTACTCAATTCAGCCATTTTTCTGCTTGCTTATTGTTCATAAGGAGACTGTAATATTCTCACATTTATGCCCTCCTTGAATGTATTCATCAAATAAGCTCATCATATTATTATCTGCTTGTAGCCCCTGATTTGATCCTGCTGGAGCAAGACATGAGATGTGTTCAGGGGCATGCAGCAATCACTAGAGGAGAGAAGACATAAAGAAGAGAACCCCTTATCTCAGACAAAGGATGATTAGAAGAGAAGGGGTTGAAGTAAACAAAACAATACAAAGGTAAAGTGATGAAAAGGAAGGGCACTTATTTTTCCTCTCATAATACAAAAAGGAGAGTTATTCAATGAAACTGCAAGCCAGAAACCACACAATGTCAAAAATAATAATAAAAAAAGACCTCAAAAAATATTGCAGCATTGGAACCTACTTCACAAGACAGTACCAGTGCCAAGAGCTTAGCACAATTCAGAAGAGGATTAGACATTTATATGGATAATGGGAATAACAGATCTGAGAATATGATTTTAAAAGCAATATAAACCCTTTTGTTTCAGGGCATCAGCAAGTCTTGCAAGGTCAATTCCTTACAAGTGCTTGTATTTGAAATTCAGAATATGAGTGTCTTGGTCTCCCACGATCTAAGGACACAGTTTGCATGGTGTATTTCTGGTTCTTGCTGGGATAGGTGAAGATTCAAACTGGGTGCACAATTTATACACACAGCCTTGTAAATTTATTTTTTTACAGCACTATCTTCAGCAATATCACTTACGTCAGTGTTCCTGAGGGTGAGGAATGTAGCCAGATCATAATCTGGAGCACAGGCTTTCCCTGGGTACACATAGGGTGTGAGCTGTTTTTCAAGAGGACACTTCTGGAGCCATTTTTCAGAGGCTAACCCTGCTCTCCAGGCCTGTTCTGTGGCATCAGCTGTGGCTGCATGGGAAGACAAAGCCAATTTCCATAAGCAAAGGACCAGAGAAGGAGGAGGGCTGGCAGCTGGAGATGTGCTGTGGCTTCACTAGGAGTAAGGGGCAGCACTTGGAAAGACAAGGAGACCAGGGAGCATGATCACCTCCCAGCCTTAGTCTTCTCCCAGCACTTAGTCTGTATCAGATACATGGAGGAGGGACATCAAAAAGGTACCTAGAGGTATCCTTCTCATTTCAGTCCTTAAACGTCATGGGATGTCAATGCATTTGGTAACACCTTTCCTCGTTTCTAGTAACCAGGGTTTGGCAGCTCCAAGAAGAACTGAAGCTTGTTTACAGGTGAGGAAGTTGAAGAACTTTTCCAGACCCTGTTTTCTATAGATTTCAAACTTTTAGAAGTGAACATGCAGATTTTTTACTTCAGCTTCACCATCTTTATGAAATTTTCCCTCCTTCATAGCACTAGCAGGCCATTTTATGATACATGATTTGTAAGACAATAGGCATTTAATCAGCTTAGATGTTAAATAGGCTCTAACATAAGAACCTGGCCCCTGCTTGTGCAGTTCCATTTCCCTCCAGACTTTCTATGAAGAATCATCTTGTGTTTTGTAATAAGAACAGTAAATTACAGAAAGCCCATCGGGTAAAACGGCCACGAATCTCCTGCACTCCTCGGGGAGACCCACAGTAATTAGAAAGGTGAGCAAGGGTTTTCCTGGAGCACAGCCAGGAAGCAGGTGCCCGTGTCACCATTTCAGAAGGTTACCCAGTGGTTTGCAGCACAGGGTTTCCATTTCTCCAGGGTTTTTCAGTCAGCACTGTTGAGGCTGGACCCAGCCATGTTCTGCTGATGCACATTAAATGATGCCAGCCCAGGCCACAGCTCAGGATTCTTCAGGGGAATTTTTCCCGTTCTGGTTTCACTACAAATAAGTGAATAACATTGCAGGTGCAAGGGTCCTAACCATCTGGACTTCGAGCATAGTTTCAACAAACCTGCTTCTGTGTCGATCATTTTGTCTAACATATCTTGTTCAGTGCCTCTGTGTACCTGCACACACACACGAAGCTCCAGGCGCATCTATGCCCTGCCCTAAGACCAAACGGCATAGCCTGGCCTCATTCATGTTAAACTCTCCCAGCCTCCAAAACTGTGTGGCTATCTCCAGGCAACCCCAGGGGAATGCTCCCTTGCTGGCTCCTGACGCAAGCCTGAAGTCCCTGAGATGCTGTCAAGGAGCCTTTGCCCAGCATTAGTTACTATGAGGCAGATTCCTGGGGAAAAAAGAAAACAACAAAACAAAACTATAAAGTCTACTGCCTGGCTCTAATGGGGAACGGGATGCCATATGAGAGGGAAACGTCTCACTTTAAAAGTTCCCATTTTCTCTGGGGCAAGGAGTACACAGTTTGTTCTGGTTTGTCACTAAAAAAAAAAGCAGAACTGACAAATTTATTTAAGACACTGTGATTTTTCAGTCTGTTTGTCACACCATATCCTGGTTGGTCTGTCCTGTGTGAGGCTAACACTTTGTATTGTTGCATCTCGATTGCCACCCACATGTAGGAACTGAAAAGCAACCCCATAACATTAACTCAGCCTTTGACCATCACATAGAGCATCAGGTCACTGGCAGGGAGCAAATATCCTTCCTGTTAGCAAGAGATAACATGCACTTTCTTCATCAGCCTCTCAGTGAAGAGCACAAATGCTCTCTGTCACCAAGAACTGATCTCAGAAATCTCTCACAAAGGGCATCCTAGACAGTAATGAAGTTTCAGGAATATCCAAATAAATATCACTCCTATGTCAGTCAGCTCAGTTGTGTTTAAATAGTATCATCCACACAAAGAACAGAAACAAAAATTTGCTATCTACCCCATTCTTCTTCCTCTTTTTTTTCTGTAAAAGAGGAGCTGGCATGTTGGTTTTTCTTCTCTTTTTAAATAATATCACTGCATTTTGTGGAGCACACCTCCTTCTAGGTCTCCTAGCAGTGCAGAGAGGCAAACAACCCAGAGACCAGAGACATGATCAGGAAGATGGCCAAAGGCTCTTGCTGAAATAGTACAAGTGGGGTGATGTTGAAAACAAAGGCTCCAGAACAGGTACAGATGACAACATGGAACTGTTGCATACAAATGCTACGTCAGCTAATGGTCCATCCTTGCACCAAGTGCGGAAGGAGCCATCACAGTTCCTTCTGTTAGCTACCAAACCTCAGCAATCTATGTGCAGTGGGGGGAGAGGGGAAAGGCTTATTTTAAGATATCACTGTTCTTTGTGTAGAGAGCTGGTAGTCATGTCGTGGAGTTGTGGCTCCCATGGCTGTGACAGCCCAGGAAGCTCTCAGCTTCTCTGCTCCCTCACAATGCCTCAGCCTACATGTCAGGAGGCTTGAGGAATGTTGCAGGATACTGGTGAGAGCTCAGTCCTGTTATCAAGATGCTCTCAGCAGTGACAAACCTTAACAGTTCAGGCTGAGACAAATCAATCAATATGGCTTGGTACCCTTGGTGTCCATCTACTTGAAATTAAGGGCCAAGCTAAAAGAAAAGACTTTTATCTCATAGCAGACATTCTGCTTGCAGCCTGCACACTCCATACATGCAAGGAAATATATATAAAAATATCCATGAATGTAATAAGCATGGAAATTTTGGCAGGCACATTCTCTGGAGCTCTTGAAAAATGTGTGCTAAAAGCCAAACATGCATCCTCAGTTCTAAAACCCAAGGCGCGCTTCGGGAAGATTGCTAGTCTGCCTCAACACACTAGTTTGATGTACATTCAAAATAAACCGTATTCTTTCGAAAGGATGTTATAGATCCAGTGTGAACACTGGAGATAGGAGGCGCAGCATTCTAGTAAATTAAAAGTGCCAGGACACCAGACTGGGCATGAGAATTCAATTTTCTGTGGGCAGACTTTTGTCCTGGATGTGTTATGGGTTTCCTACACATTGCTCAGGAGACAGCAGACAGCAGGGACCATTCCCAGCAGCAATCTGGACAGAGCCATACAGCTCTGGAGGTGAGCAGAGGTCCATAGCACAGACCAGGGCAGACAAGCCCGCCTGCCTCAGGCAGGCACCAGGCTGTGGCAGTGTTTGGTTCACTAGTATTGATGTAGCCAAACTCTCTTGAACATAGGGAGTTGGTTTCTCTTGGGTTTACTTTTAAGGATGATTAAGAACATGAGCTGAGAAGGGAAAAATTTTACCGCTTTGCCATCCAGCCTCTCTACTCAATGTCAATACCAACTGCAACAGCCCAATGATCTGCCCTACCATAACATCTGTATTTTCTTGCAGGCAAAGCATGCCCTCCTTGAATGACATTTATATCCAAAAACACCTTGCAGACACCTCCAGTGGTTTACAGACACTCTAGTACACCAACCAAAATGCAACAGCAGTCAACCCCGTCACCTACAGGGATGAAAGGGAAGGCATCAACAAGGGACCATGATCCTTAGATGTATCCATAGTCACAGTCCCTCCCCTTCCCTCTGTTATGAGCATAGAAGTGCTGAGATCCTCAGAGGTTTGAAAAAGATTCTTAAACGCCTTAGAGGAACTGGGCTTCAATTACTTTCTTCATCTGTATTAGTTCCATTTGCCTGGCTAGCTGCTATAATCAGAGGGAAAAGAGATGCAGTCAGAGATCTTCCCATCTCTTGCACTTCCCCATGTGCTGGCTTATGGTAGTCAATAGGAGCATATCCGTTCGTCACAGCTGGCATTGTGACCTAGAAAAAAGGATGATGAGGAAAATAAGAGTTGCTTGCACACAAGTATGTGTGTACACAGACACAACAGAACAGCAGACCGTAATAAGCAACCTCCGGGGAGGCACACAGAGGAGCTTTGTTGTTCTTAAATTTGGTGTCAGAACACGTAAAAGAGGGTGGTTTTACTTTCTTTCTCATTTATAAGTGTGTGCTCTATAAAGCCTAATTAAAGCCACCCTGTTTCCAGACAGGTGAAAAAGCACAACCTATACATAAATCCTTTCTCTACAAGCTGAAAAGCCAAAATTATGTTATTCATGTCTATTTAAAAAACAAGCACATTTTAAACCTGGAGCAGAAGTAACATCTAGCTATAAAACAAAGCAATGTGAAAACACAGCTTTGAGAAAACATGGCCCTGCCTCTCATTTAACAGACATGTTTATTGATGGTAAGGCATAATGCACTTCAATCTCAGCTGAATAACTCACCTCAAAGGTTTTGAAAAGACACACATTTATTTTAAAAATATATTTCATTCTGTAAGCACAAAACATGTCCAATTTACATTTTTCAAGTATTTCATCTTTTCTGAGCAGAAAAGCACGTTAAAAAGTAAATGCAGAAGTCTGCAAACCTGCAACATTTTGTCCCTAAGAACCTATGTTTTATTTGTGTCCTAATAAACATAAATAAATCAAGGTAGCATCTAAGAAAATTAAGAGCTAGGCAGAAATGTAGAGGAAGGTCTGACAGCAACAGAACAGAATATAAAGTATTGTTTATGTGTAAGCTTTGCAATGTAATGTGCTTAAGTAATTCAGTCCAAAGAGCAGAGGGGAATTGTGGCTACTGGGTTCTTTTGCCAGGAACAGAAAACTCTCTTTTTTTTGGTGGCAGAAAAATATATAACTGACATCAATACTCAGCTGGAAAGAGGACCCAGCTAAGAGACCCTGCTCTGGGCAACACCACTTCTGCCTTCTATGAGACAAAAATTTTTATGGCCTTTCCCTGCAATACTGTGTAGCTCAGGGAAAAACAGGGATCCCCTTCCCCATTTGAGAACAGTTAGCTTTACATTTGAGTTGAGATCCATTTTCACTTTCCTGTGACATTTAGTCATCTCTCCCTGCCTGGCTTTCCTGTATTTTACATCCGTTAAGTACTGAATGTAAGAGCAATTAGTGGCTTCGCATGGGGAGCAACCTGGGAATAAGAGCTCTCCTGCACCTCAGTGCCAGGCATCCCCCACCCCACACCAGCAGCTCACAAGGATAAAGCTGAAGCAGGTTTCTGCCTGCCTGCAGGATCTACCTGCACACAGATTGCTTTAGGCTAGGATTTTACCATGTGCATATGACATTTCATCTTAAGCAGCTCTTGTTGTAGTTGATATCTGATAATCAGCTGCTGGGAACAGCATTGGCACCGCCCCAGTTATTTCCCAGGGGAGGATGTTAAAAATCTGACACTGTGGCTGCTTCCACAGCAGTGTGGGCACAGCTCTGACAGGGATATGCTGTTACACAACAGATCTACATCTCTTCCAGCGGGGATGGGAGGCAGGGGTGATATGGCATCCTTAACCTCTTCTGCTAAACCTATTCCTGCATTTATTTGTTACTAATGCCCAGCAGTCCACTGTAATATTAGAGGTGGCATTTTGGGAAGGAACTTGTGAAAGGATAAGGTACTGGCACAAAAGCTGGGAAACATTTGCTTCTGCAATGCACAGGTGAAACTCTGGGGAAGGCTCTTCCAATCACATGATTTCTGTGATCCCCCTTGCAAAGGGGCTGTGTGTGCAGTGGTCGTCAGCTGTGCCATGACGTGCCACTAACAAACTGCATAAAACACAGAGGAATATTAGCTATATTAAGTCTGCCAGATTCAGTTGTTCTAACAAAAGGAGTTGCAGGACCTGATCCAGAGGGAGGGATGCCGCAGTGGGACCTGCACCATGTTACACAGCTGGGAAAGACTCCCTGACTCTCCTGCACCCAGTCATGGTACCCGGCAGCCCCCCAACCCCCCACCCCCACCCGCCACCCTGCTCCTACACCTGCTGATACAACTGTGCCAGGAGGGACAGGACCGAGCTGTGGCTTGCCCGCCTCTCCACCTGCCCTAGTGACAGGATTTGCTCCCCAAACTATTTTTGCTATTTGCTGAGACTTGTTGAGGAGCAAGGCAAACACAAAACCTAACTACTAGGCCATAATCAGCTCCTCAGAGCAAATATTCTCAAGGATTTGGTACCTTGAGTGTGACAAGTGACTTGCTGAGAGCAAAGAGGCTGAATAAAAGCACTGAAATGCAGCAACAAGCACTGAGGTCTCCTCAGAGAGATGTCCCCATCCCTCTCTCCCTCCTCTCACTGTTTCCCTGAGGATGAATCACATCTCATGGGCACCATGAGCTTTTTTTTCAGCAGATCCCATCCTTTGGCACTTCTTCCATGCAGCCATTCAGGAGCCATGAGTTTGCTGGCACTATGTTGGCCCCCAGCAAGAAAAGCACCTGACAGCAAAACATTGGAAAGCCTGCACTCTTTTTGTAAATTTAGCTCCTAATCATGCTGTGACTTGATTCCCTGTTTGGAAAATGAGCATATTAATCCTTCCTTTATCTCCCTGTTCATCAGCCTTGACTCACAAGACTATAGACTCTCTAAGGCAGCGCTGTCTCTTAGGATGTGTGCTTGGTTCAGCAGAGCCTTGAAACACTTAGAAATTTCTGAATGCTGTTGTTCATATATTATCATATTATTCACCCTAATTAATTTCTGTGTTGCATCTTTAAATGAAGATTCCTATTTCCTGAACCTCAACTCCAGAGCCTAGAATCCAAATTTATCCCTGCTGTAATGCCATTAAGTTACATTACTGTTAATAATTCCTCATTCTGAATGCACTGGCTTGTACTTTCCCATTTTGTATTTCTTTCACAAGTGATAAAGGATTGCTTTGAGGAATTTTCATGGCAAAAGAAATCAGTTCTCTGATAGCAGGGGAAGATAGCAAGCTCCATATAAGGTGATCTCATACCACCACCACTGCCTTGAACAAGAGTATATTTTTTTGCAGGCTGTACATCTGGCTGGCAGCTTTCTGAGTGCTGGGGTTGATCTATCAAACACTGCAAAACAATCTATCTTTAAAATGAATGATGCAAATTGTTCTCAGAAAAGAAATCTATCAAAAAAAGAATATAAATTACAGACCGGACATGTTGGTAGAGGAGGAATGCTATGTGGTTTATATCAAGTTAATCCACTGCCAAAACTTTCACTGATTTATATACTGAAATGGCAACCTTAGGCTAAAGGTAAAAGGGGCACACTGCCAACAAAGACCCTGTTTCTTCAGAGGCTCTGCACATACCTAACTCTTTGCATGCTCTTAGTCTGCTTGGAGGAAAAGCTTCTTAATCCGCTGCCACCTCTGAGGCGCTGAGATGCTCCTGGATGTACCGCAGGGTGGTGGGTGCCTGCAGGGAGGCAGTGAAGCAAAGGTTGCCCAGCTGGATGCCCAGCTCCAGCCATGCTACTGAAACAGGTACAAGGAGGAGTTCAGCGAGTGATGGCAGCTCCTGCAACGCTGGCAGGCTCAGATCCAAGCTCAGCCTTGCTCTCAAACCCCAGGGGCTTATGCAGGCAACATGTCCCAGAGGCCCCGTTAGTTCCAACTCCTCCACCACAGCACTGGCAAGCACCGGCCCCGGGGCTCAACCCCAGCCCCAGTGTGGTGGCTATGGTGCTGTTCACCCTGCTGTCACCCTGCCCAGCGGGACCCCAGACCTGACCTGGGGCAGTGTGCTTATTATTAGCGATAAACTCATTAATAACCATCAACCTGCCCCTGTTGTCAATCCTTCAGCCACTCAGCAGAGCCTCCTGTTCATTTCACTTGTGGTAGCCCCTCTTTTCGCAAACGGGCTCAGAGCAAGTCGCGCCAAGGCTGGCTGAGCCCAGCAGCACCCATATTTCTGGGCTATACCACTGGCTCCTGCAGCAAGGAGCTCCATGCCAGAGAGGACAAGTAATCTGGTTATACAGGAGGGTTGTTCAATGGGACCCAGCCAACCTTGGGCCCTGTGCAATAGGAAAATGACGAAGACTCGTTGCTTACGGTAATTGCTTAGAATATACAGTGCACATCTGAGACTCTTTGATATCTCCGTGACAGGTGTTGTTACTTGGGGGACATTAAATACTGCCTATGTTACACACAAATATTAGACTGCATGAACATTGAAACTGCAGTGTCAGACACTCAGAAGTTGAGAAGTGCCAGAAGTAAGATTGCAAATGTGTCTTTCATTCAGTATACTTTTGCATGTGTACTTGATAAGGTCTTTAATTACATGATCTAATGTTTACAGTTGTAGTATAAAATAAGCATAGGGAAGCTCAAACCAAGCTGTATGGCAACTTCAAACATGGTTTTTACTAAATTCTGAGTTTAAGAACTAAGGTGTCAGCAAGGCAATGTATTTTTGAGCAGAATTTTTGTTCATAAAATACACATTTGCCAAATCTATTTTGTTTCTCACATTTCTGCTTTTCAGTACCTCTGATACAATGCTAACTGAAGCTATTAGCATTGCTGGGAAGAGCAATCAGAAGCCACACATGAATTAGGCACTCTCTATTACAGGCTGAGCAAAGTTTCAGCTAATTGATGAGAAAAGGTAATTTCTGGGATTGAAAGTCTTTACTACAGATAAAGCACCGCATTATTATCAGGTAATGCTTTGATTTTTTGTTAATTACTATTCTAACTTTGGAAAAGGGAGGAAGTATTTATCCCACATAAGGCAAAGAAAACCAAAATGTATACTTGGCACAGTCACAGTGTATTTGTCTGGGCTGAAAAACAGGACGTGTCTGCTGGTAGACAGCTATCCAGTGAGGTATTTTTCCCCTGCTGCACTGTTTCTCTTGGCAGCACAATATTCTAACTTTAGAAGTGTCTGAATGCCTTCGCTAAACTATTAGCACAAAATAAGCTCCTTTGTGTTTTACCCATTCATGCTTCTTAATTTATGTTCTGGCATCACTTTTCCTTGTATTGTGCAAGTCAAGAGCCTGCACATGGACCAAAATCTGTTTGTGCATGGGCAACGATCAGGATAAGTGCTCTTGAAGTCGATACAACTGCACCCAAGAATGCCAGACCCCCCTGTGTCTATTATTTACAATCCAATTCACACATGCCTTCCTTAAAATCTTGCTCAGAAAGTAACAGTCCACCTTCCTCTGCCTCAAGAGCTGATGACAGGCTAACCAGAAACAGGAACAAGCCATGGTGCTTGGGGCCAGAGCCATGCTCCCCGTAGTGTGTGGGTCTGGACTTCCAGTTTGCCCCTTGCTGGGAGAGCCAGGGGCCACCATGAAGTCCATCAGCAGAGCCAAAACATCCCTAAAGTTAAATGATCCTTTTTCTTTTGCTACAGCAATATGTTTTATTGCCTGGGAGTGAGACAATAAAAAAAAAATATCTGCAGCAATAAATAATGTGAAACAGTATATTCAAGAACAATAATCCAAAGCACTGCATGAAGTGAGGGCCTTTTCCTTAAAACACTGGACACTGCAAGTTCCCTGGGGCATCAAAACACATTCTTTCATTGTTCTTTATGGAACCAAGGAATTACTGGTGCTTGACCTATCAAGAAAATATATATTTTATAAAGGGTGATATCAAGCCAAGAAGGCTAATGCCATGAAGCTTGGCTAAGTGACACCACTTGCAGAAGCAACTGTAGCCCAAGAAGTTTAACACTTTACTTTTTCAAACCCAGAGGAATTCACCACCTTCCCAGTGCAAGGAACAGAGAAGCAGAAGTGTTTTGGGAACATTTTGGGAGTATTGATACCCCAGAAGGCTGTGCTGCCTTTCAGCAAGACCTGGACAGGCTAGAGCAGGGGTCCTCAAACTACGGCCCGCGGGCTGGATACGGCCCCCCCAGGGTCCTCAATCCGGCCCCCGGTATTTACAGAACCCCCCTGCCCCCCCCCCCCCCCCCGCCGGGGGTTGGGGGGGGAAACCAAGCAGCCGCAGATGACTGCCTGCCACTTCATCTGCACGCCGGCCCCCTGGTTACAAAGTTTGAGGACTCCTGGGCTAGAGAGTTGGATGTGAAGAAACCTTAATGAAGTTCAACAAAAGTGTAAGGTCCTACACCTGGGGAGGAACAGCCCCACGCACCAGCACAGGCTGGGGCTGACCTGCTGGGAGGCAGCTCTGTGGGGAAGGACCTGGGAGTGCTGGTGGGCAGCAAGCTGCCCATGAGCCAGCGGTGTGCCCTGGGGGCCAGCAAGGCAAATGGCATCCTGGGGGGCATGAGGAGGAGCATGGCCAGCAGGTCCAGGGAGGGGATCCTCCCCCTCTGCTCTGCCATGCTGAGGCTGCATCTGGAGTGCTGTGTCCAGTGCTGGGCTCCCAGTTCAAGAGAGATAGGGAACTACTGGAGAGGGTCCAGTGGAGGGCTACGAAGGTGATGAGGGGACTGGAGCATGTCCCTGATGAGGAAAGGCTGAGAGAGCTGGGCCTCTCTAGCCTGGAGAAGACTGAGAGGGGACCTTATCAATGTCTACCAATATCTTAAGGGTGAGTGCCGAGAGGACGGGGCCAGGCTCTTTTCAGTGGTGCCCAGGGACAGGACAAGGGGCAATGGGCACAGACTGCAGCACAGGCAGCTCCACCTGAATGTGAGGAAGAACTTCTTTCCCTTGAGGGTGACAGAGCACTGGGACAGGCTGCCCAGAGAGGCTGTGGAGTCTCCTTCTCTGGAGACATTCAAAACCTGCCTGGATGCAATTCTGTGCAACCTGCTGTTGGTGAACCTGCTTTAGCAGGGGGTTGGACTAGGTGATCTTCAGAGGTCTCTTCCAACCCTGACCATTCTGTGATTCCATGATGTACTTCTTGGGGAGAGGGGTGTTCTTTAAGTTAATTCCACCTGAGGCGGCAATAAGGATTGTCCCTAGGGCAGGCTGCACAATGCTGGGATGGGAGCTCACCTGGAAACACTAAGTGCTGGATAAGGCCTGGACAAACCCCAAGAAAACAGGCCACTGACACCCATCTGAACCCCTTTTTACAGATGAGTGGCAAAAAAAGGAAGGGCTTATCTAACAGGAATCTTCAGCCTCCTTGGATCAACGTATCCTTTCCCTGACAGAGCAGCCGTTGTACCACCTGGGAGATCAGAGTGGGACATGAGGGCTTAGTGTTGGGGTTGCCTGGCCTCTCTGCCCCAGGGTAGGGGGACGTGGGGTGCTGATGTCTCTGAACCTGCCAAAGCACCTGAGGTTTGGCATCTTGGCAGAGATCTGAGCTCTGACAGTCTATGGCCTTTCCTCTCATGCACATGTCCCCAGGCTGCACACATGACAACAAAACTGCATGCCAAATCCACAAACCTCCATCCTGATTCCTTGAGGGCTTTTCCTTCCTTTTCTGTCAGATTTCAAGTCTTAGAAACAGGCACTTTTCATCCTTTAACTGTGCCTTGTTCCACCCTCTTCACATGATGATGCTTCTCCAACATTCATGAAAAGCTGCAGCCCCAAAGCAAAGCTTAGCTCATATAAGCAGCTCAGGTTATAGATGACTGGTAAAGAGGAAAAGAAAGATGAACAGCATAAGGAGAAGATCTCTCCTGCAAGCACCAGCACACCCAGAGTCTTGTTACAGCCTACCAACACTCAGGCCAACACAAAGACATGATGACTGCAAAGTTGGCAGGTAAAAGTTAAATAGTGGCACCTGCCAACTACAGGGTGAACACGATGCTAAGAAAACATGGCTAAGTACAACACATGAAGCCATCCAAAGGAAAACAAAATAAGCATCTACATTATCTCTTTTGAACTGTTTATAGCTGGGGTCTGATCGCAGTCCTATTAAGGTCAATGGAAAGATTCCAGTTAGCCAGGGCTGAAGCTGGGTTTGGCTCCATAGCTTTGTTCTAACTAACAAATATGTTTAATGGTGTAAGAGGGCTAGAAGCACCACCACTGCCTCTCGGCTGCACAGCTCAGGACAAGGAACTGGCTCAACAGCCTTGGAGGAGAAAGGCAACTCTGCTGCAGAAACACATCGCCTGATTCAGATGCAAAACCTCTAATTTATGCAGACAGACATACTTGTACACATACAAACACACTTTTTCATCATGTTTTTTCATCACAGCATGTGGATGAGTGGGCTAATAAAAAAAGATGACATATCTTTCTCTTACACACACGCCGTCACCTACACAAAACCATGCTAAAAATATTTTGTAAAGGCAGCAGTCAGGCACACAGAATAGGGGATGGCAGAATTAAGACTGCCTGTTCATTTTGATACAATTTTAAGGATTAGAGTTAAGCAATAATAGTATTGTCTTCAGTGTTATGCTAACAATTCCTGCTCTGTTCATTCTGAGAGAACACTTATTGTACTACAAATACCTTCTTTTTTTTTTTTTTTTTCTATCTAAAGTCTTGGGGAAAAAAACAGGAAACAAGCCCCAAGCCTTTATTTGTAAAAGTTCCTGAAGAGTTTTCTCAGGAAAAGCAAAAGCAAAACCAGAGATTAGGAAATGTCAGTTAGGACTGCCCAAACATGGAGACGCCTTTGATTTGCTCATGTGCCCATCTCCAAGGAAAATGAACCACAACTGCATAGCTAGCCCTGACTTTTGAGTGACTCACTTTGCAACCTCAGTAGCAGTCTTTTAACAGAAAACATTTATGTATTTAAATTCGAGGGGGGCATTTGCTTGCTTGTTTTTAGAAAAGCAAGATGAACACCATGTCATGGTGGTGTCCCCCATCCCTGGCGCTAAGCTGAGTCCCTGGCAGTGGTCCAGGCTGCCATGCCCAGTGAGAACAGCTTGAGGGAGACAAGACTTTAGCCAGGTGTTTGGTGACTAAGTTGTCACATTCTCTCCTTCATATCTATTCCCTGTTGGAGCTCTCCTGTCCTTTCCCCTCCAAGCTGTCCCTGCTCTGGGCCTGTCATATCATTTCTTCACTTATCAAAGTCCTAGTCTCCTCATCTTGCCAGCCCCGTCCCTATTCCTCTCCTTTCCCAGCCCTTATCTCATTGTTCAGCCATTCCCAGTTCCCTTGCCCAGTCTCTTTGCTATGCATTTCCAGTTCTCCCTTATTTATCCACCCCTTCTCTCCCTCACAACTCACCTTCATCCTATCCAGCTCCCTCTCCTAATTTCTTTTCCCTTCTCTTTCAGTTCAGTTCAGGCAGCAACATCCGTACTGCCTGGGCTCAGTGGGATTCAGGGACACAGTGGGAACAAGTCCTGTGCTCTCAGACCTGACCTGCCATTGCTGGGAAGGTCCTGTACATACCTGCGCTGGAGCATGCTCTGAGCAAATATGTCATTCAGGGTGCAAATTGAAATTTCAAGTGAGTCTTTGCTGAGCATGTGAAAATCAGAATTTTTCCTAAAACTTACCACTGAGGCAGATTTTAACAACTACTGAAATGGGAGGGAAGGAGTAAAAATACACACTAGACATAGGATCAGCCTGTGGTAAGTATACCCTCCCCACTCAAAAGAAGTAACCTCATCTTCAGTATAGGCAAACACACCATTTAAAATCTTGGTCATTTCAGGAATGATTTGACAGTAACAGTTTTTTGTGTCTCTGTAGCACGTCTTAACCAAGACTTTTGGATATGGCTTGTAAGCCTCAGACAGCTCTGTTCTTCCAAAGGTCAGGGGAATGATGGATAAACAGATGGAGGATGATGAGCAAGCCATCAGTGCACCCACAGCCAGCCCACCAGCTCAGGCTCCTCGAGTGGCCTGAAAGGCACCCCCCTGGCAGCTCCCCAGAGGTGTGATCTTTCTAGATTACCCTTTAACTGTACAGTCACTACGTCAAATAAATGGGGGGAAATATAAAGTTTATGCACATTTATCACCACACAATTAATTGTTTTACTTATGGACAGCACAAAAGCACGTACAGCTTATTAAGACAGTAAGAGACACATCTCCTCCTTCAGAATATAACATCCACTTATTTTCACACAGAAAGCCAGATGTTTGTCATCCCTGCCTTTATTCCCTCCTTAGCTGAGCCAGGACCTCTTGCTAGCGTGCCAGGACCTCTCCCCAGGTAAACCTGACCCTTCCTTTCTGTATGTGGAGATTCTGCTCAAAGAGACTCTAATATATCTCTGCCTGCTGGCTTCTAATTAATTTGTACTGTTCCATGCCTCCCTTTTCTGCTGAAAAATAGGAAAAAATGGTTAAATTTTTTAAATCATCACCTGAATATAGTCATCATCACTAAAAATTCAACCTGAACTTGCAGACATGGACCATAATGGCATAATCTCAGTCTTGGTCTAGAAGGGACAGAGCGGGCAATTTATCAGAAAATGGGTGGGGGAAAAAAAAGCCTTTATGCTCTCCAGTGCCTAGGAGAGATCCAGAACTCTATTTCAAATCACATTTGAAAGGTAAAAACCGTGAAGACTTGAAAGACAGCACTGAGGCTTCCCAGGCTACCTTCTTATACTGACTTTACCACTTGGACCTGAAGAGCTTGAACAACATGTTTTGGTTATTACAGGGAACTTCACTAAACAGGCAGGTGCTGGCATGATTTTAGGACTGTAGATGAAGTTCTCAGAGGAAAAGTGCTCCATTTGCCAGTCTGTCTCCCCAGTCTATTTCTGCAGTCATAAAACTAAGGACGTAGTTTGCATAGCACGAATTGCAACTGATGAAATGCAGTTACATTCATTGGTTGAGAGTGAATGCAAAGAAAGGAGGTGGGTGGAAAGGGATTTCTGTTGATATGTGATGAATTTTGAGGGCTGGTAAACCACAAAATTAGAATCTCAACTAAGGATTTTCTGAGTTTTCATATTTTTAAAACTGAATGCTCACAGTCCTACAGCTCAGTTTGTGCCATTTCTTCTCAGGTCCTCTAAGGACTATACAGAAACAATATTTTTTTCTATTCACACTTTGCTTGGCTTATGTTATGCACTTGCAGCAACAAGTAAATTCATGATTCTTCATGTCACCCCTTAAGTCTGGGTTGACATATTCACATCTGAGATCTCTCAAGACAAAATATACAAAATACACATCCACATGTCCAGGAAGTCTGCAGCTACTGCAGTGGGAACACCCAGCCTACTCCCTCTAGCTGGTCTTAACACATTTCATGATGACTATGTACATCAAACAGCTACAGTCACATCATGCAAGTCCAGTGCTTCCCAGAATTGCAAGTTTACTGTACCTGCAGTGTACAGCCAATACATGCATGTGCAGTAAAACTGGCCAGCACAGTGGGAGTGAGATCTATTGCTGTGCAGGCACAGTAAGTGCAATGTTTTCCAAAGGCATCAGACTTCTCTTGTACATACACCATGGACATGACCAAGGTTTCTGGATGCACAGCAGCCCAGATAGATTTATTGCCTGTTAACTCCAAGCTGGTGACAGAACATCTGGAAAGCCTGGACAAATACAAAAAAGCTCAAGACTGTCTGAGCAAGGTTTCTGGTCAAAAAAAGTGATCATGCCAGTGGAAATGCCAAAACATCATGGTCTAAATTACAGTTTGGCATTAGGATCCACTGGTATTGTCTGCCTGACCATATAGTTTGTAAAGAATTCATTTTTATTATTTGCAAAAGAAAATGTTTGAATGCCTATTGTCAGTGAAGCAGAATTACTTGCACTCAATCTTTTGACTGTCACCTATGGCACATCTACAGGAAAGCATCCTTTTACCCAAACACATGACTGTTGGACATATTTGATGACAATATATTTCAAAATGATCAAAGTCAACTGTCAGAGAAATTAGATTAGTTATTATTAGTCTTCAGTAGTTCCCATGAGAACTTTAAACAGTTGGTGGTTCTTCTTAAAAGATTAGAGTAAGCATGTCAGAATATATGTCAGAATGAAAGTGGGAAAGATTTGGAATAAAGGGCAGAGTGCTGTCTTTGTTTCTAAAGGTAGACGGTTTCTAATCCAGGCTTTTATTTGTACTGAATTTTATCAGCCCGTAATACAGAAAACATTAGAACAGTACCTATATCTTTCCATGAAGTGCTGGAAATGGTATTTTAAATTCATTCCTATGAAAGAATCTGGTTCCTATTGGTCAGAATCAATGCCAGCAGATATTCTTATTTCCACACCATTTCTCTTCACTCTCTTTGATTCTTACTAATGCCAAGATGAGAAATGATGCTGATAAGCAGTCACAGGACTAATTATTACAAACTGAATCCTACAGCCTTATCAGTGAATTTGAAACAAAATTGGCAGTATATTAGCCATGACCTAAATGTAAAGGTGGAGTGTGTCCAAGCAAAATGAGGTGAGGCTTTAGCTATTATGACTGTTGGTCTGCAGTATAACAAAAAAAACTTCTGCACTGACTGTTTTATTCTTTCCACAATGGGAAAGTTCTATGATGTGAAAAACTTGGTGTGTAAAAATGAAAATACTATAAATTCAAATAATAAGGGGTATCACTTAAATAATATTTAATCCAAAGAGGCATTCAGATAATCTAGGATATCTGTAAACAATAATTTCTTCAAAGCAGTAGCCAAGATTTCTCTTTGAAATGGCTTGTTTGAAGTCTCTTTGCATGTCCATAAAACAAAAGGATCTCTGTTTAAAGGATTACATTAAAGGAGCCTTTTCTTACTGCATTTATTTGTTGAAAAATGTTGATGAGAGAGAGACCCCCAAACTGCTATGGAAAGTATTATGACTGTCATTTCAAAGAAGACTGATAAGTTCTTTAGATCTTTCTCCAACAGTGAGGTAATCATGTATCCTTGTCCTTTCATTATGATTTCTTTGCCTAAAATTTATCAAAGAGCATAATTTTACTGCATTTTGATGTTCTTTATTATTAATGCTTTCTTTTTCTTTTTTTTTCTTTTTATACATCACTGAAGCACATACCTCAGATAATACAAAAGGATTTAAACCCTTAATAATAATATAATATAATAGCATGAGACTACAAAAAACAAGGTATGTGTTGACCAAGTGTTCATGCTCCGTATTTGTGCAATCGGTCTACATGATGTTAGTTAAGGCCATTTCTTCAATATGTGAAAGCTCATAATGCAAACAATGCACAGCCATTGCTATACTGTGTGACTTGGTTACATGAGGTCCTTCATGGCAGCAGCTTTTTTCCTGGTTTACCTAATCAGTGCAGCCCCTCCAAAACCACTGAAGCAACAACAGCAGTAACATGTTAAGTCCCTCTAGCCAGAGATTTTTAAGGACAGAAGGGATATCTGTGAGCATTTACCTGGCCACCACCGGCACAAAGACCATGGAAATTTACCCCAGGGACAGCCCGAAGTCAAAAAAAAACAGTGGTCTGAATCTCACTCAGCCTGCATACAGTTGCTGGTTTTCTGGAAGAATTGCAAACTCTGTACGGAATTTAAATTTCCTGACCAGCTACTTGCTTTTTTCTGTTATCTTCCACAAACCCCACTAGAAGCAGTCTCCTTGACTATAGCAGTACCAGTGAAATGATGAGAACTGCGATGCTGGCTCCAGTGCTGCCCCAGATCACTCACACCACTTGACTTTTAGCAGTCTCCTTGGCTTGGGTTTGGCCCTGGCCAGCTCTTCCAAATAATGCTGAGGCACTGTTTGGGAGACAGCCAGGCCAGAGACCATTCCTAGCTGGTGATTATGGACAAGGCTCCCACGTTTTGGGAAGGAAAGGGGATGGAGTCTAGCCAGATGGATGAAAATCAGGCCATGTATTTCTTGCCCTCATGGCCAACAGTCCCTGTGGTTCCGTGATTTCCTGAGTCAGAGTCTTTTTGGTAGTTTAGCTGTTCTCAATTATTTTTTCTTCCATGAATTTGTCCAAATGCCTGTTGGACCCATGGAAAGCTTTAGTATCTGCAACATCCTTTGACAAGCAGTTCCACAATTCATTTCAGTATTATTAATACCACACTTAAATGTAAGTGACAATAATTCTATCACATCTTGGCAAACTCTTCTAGGAGGTAATGGTTTTAATAACTGTTAAAAAGGTTTGCTTTCCTTTCTGTCTGCCTAGCTTCAACATCCAGCTATTTGGTTGCTGTTAATGGCTTGTCCATTAGCTGGTAAAAAAAAAAAAAGTATTACCAAATACTTTCTCTGGGTAAAATCTGATGAAGCCACTCCTTAACCTTCTCCTTTACGTGCTAAATCAATTAAGTTTGTGAAATCTCTCCTAACACGACTTGCTTTCAAAACTCAAATAATTATCCTAAATATGTTTAGACATGATTTTCCTTTCAGAAAGGAGCCCTTTTTTGCTGCATAAAACACACATTGACAGAAATAAATAACATCTACCCTCTCTTTAAGTTTTTGACATCATGAAAAAGTTACAGAGAAACCTTTGGTCTGTCTCCATGAAGAAGCCTTCTAATTGTAAAATAAACAATTTCACAATGAGTATCCCAGAATATCCCCTTATGTGCAAACTGTGCTCCAAAATAAAAGTGTATTTTAGTCCAAAAATGTTAGTCTGGGTTCAAAGCGTCCTAAGTACTATGGAAAATAAACAGCTTATTCAGCACTATATGCTTTGGGACATTTTTCCATGGAGTCAATCTCTTTCCAAACATGAGAATGGCACTAATTTGTCCATATGCATATAATTAACTTAATTCCCCTGATTTTCTTGCACATTAGTTAGAAGATGAGGATATCTTTATGATAACTCCACACCAGCAAATGCAAAACAGATCTTACAAGATACGTATTGCCAAAGGAAGAAAAAATAATGTCAGTATAGTTCTGGTGATTTGGCAGTAGAAATACTCAGTGTTTCATGTAAAATCTGGATTTCAGGTGTATCTTCTCTCACATCTTCATATTGTTCTGTTGTATAAGATTAATGTTGAAACATGACCTTCTGGTTGAAAACTAAGCATGCATTAAATTTCTTTCATAGAGATTATACAGTGATGATAGCTACTAAAAAAATGAACCCTTATTTAAATCTTGATTTTCAAGTTCATACCACTCCTTAGAACTCCAGGCATATACTGTAGATTTCTGACTTATTTGGAAGGAAGAGATCCCCGGAATGCTGCTCATGGCAGGGGGTTTGGAACTAGATGATCTTTAAGGTCCTGTCCAGCCCAAACCATTCTATGATATGATTTTACACATCCACCTTACCAAAATATTATGACTCCATTTACTCTGCAGAAATTTCATTTGCTTTAGTGCTGACACTAGAAGCACTCACTGCATGGAGATGTAAATCACAGATATGCTGTATTTCCAGTATCCTTGCTGAAGCTGAAATGAGTACATTTGAGGAAAAACTGGTGAAAGGGCTTTTCAAAGCAAGTGACTTGGAGCAATATTGCCACGGAGAACTTTTTCTCCGTAAGCGAAAATACTTTTTCAAACTCTCCAAAGTACCTCCACAGTATCAGAGAAGGTGTAAATAAAATCAGTGGAATTTGAAGCTCAGCAGGAACTGTTCATAGCTGCTGTGTGGAAGAAGATCTGGGAGGACATGGGAATACCATGTAGGATTCTCTGCTAAGGACTGAGCACCTTCACTGGAATCCAACCCTCACACTTGTGCATTGCAAAAGGTTTCAACAAAGCCCTGCTGGAAACCCGTGCTTTCACCTTGTGAAATGAAATAACTGAGTTAAAATCATTATCACTGGAACCTGAATCCTGAATATGAACATGAATCTCTTCCATCCTGAGACGTACACCACATACCACATACCACACATTTGAGAAGATGGTCACTTGATTCAGAGGGTGGACAAACTAAATTCTTACTACAATGGGATGTGCAAATCAGACAAGGGAATTTCATTTTACTGATTTTCTCCTCCTTTGTAAAAATTAAACTTTAATATATCATTATTGTCCATTTTGCCATTTACTGCAAGAGAAATAAGACCATGTCAGTTGCACTTACACAACAGCTTCAAAAAGGTACCTCAAGATTGAACAGCATTATTCTGGGAATTTTCTAGGTTGCCAATACTTCAATAGCACTAAACTTGCTTTGCAATTAACATCAAAACAGACATTCAGGGGTTTCAAACCTTCTTTTGAAATTTAATTCATTATCATAAGGTTAACCCTCGCCTTGCAGGCCCTCTCCCCCGTAGTGGTATGCTTTAATCTCAGAGGAAAGGGCCTGGAGCTTTCAAATGAATCAGGCTGGAGTGTGATTCCACTTACTTCCTCTGTATTTTTTTCTGACCAAATTTTCTCATCATCAGTTTCAGCTTCCCTGTAAAATATATTTTCTATTTAATTTTGTTTTATGTCTCTAGCACCGCAATTTAATGCCACCCTCTTAAAAAAAAAACCAAAACCAAGGACATTGTTTTACAGATGAAAAAAAAAAAAAAGCAAGCCTTTTAATCTTTCCTACATTTTTCTCTGGAGGGCAAATTTCTTTTAATCACTTTCCTGAGCACAATTTCGCACATGTAATTATACCTCAAAACAAATGGAAGTGAATCACCTAACATGATGTTTTGCTTTTAGGAAATACTAAATATAGTTAATCTAAGGATTTTTTACTATGCTTTTGATATAGTCGTTATTGTCAAAGACAGAAGTGCTTCTTAGGGCAGAATAAGATAGTGTGGCGCTTGTTACAGAACAATCATTCTGAAATACAGAATTGCTGTCTGGAGGGATCATGGTTCCGGTCTATCATGTAAACGTGCTGCAAAATAACACACTTGGTTTCTGGCCCACTGTTGCAGCCCTGCTTTCAGAAAAATCATTTTTTTATTTTCTTTTTATTACCATTGTTACTGTAGTTCACACACACGTCCTAAAAGCCACACCTTCCTAAACCTGTGCAATGTTGTTAAGCACAACAGAAAGGATATTTCCTGAAAGACAAGCAATCCTCTCTCCACATAGTCATCCAGTGAACATCAGAGTGATAGCCTGCAGGCCATTTTCTCAGGGTCAGAGTATCTCACTCTTAGGGTTTCTTCCCTATCTGACCCTTGTTTTACAACATCTTGGTGCCCCCTCGATGTCATATGTCCTAGCTACATCCTCTGTGGCTGATGAGAAGCTGGTTTGCTCTGTGTTCTTCACAAGGGTCACTCTCCAGCCACGCAAGCTTTTCTTTCCCACTGCTGACTTTGCAATGCCCTTACTCATTAACAATCTATTAACGTATCCACTTTCACTGCCTAAAGTATTGCACACCATACTCTGATAAAACAAAAAAGTAAAATAGTTATCAGGACTAATAGCACTATTATAACTCAATGAATTTGATAGAACTGTAAAGGCTAGGGAGGTGACATTAAATTGCAGTGGAAGAACATATGCAGGAAACACAAGATGCTGAAAACCAATTTTTTTTTTTTCTCCAGAACTATTTGCAATTAAGCACCTGCAATAAAACCTTCCTGTACTCTTTACTATGCCTTCAAGAAAGGGCAAAATGAGCTGAATTTTGCTTTTGGTTTAGTATGTCAGAAGGAGGAAGCAGTTTTGTATTGAGTTGCCCATTTTCTACACCATATGTGCCTCGTCATATGTGGGGGGAACCGACATTTCCAGTAGTGCTGGTGAAGAGCTAAGTAACATTATGCACTTTTGGAGCCAAGATACACTTTTTCTAAGGCACCTGGGACCCACAAAGGGCACAGGCGTCACAGCACCGAGATGCACAGCACTCTGTTCCCAGGCACTCACTGCCTCATACAACAGAGCTGAGCAAGGTGTTTGGGCTCCCTAAAAAGAGGCTCCTGAAAACAGGAGCCACAAACCAGCCCAGTGGGCAAGGAGCCACATAAGCCAGTCACTGAGAAATCTCAGGGTGGCATCAAGCTTCACTCCACTCAAGGGTACCACATTTGGACAGTGTTTACAGCCCCATAGGGTGGAGAGCCCCATTCCCAGTCACTGCTGGAGTGTCTTTTTCCCATAATACACAACCCCAGGATGCAGGAAACAGGAGTTCACATCATCCCCTGGCCTAAGGAAATGCTGTTTGCACATCAGAAGGATGGTTTCCAGGGTCGTTTTTCTCTTCAGGGGAAAAAGGAAGATGCAAAGCATCCAAAATACAAAACTTAGCACTTTGAAAAGCTTTTCCAGTTCCTTTTTTTCTTTTTTTTTAACAAAAGAAGTCAACAGAAGGGAAAAGAACATAAGATTTTGGCCAAAGTAAAAATCTATTCTGAGTGAAAAGGGTATTTTGCCTTCCTCTGCCCCATGAAAGCTACCGAGTGACTCTTGCTGTTCAAGGAATAACTTTAGATACCACTAAAACCCCCCTGCCTCTCAGTTAAAATGACAGAGGTGTATAAGAAACAACCAGCCATACCTTACCAACACTCGACTAAAAACAGAGGTGATGAAACAACCATTGCAACGTGGTCAGAGGTGAAAACAAGAGCTATTGAAAGGCCTGATCCAGCACTGCCATGTGCAGCAGCACTGTGCCAAGGATGATGGCAGAGAGGCAAAGGAGGAGGTTTCCCAGCAGGAAGGATGCTTAGGCAGCCTGCTGTCACGAAGGTGGAGTCTGGTCCTCTCACCAGTCTTCCCAGGACCCACCTTCTTACTGCTCACTCCCAGCAACATTACATGACAACAGAAGGGAAATTAACCCAATTTCAAATGACAACCCTCTGTGAATGTGTCTACACACTGACATCTTCACTGCTACACGTAACACAGTTGCCTACAGGTGGAAACGCACATGGTCCCCAGATACAGTCCAAGTCCCTGGGTGCCTGAAAGGGGTGGAGGCATCTTTTTTTGAGGTAGGCTTGACACCTTGTCCCATTTTGGCTGCCTTCTTTGAAATGTGCTGGAAATTTTCTTTTCCTGATCTGTAGTTAATCTGTTCACAAAGCCGTGCAGAATGTGAAATTATAAATGTGACAGGCATTTTTTGTTGTCTGCTTGTTGACAGAATTTGGAAAAGAAACTGAACTTATGGCTTTTTGCCAGAAAGCTTATGTTCTGTTTCACTTAAGAAGAATGCATTTTTCATAAGCAACTATTTTACATTGCAAACTCTGGGGTTTTATTCCAGACAGATAGACTATTTTTAATAAAGTTTCCTCCAAGATCTCAGCTGGCTTTTAAGTCCATGACTGTTAACCTAGAAATACTGTACTTACAGAACTGCACACAAAAGGTATATTCATCAGGTCTGAGGCTGCTCTCACACTGAAATAACCCTTCAGGGGTTAAAAAAATTCGTAATATATTCATAAATGAACCCATTTGAGTATAACACATAATTATAGAGATCCTGTACTTGGTCTTAGAAGGCTGTGATCACAACCTGTGACTGTGGCTGGGCAGGAAATGCTTTTCCTGCCTTGCAAATATTCCTAGGATTTTAGAAATGCCTCCCATTTCCATAAGAAGAAAAAGAGTTATTTTACAGTTTTTCTTTAAATGAAAGAGGGGAGAGACAGGCAGACAGCCCACAGGGCTGTGGTTAGAACTCTCACCTAGGATGAAAGAGATTTAGGATCAGATTAGCTGTGCTTAATTTGATTTGCAAAGGCAACTGGGGTGCTGGGTTCTCAGGGACACCAAGCATTCATTAGGCTGCTGGCTTTTTCAGCCCATTCAGTTGGAGATTTCCAGTTCTGTACAAACAATTAACTGTTCACCAGATCAGGGACTTGCACCTAATCTCCACAGCAGGCTGATGCCAAAACCATCTGCTTTAGGCATCCAAACTGGTTAGGCAGGACAAGTACAAGTTAGATGGGTAAGGCATCACAAGGGTGATTCAGCTCACCCAAATTTGGTGTCTAGACTCCTGGCAACACTCCTGAGCAGACTCCAGGAGCTACATCTGTCTGCCCACTGTGGGCAACTGAAGGGTGACTTGGTGAGCAAGGACATACCAAGAACAACTAACAGGAATGGGTACTGGTGGTGTTGCATGTTCCTTAAGTGCAAACAGCAGGTCCTTCCTCCAGGAGGAGTTCAGAAAACTGAGTTTGCTTTGGTAGGCGTGTGGGTCCTTCTGCACAGTGGCCTAGGAGTCCTTCACCCTCACCCACATCAGCCCTTAGAGGGACATGATCTAGCCTTCAGGGTAGAAATTGGGCTAAAATAGAGGTGTTTTCTATCCTTCATAAAGAAACCATGTCATTCCTGCAGAAAAACTCATGGGAGTAGAAGAAATGACCCGAGCTGGGTTCATGGTAGTCTCCTGAGAAAGAAGACGACTCTGTGGCTCCCTCCCTACACCCAGCACTGTCTATATGCCCCTTGTCAAAGATGTCAAGCCAAACATAGTCCTCTTTGCTCCTTTCTCACCTCCTCCTTGCATGCCTATATCATGCTCACTGCACAAAGGAAGACCTCCAGGTCCAGAAACTGCCCTTATTTAAAAGATTTCTGAAAGTATTATAGATTCCCAGTGTCATGGGAAGCTAGGCCAGGAAGAGATCTAACTCAATCTCCCACATATGGTAGGAAATTAATTATCACACAAATTCCTTTGCATAAGCCCATTTCAGAGGAACAAAACACTACATTTCAGCACTTGCTTTTTATCCCTCTTTGTTCTCCTTTGCTTCTTTTCTCTGATAAACAAGCAAAATGAGGGTGCAAGAGAGGAAAAATATGAATATAAAACCCTTACCTAGAAGCATTTTATGTTCTAGGTTCTTAATCTGGGGAGGAGAGAAAGGCACTGGGAAAATTCTAGAAGAAAATATTTTATACATTTATTTTTTCACTTTCTTTGTCAAAGTCAAAATAAATTTCAAGTCAGGAAGTTCACTTGTACTCAATTGATTTACAGACACCAGCTTTGCTGTAGAGAGCTCAGCCCCCATAGAATTTTTGTGTCCCAGACAACTCAAAAGGTTACACACAATCAGGGGTTAAAGTATTTCTCATCTTTTCCTGTAGCTGCTCTAAACTGTCTCTGTAATAGGTCTGATGACAGGCTGGCCAGGGATACACTTGCAAATGAGTGCTCTTGAGGTGATAGCCTAATGAATAAAATTTAACAGTGCATGATTTTAGATGTCTCTCACTAAAGAAGTCAGCATTTCTTGTTGAGTTTTTCAGGAATATATTTAGGATGAGTTACAACATACAGCAAGTAAGGGTGTGTTTGCATGCAGATTTTTAGATCCTCCCTTGACTTCATAGTGCCCTGGCTGCTTGTTGTGAAACCATTTCCAGTGTCTTATTTATCATGTTTTCTTTTTAAATACATTATTGCCTGCTTAAAATTGATACTCTGTTTAAAGCAAAAGAAATTAATATCTCAGAGAGCTCAGAGAAGACAGAAATGAAGATACCCTGGATGCAAATGGGAAGGATGAGACTTCCCCCTCCTAGGTCCAGCAGGATCTCTTCCTGAGCACATGTTCTGGGTAGGTCTGGGCTGGCCAGCCTCATCTTTGACCTTTATGCCCTGCATCTCACATCTGTTTAGTCTGTGAATACTTTTATTTAAGGACCTGACTTTAGATTTTGAGCTTTCAGAAGTAGTTTACATAAGCTAGCATGCTTAGGTGAGTAGACCCAAAATGAGATAGAAGAACCCCAATTTAGCCCAGTGATGACAATGCCAAGAAACCCCATATTAATGGGAACTGCTGAGAACACTGCTTTGGTTGGGTTTATTTCTAAAATCCTTAAATATGGGATGGTGTCGGTCTTTCATACTTTTCAGAAAGTTTAGCCAAGACATTTTGCAGAGATGTATGAAGTGAGATGGGTAGACAACACCCCAAATACAAAAAAACCCTGGAATTCCTCTCTTATGCCTCCCCCCCACCAAGAGGGATCAAGCAATGCCACACTAGTCACTGCAGACAAAAATGCAACTGGGGAAAAAAGTAATTTCTGTAGAGGATGAAGTGAGCCTCACTTCAATTCCATTAACTGCCCTGTTTCTCCCAGCCACTCTTCAGGCAGCAAGAGAATAAAGAAGATAAATTTCAAATGGTGAAAAGGAATATTCCTGAAAAGAAACTCCTGAAAAAGTTTGACTTAACGTACAGCAGCTGCAGCAGCTATAAAACAATTCTTGCTATTTAGGTCTGAATACTAATATTTTATGGTGTATCTTGACATAGTTTTCCTAAACATTTTCAGAGATTTCCAAGGTCTCTTGGACCTTCTCTTTTGAATAACGATAGTGAGATACTTAATTCATCTCCATGGACCAAAGGTTCCTATTACGATTGTGTCAAAACCTTCAATCCCTGTTCAAGAACCTTTACTAGACATCAGGTTTCCTGTGGGCTTGGAAGTGCTTTGGAAAGGAGTAGCTACTGTAAAGTAAATCCATTACCATTTTTCTAAAAAACTATTTGTACAAAAAGTGCATCTCAAAATGATTGCTGATCCTTGATCAATGTCCTTTGCTGACATTTTTCTTAAACAAAGGTATTGAGAACAGCTTGTACACAGAGGACAATTATCACTAAATCTTCAGAATCTCATTCTATGACTAAGAAACGATGATAGACTCTTGGGCCTCACCTGAGGCCAACACAGCTACAGTACTTCCAGTTGATGTGCAAGACCAAGGACAGATTTTTCTCCCATAGAACCTAAAGAAGAAAGGGAACTTGGCATCCAAAGAAATACCAGCATGGAGTCAACAAGCTTCTTGCAATTTCAGTGGGTGCCCATCACTGTAGGTCCATTGCCTTCCCACTTATTTTTCCCTACAGGTCAAGAACAAGGATAGTGTGAACTGTCTTAGAAATGTGACATATTTGAGACCTACCACTGTAGTCACCTACACAGATAATTCTCAGGTGTAGTTTCACAACAGTTCCTACTCACTCTTACAAGCCCTAATGCCTGTGGAGTAGCAGTGAGCACCCAGGCAAGACAGCAACATGTGCAGGAAGGCTGGTATGAGGGACCTGACCATGCCACCCTTCCTCACCAGGAGTAATCCCATAACTTCCCATTGCATGAATGTGTAATATGGGACTGCGCTTCTCTCCTAGCTGATGCCCAGACCTTCATCTGATGTCCGTGGAGGTATGTGCAATGACTTTGCAGCTCCAGTGACTCACATGACTGAGTACTCAGCTTCAAGCTGATCACGTCCTCCAAGGTCACCCTCCAAGTGCAGGACAGACACTTCCATACCAGTGCTTCACAAATGAAACATGGTCTCTTTCAGGGGGCAATTGCAACACACCAGTTGGCAGTGCCAACAGACACCTTCACTGTTTCTCACAGTGTTGCTTTCATATCTGAAGTCTCTCTGAGCTCCATCTAAATACAGACTAAGCAGAATCCATGCAGTGGCGTATGCTCGTCTTGGCTAAGACCCTGGAGCACTCATTTGGAAAGACACAAACACCCTTATTCACATCACGATGCTCACCTAAAGATCAGTCAGGTAGTTTAAATGTCATCCCAGTATACTCTATTGTTCAAAGGAGATACAGATGTGCCGTGCAGGGTTAAACTAACATTGCCTAAAAGGCACAAACAGCTAATGGCAATGCAGAAAACTGTAGGAAATGTATAATAATGATAATAATAATGACAGTGTAGTAGTAATAGTAATAATAATAGTAATAATAATGATAATATTAAAAGGACATGTAATAATTGAGCAAAGGAGGGAAGAGAAAGGAGGGAATTGCCTGAGATCCAAAATTTTTTGGCCGATTTCTCTGGGATGTGTTCTCCAGTGCTTCATTAAATCACCCAAAAGAAAAAAAAAACTTTTCCTGACTAAGGATGTTTCATCATCAGAAATATGTTCCCACATTCAGCAACAGCTTTTGCTCAACTTTAACTGACTTCTGTTGCATCAGAAACTTCCCTGGGCTCTTACATCACCCTGGCTGTGGACACAACTGTAAAATCATGCTCTTCCCTAGTCAATGTAAGGCAAAATATTTATTTTAATAGTGCTGGCTAGGCCAATTTCATTCATAATTGAATCAGTAGTTTATTCCTAGGTCTTTTCACTGACCACCCATTCAGCACTTCCAGCCAGAGTTCAAAGAGCTGCTGGAAGGCACACTTTAAAAAATCTGTTCAAAAACTAGCACAAGCAGAATGGCAAACCCCAAGGGCCAGACTGTCAGCCATCCAAGGCAGGCGTGCTCTGCCTTCACAGCCTGTCAGCCTCAAGTAGGACCCCACAGAAGATACATTAGCACGCTCCTGCAAAGATTTCAACTGTAACTGGCACTTTAGGGCATACATTCAGTGGCAAAGGAAAATGCACTGGTTGAATCAAAAAAGGCCCAACACACACTCAACTCATTGTCTTGGTGTCCCCTTAGAGCTGCTGATGGTCCCAGGGGAGCAGAGCTATTCGGGTCCTGTGATTTTCACCCGTGTGACTACACACAATCCATCACAGATGAACACTGAACCCATGTTCTCATGGTATCCGAGACAAACATGGTTTGTTCAGGTATCTGGTGTAGGTGACTGAGGAAGCCGTACCTGCTTTCTTATAATTGTTACCATTTCACAGCTCCTGTCCTCCAGACCTAAGTTGCCAAAGTGCACTAAAGCTCCCCCTTGCACTTCAGTGCGGAGCCACAGAAACAGTGGTGCACAGAGGGATTTTCCAGCTCTGCCCTACAATACTTCACCTCACATATGCTGCAGGAGAAGAGGTCTGCAAAAGATTTAATGCTAAGAGCCTTAGAGCAATGTTTTAGACCAGTGATGTATCTCAAGTGTATCTTGTGGCAACAAGTTCCCATGTACGGTAGTACACAGAGAAGCTTCCTTTTTCAAATAACTGCATTGTACGGGTAGAAGTAAAAGTGATGGCAAAAAGAGGCTATGATTTGGAGCAAAGAACAAAGACACCAGACATTTGTCTCCGTAAGTCCCAGCCCCCAGCAGGCAGGCAGTTTGATATATATCCAGGACAGCTAGGTAATGGTTTTTTTTGTGGATTCCTACCTTTTATCAGACCATATTCTGCAACTTTTTAGACTTCCTTTTCTAAGCAGAATTGTTTACTCTGCTGCAACTCCTGCCCCAGTCCTTCCTAATCTAGCCTAGAGCTGCACTCATAGCAAGAAAATCACTTTTTTCAGCCAGCTCTGTACCTCTCCCTCTTGTAACCACAGTTGACCATCTCCAAAGTGGTTAAACCATTTCCAAAATGGCTAAGATGATCAATATTCAAATTGAACGACCTAAATCTCAATAAAAGACACAAGTTTATTTCCAGTTTTACTGCAAATTGATACCCCTATTAACCAGCCAAACAGCTGATGGAGAATTTGCATTAACACCATAGTTTAAATGATAACAAAAAGAAAAATACAGTTTTTCACAATAAAAATTTCACATTGTTCAGACTCTAATCTCCTTTCTAAGTTCCAATATTGCAAATATTTTGATCAACTTTCCCCTCTCTCCTTCAGTCACTGCTCCACTTCAGCTAAATGTTTCACAGAGCCAGGCTCTTTTGATCCATTAGAAATCTGCCCAGCATCCATTGCTAAAGTCAGTTGGAACACAATTATCAAAAGGATAACATAGATCAAAGAGTAAATCTGTGATTTTCATGCAAACAACACGGGAGCCACTGACTGCTACTGTTTTAGCCAAATCATCCACTGCTCTGACCAGGAAATTCAGAGGCCTTTTTCTCTGGAGAACTATACTGGAAAAACCTCTGATATTCTTGCTTTCAGAAGAGGATACTGAGCTAAGCAATATTTATTTTATTTGAAAAAGTAATTATTTTATAGTAGCTTCTCAGTTGGAAAAAAATCTCTTAAAACTGAGCAGAAGGACAGATATGATTTCCACTTTGGTAACATATTTATCAAGATAAGAAACAATTAATTAAACAGCTCCTCTGAAATATTATACAAACAGAGAAAATGTGTCTATCTGAAAACCCAGAAGTATGTGTCTTGGAACAAATCCAGATGCACCAAATGTCTACTTTTAAACTCAGTGACTCATGAAAAGAGAGCTGCAGTGATTAGTTACAGCAGCTTAAAGTGTTAAATAAACATAAGCTAGGATCGGCTCTGACTGAATCTGTGCAAACTGACCTCCAGAATTGAGAGGTGACCCTCAGACTTCAGAAAGACTTAGTACATGGAAGGGGGAGATCTGCTTGGAAGAGCAGAGCCTGAGAAGCATTGCATGATGTAATTTCCAGAGAACTCTTAGGAGACCTTGCCCCTGTTCTCAAAAACTGTAAACACCTTTGGTGTCTTGCTATGTGAAACTTGCCAATGTGAAAATTTTGGGCCAATAGTCTATGGAGAGGAACAGTCCCACACAATATAACGACCTGTAGCTGTGCGGGAACAGGCAGTAGTGATGATTAGGAACAGGCAACCAAGCCCTAAGCCCAGCACTCTGACTCCTATCTTGTGTGGGTGGGTTTGCTTGCAATAGCAAGCAAAAAGAAATGCTTGCTTTTTTAGCAAGTCCTTTCCAAACAGTTGTGTGGCCTGTGGTCGGGTCACACCTCATTTGCAGAGTCCCACAGCCATTGCTGCACTCAGCTGCCCACATGTGTGAAATGCCCATTGCCCCATTGCTACTCTGCCCTCAGACTTGATCCCGTCAATGCTCTGCTCCCTTCTAAATATTTGGGCACATCTACTCCCATGGGTACTACTGCCAAGCATGCAGTCAAGCTGTGAGCCTGATCAAATGAAACCCTCTTTTTTCTCTTGAGTGAATATAAATGTGAATCCCAGGCCTGAACTAAATGATAACAAATCTTCAAGAATTTGAAGTGCAGACAAGACATACGACTCAAGGCTCAGACCATGTCTATTGCTAAATGTTTTGCACAAGACTTACTTTATCAGATCAGAATCACACACGCTAATGAATTCAGTGAAACAAATGGCATTGCAATTACTGCCTGTGCATTACACAGTAATTGTCAGACAAAGAATGGCAACACAGCAGAGACTCACACAAAATTAGATTAAAAACTTTAACTCTTAGTGCATCATACACACTGTTTCCATGGATCTGTAATGACCCAGGGAAAGAATTTGCAGTGGAAAGCAAAAAGGCTTTCTCTGAATTTGCAGTGAGCAGTTCACTGCTGTTAAGGCTGCAAACACTAGCTATAGACAGCTGACATCTTCTGAGTGCACATCATCCCTGAACTCTGATTTATGTTTAAAGCCTTAAGAAGGATTTATCTTCAGAGCCAGCTCAAGAAGCATTATGTGAAAGGGGAATGAATAAAGCAAGAGTGCGATAAATTTCTCTTTCAGTACAAAAAGCTGGACACTGAGTAACCATGCAGAAGCCGAGAATTGTGTAGAGCACATCAGGATGATTGTTGTGATCCATGTCAAAAAGCTTTTCTAAATTCCTCATTAGCATTCCTTGATAGTGCCAGCACAAGGGGGAGGGGGGTGGGCAGATGTTTATATATCATGAAAGAATATTAATTTTTAAGTCATCAGCTGTTTTAAATCACTTCCTCACTCAGCCATCTAACGAGCAGAGAAAGAAGTTAGGAACTGGGGAAAGAGATGCATATCCTCCTTCTCTCCCTTTAACCAGATTCAATGCACAGACTATCTGAAGCTAATTCTGCTTTCTGCTGGCTTAGAGGGGATCAGGCTTGGCCAGTTGCTTTAAATGTCCAGCACGGCTACTGGCAACAGAAAGGTGCTGAAAGAAGTAAATTATTTCTTTTACTCTGAACAACATAAGTAAACTGGCAGAAATGACTGAATAAAAATCTAGGTTACATAATGCTGGCTTAATTTTATTTCCTATTTAGGTTTTATCTCCTAATGATAAGTTTTTACTAATTCACTCTTGCCCCACATTGCTTCCCCTGTGCTTCAGTAGTGTATTAAAAAGGCATTCTTTGTAAATTTTGGTCTAAAAAACCGAAAGAATTGTCACTGATAATAGTCCTATGGCCACATATAAACAGAAAACTCAATGACTCCCTTTAAGAAAGGGAAACACACTAGTAGAAAGGAAACACACAGGAAAGCAACAAAAATGTTGTACCTACAGAAACTGTAAATGAGTAATCTTTAAAATGTCATTCCTCCCTTGCAGGACAGAGAAAGTAATGAAAACTCAACTCAGAGGGTGGAGCACTCTTGAGGTCCATGCATGAGTGATGTGGGAACTCCAAACTTCTACAGAAAGTGCATAAATGTTAAAAAACCCAGCACATCTCCTGAACATGCCCCACTGTTAATCTCTCATCACTTAGGTTAAACGAGTTTATTTACACTGAATAGCAGTTCTTGTAGAACACAGCAAACAATGAAGAAGAAAAGTAAATTCACCTGGGAGAGAACAGAAGTAGATACACAACAGAAGTAGACAAACAAAGAACATGCTTATGCTAGAGCCAGGCCTCAGCTCTAAACCTGCTCTGCCTCCAACCTAGGCTCAAGCACACTGAAACTCAGCTGACGTCTGAAAAATCCTGGCCAGGTACTTTTCAAACCCCTGAGCTATTGAAGACAACAATTTACAAGCCTCAAGCAAAATTTGGAAGGACAGCAATACTGTGAAAGCTAAGTGTAAACTATACCAACACACAGTCTCAGTACAAGCTAGATGCAAGTACTCAGTCTATTCAGCTCTTCTTCACATTTACTTAAAATATATCTTTTTTATTTATTAGTACTGATAAACTAAAGGTCAGCAATCCATGGCATATTACCATTGTGCTGGACCAAGGCAACTGGAAACAGCAGATTAATAACTTCAGGTTAATAAAACCATAAAATCACAAGTAAATGACTTTCCCTGTTGCCCATGGGCTCATTCTGCAGCAACGTCAGTGTGTCTTCAGAGAATAAATAGGGCCATATAATGGCAATTATCGTCATGGGCTCATTGCAGACATGACCTCACTTTCAGGACTTGGAATCTCCCCCTGTCTGGGCTAGTGTTCCCCAGGAATTTTAATGATGGAGCATGAGGGTCAGACCATGCTCGCTACCTCTTTTGCAAAATAGAAACCCATTTCGGTGAGGCTGACTGAGACTGGTTGCCATCTGATGTTCCCTTAGTGTCTCCAAGGAACATTCTGTGCAACAGGAAGCCAAACTTTGAGCTTACTTTCTGTGCCCTGACAGAAATATTAAAAAAAAAAAGTCTATGGTTACAGCCAATACTCTGAACACTAGTTAATGTTGTTAGGGAGAAACCTCTGGTTAGGGCTAACACTTTCCTCATGGATCTAGAACATCCTTTGCCTGTCGTATTCCAAATGACAGGACAAGGCTGTCTCACGCTCTCAGCTTTTACTCATCGGTAGTTATGTGACTGTTATCTTCTAGGGATCCCCATCTTACCCAGAATGTCAGTAAGGCATTCAGCAGCACCCAGGAACCAGGAGGAAAGGACTTGTGCCTGCACCTTCCAGGAGGTACCAAGCATGGTGGGAAGACTGGTCTTCCATAATGCACAACCACTGTCAACCCAGCTAAGAGATTTCTTTTGATTACTCTGTGGAAAGCTAACTCCAGCTCCCACTTGGCACCAAATATAAGTATCTCTGGGACCCAGTTTAACTGGTGAAGTCTTCATTTTGTCAGCTTCTGGCATAACAATCCATTAACCTTAGCAATTTATTTCATATTCCCCATCTATCAGTGTCTGGTTACCTGATCAGATGAAGAGTTATTTCTTGGGTCTGTCACTGTGTGTCAGCTCAATGGCTAAATCATTTATTCGATATGATTAATCTACTATATCCCAACTGTATTGTCTGCCCTGTCAACCTGAAATTTGTCAGGAAAGTTCCCAGGAACACCAGAGACAATAGCAATGGGACTGTCAAATTGCACTTGTGCATGTCAGGCCAGGGGCATCCAGGAAGGCACAAATTCCCTCCACCTCCACACTGATGTTGGAGCACAGCTTAATTTGAGGACAATGAACTTCAACAGGAGACAGAAAGGGCAGGAACCACTCAAGAGACAGCAAGAAGTGTTTCAGGAAGTGAACTGAGAAGATGTGCAGTGAGAAAGAGCTTTCAGGGTGAAGATAAGAGTGTTCAGATCCCACGATGAGCATCGATACCCAGAAGTGCCATTCCTTTCACCTAGTGAAACATCTGGAATATCCCAGATCCATACCATCACTTTGGTTTTAGGCTTGCTACACCAGAATTGTACCTCACAGCCTGCAGGGTTGCATGATCCGAAAACAGCACTCACTCACTGAACTGAGTCAGTCATATCTGGCATCCTGCCTGCTACCTGCCATTGCATGTAATCTCTATCCACCACTGCAGAACAAGGCTAGCTGTTGCCTTTCTTCCTTCACTGTCATCTAATCCTTGAACCTGGCTCATCTGCCATGAAAGAATCTGAAGTACTACAGCGTCCATCAGTTCAGCATGTGCTAGCAAGGAGCAGGCTATGGACCAAACTCAACAGCACTGGTGGCAGAAGAAAGCATTCAGCACAGACCGTATGTGCAGAGTGATACACATGGAAGGATTGGCAAGTTCTTGCTATTCATTCTTGAATAGTTACTGGGCTTCTTTCAATTACAATGCTTAGTGCCATGAACTTCAGATGTAAAATGGTAAGTATTTTTCTAAGGTCATGGGCGGTAACTGAAAGTCAACTTTGATATTTACATTAAAAGATAATGCTAATAGGGAACTGCTCTGAAATCAGCCCAGCATGATGCCTTTCAGACTTGGTAATAATGAATATACAAGTGACTCGTAACAGTCTACTCAGTGGAAACAAAACATAATTTGGCTGGTCATTTGCTTTTGTTCATCTTTTGTTGGGGGAACGGGAAGGGAGACAAGTCCTGTGGCAATAGCCTTGAAACAGACCATCTCCGTTTTGAATCTGCTGAGATGAAATATCTCCTTTCAACAACAAAGGCTGAACTCTGATCAAAGCCCAACCAGCAGCGCGCCCTGCAGTGGTATACACCAGATCCTAATTCCTCTAAGTGCCCAAGGGGATGTGCGACTCCCATCAGTCAAGTAATACAAGGACAGGAGAAAGCTGTAATTTTCAGTTCAGCCCAACAAACCCTGCAGCCTCTTGGCTTGTAGTAACCTGGAATGCATCCTGTGAACAATTAACAAGATGGCTTTCCAAGCTGATCAACATCACACGACTCTTCTTTGATATTGTTTTATTCTTCCTCCTCTCCCTGAGCTTTTTCAGGAACTCCACGCACATGCTGCTGGGAGTACAATTATAGGACAGCATGTACGGTAGAAATTAATTCAGCATGTTTCTGTTTTTATGCAAGGGCCTCTGTGCCTGTTCTGCCACACCCAGTGTGTGTGCAGTTATATGAGATGCTTGGACAAGCAATTACCCATCATGTGTGAATAAAGGCTTGTTTTGTCAAGCAAATATATATGTGCAAAAATGTGCAGTCCTGTGTTGTAATTGTCTCAAATACCACCATGGCACGACAGTGAGTTACAACATGCCAGAGCACAGGGATAGTTTGTCTCTAAGCAATTACTTGTCTTCTGCACAGACCCTCCCAGAGGCTCTTCTCCAGCTGTACTGCAGCCATTTATGTAGGACAAACACTGCTGTCAACAGACTGAATGAAAAGGTATTTTCTGTACTTAAAACTCAGATAACAAAATTTACACTACTTTTCAAAGCACGGCTCAATTATACCTTTCTGCAGGATGAAAAGGGGGTCTGCAGCAGCCACTCGCAGGCAGGCAGGGTTTAGCAGTGGGCAAAAGTGTCACCCCTACTCTCATCTGGCTCACTTTCCCTTTGTCCCTCTTTCTGCACCCAGAAACAGCAAGTCTCTAACTGTCCAGCCTTTTACCTTACCCACAGGACCATGCTATGGTCAACAGCCCACCAAGTGTTGCTGCTGAGAAATTATCCGTCCAAACAGGCAAGTTCCTCAGACAATGTGTCTGAAAATAGTAGGTTTGTCCGTTCTGTGCCCTCTAGGAGGATTCTGCTGCCAAGCTTTCTGGTTATGGTCACTACATGTAAATGGCAGGTATCAGCTAGAGGTAGCCCCCAGACTCATAAAACATCTCAACAGCTCCTGCTTTCCTGCTGCTGGGGTGATAGTGCAAGGGACAAGAGCACAGCACAAGGACTCTGGGCTGGTAAAGTGGATTGGTCATTTACTGCCCAAGAAGGAAATGCGGCTTCAAATCTAGGTTGAACTACGGATGGTCAATGTGATGTTGACACACTATCTGCCTCTCTATGTCTCTGTTCCAGGGCAGAATCAGGGCTCTAGGAGTCTGTGCAACTCACCATAAGTGTGTGGTTTTGGGAAACCGGCAACTGTTAATGTAAATGTTTCCAAGTCAAAATTTTCTTTCATACCCTTAAATACTTTAGGAAGATGTAACCACCCACTCTAAGTCTGTAGTTTTACTCTGGATCTTTGGTCTAGAAAATATTGAGAATTTTCTTTTCTATTTTTAGCATTTCAGTTATTTTAAGAAAGTAACAAATTTGTTGGACAAGTGCATTTTCATGCACATCTTACAATCACTTCTGAAAGAGAAAACTCTAAAACAAAAGGGCTCTCTCGTATTTGTCCATTAGCACTGAAAGATGTCCTACCAAGCAATTAATAGTATAGACTCAATGACTCAAATATCCCTTATTCAGCAACTGGACTTAACTGCTCTGTTAAATTCCACTGAAATCCATAATATATAAACATGTAGGTGCTTTATCAAACAGGGATGTAGTTACCTGCAGAGCCACGCTGCAATGCAGAGAAGAATGTGCACTGGCATGGATATGTTCTTCTATTTTCTGTGATCCTGTGTTTATCTGTAGGTCTGTGAATTCCCTTTGTGCATACTGACAGCTGCCTGATAAATGCATGGCCACTGCAAAAAGAGATAAACGCTGCTGCAACAGTTTACCGATAGCATCAGTGCTCAATCTAAGGCAAACACTAAACCACAGAAATCAACAGTTCATGCAGAGATCTGAGATTACTAGGTTTCAGAAGGTAAGAAGCACTGTGACTTTGCATTGGAATACAGGAAAACATAGTTCAATTTTCCATATATGTGTCATAGTGTGCAAGATGCAGATTTGGCAAAGTACTTCTGGGAAGTTGGGGGCAGAAGGAAATTGCTTGTGGCTTTAAAAAAAATACTTGTTATTTTGTATATATTCTCCACAAATAGCTCTTTCCTGTAGTTCTTTTAGAGGTGTTTTTTTGTAGTCAGTAAATGCACTCTCAGACTGGGGACACACATCAAACAGCATATTTGTGATCTCTGGCTGGATAATAGTTATTCTCAGGTTCTTATTTCCTGTGCCATATTCATAATTCTGAGCTCAAAAAATCACTTTATGTGCATGATTTGTGTTCATTGCTTAAAAGTCAGTAAACAATTCCGCAGTTAACTCATTCTGCCAAATATTCTTACAGAGGAAATGCAAGTGGCTGTAATTCTGTCAAGGCAAATCCAAAGCATATTTACAGAACCCTTGATGTATTTCTTCTAGACTAACAACCCCATCTGGCTATATTTTGTTGCTTTTCAATACAAAAAATGCCAATAATAGCATGAAGTAATGTGATCAGATAGCTTGTTATCTAGGAAAAGCCTAGAGAATAGCCTGTGTATGTTTTCTTATAGTTTGCTTGGCTGTTGGCTGCCAACAGCATAAACTGTAGTCCCAGGCAGAGTTCCTAGTCCCATTTGATCTCAAAGAAATTTTGGTTTTGATTTGAGAAAAAACAGAATTTCAACTCCATTTATTCACCTGGATTCACACCGCCTTAATTGTCTTGAGAAATTAAAGTTTTACATCATGACTCCTGGTGCAAATCAGTAAGGGAAATGCTTTTGGTGAATTAGTTGGTTGTTAGTCCTACAGAATTAGCTGTCATCCAAAATGCCTTTTTCTCTTTCATTTTAGCAGAAAGCTTCTATATTTTGCTCCTTGACTTTATAGAGATCTTGGGTGTTTCCCAAGATTTCTAAGCATTAATGTTTCCCCTTCTAAACTATACCAGCTGCTTTTTCTATGCATCTTTTCACACCATCATCAGTGCTAGATCCTTGGCATTACAGGGTCTAGCTGTATCTGATATCCACATAAATACAAAGAAGGGTATAATTCTGAAGAGTTCATGCTCACATAAAAGCAATTTTTTAAAAGACAGATTAATATCAAGATATTCCCCTAAATTTATTTCTCATGCTGTCATTATCAACATTAGAAATCAGTATCTCACAGTGAAGGAGACATCCCACTTCAGCTAGGTGCCATGTTCAACCAGTCCAAACTCCAGAGTACTTGAGTATGTTGTTTCCTATGGCCTAGATATCTTTGATGGCCAAGAACTAGGCAATGAGAAGTTCTAGGCACCAACTTGAAGGCCATCTCAACCTTGCCCAAACCAACCAGTCAGTGGCTCTGGTAGAAAAAGTCCTCTGTCACCCCAATATCTGCCTGATCCCTGCCCAGCAATTAATTTTACTTCAGTCCAGAATAATTTCTGTACCCCAATGTGTGCTCATCACAAACAGAAGCAGCTTGAGAAGGTCTGCTCTTCTCCCATCGATTCTGCAGCTTTTCCCTGTGCTTTCACAGGGAATGGGATGGGTACAGCTTTAGAGTGAATCCTTCTCTCAGGTTGGCTATAGGAGGGACAAAGGGAGAAGCAAAGGAACCATCTACCCAGGTGAAGAAGGAGTGGAGCCACCAAGTGCTGTTGAACTTTTCCTGCTCCTTCAGATCCTGTGGGAACAGGATCTTGATCGAGCAGAAAAGCTAGGCATCTCACCTAGGAATTTAGCGACTAGGACAGGCAGTCTGCTTTCAGGTGGCAGTAAAATTTGTAATGCTCAGGGACACCATTTTTCTCCTAGGAGCTACATTTCTTTAGTTAGTAATGTATTATCACCTGGTGCTCTCCAAGCACTGGTTAGCACTGTACATACATACATGAATAAGCTTCAAATCCTTAAAGACTGTTCCAGAATATGTAGTATAATTAATCAACTGTCTTTTCAACAGAGGTCACAACATTGTGCAAATCTCATAGTTTGCTAAGTGAAACCAGAGGGCTGTTCTTTTCCTCCAGCAATCATTCTCCTTGCAAAATCCAGAGCTATTCCATTTAAGTGTTCACAGTTTGCCAAGGGAGAGAACTCTTCTTTTTTCTTAGTATGTGGCAACCAAAAGCTAATAAAGATTTTTCCTGAGAGCTGGAGAATGTACAGCGTCTCTCCAAAGTAATAAATATCTGCTTGGTGTCTGACTAAAAACAGCTCAGGAAAATGTATCCAGTTTTCTAAAGCAATCACACACAAATGTCCATGAACCTACGAGTCCATGAACTGGAGGCCACAGTCAGACCCTAGCTTGGGCAGTGACTTAGGTATTCAGAGAAATGCTGCTTGAGACATGGGCCTGAAAAGAAGGAAAGAGGGACAAATCCTCAAGGATGGATGGATGGGTAGCCCTCTTGCTTTCTTTTCAGCAGAATCTGTGCAAGCCAGATTCCATGTCAGTTTATACCAACACAGTCCATTCCAGGGATGTGTTTTGCTGCTGTTGCTGTGTTTGGTTTTGGTTGTTGTGGGGGTTTTTTGTGAGAGAGTGAGAAACTAGGTTGTTTCTGGTCTCTGGAATGTAGTACCAGGTTTTAGACCTGGGTTGGAATAACTCTCTAAAATTTCTGGTCCTTGGTAGCATAGAAGACAAAACCAGCTTTTTATGTGAGTAGTGGCCTGGGCAGCCTGACAAACCAGTGCCCCACCAGAAGTATGTGCAAGGTTTCCTTGGCTCCATCTGTAGACCAGACTCAAGTCCAACAGGACAGCTGCAGCAGGTTTCTATGGGTTCAGCTATGTTTCTATCTCAGTGCAACAGACCATCACAACACCTCACTGTCTTTAGTACAGAGAAGATTTTTCCAATTTATTGGACAGTTTGCTAGTTAAGCCAATATCCTTTGTATTATTAGGATGACATGGAGACAGCAAGACTTCTCTTACTTTAATCACACATTAGACTCTTGCAAGATCACTGGCAACAGCAGTCAATTATACCATATAAATTGTGCTATGTATAATTCCCTTCCTCCAAGAAGAAAACAGCCATGTGGTTAGATGCCAACTTTATGTCTGGGCATGCATAGCTTAGCCTCTGCTTAAAGCTTTTGATAGGCAGGGGATAAAGTCCTTCTGATTATATCCTTGATGTCTGCCCTGCTCTCAAGATAAGATTTCATGCGGACTTGTTGAGTAATCCAGGTAAGCTTCAGAGTTAGTAATGTGCTGGTAAATGATTTTTGCTTTGCAGACCTTTTTGTCCAGTCACAGAGCAAGTGAGCAATGGAAGCTATGATAAAAGACAAAACTCTTGCTCCAAAGAACTGTTCTCTGCTCTTCTTTTATGGGTACATATCAAGTACTCTAGCTCTTAACTGTCACTGCACCCTTCCCACAGTGACTAAGCTAATATCTCATTAAACCTTGGAGCCTCTAAAACAGGAGACTCAAATCCTATCCCAGCTAGACAATAGCATCACATCAAATCAAACTTGGCCCACTATTCTGACTGTTCCAGAAAGCCTGCTATTTATTTCTCTTCCTTCTTAGAAGCAGAGGCTGAACAACAACTGATTAGAATTCTGTAATTTGCATAATCAGGACCTGTATGCAAAATTTTATCCAACTATTTGTAGCACTCAGTGCCAACCTGAAAATTTTTTGAGAACCCCCAACCTCATCAGGTGTCAGCAACCGCATTTCAGGCTGGAACTTGAACACAGAGAATCATGGCACAAAGTTGTTGAATTGCATTAATTCATTGTTCAATCCCTTCTGTTATAACCACCTCTTTTAAAACCTTTTCCGACTATACAGCAAAGGCAATTTTACAAGATGGTATTAAGGGCTTGGCTGTTTCACTGTTATTGCCATGAAGGTGCCACCCACCCAAGCGGTGGCTGCTCCAGCCTTTGTCAGAAATGCTGCAAGAATAGCTCAACTTGCAGCAAGTGACAAAGCCCTTGCTTGGACAACCCCTTAATGGCCTCCTCTTCTCATAGAAGCGGAGATGTTGGTACAGTCTCTTCACTGAGCTGAGGACAATCAATGAGAAGCGTCTCTGAGTTACAAATTGCAATAACACGGCTAAAGGCAGCTGACTGCAGGTCAAAGCGCAGTGGGCCCAGACACAGCAGGTATCTCACATGGCACCAGCAGGCCAAAGGACAGAGAAGCAAGAGAGAGGGTTATGATGGTGACTAACATAGTCTAAGTGTTGGCAGAAAATGTTCTAGCAACAACAAATAATGACCTTCCTCCTGCTGAGCCCTGCCACGGTGGTTTTGGATGGCAGCACACCAAAACTCAGATTCTCCTGCCCTGACCTCACAATCTCTTTATTGTTCAGTACAGAGGTTAGCTGCAGGTTTTCTTCTCTACCCTGTCACATTCCCCTGCTGACATGCCTCTAGTGCGTGGTTTTAGCTCTGTTTTCCCTGCATCCCTATGCTATCTTCTGAAGCATGGAAACTGTCTGTAAAACAGGCAGGCTCACTGCCCCAGGAAGTGCCTATAGAATAAAACAAGAGAAGGGTGGCTGCAGGTTTCATCATGTTCTTCACCTGTCCTAATCAAAATGAGATACCCTACATACAGTTTAATGTCCTTGTTGCTTCACTTTATGCTGTGTTTTGTTAAGTATGGGTAACTCTGTGTGCCTGGGAGGACAGGGAAATAACAGTTTTGCAAAGGGTCATTTGTATTTTGTTTCAGATGCTTCAGGACTTCTTTTGTTTTTCCTGTCCTCTTTACAAAATGAAGATTGCAAAATCCTGGTGATGTGAAATTCACTAATGAAAGTGCTACTAACATACAATTCACTCAGAGTTCTGCTGCTTCAGAATTTGGGAATTAACTCTAAACAACCAGCACACAACTCAGTCCTCCCCAAATACAGTGTATCCTCATTAATATGAAAATCATAATCTAAATAAAACGTTGAGACTTCTCATTTTTTAAATGTACCTTTTGGTTATTTGGGTTTTGCTGTTTGTTTTTTGAGGCTTCTGAGTTTGTTCATGCAATTTATGAAGATGATGTATAAAAATTTCAAAAGTTAGGACAACAATATTAAGCTGGGAAAGAGAGAGCAAGTCTTGAATTAAAAGAAAGGTATGTTAGTGGGAATTAAGCTCTTTGATCACCTTTAAGTTATCCTTTTGTGATATCTGGAAAAGCACAGCTTGTTTGGGTGGTTTTTTTCTTAGAACAACTAAACTAAGGCTCACAATTCATTGCTTGTCTACAGAAATCTGGACTTTAAGCAAAACACTAAACATATAGGACTGATAATAGAAACACCAAGTGATAAGACTAGAACTTGAACCGCTGCTTTATCGCACAGCATAGAACAATGTTTAGACTGTCTCCAAAACCAACCTGCCCACAAGTCTCTGGACCTCACAACTAGATTCAACTGGGGCAAGCAATGGGGCTCGTGACTTATGTTCTGCCTTTCTAAATGTGTGACAGCATGTAAATGAAAAAAAGGGACATTTCCTTAGCAGCTTTAAAATACTTTGCACTTTGAGTGTTTACTGGTTGCCATGGCAAGCAGGCAGGTTTAAATAGTGAACGTGAAACAGGGACCTGCTTGGCCAATACCATGGGGTGGGAAGGCCCTGCGTGTGCAGCAGTATGGCAGTTTTGCCACTTCAGACCCCAGATATGTCTGGGACTTTGCATCCAACTGCTTCCTTTTATTAGTTTCATGTAAGACAGAAGCATCAAGGATAAATGAATCATTGTTTCCAAACCAGGAGATCAGAACAGAGGTTTGAATACCATGAGATGTTGGCACTGGTGGTAAAATAGCATGTCTTACTTCCCTGTTTCCCTTACACCCATCCCATATATCACAGCCTCCTCAGTTATGCCAATGTAACTGAGGCTGCAGTGTAAACAAATCACTAGAATGATCTGGGCTAAACATCTTTTTGGAGGGCTGTTTGAATATGGGAGAGATGACCAACATTAACATTTAAAAATCTGAAAATCAGCTGCATGATCTGCAACCATGATGCCTTTCCTTGAATATACAGGGAGCTCAAGGCAGCTCCACTGGATGTGCAAATTACACATTTAAAGGAAGTGTGTTGGGGCATGTAAGCAACTTTGAGAATATATCCTCCAAAAAGAGACAAAAAAAGAGAATCATGGCCTGATACTAGATTACAGGAAATAGAAAGGCATAAGCTCAAGAAAGAGAAAAGAATAAAAGTTGGGAAGAGAGAACAACAAAAAAGAGTGTACCAAGGACCAACCTTATCTCAAAAATATAACTGCACAGCATGATTCATAGAATAACACAGATTCGAAAGGACAAGTCATCTCATCCCTCATCCAGCTGCCTGCTCCAAGCAAGGCAAACATAGAATGCATCACTTAGTGCTTTGTCCAGTTGAGGACTGAATGTCTCCAGCTTCTCTGGGCAACATGTGCCAGTGTTTGACCACTCTCAGGGTGAAAAAAAAAAATAATCCCTTACAGCTAATGGGAATTTCTCGTATTCCAGCTTTTGTCTGTTGCCTCTCATCATTTCACTGGGCACCTCTAAGAAGAATCTGACTATGTTTTTTCTATCTCCTCCCACAGACAGTTAAAGAAACTCTCAGGATCCCCAGTTACCTTTCTCTCAAGTCTGAACAAATCCACTTCTTTCTAGCCTCTTTGAGCCACTCAACATATGCTCCAGCACTGTGGTCAAGCCCCATGGTCCAGCCCCCTATCTTGCTGGCCTTTGCTGGACTTGTTCTTGTTCACCAAAGCCTTTATGGAACAGGAAGCCCAAAACAGGACATGGTACTCCAAATGCAGTCTTGCAAGTGCTCAACAGAGAACAGGTTCACAGAGTAATTCTGGTTGGAAAGGACTTAAGGAGGTCATCTAGTCCAACTGCCTACTCAAAGCTGGGTCAATAACCATCTCCCTGGACCTGCTGCTGCGGTCTAACACAGCCCAGGATGCAGCTAGCTGCCTTCACCGGTAAGGGCACACTGCTGACTCGCTCACCTCACCCATCCTTACATGTCTATGATGTAGATCTCTCTAAGCTAGGCACCAAAAGCAGCCTTTGAAAATAATAATAGAATTAGACGTCTGACCCATTTCAGACATCTACTTTAGCAGGAGATGAATCACACTCCAGCAATGCCTGTTTCCATCCACTGACTATAAAGGGAGACCAGGGTGATTAGTTCTGATATAAACGTCCATACTGGTGGTATTGACTTTCAGCCAGATTAATCCTACCTCATAAATTCTGCCACATCCCCAGCTTTTGCTGGTAGATGTTACACATTTGCATATGTGTGTGTGAGTTTGCACTTGCAGGTTTCCTTTGAATGTGAAGAGAATACAATTAATAAGGATATAGCTACACAAATATGCACTGAACTGGAGGTACTTGAAAGAGCCGATTCACATTTCAGTGGCAGATATTCTAGCAAATATCAACCCTAGTGGTTTCTGAAGGTTAGACTGCTTTAAATGTATGCCTGAGATTTTATTTTTAGTACTCTAGGTAGCATGAAGATCCTTTTTCTTTTTCTTTTTCTTTTTCTTTTTCTTTTTCTTTTTCTTTTTCTTTTTCTTTTTCTTTTTCTTTTTCTTTTTTCTTTTTCTTTTTCTTTTTCTTCTTTTAATTTGGTAATATTAATTTGATTTTCTAAGGGGAAATAGAAAATTCTGCGTTAAAGCAGTCAAGAGTACCAAATTCTGCATGCTATCCCCATTGAGATCATCCTTAATTCTGTTTTTTCTCAATGACAGCTGCAAAAAGGAGCATGTAGTCAGCAAATCTGACTGCCTGTAGCTCCTGGTGGAAAGGTCAGATAAAGTTCAATTCCTTTATAACAGAGCAACAATTCAGATCTTTAATCGTTTGTCCTGTAGACTAGCATGATCATCATCTTTCAGTGAACATAATGGTTAAAAATTGCATTAAACCTCCTCTTTCTGAACAATAGCTCTCCTTTTGACCTCTCTGTAACCCTGAGTATGATGGGCTATTATCCAATTTGAATCACAGATGAGTGTTACAGTTTTCAGATGCATGTTAAATAAACTGCCACTTTCTTCTGACTGAAGACAGACACACCATCTATGCAGGAAAATCCAGGCAGATAAGGGAAAAAGCATCACATCCCATTCCCAGAAACCAGTCTAGACAAGCAATGTGCGTATTCTTTTAATAAGTATGTTTTGAAATGTTGAGAAACTATTGATCTTAATCTTAAGAGCTGACTTTAGCTTCCTTTCATGTACTTTGCAGCAGCTTTCTCAGAAGTCCACTGCAAGTCTTCCCAGTCATGACAGTGTCACATCTGAGCAGCAGTCTGCATGCAGAAGGGACCAAGATAAGTATCTCTGAGCAACTGGTGGTGTAAATACAAAATAGAAAAGGGTTTTGTTTATGCTGGTCAGAGTAGATAGGAAAAATGAGTCTGGGAGAGAGAAGACAGGACTCTTACAAACTAATTTTGAACTATGAGATTTATTAGCCTCTGCAATTATTACTCTGAAAAAGATGTAGATATCCAGCCACTTGACTCATAGGGCACAGCATACAGTATTGCATTTAGACTACTGCATTAGAAGAGGATGGTCTAAAGATCTAATTCAATGCAAGGAGGTTTTCAAATCACTTGGTTTGGTCTTAGCCAAATGGTATTGCCAAGCCTTCCTTCAGTGATTAAGTTTTCTGCAGAAACCTCTCTCGGACAGGTCTCTAGCAAAATTCCAGGGGATCTTTGGAGCAACTGTCTTCACAATGGAGAATGAAGCAGAACTCAACAGGAGTCTGGCTGATTACCCTAGGAGGATTCAGAAATGAAAACTGGTGTTCTCCACTTTGTTCCATCTGTTTATGCCTTTCTACATTCTTATGCTCCTCAAGTTCAGAAGCTGGCAGTCAGTTCCTCTCTTAGCTTCCCATTATTTTAATTTAACTTTTGACATCACATGTAACTCTAACCACGCTGGAATTTATACCAGGCCTGGAAGGGTAAAGCTCCATGTTCCTGGGGAAAGAAGTATGGGGCTCAGAAACACGGTGAGATTTGTCCGAACAGCAGTGCAACCCCTGCACCATCAGAGACAGGGAACAAGCATTACAGATAAAACAATTAATGGATTTGAGGCAGTGCTATGCTCCGACCAAGCTCACTTCTGATCCTTTTTTAGCCTTCCATCTCTTCTTAACCTCACTTAATGGTATTTAACACAGAACTAGATATATTCTTCAAGCAGTAAACTACCACACTGTCCATTGCAACAACTCTTCGTATCTCATATCAGGTTTATATGTTGGTTTGTATGAGCCCATGTTTTATATGTAAGGGATAGAAACATGCAACCAAGGTGAACAAAACCTATAGCTCAACTAGTTTTGTGGTGCAGGCAAATCCCTTTTTTATTTTTATGTTAGTTAACAGTGAATTTGTGTTCAGGACACACAGAGCATACTTATTAGCAGTAAACCTGGATTTAGTAGTAGTAGTTCTAGCTGAGGTACATGTCCACCAATTTCATAGATATGCATAACACCTCCAGACCTCCAGTAAGTCTCTCAAAGGATATATAGACCTCAAACATATGTTACCTCTCAAGCTATACATGGACCATATACTCCAGAAACATGACCACCACTTTTGAATGATGCTTATCTTGTTATCATCTGATTGCTGGGGTATCACCAATATTATAGCAGAAAAAAAACTATTTTGAAGCAAAAACGCTGTCACTGAGGGTAGCAACACAGTTCAGCAGTAGCTATTTAAAATAAACATCTCATATTTTGAGCAGAATCAGTAGGATACAACAGACGTTCAATGCAAAAGGACCATTTTCTGCTTGGGGTGTTAAAGATTTAATAATAAATGTGGCCTGAGGATTCAAATTTATAGTCTGGTTTTATGGGAGCTTCTGAGCACTCAGCACTTCTGAAACAAGCCAGCAGTGTTTGTCAGAGGTATTAGATTACCTCTGGGCCAGCCAGATGCTCAGGCTGTAAGTGAAATGCTTCAGCCCAGGCAGTGCCTTGAACAGACACCCACACCCCCACAGAAAGCAGCAAGCCTGTCCCGAGGACTCCTCCAGCAACCCTGTCTCCACCCACTGCTGAACCTGCTTGTGGTGTGCCTGCTCTGGGGCTTCTTGTCATTTCCCGCTACCCATGGCCTCCCCTTTGCAGTTAGGTGGACAGTCACTAAACCTGGCCTGAATCTGTTTTCAAGGTCACCACATCCACTCCATACACCGCAACACCAACTTCCAACAAAAGATGCCCCTGTACACTACTTATTTCACTGTCTCCTTTTATAACTTTTCACGAAAGTTTTAGAAAGTTGCCTGCACAGCAGGCAGAGTGAAGATGGAAGCCTAACACTAACGCAAGGATCAAACAAACATTTTATCACAACAAAACCTCTGGCAGCTAATAGGAGCAAAACAAATATTAAACATCAGACTTCATTGGGAAAAGTCAACTCCTAAAAAAGTGTTGCAGATAGCCCATTTGTTCTGCAGATCACCCTGTTTCTCCAGCCATCTTTTAAGTGGGATATGTACAACCTGCTATAGATGTATATTAAACATGACTGCAGATTAGCTATTACATTTGGGCCATTTCAGCAAGAAAGGCAGCAGTGTTGCAATCACCAGCTGCACCAGTATCTGAGATGGCCTTGCAGTCCTCTAGAAATGCCTGCTGTCAGCACATGCTATCTTTTCTTATGTCTGATAAGGTGTTGATTGTAAAATCTGCATGTTACCTCACCTACCCCCAAATCCAAGTACCAACAGAATATATTCTAGAGTTACTTAAGCAGTTTATTGCAGTAATAAAAGCCATGTGCCTTTCATAAGCAGTTTTGCTAAAACTTTATGCAGATATTTCTACCAAAAATATTTTTAGTGTAATTTATTGAAGTGAATAAAGTCTCATGTGAGGTCTCCCAAGACCCTGATTTGTGTTTATTTGCAAATCTCATATATTACTGCTAAAAGATATATGAAAAGAAAAAATGTACCTTAATATAGGGAATGCAATGAAAGACACACAGAAAGCACAAGCTCAGGCTGGGGCACAGCATCCCCAAAACAAACCCAGATCCTGCATGGGCTTCCCAGCAGCACCTCCATGGCTAGAGAGATTTGTCAAAAGATAATTTGCTTTTCTCTAGCACAACCCAGCCTGGTAAGAAATTAAACTGGGGGCCACTGGAGGCTGGAGATGGACACCTGAGAGAAGATCCCCATGGCAAAGGGGGTAAATGCACCTAGAGAGGCCATGGCCCTGAGCACCCACACTGACGTGGGGACACCCCTGAGAGACTGCAGCTATGGGGAACCCATGCTGTTACAGGAATGCCCCCGAGGGACTGAGGCTATAGGTGAACCATGCCACTACTGGGATACCTCCAAGGGACTTCAACTATGGGAGAAACATACCAATGCAGGGACACCCCTGCAGGACGGTAGCTATAGGTAATGCGCACTGTAGTGGAGACACTAAGAAACAGCTCCATTAAAAGGAGTTAGAAGTAAAGAGCAGTAGAGAAAAATCTAAATAAGCAAATGATGTCAGACAAAATGAATAAGCAAAATGCAGCAGCAAGAAACAGTTCCACAGACAACCCCAAGCTCTTATGCTACCAAAGAAACTGGGACAGACTAACTGTTACATGGGGTGAAAGTCAGGGAAGTTGACGCTAAGAAGGGGAGGGGGGATGATAAGTGTTTGATTTTAAGGTGAGTCAGGGGAAAGAGGACAAAAAGTGTTTGTTTGTGTCTTTTTTTTTTGTTGATACCCTAATCAGTCATCAGAAAATTGTGCTGTTTGCAAATAAATTAAGTAACAATTCCCTGAGTCGAGCCTGTTTTGCCTGCAGCTTCCCTATCTATAAGAATTAGTCTGCTTGAGGCTTTTATAAAGGAGCTTCCCTAGTTATTCAGCTGTCTCTCCTCAAAGAAGCAGCCACAGAGCATTGCCAGTTGTGCCTGATGAAACAGGCCGTGCAAAGATGCAATTTATGCCTGCAGAATTGTTTGGGAGGCTGAGGGGAGCAAAGTGTTTTGCTGAAGTTTGTCTGGAAGCCATATAAGTCTTAGTGCCATTTGCTTTTGCTTTACATAGGTGTTGGTGCCACGTATGCTAGAAGGAGACCAGGACAGTGAAACAGAATTAGCCAATTTCCAGCATTTCCTCGATGCGGTGGCCACATTTGCTGTGCATGCATCCCTCAAACCACCCCAGGCCAGGCTTGAACCAGCAACACTGCTGAGTGAGCCTTTCTGTACTCAGAGTGGTAAGATCTGAGTAATACATTCTCCGCTACAGCTCTTCTTTAGTGAAGCCTGCCTGGTGGATGCCTGGTTTCCAGCCTTTTTTAAGATTTACAGAATTTCAATTAAATTTATGTTCATAAACACATTGAAATTGCTCAGCAAAGTGAGATGTGTGCACACCTATCTGCATTTCAGTTTGGATGGGATGGGAATAATTAACAGCATTCTGCTTAGAATGAACAGGTTATGATCTTCACTAATTCATTTCTTACTTGAGTTGTTGCTTGTCCCAGACCACACCCCCTCCACTTGTGGTGCAGCAACCTTATTTTCTTCCCAAGCACACTACACAATGTGTCTTAGTTCCTTCCTACTGATCAAATGTGCAAGGTTCCCTATTTTGGACCTACTAGCTGCTATCAATGCCACTGACTTAATGAACAGAATAAGTTTTCTAATATGCCTGACTGTAAACACAGTTTCCCTGACTGTTCTGCAGCACAGAGCTAGAGACTGCTCTTTCAGCAAACACTTCTGCTAGTAAATTTTTTGCCAAGATGTTTGTGGGCAACAAGCACAAAGATGAATGTAAGTCAAGGCAAATGTGTTGAAAATTTCAAACATGTTTATTTTTATCTTTTCCCAATATTTTTCTAGCTTTCTAATCTTCCTAAGAACTACATAAATTAGATTAACTCTTACCCACTGAAAAATTCCATGCCAAATTCTCATAAGCAGAGCTGGAGGTGAGGTTTTCAGTCAGGTCACCCCCATCCTTACCTCCAACACACCTCAGCAAAACAGTCCAGAAAGATAATATCTCTAACTTTCACCTTAAACAACATATTGTGGTAAATGAAATACATTTATTCAAAAATCTAAAAAAACTTTTTTCAAAGAAAATGTTTTTCCTCCAGTTCTAACCGTGAGTCATGGTGTCACTCCAGCTATGAGTTTTATCCATTATTTCAGTTATTACAGTCTTCAGCACAAGTAATTTTACCTTTGGTATGCTGCTCCCACCTCTGCCTTTTAAAAACCAAGATTTTCAGTGTGTGCCAGTGTAGATGCCCTGGACAAAAAAACACACGTCTGTTTCCCTGCACACAAAAATCCAAATGAAGCTACCCACCTAGCACTGGTATCTCAGAAATACACCCTCACATTTTCCCTTGCTGTTTTCCCACACTGTGCTGCCTTAAAAGACACAGTAACTTGGTTCCCAGTCACAGATTATGCAGAAATATAAATGACAATAGTACTGTGAAGAACCCCCACTCCAACCCTCATGCCATGCCAATACACACTGGTTGGCCTAACACAAGCTTCACACTTGGTGAGCAGCTTTGCTGTGTCATCCTAGTAAGGTGTTAAGGAGCTGATGTCCTTGCTCAGTATGACAAAGGCACTGGACATAGAGCCAAGAATAGGCCATAAGGGTCTTTAAGGTTCTCAGCCAAGGCAGCAAAATCATGACAAGTTTGACAAAGGGAAGGCTAGAGTTGTTTCTTGTCTCCTCCTGCTTCTCCTCCTTCTTAACATCCGCACAACAGATCAACTGTCACCATGCCCACAAGAGGCAATGCTCCAAAGCAGGACTCCCAAACCTTCCACGGTCAAAACTACAGAGCAGGAAAGCTAAGTATGCACACAACAAAGTCCCATTTGCCCCCAGTACTACATTTGCTGCATGAACTGTGACTTGCACATCCACCAATGGTGTGTGTCACATTCAACAAGATCATCCCATGTGTGGCTTAGCAGATGCCACCAACCATGAACGAGTCTAGTCATGCTGTGACTTCCTCTCATGTCTGTGGGTCCTCCTTAGTGAGTGTGCCGGAATACTGAGGGGGACTTGATTCCTCTGATCAACATAAACATGAGCAGATGCAATTTTGTCCCATAGCATGGGCAGAATAGCTAGAATTTCAAGTCTAGCATGAATCAATGTTGGAATGTTGTAACATTTGCAGCAATACTGCAAAGAACAAAGTGCATGCTGATCTCCACTGGTGAAGAAAACAAAGTTAACTAAAAGAATACCCCTATGACTGAGTCAGAAAAGAAACCTGGAGTATACAGAGGTTCAAGATGGCAATGACCAGATGTTGCACCTTGGGAGGATCAGATTTGGCCCTGGGAAACTTCTTAAGTAGGAGAATAATACAGTCCTGAAACAATACATCTGTCCTATATAGAGGCATGGTGGAGTCTTCATCCTTAGAGATGAAGTGTAAATCAGACTAGCCATGGCTTTGTCTGATGCTGGCAATAGTCCTGCCTTCAGCTTGAGGATGGACTAGAGACCTTCAGAGGTCCCTTACAACCAGCATTCTTGGCAACACAGACTAGAACTGAGAGCTGTATACAATGGTTTGATTATCTGCACAATCCCATCCACTCTTATTTGCCTGAAGTTTATCCCTGGCCTATGTGTTGCAGCATCTTATCTAAATATTTCTCAGCCTTCCTTTCTAAAAATACTGACTGTAGTACCCACAAGCAGTCTGTTCTTTGAAGGCTCCCTTCTGTTAGGCTGCAGCTTCTTCTTCCCTGTGTAGGAATAAGTACAACAGGGAGTAAGGAAAAAGGGGTGACCCCTCAGATAAGGTGAAAACTTAAAGCTGACACACTTAATGAAGTTTGTTATCAGGCAATGGAAATGGATCTGACCTTTCCAAGTATAAGCTCTGCAATGCTACACACTTGCACATCTATGTCATTAACCCAGAGCTCATAAATAATGTTAGATAGATTAATTTGTGATTATACACTAACTTTAATGCCAGAAAGGACTATTTGAACATTTGTTTTGGCCTCTGGAATATCCCAGATTTTTACACTTAACTCAGCCACTCTCACAGAAGGACTACAAACCTTGTGCTTGACAAAGTACATTTTCCAGAAAGACTTATTTTCAGAAATCAGGAAGAGCCATTTACTGCACCCACTGACAGTCAGCATCAACTTTTTTTCACTATCTCTTAGAAAAAGGTGCTCAGTGACTAGAATTTCCTTGGTATCAGCAATGCAGCTCTTGGTTCTTGTTCTCTTTTCCTGATAGATCATTTGGCTTACATATATGTAATATTTTTTCCTTAATTAGATTTAAAGCATTGATCTCAATCTTTCTCTTTGTAAAACAGATTTAACTCTTTAAAATCTTCTACCCTGTGAGTTTTGTTGCATAGAGTTCTTGAATTATTTCTGTACCTCAAAAGACTCCTCTATACCTTCTCCAGGTAGGTACATAATTTTTGACATCATTTTTGAAATATGGAGAGTGGATCTGCTCCCAATTTCACTGTACCAGTCTCACCTTGTAATTGCTAAGTAAAAAAGAGGATTGTGAGGTGCTTGAATTCCCCAATAGAGATTCCATTATGTTGTCAGATGTACCTAACTTCTTCCCAGAGATACATCAAAAGGCAGTAGCTCCTCATTTTGCCAGCTTAATCTTCACTTTGCATCAGCATTGATCTCTCTACTGAAACAATTCAGAAACCTGTGCAGCAGCTCTGTCCACATTAATATTTGCTGTCTCACCAACCCACCAAAATGTTCCAATGTTTCTTAGTTGAATACTTCAGCAACAGTTATTCTACGACTGATTTATATTAAATGAGTGGGACAGTATCACGCTTTGTGCCAGTCATTAGGAGGTGAATAGAACTATTACTTACTGTGGAAAACAGGAACTTGTGTTACACAAGTAATAGAAGGAGGTGGGCTAAAGCCACAAGTAAGCATGTTTCTGTATTACACTGACCCTGCTGGATCTTCCCTGGAAATATCAGTGACTTCCTTTAGTCTGATTTGCCACCCTTCAGCCACTGATGGTGCAGAATTCATGTACGGAAACTAAAGTGTTGTAGGAAGAATGACAAGACCATGTCAGATTTGTTCCCTGTTACTCAGCAGTTTTCAGCATGCCCTGTCATATATGATTCTTCACTCCTTATGCAAAGGGGCTGAAAAGGTCAGTAATTTCTGAGCAGTGTTGACAGTACTGAATTGTAGCAAGGCATGCTCACTAGATTTGCAGAGCTGTTCTAAAGATTAAATGTGGTTTAGACAGCCATCAGGCCCTTTAAGCTGATGCTGTTTCAGGGGAACAACTGTAGCAAAATCCCAGGCACCTTCTTCATGGTATGAGAGGGAAGATGTCCTTTCTACATCTACAAGGATCAGGCAACACCTTCCTTAGAAGGATAGTTTAAAGTCAAGTCTCTACTTTCCCATGGTTCTGAAATAAGTCTGTAAAGTTATTCCTTTGTTCCTACAACACCAAGCCAGAGCAGAGCACATTTAGTCATTTATCTGTTAGCAGAACTGATGCCTTCATTGACTTTTGTTTATAGATCCAAAATAACAGGTTTTTGCCAAAAAAGTCTATCTTTCTCAGTTTTCTCTTTCCTGATTTTGTTTTTGTCCTAGAATTCATAAATCCTGCCTGAGTTCTCTCTCTAGCAGTACATCATTTGGACATTTAATTAATAACTCTTTGGATTAACTGCTTGCGTTAATGCCACAGCTTATATGCTCAGTATTTAGTGGTCCCTCAAGGACCTCTATGCTCCTTCTCAGTTACCTCATAAAATACTTGTTCATGGAGTGGAGTTGCGTAGCTTAAGAAGTTGCTAATGCAGCACAAAGATTTCAGATTAAATTACTGCTTCAAAAGAGATGAAATCAGGAGTCTATCTGGTCATTCAGGTTACCTGCAAAATACTGTCATTTGGCAGGGATCAGGAAATTGTTTTAATCTGTATGGCTTCCTGCCTGAAGCCTTCTTTTTTCTCAGCCTGAGTTCTTTAGCTCTTCATTGCCTAAAAATGGTACCTGTCCCCATTCATAACTCCACCCTTCCTGCTTTGGAATGGAAACATCAGGAAATGGTCACTGTTGCTTTATTTCACAGGCACATGTTGGAAGCAGGTGAGGGACCATATGCTGGTACTTGCCCACAGAACAGTTTTACTTGTCTCCCCTGATGGGAAGATGTGCATTTCACACAGAGAAGCATACTGAAGAGATTCCCCAGGTTACCATGGAATTAATTCCTTATACCTTCACGGTGTGGCACAGCATGCAGCATTCACCATGGGCACCCACAGTACTTCTGCATCATTCTTCTTCTCCAGCTAGGCATAACCAGTCTGAGTCTCACAGCTCTTCTCTACACTTGCATATTACACAAAAATCTCCCCACACTTCGTCCAGCAAGACACCCATATATCTATGAAAAAAGTCAGAAGTATCTACTGTTTTATTGAAGCGAACACAAAATCCATGTGCCTCACTTTTAACCACTGTTTAACGATCACTTTTAGCAACCTGTAACATTTGTGATGCTAACATGTAATGAGGACAAGAAGCAATGCTTTGGTAAACAAATATGATACATTTTCTATAAACAATTATCTGCAGTATTGGCATCTTCAATTACAGTTACAGTGTGATTCTGCTATTGGGAATGCCTTCAAGGACAGCCTATGAAAAAGCTGTATCATCAAAACCACTCCTAAGAGGAAATATTTGGCAAACTGCCTATAAAACCCACAAAAGCAGCATAACCAAGAAACCTTGGTGTTGTGGTTTAAGCCTGGCTAGCAACCAAGCCCCATGCAGCCACTCGCTTACTCCTACCACAGTGGGATGGGGGAGAGAAGCAGAAGAGTAAAAATTAGAAAACTTGTGGGTTGAGATAAACAGTTTAATAGGTAAAGCGGAAGCTGTGCACACAAGCAAAGCAAAACAAGGAATTCTTTCACTACTTTCCATTGGCAGGCAGGTATTCGGCCACCTCCAGGAAAGCCAGGCTCTGTCACACATAAATGGTTACTTGCGAAGACAAACATCCTAACACCAAATGTCCCCCTTCTTCCTTCATCTTCCCCCAGCTTATATACTCAGCATGACATACAATGATATGGACCATCCCTTTGGCTAGTTTGGGGCAGCTGTCCTGGCTGCGTCCCCTCCCAATTTCCCATGCCCTCCAGTCCTCTTGATGACAGGGCCTGAGAAACTGAAGTCTTTCACTTAGTATAAACATTACCTAGTAATAACCAAAAACATCGGTGTGCTATTAACATTGTTCTAGCACCATATTCAAATCACAGCACTACACCAGCTACTAAGAAGAAAATTAACTATCCCAGCTGAAAGCAGGATACTTGGAAAGTTCAGATCAAAACTGACTGAAGGTAATTATCTAAGTGCTTATCCAACAAACACTATGGCAGAAGCACTGCTTCAGGAGAGAAAAATAGCTGTGAGTCTAGCTACCATTCACTTCCAGGGGTGGGCAAGACAGCTAAGATGTGACACAGAAAAAGGATAAAGCTGTAAATTATTGAAACGTTTGCTGAGTTTTTTCTACAAAAATATTTTGATAAATGAAATCAGGTCACAGAAAGTGTTATTAAAAACAATCAATTTGCACTAAAAAAAACCAAGGTGCAGCAGCCTGTGAGCTTTTGCAACAGTTAAAATTCACTGTAGAAAGCTGGACTGTGCCAAAGCTGGGTAGCAAGTGAAAAATGTGTCGTTTTTCTCTGATCTGAGTGGCAAGACACAACCATCTATGGTCAGAAAAGAAGAAAAAGCATTGAATGACAAGGTAAAGAAAACCAAAAAGGCTTGAAGCTCAAGCATTCTTGATAAACATTACAGCAGCTCTTGCCCAACATAGGAGTTTGTATGTGGAAGAAGTGAGAAAGTTTGTGATTTTTGTGCCCAAAAGATCAAACTTAGTTCCAAGATGAGAATCATTCCAATGATGCTTTGGCACATATACTCACACGTAGCTGGTGGGACTAAAAGTTTCAGCAGAATTGCTGGCTTAAGAAAGATCAAACCTGCTCTTCTGATTCCAGAAACCATGAAGTTGAGGTTGAAACTTTCAAAATCCTTTTTTTTTTTTTTTTTAATTGTACCAGTACTGCAAACGCAAGTTGGTGTACTGCAACATGGTTACCTTGTTGAAGAGCAAGAATTTGGTAAGTGCATTTCAAAGTTTTCACCCAAAACTGCAGTCCTTGGCCACAAATATTTTTACAGTGTAAGAATCCAAATATGCACGTAAACTAGACTTCCAGATAATCATGGGAGATCTTACAGATGTACAAAAATATCTGATAGGAGAGTGTAAAGAAGACAAAGCCAAGCACTTCTCTGTGGTGCCAGTGATAGGAAAAGAGATAATGAGCACAAATAGAAATACAGGAAATTTCTGAAATTAAGAAAAAACTTTTAATGTGAAGGTGGGTGAGCACTGGAAGAGGGTGCCAAGAGAAGCTGTGGAGTCTCTGTCCTTGGATGTATTCAAAACCTGACCACACAAGGTCCTAGGAAACTTCCTTTAACCGACCCAACTTTGAGCAAGAAGGGTTGTCAAGACGACCTCCACAGGGCTCTTGCAACCTCAGCTATGCCATGATTAGTCTCTTTGCTCACTTCAATGACATGAGAGTTTATTTCCTGTAAAAGGATGAAGAGATTTGCAGTGACAGAGACATAAGACAGAGACATAAGCTGGCCCATGCAAGAGCTGTCACACACTCTTCAGTGCACTGACCACCGAATAATACTTACAATTGCAAAACAGCTTCATTTATGGCATAGGCCAGGCCTAGTGACAGGCATAGCCTTTCTACTGGCTTGCACAGTGCCATGTCTTGGGACTGCGATGGGATGGTGGTAGACTGGCTCCACTGAGGTTATTCTAGTGGTGCTAGCAGATGTCAAGGGCTTGGATGATGGTTGCTTGCTCAGAAACCCAGGAATCCTGCTCAGGTTTCCCTGATCAGACAATGCAGACTCAGGACACCAGTCTCTTTTTAAGTCCTGGGACAAAGAATCACAGCTGTTTGTGAATTATTTGAGGAGGCTGTGAAAGCAGTAACTGAATCAGCAATGCCTCCTTTGTTCCACATATGAGGAGGTTATAATTTGCCTGTTTGAAGATTTGGCATGTTACAGGGATGTCTGATACCTGGGGAACGAGATTATGCCTACTTCTAGGCACTTTGTCTCCTACTTACATCTCCTGGGCTTCTTGATCCTAGCGCTCAGTTTCTTCTACCTCATAATTTCGGTCATGACAAAAGTACTTCCAGGGACAAGTACCTCTGGGTTCATCAAAGTGATGCAAAGTCCATGGGCTTGAGTTGATGTGGTAATAACAGGTCAAAAACAGATGTAGAAAACTTTCAGTAACAAACATGCAGGCACCTAAGGAAATGATACAGGTTTTATATATCATCTGGTGAAGTATCCTGCCACCAAACGATAATAACTGGGAATTTGATGGTGCCATTATGAATACCTTTGAGGAAGGGCTGTGAAACAGCTGCATAATCAAAATTATATCTACAGGGAAATTCTCAATTAAATATCTGCAAAAGCCATATAAGTAACATGATATCATGCACTTGGTAAATTTTTGAAAAAAAATTGCTAGCACAATGCTGGCTCATGTTCACCTGGTGTCCACCAGGATCCCTCAGTCCTTTTCCGCCAAGCTGCCTTCCAGCTGGCTGGCCCCCAGCATATACTGGTGCATAGGGTTGTTCTTTCCCAGGTGTAGGACTTTACACTTCCCCTTGCTGAACTTCATGAGGTTCCCAACAACCCAAATGTTTATCATCTTTGCTTCCCAATAGCTATACCAGTAATTCTATGTTCAAAATTAAGATAAATTCCCCAAGTGTCCTTTGCTAATGACCATAGTTGGGAGAGTGATTCTTCTGCCTTTATTTCCACACGAGTTTTTTCGCTGCTGTTCTTCCTGTTCTCCCTCCCTGCTTCCATGGGTGCATCTCGTTTCTGTGTGCATAGGGTTTTCCTTGACAGTGTTTTGTAGCAGGGATGTCCTATGTGAGAGAGGGTGAGGGGCTGCCCCGTACTGGTAAAATGCAGCCTTTTCTTTTACTGGCTTTGAATTAACACCTTCCAGTTCTCTTGAAAATTACTTTGTTCCTGTGCCATGAGCCACAGAGCAGCTCCCAAAGGCCCTTCTCTGCCTGCTGTGCAAAGTGGAGCAGAGCTCCTCAGGGTTGCCCACAGTCCCTGCCCAGGGAGATCCCCTCGCAGTGCCTGTGGAGGTGCAGGGAAGCTGGAGCCACAGGGGTGCAGCTGATGCCTGGAGAGACCCTCGCTTTGAGAACCTGGGGGCTACGGCCACATGTCAATGCTGCCCCGCAGAGGGAGCGAGGCTTTGGCATCGGCTAATAGAGGGCTGTGCAGAGCCACACACCGATCCTGCAGTTACTGCCAGCAGCTGCCCCCCAGGAGGGACGAAGTGTGGAAGCTGTGATATTGGACCATTCGAATGGCTGGAGGTGTTCTTGGAGGTGTGTGTCATAGCAAGACAAGGTCAGCTGGCAATGATCAGGCGCTCCAGCTGCTGCATGTCTGTCTTCTGGTGCCTTGCAGGGGCGGAGGGCAAGGGTTGCTGGGGGCAGGGAGGCCTCGTCCCTGTGACCACCCCTGTTCCCCACAAGACAGGTCACGCTTGCAGTGTGAGTCTGTGGAGGTGGTGATGGTGCTGAGGGCAGAGTCTGTCACCAACGGCTGCTCCGGTGGCAGCTCTTCAGCCTCGGCTCTGCAGGGGTGAGGGGGGGGCCTCTGCTGGGCACCAACAACAGGGTCTGGGTGCGGGGTGCTGCAGGCGAGGCCTCTGTGAGAGGCGGCGGGGCCGCCTGTACCGGCCGCAGCTGGTTCTGGTCGTTTCCAAAAGGCTCCGTAACGACCCTAACGGCTGCCAGAGCTCGGCCAATCAGGGGAGTCGATGGCAGCTCTGGGCCAATGAGAGGGGTCCCTTCACGCCCTAGAGAAGTTGCCTGAGGTAGGGCGGCCTGCAATAGGAGGGAGGAGCAGCAGGGGGCGTGCCGCGGCGGGATGGCGCAGCCCACCAGAGCCTGGGGCCGGGGGGGAGCAGCAAGCAGGGCTGAGGTGTACGGAGGGAAGTGTAGGCTGGGCTTAGCGTGGAGAAGCTTTGTCCTCGGTGTTTAAATGTTTTCCGTCTTTGTTTCTCACTACCTAAACCATTTTTCTGCAAGAATAATTTTGCATGCCTGCTTTCATCCCCTGTTCTCTTCTCGGCCCCCCCTTCCACGGTGGAGAGGACCATGATGGCTGTCCACATGCCTCAGGCACTGTGGCGGGGGCTGAGCGATGCTGGGTGTGAACGCTGAGGAGAGCAGCAGAAAAGCATTTCCACTGTGACCTGGGACTTCCCCCGTGCATGGAATGGGGCAGAGTAGCAATGCTAGTTCCAGGAGGGTGGCCTGGGGTGTCCCGAAGGGAGGTCCCTTGTGGCCTCCATGCTGGCTGCTGGGCACTGTCCACCCCAGCCAGCTCCTAGCTGGATACCTCCCCCTTCCGCCGGGCCCGAACTGGGAGTGGCCCAGTGCCTCCCCCTGCCCCAAGCCAGCGCTGTCCTGAAGCAGCTCTCTGGGCAGGGCCGGGGTCAGGCCTGCCCTGCAGTGCGGCTGTGGCACTCCCTGCTGGAGCTGGGCCCATAAGCCCGTGTACATATAGTGCAAAACAAAACATGTTTGCTTTTTGGAATAAACAAGGGAGTATTTGGCTTCAAGAACATCAGTAATGTTAAGGGGGGGAGGGGGCGGGGGGAGGTTAAACACTCATTCCCGAAGCTTCAGTATACTTTCTGGCTCCCTGGCTGTGATACAGGCCTTGCGTGCCTGAAGAAGTAGCAGCAGGCTAGGCACTAGCTACAGCCCAGAAAGCTGTGTAACTGGCCTTTGGAGGGGAAGAGGTAGCAGTGCTCTGTGAAGATTGTACCACGGTGTTTCTTACTGGTCTTACCTCATTTCACATCAATGAATGGAATGGAAAGGTGCTGGAGGATTGATTGGAACAGAAGCAAACTTCTCAAGAGGCACTTGTAAAATAACATGCAAAGTGTCCTAACTGGCCAGAGGAATTCTGTTGTGCAGGATCCTCCTACACATGACGATCAGCGTAGGAACCCACTGTGATAATTTCAGATCTCCTTTTGCTCTGAGGGGTTTTCTAGATGAATAGTAATGGCTCCTTGCTCAAGGCAAAGTTGGAGTTTATGTTGCCCCATGTAAAGAAAACGTGAGGAGCCTGAGGCAAACTTCTATTACTCATTGCAGGTAGGGAAGGGGAAGGATGGTCTGAATCACGTGCTACTGGGGTAACAGGAAAACAAGCTGGAGCAGGCATTAGAGGCAGTGGTGCTTGGTAACAAGGGAAATGAGCTCAACGTACAGAAAACATGCACTTTCTCAGAGCAATTCAGCTTCTCACATTACGGTAATATGTAAGTTCCTGTCCCAGCCTAAACTGCCTTTGCCGGGCAGGAGCCACGGTGAGGAATGGAACCACAGAAGCTTGCTGAGGATTCCCCCTTTCAGTCCCCAAATACAGGGACATCACTTCCAGCAATACCAGAAAGCTGCACTGCCTTGTTCCCAATTCTCAGTTCTCCTAGATGTACTCAACAAGCAGCTTGAATCTAAAGGAGCCTCATTTATTTGTATGAAAGAGACTTTGTTTGTTGCTGACTTGCAATGGGCCATGTGACACAGGCCTGGAGCAAATCAGTAAATTCAGAAGCCAGACTAATGTATAAAGAGAATTTTCTCTTGAGACGGTGAGGGTGGGGCAGAGGACATGGTAATTACATGCTCCTCATGAGCGCTGCTTTTCTTCCTTTGCCAAAAGCAGCTTTGGAGAAAGCATTCCTATTTGTGTATCTCTCATTTGCACTACCTTTCCCCCCCACCAAGACATATTCACATTAAGAAGGTTTGTCATTCTTTCAAGGGAATTCAACAGCAGTGGGAGGAGAACAGAATCCATGGTTGTCTAATTATGATCTGGGACCCTCTCCTGGAAGCCCTGAAGTGTGTACTGCAGCACCAACAACTATCAGAGGCCAAAGCTCGATGCAGAGTGGCCCTACCAAGTCACACATTCCTAGAGGGGATGCTGTCCTCTTTCTCCTTCCCCTCTGAGTTCTTCAGCTTTATCACCTCTGAGAAGATCTGGAGAGAAGGACTTGGAAATCAAGTGCAGCATACGTTGCTGAAGGCCTGTGTAAGAATGAGGTGTAGTAACCTGTAGAGAAGAGAATGACAGTAATGGATGACGGCTTTCTATTGAGTAAAAAGCAAGAGCACTTGCTACAGTCTTTAGTGTCATCTTGGCAATGAGCAAGGGTGTCCTTGCTCCTCACGGGCCTAAAGTTGTTACAATCACAGAGCCCTAAGTCATCATTTGGCATCACCTGCTTTGCCTCAGGTGACAATGAAATAGTGTGGCTAAACACTCTTAACAGTGTGAGTGCGCCCTTGCTGCTAAGACCTGCTGGTTTGGGAACATTGGCTGAGTCAGCTCTACCTCAGAAGACATTGGTTCATGGATCCAAAGTGGACCCAAGGGAGCAGGACACAGTGCTCAGGAAGGGCTAAATGTCCTTATGCAGCCGTTACCACCTGCAGCTTGCTGTCTCCGGCAGCCATCATGCTGACATATTGTCTGGTAGTTGCTTCAGAATGTACAATGCCACAGGGATGCTATAGTCCATGCTTCCACACTGGAAGGTATAAACACAATCAGGTTACGCAGAAAGTGGACCCAAGGGGAGCTGGACTCCTGAGGCTGTTGTGCTTCCTACTGTGACACAGGGGATGCCCTCTCTGTGATGGAGGAGGAAGGACGAGCTCTCTCACAGTAGGTTATGTTGCTATGTTGCTTTTAGGCCCAGGAGTTGTGCGCTGAAGTTACAAGTTCTAAATTAGCAGTCAGGTGTCAGGAGCTGGGAGTTGGGAGTAGGGAGCTGCGAGTCGGGAGCTGCGAGTAACGAATTGCAAGTTGAAAGTTGGGAGTCGGGGGCTGGCAGCTGCGACTCATTCTCATTTGCTGTTCAGAGTGCCCTTGCACTAGACAAAAGCTCCTAAGCACAGGCCAGGCCCACTTTGGGAGCAGGAAGGGGGTGAGCAGAGAGGTGAGGAGACCCAAGGGAAGATGACAAAGGGGATGGGAAGCAGAGCCTTAGTGCCCACCAGGTGCCAGGCTGCGGGCACCACGCTCTTTGGCTGGGTGGGGCTGGTCATGGGTTGTTGTGGGGCTGGAAGTTTGCCTGGGCTCCCTGGGGGATGAGAAAGCCTGTGACCACCTTGCGCTGACGTGGCAAGGCTTTGGTAGCGCGGGGGTTGCAGGAGTGGCTTCTGTGAGAAGAAGTCAGGAGCTGCTCCCATTTGGGCAGAGCCGTTGACAGTCATCTCCGAAACAGACCCGCCACTGGCCAAATACGAGCTGATCAGTGACATTGGTTGTGCCTTTGTTCAAAGATATATTTAAGAAAGGGTCAAAGACTGTGCAGCAGCTGGGGGGGGGGGGGGGGGGGCGGGCAGAGAGACAAAGGTCGGAGAATCAATCCTGCAGGTGCCAAGGTCAGTGGAGGAGGAGGAGGTGGAGACAGTCCAGGTGTCAAAGCAGAGATTCTCCTGCAGGCCATGGAGAATACCATGGTTGAAGCACATTGTCCTCCTGCAGCCCATGGAGGAGCATGCCCGAGCACCTACCCACATGCCAGCCAGTCAAGGACCCTGGAGCAGGCTAAATGGCATGAGGAGCATCAGAGATGAAGCATCGTGGACTGACTGCAACCCCTGTTCTCCATGCGCCTGCACCAGTAGAACAGGGAGGAAGACGAGGTAGAAGAATCAGGAATGATACTGAGCCTGGGAGGAAGGGTGGCAAGGCAGAAGGTGCTTTTATTTTTCTTTTTACATCTCATTTTCCTACTCTATTTTTAAATGGCAGTCAGTTAAATTAGTCCCCCCACAGCAAGTCCGGTTTGCCTGTGATGGCAACTGGTGAATGGATGGTGGTGGAGTGGCCCCGGCAGGACAGCCAAGCTCCCACCCAGATGCTCATGCCCCACCACCCACCACAGGGCAGGGGAGAGCATGGCAAGAACAAGAGTGGGCTCAAAACATAGATATATTGAGAAAGAGGAGGAAAAGGGGGAGAGCAGGGTCCCCAAGTCAGCAGAAGACAGCAGCGAGGTTTGGCAGAGCCAGGGCCCGTCCCAGCACCCCTGCCAGGAGCAGAGCGGGTGGGGACAGCCCCAGCTACGGACACTGGGCATGGCACGGAGGATGGGGACGGGGTGGCTGGGACTCGAGAGAGCCAACAGGCAGTTCACAGGCTCTCGGGAGGGGTGGCGCAGGCCGGGACCCGGGCTTTGGCCCTTCCTAGTGAGAGGCCAGAGGCTTTGTGTGGCCCTACACAGGGCCAGCTCTCGGGACCGGGCGTGTTCAGGGCACTGTCGCCTCCCTCGGTTTGGCTCAGCTCAGGGAGGGTCACTTGCCCCCGTTGCCCCTGCATCACAAACGTTGTCATAGCGGAGCGCTGGTGACATCACAGCTGGCGGAAGGGTGACATGTCTCAAACGCGGGGCCAATAGGAACGTGGGCCTGAGCGAGGCCAGGCAGCACTTTGCCTGTGAGCTGCCGGGCGAAGACAGAGGCTCTTGAGCTGGGAAGGGAGAGCAAGCGCACTGCGAGCTGGGTGCGGCTGCGCCTCCTCAAGCTCTCCTTGGCTCTCTCTGGCACGTGTTACAGGCATGCCCGTCACGCCCTCGGCAATGAGCTGGTACCCCAGGCCAGCAACCTTCGTCGCTTCCTCTGCTTTCGTGGGGCTGCTACTGGTGCTTGCCTACCGCCGCCTCAAAGTGCCCACGGCCAAGGCCCAGGTAGGAGTCAGTGCTGGTGCAGAGCTGTGCCCTGGCCAGCAGGGTGGGGGGTCAGCAGGGGCCCGGGAGCAGCCCCAGGGGTGGGCTGGGGGGCCCTTGCCTGGCACAGGAGGCCGTTTCCCAGCCATGCCCTGGCCGGGCTCTGGGGTTTTGCCGGTGCCCAGCAGGCGCAGGGAACGCTCCCCTCTAACGCACTGTTTGCCCTGCCTGGGTAGGAAAGGAGACCAAAGGAGCGCCCATGCAGAGGCAACAAGGAGGACGCCAGAAGTAAGCGAGCCCTGGGCAAGGGCAGGTGTCCTGCAAAGACCCTCGCTGGCTCCACGTGCCTACTGACCCGTGTGAGGGGGCTCCATCAGCTCATTCCGTATCCTCTACCTGCGGCCTCTGACCCCCTGCGGTCCCCACAGCCCTCGAGGACACGGTAGGTGGAGCCGTCCCCGCTGGTACCCCTCCGGGATACCCCCACCAAGAGAGGTCCCGCTAACGCTGCCCTCTGCCCCTCTGCAGCTCTCCCGTACACCTGGAGATGGCTGGCATGTATGAAACAATCATCCATGAGTTACAGAGGAGCATGGAGGACCTAAATAGAGATTTGGACATGTGAGGCCACTGAGGAGGGAATGGGGACAGCAATGGGGGGCATGGCTTGGGGCTGCTGGCTGGGGAGGGCGAGGGGAAATCTATGGGCCAAAAATGTAAGGGCAGATGCCCTTCTGGAGGCAACGATCTCCATGACGCAGAGCTGCCAGTGTCTCCCCTTTTTCCTGGGGCAGAGGGAACCGCTGTGCCCAGCAGGCACGGAGGGGGCCTCGGGCACATGCTGGGTGGGATCCCACCGCAGAGGGCAGTGACACAGCCTGCTGTCTCCTTGGGGGCTGGAAGGATGGCCCCAGGATGCTCTGGAGTGCTGGGCTTAAGCTTCCCCTCTTCTTCTGCCTCCTCCTCTTCATACAGGTTCAGCCTGGTGACATCTGAGGGCAGCGACACTGCCTGGACTTCCCTCATGGCCAGTGAAGATGGGTACTCTTCAAGTGTCTCTTTGACACCTTCAAGTGACGACTCCCGGCCTTACACCACGGCCAGTGACTTTGGCTGCTCTTCACAGGCGTCTCTGGCTTCTCTTGTGCATGGAGCAGACATGGCTCATGCCTCCAGCATCCACCCTGGCCTGGGCCACCCCAGGGCTGACCTGGAGGATCACTCTGGCCCAGAAACTCTCCCACCATGCAGGGAGGAAGTGGACAGATGCCTTGAGGCCGGCACCGTGCACCAGCACCAGCAAGATCTTGAGATCCAGCTGGGTGCTCCCACTCCACCTCCAGAGGCACCTGATGTTTGCTCCAGGGAAACAGAGATGCCTACCAAAGACCACAGAGGCCAGGACGCCTTGGAGGACCTCATCCCAGAAGCACAACTGCTGAAGGACCTGGGCCCGCCAGCCAATGTGGACGAGACTCCGCAGACTGTCCCAGCCTCAACTCCTCCACCACCTCAGCGAGCAGAAGAGCACAACGGGGTGGTGGTTCCCATGGACAACGACCCACCCTTCCTGGACTATGAGGCTATGAAATGGACACCGGAGTATCGCATTGCAAACCTGAAGACACAACAGAACTACCCACTGCCAACCAGGGTCCTGGAAGACAAGGAGAGCTCTGAAGACATTGCCCTGGGGCAAAATGCCACTCAGCCTCCCCCTCTGCAGGGGTGCACTGAGCTGCCCGAACGCTCTCCCTTCTGGCGCGGGGACAGGCACGTCGAGACCACGAAGCCGGCAGAACAGCTCCCTGGTCCGCAGGATGACCCTGCCGACCCTCTGGATCTGCACACGGCTGGCTCCAGCAGGCTCTGCCCCGAGCGCAGCGAAGCCCCACGCCACAGCCTGCCTGGCAGTGAAGGCTCCCAGACTTCAGCTCCATCTGCTGCAGCAGGCCTGGGAGCAGGAACGGGAGGGATGGTGGAGGAAAGGCCTCCTCCCGAGGACAGGCCCAAGAGGCAGCAGGGCCAGAAGAGGGCTGCTGCCATCCAGCATTCTCGGCACTTCCATGTGTGCGGGTCCACCCTACGGATCCCTCTCTATCGGCATGGGCGGCTTCTAGTGCGGTGGGACCACACCAGGCTCGTGCCCCCCTGAGAGCAGCCAGACCCAGGAGTCCTGAGGCAGAGACACCACCTCTGCCAGGCAGCAGCTGCTGTGTGCTCGCCCTCACCCTGCTTTGCTGTTAGGGCGCCCGTGCACCAAGCTCCTAGGCACAGACACGGCCCAATCTGGGAGCAGGAAGAGGAGGAGACGAGAGGACAGGAGAGGAGGCCCACGGGAAGATGACAAAGGGGATGGGAAGCAGAGCCTTAGTGCCCACCAGTGCGTGGGCCGGTCGCGGGTTGTTGTATGGCTGGAGGATTGCCGGGGCTCCTGGGGGAAGCAGAAAGCCTGTGACCACCTTAGGAGGTGATGGGGAAGGACTTGGTGGGCTCTCAGGGTGAGGCTTGCTCAGTGGGAGAGACAGGTGCCATCCGGACACGGTGCCAGTGAGGCCAGGGGACAGCAAGGTGGCAGCAGCCCTGGGGACAGCAGCTCCTCTTGCTCAGGGGGAGCCTGTCCACATGCTGCAAGTCGGGAGGGCAAAGAGCAGCCCGACCCCGGGAATGTGACCGTGCTCTTCCCCTTGCAAGTGGCCAGAGGAAGCAGGGCTCAGCGGCGTATGGACCCAGGGAGCAGCAGGTCCCCTCCAGGCCCTACCAGGAGCAACAGCCCTCCCAATAAATGTGTCTCCTCTGAAGTGAGCCCATGGGAGTCTTTCTTTGCCTGGGGAGCAGCAGCTCCCTGGCCCACACAAAGAGACCACAGACCCTGTGGACACCTGCCCGCGAGGGATGCAGGCTCCAGCCCGCTGCGGGCCAGCAGCGTTCTTGAGAGCGCAGCGAGAAATGCCTCGGGAGGATGAGGAGACACCCCCATGCAAAAGGGAACACGGGGAAACAGCTGGCAGCAGCATGGCCAGCAGGGACACCCTGCCGGGCACCGAGGACAAGGAGCAGGGCCCTTGGACTCAAGGGGCCTTCCCCTTCTGGCCAGGCAGAATGGTCAGAGAGCGAGGGAGCTCCCCAGGAGCAACCAGGCCAGGTGCCTGAGAGCCCCAGCATCTCCAGTGAGGGCATGTGATTGTTCACTGAAATCCTTGTCCAGTTTTGGGTCACGTGGAGATGAATCATGCTGAGGCCTGACATATGTTGGCCATAGCACCATTGCGTCAAAGTGAGAGCAACACGGGAGCAGGACACGGTGCTCAGGAAGGGCTAAATGTCCTTACGCAGCCGTTACCACCTGCAGCTTGCTGTCTCCGGCAAGACAGCAGCGAGGTCTGGCAGAGCCAGGGCCCGTCCCAGCGCCCCTGCCAGGAGCAGAGCGGGTGGGGACAGCCCCAGCTATGGACACTGGGCACGGCACGGAGGATGGGGACGGGGTGGCTGGGACTCGAGAGAGCCAACAGGCAGTTCACAGGCTCTCGGGAGGGGCGGCGCAGGCCGGGACCCGGGCTTTGGCCCTTCCTAGTGAGAGGCCAGAGGCTTTGTGTGGCCCTACACAGGGCCAGCTCTCGGGACCGGGCGTGTTCAGGGCACTGTCGCCTCCCTCGGTTCAGCTCAGCTCAGGGAGGGTCACTTGCCCCCGTCGCCCCTGCATCACAAATGTTGTCGTAGCGGAGCGCTGGTGACATCACAGCTGGTGGAAGGGTGACACGTCACAATCGCAGGGCCAATAAGAAGGTGGGCCTGAGCGAGGCCAGGCAGCACTTTGCCTGAGAGCTGCCGGGCGAAGACAGAGGCTCTTGAGCTGGGAAGGGAGAGCAAGCGCACTGCGAGCTGGGTGCGGCTGCGCCTCCTCAAGCTCTCCTTGGCTCTCTCTGGCACGTGTTACAGGCATGCCCGTCACGCCCTCGGCAATGAGCTGGTTCCCCGGGCCAGCGGCCTTCGTCGCCTTCTCTGCTTTCCTGGGGCTGCTGCTGGTGTTACAGGCATTCCTCTAATCAGGAATGGAATTGCAGCAGTAACCTTAAAACAAACCTTAAAACACACTTCAGCCACTTCATTACAAGCATCAGCCTTGACTGCCTGAGTCTTTGGTTACCTGAAGGCACCACAAGCTGGGTATAGGCAAATGGTTATACTACATTGGGCAGTACACAGGGTATGCTACCTATAGGTGGTATGTAAGAATCCTTTCAACAGCTGATGTGGCAGCATGGTGATGCATCTAGCCTGCTCTTAGTTCCAGTAAGAATTTGTCAGCTCTTTACACGGTTTTGTTATGCAAGTACACTCTGTTAGTCCTAAACCCCCAAAACCCAACATAGACGTGACAGCAGCTGAAACTGCACAACAGCATGTCCATCTCTGCCTGCACCATCCTTCCCTCACTAACCCACAACACTGCTGTCTTAGCTGGCCCTTCTATGAGCTCCTGATTTGTATCCTTTGTCCCAGGTATTTGTTTCCAACAGAAGCAATTAATCCATCCCTCTAGGTATAACACATGCAATGGTTCTTAGGTTCCCAGAGCTACTGAACACCCTTACTGTCACAATCTGTTGTGACATTAGTGTAATTGTCCTATTCCACAGGGAAAAGGTTGTAGAGACTGCTCATGCAGAACTATCCTATGATCCAGAAGCCATGGGTACATTTTCACCTCAGGCTGGCAAATCCTTCTGGAACTCCGCCAGAAGACTTTCAAGATAACCCTTTGTTCATTTGCCTGGACAGCAGCTCTCGGAAGAGCGGAACGAGGTTTGGCAAGGACAGCTTTTTTGCATGAGGTTCAGTTTCACTGCAGACAAAGCATTTCTTCCAGTAGGGCCTGAAGGCAAGCCACAGAGAAATATCTCATTTCAAGGGCTGGGTTGAGGGAACAGCCAGCTACACTACTGGTGGGCAAAGCACTTGCACAGATAAGGACTATGTTGCCAGCATTTAAGCTGCCAATACCTCTGGGTCTCTGGCATTAGGACTAGCTACAGCAAGGAGGATAAACAACTTGTGTTAGTCAGCAATACCTGTGTTTATATGTTCAGCAGAAGGATCTGTCACCACTTGAGGGAAAGGCATAACAAGTACACCTGAGGTTTCTGACAAGCAGAGGATAGCGAGCTATTCAGATCCTGGTCATTTCTTAAAGTCAGATATCCCCACTCGCTTAGAACTGCATGGCATTCGGTGTGTCACAAGAATTCGTTCAAATTTTTGCGTGTCATCAAACAGCAGTGCCCAATGAAATAGCCAGAGCACTTGAAATGGGACATAGAAGCAGGATTAAGGATCTGACAGTCCTGTAAGAGAGAACAAACTTGGTCTTCTGCTAGAGGGCCTAATCTGGGAAACTGGAGAATGGAGCGAGGGTGTGGGTGTTACACCTCTCTCCAGCTCACTGAGCAAAGTAAGCCTTCTCTTCAGCTCAGTTCCTCTCAAAAAATGAGACGAGTCTACCCTGCCCCTATCCCTGCCCTCTCAGTGCCATCTATTTTAGCCTACAAAAGTATTGTAGAGAAGCTCTCTTGCATTGCATTGATACACTACAGTAGCAGCTGAGGTGGACTTAATCTGATCACATGTATCCACTCCAGTCATCCAGGAATACCTTCATGGCATGTTTGGGATTGTTCACTACATCCTAAAGGAGTCACCTAAACTGGGTCACATGAATTGTTCCATGAAAGACCTGTTTCTCTCCATAAGCAAAGAAGGAAACCCAGGGTGGTATTTCAAATCAGGAGAAAGGAATTACATTCATTTTCTAGCTTTTCTAGTTCTTTCACAGATATCTGAATGATCATGAGGAGCAGGTTGCAACCCGATAGGTAAATGCCTAATGAGACAAAGAAAACTTTGCCACCAATTACGATTTAGCAAAACAATACACCCTAATGGCAAGGAAACATAAATACTGCATTTCCTCTCTGGATAAAGGAGATAGAAAATCAAAGAAGGAGCCATCTGCTGTAAGACTCAAAGAGTCCATGCCAAGTGGGATGGACAAGCTGACTCCCTTTTCAACCACCCTGTGGCATGGATAAAAGAAGCCCTGATCAAGCTCTGTCATGTTGATCTGAGAGATTTCATGTCACGGTGTGGCAAATATAAGAGGTTCTCCTACAGCTCTGAAAACTTGTCTGTGATTGCTTACAAAAGATGTGGCTTCTCTCACAAAATCCTCCCCTGCCCCCCAGAAATGTCACTGCACCAGAAAAACACAGCTTGCTTGTAGAAGAATGACATGTCTGAAAAACATTCACATTAAGGGAAGCCAGAAATATCCTTGGGCTGGCACACAAGGAACATGATGCCAAATGGGGACAGGATGATGATGGACAAGATGAACGGCGTCATCGTGATCTGGCACTGCTCTCGCACATGTTTGTCATTCACTAAAAGGCACTACAGAGGGATGGAACAAAAGCACAACACTTTCCTGGTGATTTAATCTCATTGTTGAATGAACAAGGACATCTTTCAGATATTCAGGCTTTTAACTATTTCCAAAAATTTCAGAAAAGCAGCCTGAGAAGAAGTCTGAGCAGGCGACTGTCTTCGAAGGATATTAGGTACAAGCAGGGAGCCTCTCAGGAATGCAAAAAAGGGATTTGCAGAGTCTAAAACACCACACATCGATGTGGGCCAGACCTCATAAACAAAAAGGGGCAAAAGTTATAGAAAGGGTGTGGAGTAACATCTAAGGATAATATAGGCAAAGCCTGAAAGCAAATATTACCATGTTTTAACCACGATGCCATGGTTCATTGTGTGGACATGGGAATAAGCACACAGGACAGCTTCTGAGGGGAAAAGAAGTCAAGGAATCTGATGCACTTGAACCAGGGCCTAAGTAACATCTATCCCAAATATTATAGATATGCATATTGCACAGGAAACTAGGTCTGGTAGCAAGTTTGTTTGAACAAAGCTGTCAAGGAAGGATGGCTTTCCAAGTGGCATCCAGAGTTCGGCTTTCTGAGCCTAGGAAACCAGAGGCTAAAAAGGTGTGTTAGCTGCTTTCTATAAATACAGCAGGAAGGAAGGGGGAAGCAAACAGAGGAGAGTAAAGGATCCATTTAACCTAAAGCACAGCATTGGCAGGAGAACAAATAGGTACAGACTGTCCACAAATATACTTAGGCTGAAACTTAGAAGTTTTCTTGCCTCTCAGGTGATCAGGATCTCTTCCAAAAGCAAAAAATAACACTTCTTTGAAAACAGACTTTCAAGCTGAATTCTTTCAAAAGCTTATAGAGATTTCAGTGATAGCAGGGGAGCTAACTAGTAAGCTGAAAGGTCTCTTGTTTCTAAAAACAGCTGTCTAGATCCAGAAGAGTTCTAAGAAGATGGTTTAAAAATATTTATTTTGCATGCTTAACTAGAAATCATTCAGCAGGCAATTATGCAAAACCCCACTAGTCCCTCCACTGACTTCAGTGAGGTCTGTTTGTGAATCTCCATCTCATCACTACTTCAGGTCTCTGAGAGCAAAGGAAACAGGGAGAAGAGCCCTGCGGAGCTGACACAAAAACTGACAAATGCATTTCTTCTCCAGGACCATATGAAACAAGACAGAAAAAAGATCTGGCCTTTGTATGTTCTTCTGTGGAGCAGAGGTGTTCTGAGAGTGCCACTGACATCTTGGTTCTTCCAAAATCAGTGCCTGCGCAGATTACTCCAGTGCAGCTGTGATGCTTCAAGTTGATGCTGCACCTCATTCTGCAGTAACTTCACTCCATACAGAAGTCTGCTGGAGTTGGCCAGTGGTACCTGGTGCCCCTGACTACTGTCTGAATATTGATGCTGCATTGGGGTATACAAAACAAAAGCAGGGAGAAACACCTAACATACGCAAATCTTTGAAGCTGCAAAATACTTTGAAACAAAACCGCTAATGGTAAATTTGCCAAGGGACAGCAGTAAGGCGGCAAAGAGCTAAATTTTCCTTGTGTTTCCCATGAAGCCCACACTCTTTCCCAAGGCAGCAGTTATGGGGGGGGGATATAGCTGAGCATTTGACACATGCAATAGTTTGGGCAGTAAGAGATGTTAATAGCTTTTGGAAAAAACAGGAAAAAACACTAAGTTTTCTCCCTGTTCCTTTCCAGCCATTTTCACTGCTTCATTTGCTGGGACTTTTTATTATGATAGAACATTTCATGTGGCTCATTCTGTGTTGAGATATTGTAGCACATCGTTCAAGGCACAGCACTTTGCATTTGAAATAAATGGTGTTGTCCACTTTTCTGGATTTTTTTTTTTAAACTGTGGCAGATGACTGACCAGGGCCAAACTGACCTGTACTTTCTCAGAGCATTTGATTTCTTAAATCTGTATAGGATGGGCCATGGTGGCATGTCGTTTGTACCTCTAGCCATGGACAGGTGTCCCATTCTTTAGTAGAAATTCAGAAATAACTTTTCTTTACATGGGGATTTCCCTCAGTTCTAAACACCACTGAAGCAGTGTCAGCATCAGGGCCCACTTTAGGCAGCAGAAGCTGTAATTTGTACTGGAGCAGTTTCTCCTGCCGTGCAAGGCTCCTGGATCCAGACCAGCAGCCTATTGTGAGAGAGCTATGGCTTTCGCTGAACACAGTGCAGGAGCTGGGACAAATCTTCAGCATGAAAATCTGCAGCAAGAAACCTACCACAAAGAGAGCTACTTCAGGGATCTTGCTTGCCAAAGGGAAGCAACAGGCAGAGCAGTCAGAACACCATTTCCAAGGGGGAAAAAAACGTTCCAGGTTGGAAGCTATTCCACATCAGTTAAGGGTGTTCCGGCTGCAGCCCTTACCTGAGTCCAAACTTATTTTCCTGTCTAAACAAGCTAGACTCAGTTCTCTCAATTTGAACACTGCTGAAGCCCCAGTAGCAAGAGGCCTGAATGTTCTGTAATCTCAGGCAAAAACACCCGCTGTCTTCCATAGGCCAAAGCAGTTCTGCTGAAATAGAGCAGCTAGATCAGGTTGATCCTGTGGGGCTATGAAGAGGCTGCCAAGGGAAGGTGAGAGCCACCAATAGCTTTTAATCCTGGCCACTTCTGTATGGGAGCCCAAGGTGGTGGGTGTCCATTTTAGATCTGTTGTTCTGACTAGGGTGAGGGGGTAAGTGAAGGTGAGGGTTAGGTGGTAGAGCAAGTACAAAGCCCCATGTTACTGGGGCCGTGAAGGTGCTTTCCAGGATCTGAAGTAGAGACTTCCTGGTCTCAAATTCACAGGGTCTCTTTCGTGCCTCTTTTTGAAGATGGATGCTACATCTGTCCTTTCCCAATCTGCAAAGGTTGTACATGTGCTCCAGTAGAGCTCTATAAAACAAACATAATAGTTTAGAAATTCATTCTGCTGGCCCTTAGGTATCCTAGAGTGCATGTCATCAGACCCTTCCTCCTTCGAATCTACCCAGCCTGCCCAGATTTAAAGCCTTGAATATGATGTCTCAGATCCCTTTCAAAAGCAGAAAGCTTTCAGTTCCTATACAGAGCACCACTGACTTCAGGCTTGTACCCGCAAATCTGTATTTCTTATTATTATCAAATTGGGATAGTAAACTATTTCGGAGTCATATCAGCATTTGAAAGAGCCTGAAGATACTGAGCAGAAATGATAAATTATCACACTGAGTGAGAATTTTCACTTTTGCAATTTTTAACAGACTTTACTGAATCAGACATTCCAAATCTGTCCTATTTTTTACTGGAAATTACTGTTTTCTTCCTGTAAATGCCTGATTTGTTATTATTTTCTATTTGCCTTTAGCACACAGGTCTAAAGTCTGTTTATTATGCACACACAAGACTCTTCCCCATTCAAATTAAGTACTTTGGGTGTTTAGAAATGCTGTGCAACAGTTTTCTGCCATTACAGGTAGTATCATAAACGTGTTCAGAGCCTGTGAGAATTTGTTGTAACACAATTCACTGCTAGAAGATGCTCAAAACAGAGCAGATGAACCTGGTATCAAAGTCAACATCCAGTAGAACCAGCAGTGTAAGTTCTACTGTAAGAAATTGCAACTTGCTTCTATTTGAGTGGAAGTTCACAAAGTTGTTACTTGCTCAGCTTTGAACTGACTTCTAAGTCAGTCTACCTGCTTTCACACAATGGAAATGGATAAAACCAAAGGTAACCCCCTGACGTTTTGTGATGTAAGATGCTTTCCATAAAGCCAGGACAAAATTGTAACTTGTGTGCAATAAAGCTGAAGACCCTTGGCCATGGCTCAGTATCCAATCACATTACTTGATGCACAAACAAAGCAAAACCACTGTTCTCCAGCAGGTCACCAGTCACTTCAGGACGCTCACTTACACTTCTCCTGTGTTTTCCTGCCTCCCTTCAGGAAATCTCACTGTGGTAGTATACCAGGGAAGGAATCATGGGACCTTGGCTGCAATATGGACTGAGCTGCGTGAGGGACTTGACTGAGCCACTGGCCAGAGTGTGCGCCAGAAGGAAGGATGTACATTTACGTCCTGTCCCAGAGGGTCTCATTGCTCTAGGACCAGACCAGAATGCAGGTGTCACAAGATGGATGGGCTGCTATATTTCATAGAAAAAGCATTACCTGCCTATTATTTTTCGTTCAGAGTCCTTTTTAATACCAAATTCATTCAACAAAGGGTCATGATTAAAGTTAAAGTTAACAACCTACTTAAAAATATAAAGTTATTACATTAAGGCAAATGGATGAGCTCTCAACTTTGAGATGGAAAGACATTTTGCCAGACCATGGGGTTCTGTGATCCTGAGCGCTGCAGGATCTAAGCATCTCTTGCAAATTTGTTTTTCAGCAAGCACTGACTTGCGAATTAGCAGAACTGCAAGTCCGCCTTGTAGCACATAGGCACTGGCAAGCACTTGAGTTACAAACGTACATTTTAAAATGTTTAACACAATGGCAGTTCCCTGCCATATAATGATGGCCAGAACAAAACCAAAGTGTAACTCTTGCTAAAGTGCTCATCCACTGAGCCATGATAACCAGTTCACTGCACCCACAAAGAAAAACAGCTGCAGAAACCCGCACAGCGGCCCCAGCAAGACTCAAAAATAAGCAAAGAGTCACATACCACCTGCCACTAGAGGAATATGCTGTATGACCCTTGACAGCCATAAATGATGCTCCAGGCTTAGTGCTGTGCTGTGCTCCGCGCCGCCCCACTCTGCTCCCGAGGAACACTGAGCATGCTCAGTTGCTCTCAGTTCAAGCTCATTTTGCTGTTATCACCAGTAAGTTTCACCTGATTCAATGCACAGATGTTAGAGGCAACTTTCTTCTAAGCTGCCCAGCCTTCACCCATTAAACAGCAGAGCTAACGTACAGTAATTTTTTTCCATTGTCCACCAGTCTGATTCATGAAGGGTTTCCAAAAGCTTACATGCAAAGGCAACAAATACACTTTCTGAGCATTTGAAAAGTAACACATTGGCTTGAGAGTTCAGGTAATTTAAAAAAAAATAATAATAATCACTCCTTTTTTGGGGGAAGTCTCATCCTTTCCCTGGTCCTTCCATGAACATGCTAAGTTCTGGCATTTGAAAATCGGCTTGACTGAGGACAAAAAAAATTACAGGAAGGCTTTTCCAGAGGTATCTCCTGCAAGAGGTATTTCAGACTCACATGAGGAAATCTCTGCATGGTGAGCACTGTCCAAATGGCTATGCTATGGCTTCTGTGATTACTACTAATGCTGGCAGCTGCACAGCAAGATCTGGGAGCCCTCATCTGTACTATAGATAAAATACACTTCTACAAAAATATTTGGCTTTCATTTATAAAACAAAGTATGCCATGTAACCCCCCTCAAAGGTGTTTTATCACCAGCTGGTATACCAAACTTAGAAGACATTTTAAAAGTGTACTGTGGCATTCTGCTCTAGGTCCAGTATTACTCCATATTTTATTTCTTTGAACAGTTTGGATGATGAACAAGTTGGTATACTTTGAAAATTTGGTGACAACAAGAACATCTCAGTAGATAAGTTCAGCAATCAACAAGCTTGAAAAAAAAACACCAACAGAAATTAACCAAACTCTGCAAGATTTAATTTAGTACATACATATGCAAAATGCTAAACTTGAGAAGGATGAACCAGAGGCACAGACACAAATGAGGAACATGCAAGTTGGCAGCAGTGCAGCAAAAGAGGGCTTCCAGTTATAATAGGTCAGAAAATAAAGATGCATCAACAATATGAGGCTCTCTGTGAGACAGGAGATAATTATTATATTCTGGCCCATACTGGAAAAGCCTCAACTAGACCATTGTGGCTCAATTAGAAAGAACATAGATAAACTGGAGAGACTAAAGCACGGCAGCCAGAATGATGAAAGGATTCAAAACTACAACCTACAGGCAAAGGCTGAAGGACTGGGGTTTGTTTTGTCTAATAAAGGGGAATCTTAAGCAGTTAAAAATTGCAGCTTTCCTTTATGTAAAAAGGGCAATACTGAGTTATTCCCCAGGTAAAGTGGATGATAAAATAAAACTACCTTTACAGCAAGAGAAATGCTGGTAGGTTATTGTGTACCTGTACAGATGTAGACACCTTGACATACACAGGAGATTTCAGACAGACTAGATATGCTTAATCCCATTCCAGTATTAATTATGCTTAATCCCATTCACAGGCAGTTGCACTGCTGAGGCTATGCCTGTCCAGATTCATATCTGAGCCTACACTGAGCACAGCATCCTGAGCAGGCGGAGTTAGGGCCAGGCAGCCAAGTGGGACCAGGAATGAAAAGCTGCAGTGATCTGCGCTGGATGTGTGTGTGATACTCCACTCTGCTAAAAGCAAAGCTCATGTGTGGCCTTACCTAAACCCTCTATCTTGACAGTACGGGAAAGGGAGCACGCACCATGTGGGAGCTGTATTGGTCAGTCGCGTGATAGTTTCCTGCCTGTGCTTCTGGGGAGGGAGAGTATTATGTTGTGGGATAGGCGAGTGAAAAAAAGAAGGGGAAGTTTTTTAGACCACAGAGATTTGAAACAAGGCCACAACTGTTCTTAGTAACACTGGTATTTTTCTACAGCAAATAGCTACTTCCAACAGTATCCTACTGTCCTGGCATGGGCAAAGCATGACACAGAGCAATATTTCTTGGAATTCTGTCCTAATAACCCCCAGGAGCTTGAAATCTGCCAGGGTAAGAGCTTACTAATACCTGCAATACACTCCTACTATTATTGAAGGGAGTTAAAAACTCTTGAATCAAATCCACCCTAAAAGGCAGCAAATAACTTCCATCTTTTTGCTGGAGCTGCACCCAACTGTGTTGCACCTGGTGTGAAAGCTGTCTCTGTCCTGGGTTGCCCTGTCACACGCAACAGCAAAACTCTGAAGAAAACCTTTCACCCAAGTCAAGTGGTCAACTTCCTCAAAGCAGTTATTTCTAGTGCAGTAGCCTTGATATCTGTGAGCTGTTGGCATAAGAAAGGTTTGGCTGTGTGAAAAGGGATAAAGAAACAGGTCCTTAAACACTTTGTCTGAAACAACTTGGGAAGGTTTCTCCATGCTGTGAGCAACCCAGCACTCAATCACCTGAGGCAGCTGCTCTGACAGAACCTTAAGTCCCCATAATTAGGTCTTTCACATAAAAATCCAAAGCACAGCCTTTCAGTTTTAAATAGTTCTTGCCTGTATTCACCCTGCTGCCTGGGTTTTGTGCTGCTCTGCCTTGTCTGTGGAGGCTGTGTCATTATCCACCCACAGCAGCAGCAGAAATTTTCTTGGGCCTGAACCTAACTTTTGTTTTAGTTCTGTTTCTGACACCTCACTCCCACTCCTGCCCTCAGGAACAACTCCCAGAGAGGGTGTTGCTTCACAGGTTGCAAAGATGGAAAAGAGAGGCTCGTTCTGGCTCCAGCAGCTTCCTAAAACAGTTTGTGAAGTCTCAGGGTATACACAGGTGCAGCCCCTGGAGCACTGCAGCCAGCAGAGACCTTTCCCTTTCTCTGATCGGGGACCCCCAAGGAAATAGGCTTTGCAGAAGGTATCGAGCATTTTCCCATTTCCCCAGAGCATACTGTCCTAGTTTCAGATGGGGTACAGTTAATTGTCTTCTTAGTAACTGGTGCAGTGCTGTGATTTGGACTTGGTGTGAGAGCAGTACTGACAGCACACGGATGTTGTTGGTTGTTGCCAGGTAATGTTTATACTAAGTCAAGGACCTCTCGGTTTCTCGGGCCTGCCAGCGAGAGGGCTGGAGAGGCATGGGGAATGGGGAGGGGACACAGCCGGGACAGCTGAGCCCAGCTAGCCAGAGGGATAGTCCTTACCAAAATCATGCCGAGTATATGAGCTGGGGGAAGAAGAAGGAGGGGAGGGACATTCAGCATTATGGTGTTTGTCTTCCCAAGTAACTGTTACGTGTGACGGAGCCCTGCTGTCCTGGGCATGGCTGAGCACCTGCCTGCTGGTGGGAAGTGGTGAATGAATTCCTTGTTTTGCTTTGCTTGCATGCACAGCCTTTGCTTTACCTATTAAACTGTCTTTATCTCAACCCATGAGTTTTCTCACCCTTTTCTCTTTTGAACCTCTCCCCCATCTCACTGTGCAGGGGATGACTAAGCAGCTGCATGGGGCTTAGTCACCAGCTGGGGTTAAACCACGACACAGGCACATGCAAGCACAGACTGTGTCCACTCTTCCCTGCCCTCTTCCAGTTAAAGTGTGACTGCAAACAGGAAGGCATAAACCTGCGGAATAGGCCACAGGCAAAAGCGGCAGCTGATGGCTGCAGGAGCTGTTGGTGCCTTCTGTTCTGGCTTTCACAGAGCTCCTTCCCTCTCCATTCCCTGAGCTTGCTCATGTGGTTTCATCCTCTGTCTCTGTCCTAGAGGTGTTCTCACTGCCATGCTTCACATCACTTTCCTGGCAGCATGTCAATCACAGAGAAGTCCCAAGACATGAGTACCTGGGAAGGTGGTGATGGTGTTGATGACCACCTCTGGCATGGTGAGAGGATAGTGGGGAGGTCTCTGGGTGTCAGCTTCCAGCTGGGGACTTGCTGTGGACAGAGTAGGCAGAGAGCTGGCAGCTGGTAGGTGGCTCCACAAACAGAAGCAAGCTGATGTTAGAGACTTTTTAAAGATCGGAGAGCGATAGTGATAAGGCCTAAACACAATCCACCGTTCGAAGGAGAGCTCATGTTCAAAGCAGAAGACTTTTGGACAACCTCAGCAACAGATAATCACAACTCTCATCCTTGACGTGAAAGTTTTTGATGTGTCTGTATGAGCTTCAGGGTGCTTCAAATAGAGGTGAAAATTTAGATGTCCTAAACACATGAAAATGAGGATTATTCACAGTAAAGCAACATAAGGCCAACATAACTGGCTTACTGTGCCTGCAAGATTATTTGTCTAGTGAGGGATAATAGTCAGAATATTTAGAACTATGGTTTGGAAAAGCATAAGAGATCTGGACATCAGTCTGAACCCTCTGAACCCTCTCTGCAAACCAAGGCTGGCAAGCTCACAAAACTGGGCTTTCCTGTTCAGTCCGCTGGCACTACTCTGTGTGTTCCTGGCTAGACATGCTGTGAGTGAAACATCTCTTGTGTGAACGTGGCAGCCGTGCTTGCAGTCTTAGCCAGGAAAGCAAACAAAACTGAAATGCATATGTTATCTGAGCACTTCTAAACTTCAAAAGCATTTAAAGTTAAGCTGTGATGTTGGGACATAGATACACATTAAAAAACAGCAGCAGCTGGGAGGCCAGAGCAAAGAAGCTTCCTGTGGTTGGGGTTTTTTCCTCAGACTGGATTTCATGTCCAAGTACAGCCAGCATCAGGAGAAAGGCACAGTTGTGTGGGTCAGGAGGAAGAAAGTCAAAGATGATCCCTGATGAGGACTGAACAGGTAGGTGCTATGGCTATGACTGAACTCTAGGACTCCTTTAGTAACCTCAGCCTGGCAGTGAACATACTCCAAGCAGTCAGTGGCACCTACGATGCCTGTCATCAAGCCCTCTGACACGCAGGCATTTCCTCACAGGCACCTCCCCAAACACCTCCTGTGCAACATGGACCTGCCCATTACTTCATGCTATGCATAATCAAGTAAGAGAGACTGAAACAAGCACAGTGAAACTAGGCACGTGTTAAAATTGCCATGTCAAATTATAACATGACATAGATATTGAAGTTAATTATAGAACTTCCATTTTTTTAACCCACCTACTTATTTTTTTTCTGCGCAAACTCGCAATTCAGGTATTCTTTGCCCAATGAAGCATTATGCAACTTGTTAATTAAGGCAAGTGGAAATTTTTTAATCCTACAATTCTGCCTGAGAAACTGTCCTATGGCACAGGGCTCCCCTAAGCTCCAAAGGGCAAGCAACTGGCTTTGGCCATGTCAGGAGCAAACACTGCCCATCTTCCACGGCAAAGCTTTCTTTTACAGCATTCTCATGGCAACAGGGTGACTAATCTAATATACTTGCAGCCATCTGACCCACAGAAGCAGGAAGGCCAATTTTGTTTGAACTCAAACTTTTTTGTATGAGTGCAAAGTCACTAAGGGATGTGATGTGCAAGACTGGCGAATTCCGTTTGCAGAAAGATTGTGCAGTTTTCTGAGTCTCTGCTGATTGAAAGGCAACTGATCTCAGGAATGAGAGCACATAAGACTCTTTAGGTCTGGTCCTTCCTTGGCACACCCATTCAGAGTCTCCTGAGAGCTCAGCTGGGGTGTTGGTGGCACTAATTCGGTAGCAACAGCCTCATCTCCAAACCAGGCAGCACACTACCTGTGGCTAGCTGGTGTTGGGTGAGTAGGTGCCCTTCCTCATCACTGCACCAAGCAGTCTCCATCCTCAGGACAAGCATTCAGCAAAGCTCTCATCAAGTGTTACCTGCGCTTACAGACAGGGGTCACATAAGCACAAATAAAGGAGTATAAATTCAGGAGCTCACAGAGCTGTGTCAGGCATCTGTTGGTCCACTTGAATGGCGTATTGACTGTATGCAACAGCAGAAAAGTGCCATGGCTGGGAGGAGACTGTTTCAGCAGATCCAGATGGCAGAGGGTCAGTGGGCTGGGACAGCCAGCACTCCTCTAAAGCCTGCAGGGAAGCTAGAGGTGGGGACAATTCCATGTAATTGTGACCATGTGACAACGCTGCCTTTTCCCAGAAAGATGAACCTATCTGCCTGCTGAATACACTGTGGCAGCAGGTAAATTCACCCCTTATAGGTGTACATACAGCTAGCATCAAACTCAGTGACTGTGTGGCCACCCAAAGATGGAGATTCAGCCCTGCATGCATAAGCCTAGACGTTGCCTTGAAAATGAAGCTGTTAATTTTCCCCCTTCTTAGAGGAGATGTGAGTTTTACCACAGCTGACAGCACTGTCTTGTGAGAAGGCACCTTCCTTTCATTTTGAGAGCTAAGAGACTCAGCTCTGTCTCATTGCCTCAAATGAGTGCTCCTTCTTGGAGGCTCATGGAGGGTTGAGCCCAGAGACCTGAATTGTTTCAACTCCAGCCTAGAAATGCCAGGACTGAGGGTGCAGTGGGGCTGACAGCTCAGCAGGCAACAAAAGCACTGAATATCAGCTCTGTGGGTTTTTAGGAACAGGCATGAAAGAGAGGACATGTTTCAGGGTTGCTGTCAGAGAGGGAAAGGCTGTTTTCATGTCACCTTAATGCCAGAGAAGCCTGACTGGGTTTTGTCATTGCTTTCAGCACAGTGCAAGGTCTGCTGCCCTGCCCAGGTGAGAGATGGTTATTCATTCACCAAACTTCAAACACTACAGGAAGATCATTTAGCACCTGAGCACACGCACGTAAATCATCAGCCATGTCAAAGAGTCTGAAAAGTTTTAAAAGGCACCCTGCCTCCTCACACAGCCTCCTTGGTGCACCAGCAAAGGCGTCATCAGCCTTTGATATGGGAAGCAAAGAAAGCAATGACTGGCACAGGCAAAAAGCTAATTCTTGGCTACCAGCTTCAGCCCTGTGGCCCCTCCTCACAACACAGCTTCCTCCTTCAGCCTGTGGAAGTAGAGAGGAAAGAAAATCAAAGTGTTATCCCAGTTTTAATGATTCATTGCTTCAAGCCATACTTTGGGGGAAACAGCAGATTGAAAGTAAAGAGCATGGAAAATACAAGGTGTACCTTTAAGACAAGGTCCCAGCACATGTGTCTTTATGATTGCCCACTCTTGGCTCATTTGGCATTTAATTGCTAAGGCTACTCCTGCTGTGTGTTCTGCATAGCACAAAATAAGGATGGTCTGGGGAAATGAAGGTCACGGCTGGGTAGCAGGTATCTCTGCCACTTAAAGGCTTGGGAGGTGTGAGCACGGATGGCAGGGTTAAGGGAGAGCTACAGCATTACAGCACTTTCCCTGATCCAACACAGAACTTACCAGCCAGAGCAGCATTACAGCTCCCTTTGCCTGGTAAGAAAAGCACCTGTGCTAAGAGGGATCATTTTTGCAAGGGCCAGCTGCACTGGTGCTGTTCCTGTGTTGGACAGCCCTGAAACAATAAGCAAAGCCAGCACCAAGAGAAAATTGTTCTATCCCTATACACAATCACAGAGGCCCACTGCTGAACGCAGGGAATTCCTTAAAAGCCTTCTGGAAGTTTGAAATAAGGAATTCAAGAGATGAAGGAAAAGGGACGTTTCCATGCATCAAGTTCTCCATGTTACATGAGCAAGTTAAAAGATGAATCTGCATTCATGGCACAACTGCCTCCCGGGCACCCCTTCTTTGATTAGAAAGCCAGCCCTTACGGGACTTTGATTTACCAGTGGCTGAGGAGAAAATAATACAGAAGCACAGTAGGACGTCCCTGCCTTCCAGGTGGTTTACAGCAGCCCAAGGCTATTGCAGGAGGGATGAGGGGTTTGTGGATAAAATCAAACCCTGCCCCTTGTTACCTCAAGATAACAAATCATCCCTGTGCCAGCAATGGGAAGGGAAGCCCCCAGATGGCCAGCTCTTGGGCTTCTTGGAAAAATCTTGCCTATAGGAGCTCATTTTCCCCCACAATTGAACTTATCTCCTTTTTAGTTTAGATGTCATTTCCTGTAAAAATTTCTGAGGACTGAAGAGGAGGGGAGGTGAAAATAAAATGAATCCATCAGGCCAGGAAGGCAGCCATTAATTCATTTGCAACCATGGTTGTGTGACTGCAACTTTCTTAGCACAGCCACCTGGGTTTGAGGAAATTCCTCTAGACAAAAGAACAAAAAGTGCTCTAATATGAGTGTAAAGCTTCGGTCTTTCCACCTGTATCCTGGCAAACCCCAGGTCTTCCAGCTGGTAAACAGGGTACTTATCCCTACAGGAAGAGAACATAAAACCAGGCAGCAAAGCACATCCTTTCCGAGGATAGATAAGGCTTCCTACACTTTCCTTTCACCCTCCGTTATGATCAATCCAACCTAACAGAGCATCCGTATTTTTGATATGTATGTCACCCAAGCAACTGGACATTGGAGCAGCATTGCCCCATCACAGAGCATGTTCAGCAGGGGTAGGGGAACATGTCAGAGCAATGACAAGCCTGCCAGTCCTTGCTGAGCCTGCAAGGGAGTCACTACGGTAGGCAAAGATGACACAGGGTATATGGGAATGGGGATGATAGAGAATTAGGCGAGTGCTGCGGAAGAGGCTGAGCTGTGTTGGACAGTCATGGAGCAGAGGCACTGCTGCTGCACCAGCCCCTGCAGACCACGGCCACCTGGTCAAGGGCACGAGCCAACTCGGCCAGGGGACACTGTCCTCTTCTGTGCCCAGGCTGAAGTTGCAGGTGGTCTGGGCTGGCCACCATCAGGCTCTGCGAGCATACTGCTCAAGGCTCACGGCAATACTCGCAGTCAGACACAACAGTCGCGTTTCCATGGTTTTCACATTTGGCATTAAGTAGATATCTAAATATCTCAACTGAAGAGAGGTTTTTCTTCCTGTCTGACTGGCTATGTACATTAGCAAAGGAAAGCTTAACTAGGCCTTTACAGATCTTCATTTTTCTGTTACACTTGCCGTATCACAAGTTGCATCGCTAAACTGAAAACCAAGGCATTTCTTGCGGCATCGAAGCTGCAAATTGGAATGTCAAGTAAAATGAAGACTTATAGGGTTGTAATTCCTCAGGAGAAAAGAGGGGCTGCTTCTATAAAACACTTCTGTCAGCTCCTTCGAAATCTTTCCAGCAGGTTCAGCCTCTGAAGGAGGAATTTACAAGCTGGCAATGATTAAAACCCAGAATTGTGAAAATGGCTAGCAGCCCTTGCTTAAAGGGCTACTTTGGTCCAAGTCATAACAGCACAGCTAATATAAGGCAGTAAGTATTAAATACGTAATTTCACCCACCGTCACAAATGCAGGGTGAAACTCCACCACAATCCTGGATATTCTTTCTGACCACAAGTTTCAGATCTGTCACTTTGCTCCTAAAACCTCTCTGATTCCCTTCCGAGGAACGTTCAGGGCCTAACGTGCATCTAGTTAGATGTACAAAGATGGTGTGAAATCCAAAATGAATGGCTAGATTCTACCTTCCCTATATTCAGGTCAGGTTTTGGCACTAAACAAAGGGGGTAGAATCTGGCCCTGAGGTCCCAAAGACATTGCAAGCCAGGGCAGAAGAGACTGCACTGGCTCTACCCACTGCTTGTTTCCTTCTCATGAGACTCCAGTCATGCGATATTCCCCAAATAGAAGTTCATACCTTTTCACCTTCAGAGCTGGCTTATTTCTGCTCTCTGATATTCAGAAATAACTCTGTCTCCCTCCCAGGAAGGAGCCACGCTATAAATATCTCCATGCAAGCTTCCTGAGTCCTAATGTTTCTTGCAGAAAAGTGCAGCTCCTTGTCCGGCAGCGACAAGCCTGGCTGGCTTTTGCAATGCCTTTAATAATGTCACTGTGCTGCTGTGGCTGCAGAGAGGAAACAGAGATCCATGCAGAGGCAGTAGCATTGCTGTGGCCATGGTGGTTTAGACACGAGCAAAACAAAGTCAGGATAATCTCTTCCAACTTGAATATATCAGCTTGTTCAGGAGGTTGGCTTGATTGTGAAAAATGCATTAACTCATGAGTGTTTTCAACTATGTTTTACATTGGGCTTTCCAAAAAATAAGGCACCGTTTTTCTTAAATGTCAGTCAAACTCATGGAAATAGTAATAACTCTACAAGGGCACAGGGGGCCTGAAGGGATGAAGTGTTTTGCCCAAGGGAATCAGCAGCAAGGCCAGGAGCAGAGCAGAGGGCTCCTGACACCATGCAGCAACACACTAATAGGCCACACTACGTGTCTGACAGGAGCTTATTAAAAATATCAAGCAATGGCAAATTGCAGGGTCTTAGCTGCCTTACAATGCCTACCAAGCAAGTTTAATTGTTGCTTCAACACAGCTTCAGGCCAGTTGTTTGTAACAGAGTATCTCAGCAGATGTTGGCACTGCTGAATTTTGCTTGTAGGAAAAAGGAAAAAACAAGATTTGACCTGTCCATGCCGGGGAAAGGGGGAGAACAGGGAGAGGGACCTGCGGGGAAACCCTACAGCATCAGGGAGTAGAGGAGTGAGGATGAGCCTGGAGTGTTGCTGCTGCTGGTTCTGACCGTCCTCTGCTCCCCAGCTAAACCCTCTTGTCTATCTTGGGCTGGAGCCCAGGGCAGGGAGGCAGCCCACAGTGGGGGCTCTTCTTTGCCGCAGCAACTGCTGCCCCGGGTGCCTGTGCCTGAAGGCAGGCAGCCCTTGCTGGCAACCCCTGACCTGCACCACTAGCCCGGAGCTCAGCAGCAGCTGCCACCGCGCTCGTTAAACTCTTGTGACAAAGCCAAGGAGTGCAGAAAGGACTGAAAGTGGAGGAGGAGGAAATGCTTTCTCCATCGTGCGTAATTAACTCGGCACCACAAGTGTTTCAGAGTCAGGCCCTCCGCCTCGTCTGCACACAAAAATTGGCGCTCCAAAAGAAATACAAACCCTGTATTGCAGAAGCAGTGAGGCAGGCATAAATGTGCTGTAGCTAGCCCCATATGGGAGGGAGACGAGCTAACTGTTGTATAGCACCTCCGCACTCTGAGCTGTGCTGATAGTGCTATTTCAGGGGATTTTTAAATCACCTCCTTGTTCCAAACAGTTTTCACATGAAGCTAATCCCAGAAGTGTGTGTGATCCAGGCCTGCCGAGGAGGATGCAGAGCAGAGCAGATGTTCAGGGTGGCTGAAGGTACTGGGCAGAACCAAGCCAGTAATGAGAAACATTTACAAGGAACAATAGCCCTCCAGCCTCAAGGCACTAATATACTGAGGGGGCATCTCATGCCCAGCTTATTTCTCCTGAGGGAAAGGTTTTCACCAGAAAACGCCTTCTGAAGTGTCAAACTCCTGCTGACAGCCCAGTGCAAGCTGCTGTGCCAGAGCCCACGACTTGGTGACGGCCCTAGAGACCCCGAAACCAGCTGCAGGATTGAATGGGCTGTATAGAAACCCCAAGTTTGGGTAATCCCAAGAAATACAAGCTCAATGACTAAAGAAGATGCTGTCAGACTGTTAAATATTTAGCTGCCAGCTGAGGTTACTAGGGTGGCTCTGTATGTCTTGTGTGTGGTAAGAAACACCAAGGGAAACACAATTAAAGAGCCTGAAAGGAAGAAAAGAAGTTGGGACAAGAATATATGTAAGTATAAGACAGACAGACACAAGACTAACACCTTTCAGGCTGTTCATTTGTATCTCCTTTGCCTCACATTTTCTGGGTAAACAGCAGACACTTGGTCATCAAAATGAGTAAAAGAAATACTGAGAAGGGGAAAAAATTCCTTTGTGAGTTAGCTATAAATGAACATGAGGAGAGGGAAGAGAGTCAGGTGTCCCTGGGACCTCCTCGGCCTCATTTACTTCTTATCTAAAAGGGAAAAAACATGAACAGGGAGAGCTGCGAGTTTCCCCGGCTGTCCAAAAATGACACAGGTGAAGGGCAAGCACAGTGCAGTTAATGTCAGTGGCCAGATAAGAGCTGTGCAGAGATGCAGATAAAGGTGACATTTCTTACTCAGTTATCAGGCAGTGTGGGAGTTTGGCAGGCGTGCCACATGTTTGATGTGAATGAGGGGACTCCCCCCATCCCCTCTGCACCAGCTGCTCACTGCAGTGCTTGGCTGATAATCCTCTCCAGCCCAGGAGGAATACTGCTGGCTTTGGAGGAGCTGAGTATTTTCCTCTGCTAAAAGAAGTATAATTAAAAAAAAAAAAAAAAGAAAATAAAAGAAGAAAAAAAAGAAGCTTATATAAACTGCTTCCAGAGCTGATTAAACTGTTAAGCACACTTGAAAACTACATATATTTAATCCATGAACTCACCTAGAAAGCATCCCTTCATTAAGCTAGTGACTACAGACTAAGCGGGGAGCGGACACACACCTCAGGCTTGATGGCACAGTTTTGTAAAAGCAATTTGTTGATCTCGCAGTACAAAGTTGAGTTACTGAAGGTGTAGGAGGAATAAATGTTCTGCAAGCGCAGTCTAGTTCCATCAGTCCTAACCACTAACAGGCAGTTGCAGGCTTTCACCGCCGGTTTTCCTTCCTCATTTGAAACAGAAAAACAAAGATGCTTTCCATGACTGACAGCTACGGAAAATAAAATCACTTCTTTTGGACACAAAAGTGGGCTGAGTGTGAGAATCAGCAGTGACTCAGCTCCTTCTCACCTTCCGCGCTTCTGGTTTGAAGCCGGCAAGAGGCATTCATCCGGGGGCAGGCAGTGAAGGGGGCTCAGGAGTGTGGTGCACCCTCAGATCGACACATTGCTGCTCAGAGTATCCTTGGAGCTATGCTCACTGACGCTGCATCCTCACCTGCATGTGCCCCTGTATCTGGGAGGGAGACAGTCTGCAGCTGCCTGTGCTGCAGCTACCTCGGTTGTCCCCCAAAACCATGTCTGAGCCTGGCTGCCTTCCCCAGCAGCAGGGGAGTGTGCTATATTTGTGTCTGTACTGTTCCCCGTGACAAAAGCTTCTTCAAACACAGGTAAGATGGTTCCACGTGAAGCCAAAAGAAAAGTTGGAGGCAACACTGAAAATTAGCAGTCCTTGCCTGCTTGTACATACGCTGGGAAACATTGCATACATGCTGCTGCAGCACAGGGCCAATGAATCTCCCTAGAGATGCTCAAGAGAAAAACAGGGACTGAAATATCTCCATTGGAGAAGTCCAGCTGAAAATTTTCCATCTGTAAAAGTGGAACCATCCATCAGGCTTGAGTTCTTCCAAGAGTATTTAGGAAAGGACCAAAACTCAGATGCTTGCCAATACAAAGGACATTTGCCTTCTTTTTAAAAACATCAGAGTCCTTTATGAAGAGTGGGATGAGGAACAACAGTCAGGGTCAGACAGGAATAAGTGGGAAATGCACAAGCAAGACGTGAATCCCAGTGGCAAAGACAACCTTCTCAGCACAGTCTTAAATGTTTCCCATTCAAGATTGGATCCAACAGGTCCTCAATTTGTACAGACAGGAAACACATGTATTCAGTAATTTAGCAATATGGTTTTCCTATACCAGGGAAAAGGTCCATTAATCTTGGCATATTAATAAATGAGCATCTATTAGCAACAAATAGGCTGGAGATCAGATTTCAAGTACAAGGAGGTGATGCTCAGAGCAGCTTTCTGATGCCAGAAGTAGAGGCCAGGGCAGGAAAAAAATTAAATCTGACTGGCTTCCAGAGGGATTTTGATAATATGGAAAAATCACAAGGGATTAGCATGCCCCAGGGTAGAGAGAGCACACAGATACCCCAGATGGGATCCAGCCGGGTTCTACAGCCAGGACCAGGGCTCTCAGGTGCAGCACTGGCTGCAAATGCCCATGAAAAGGGGCAGCACCTGGGACACCGGGGTCAGCTGCGACTGGGCAGGAAGGTGCTGTTGAGCTGGTGTGTGCCCAGTCACATGGTGGGAGGGCTGGAGGGGACTCCTGACCTCCGTGTCTGCTGCATGGCTGATATCCCATGTGGTCCTGTCCCATCAAGGCTGCAGGGCAAGGGCAGAAGCCACAGATCAAGCACATGATCCCTGTCTGGATACACATGACAGCTGGAATGCTGTCAGCACTGCACATTGTGCTAGCAAAATGTGAGGAAAATAGTATTATGTGGCAAAGCAGCAATCAAGTGAGACTTGGCTGGGTGTACAGCTGCCGTCCGAAAGACAGAAGGCAAAAGCATCATGCAGCATGTCTCAGTCTGTCAGCAATCAACAGTGTATTTACACATTGGCAATGGGGAGTCACCTGGGCTCTGCTTACCCCAGGATTCAGCATGCTGCTCCCAGCTGCGAAGGGCTGAGCAGCTCAATGAGTCCCTGACTACTGGCAGGGCACTGTCAGCTACATGGGCTATGGAAGAGGTTCCATCCACAGGCCTGCTTCAGCTGTCCCGCAAACACTGCCTGTTGCAACTTGCAAGTACACAAGGCCCCTAGTAGAGCTGTACAGAAATAGGTGCAAGAGCACATGCCGTTGAGCGATCCCAGCCTCCAATTCCAATGGTCAGTAAGGAAACGCCCTCCCAGTGCATGGCACAGATGTGGGTCTGGAAAAGCTCTGGTCAGTGGACAGAGCAAGGTGAGTGAAGGTCCTCTCCTCTGCACTAACACCTCAATTTACTCATGTCCCACAAGGGTGAGGACTGAATACTCTGGTCCTTGATTCACCTGCACAACTCATTATCCGTCAATTTAAATAATGCCCTCAGAGTTTAGCAAGATGGAAAGAGGTCACTTTTGATCATGCAGGCTTGGTGACTACAAGCATAAGCTGTAGTATGGTGAGTAGGACAGTCACCATGGCATCGCAGCTGTCCCTCAAAGAGGAGAGAGATCTGAACATAGATCTACCCAGGGAGTAATAGGTGAAAGATGAGCTTGATGCCCTCCCAATTTTATGACTGACAGCTAACCCTTGATGTACAGAACCAGCGTAATTCAGGTTGGAAGGATCTCAGGAGGTCACCTGGTCCAAGGGTGGGCTAACTTCGACATTAGTTCAGGTGAAACACTGGCATGAATTTCTTCTGAATTCACAGGCAGCTTCTGGTTTATCAAACCTCTGCTTGGTGGCAAATAAGACATCCAGCAAAGGAAAAGAAAAACAACTGTGGGTCTCACCTTGGGCTGGGCTCTGCCATTTAATGTTCTGCTCCCCAGCAATGCAACCCACCATCTTGGTGAAAGAGTTTGGGTCATAGGGAAGGGGTTAACAAACCCCTCAGCAAATGAAGCATCATTACAAAAAGCAGGACTGCTACTTTCTAGGATCTACAACCCTTAGCCAAGGGACTCAACTTGCTGGGAATCAGTCCCAGAGCACTGCAGTAGCTCAGACAGTGCAGCTGAGCGCTGGCATGATGCCTTTTGCACTGGGAGATTTTTGCCCAAAACATCTAATGGTTTCTTGAGAACTGCTGTTTTTTGTGGGTTGGTTTTTGGTTTTGGTTTTTTTTTTACTTCAAAGCTATTACTTATGTTTATAGCATCATTTTCAAGCACAACAGGAGTTGTCTAATCAGAGTTGTTTACAATATAAAAAAGACTGAAGAGCTTCAAGAGAGATGTTAGGGAACTCTGCAGAACAGTTATGAAAGTCACAAATTCTGGAAAATTTAAATCCTGCTGATATTATGGGTGAAATTTCATTAACATAGCTATTTGCATCTGATCTTGCAGACCTACTTTTGTCCAGAAGAATACCACCCATCTGTGTTATATACAATGTTGCTGAGACACCTCAATAACCCTATGTGCAACAGTTCCCTTGCCCAGAAATATGTGTTACCGTCTCAAATTCACCAGGGCTTTGCCCTGGGTGGACAAAGACTTAAAATATGATTAGGCTGTATCTGTCCAACAACAACAATGGCACACATTGGCTGTATGGACCATGTTCTCATAATTTTGTGAAGGCTGAAATTAATACATTGTCCAATAAATGTTTCTGGAAATGAAAGCAATCTTTTTGCAACCTTTACTTGAATTTGCTTCAGTTTGTTGGTAGTAGGTTTGAGAAGCTGGTGACTGAAGGCTGGATACAGCCATAGCTTTATTTCACGGAGCACGCAGGGCTCCTCAAAGCTGCACAGCAGTGATGCCTGGAGGTGAGTCGTAGCCAATCCACCAGCCCCACAGCCCAGCCCCACTGCTGCTGCCTACCCCCTTCGTTTCATCCACCAATCTGCCAAATGAGTGCTTTCTGGGTTGCTTTTTTTGTTGCTGTTGTTAATTTTTGAAGCATGGCCGCTGGATTGCTCTGCAAAATTAACATGTGAGAATGCATATTTTTCTTGGGTTTATTAAAACCATTCATGTACAAAATTAAAATGGTCTGACAGTAGAAGAGCTGCGAGTACTGAGACCGGTATGTGACTACTTTATGAAATAGCCATCTGGGAATGCCTAATAAACAATTGCTTTTAATTGTAAACATCTGTATCTCTAACAATAAAAGCAGCCGATGTGGCTTTCTATCAGTCTCGGGTTCAAGCTTTAGCTGAGTAAGGACTGGCTGCAGCCTGAAACCTATCTTGTTCCATGCCGGTAATTCTAGCCCTCTGTGGCTTGTCCTGGCTGGTTTTCCCCTGAAACTTGATCCTTTTTCAACGGATCAAAGAAGCAAAATAAGAAACAAGAAACTTTTGCAGTGAAATTTCAGCCACTGCAGCTTGAGCTGCTTCCCCAGTTTAATAGTCACTCCCGGCCAGCCAGCTGCTGCTCCCGGCGGTGGAGTGTGCTGGTGTTTCCACTCTTGTGTCCTCGTCCGGCTGGCATGGTTTGCTGCATGGACACCCCTACCCGGAGGGGGCTAACCTGCAAAAGGGCAGTGTTGCTCCAGATCACTCAGGGAGTTCTACCAGTGCAACAACAGTCCTACAATTATGCTGATACTGGGATGATTATGCTGATAAACTGACCTCCTGGGAGAAACCAATAATAATCCCAAAGTTTAAGGAAGAGTTCACAAGCTTAGCATCACCAGCAGACTGAATCGATACATTATTTACACCTTGCCTGCTTATATAGTATAGGGGAACCCTGCCTCCTTGCGAGGTGCCTGTGGACCAGCCCCCCACCCCTGCACAACAGCATACCCCCAGGGCAGGCGGGGGGCTGGCACCAAATGCACCCACCATCAGCTGCCCAGAGGCAAGACCATGGCAGCTACCCTTGGTCCCCACAGCACTTGCTAAGCCTTCAGCAGCGTGTAGGCAGCGGTCAGTTAGGGGGTAAGCTAGGAAAGCAACCTTTAGCGGGCATTTCTGCAGGGCTGTGCAGAGGAATGGGGGTCCCTAAACCGGCCAGATACCTACACCAAGTTCAAAGGCCCAGCTTTGACTCCTTTAAATGACTGCGCACACCAGTTTCTGATGATCACATGGAAGAAATATGTCCAGTTTATTCTTTTGTTTAGTATGTGACATGTAAAATTTCAGAAGTTTGTGTTTCAAGTACATGCTTATGCTAAGGGGAGTAAGAGAAGTGGCTGAAACCAATGTCTCAGAATACATAGTACCACTGCAATAGCCATGTCAGGTTAAGCATCCTGTCATCCTTAGCAGCTTCCCCGGCATGATGAAGAATTAAGAACATTCTTAGATGAAGAATGTGGGGAGAAGGAATGGCTTTTTATTAAATCCAGTGGTACAGCTGGAAAAGACAGAGAAGCCTTCAGGCGCCAAAACGCTTCCTCCAGTCTGAAATCTTCCCAGCTAAATACAGGCTGAGAATCTGAATTTTACATGACACTGTTAAATCAGTGAGCCCACCCAAGAGGAGAGGCCACTGGTGTGTGGGAACCAGGTGAGGTGGGCTGTTAGCCAGGAGCCCAGGAATTAGGCACACCTTTGCTAAATTCCTAGCTGCAAGGTAATTCCTACAATTTACTTCCTTTTTTACTGTTTTACTAGTATATGTGTGTCTTTGTCATGCCAGCATCTCATTCTAGTTAATCCTTAGGAGTGTCTTGAGTGAAATGCAGCAATCACCATCAATGCAAATGTCCTGTTACCATTGGGAAGGACTGAGCTCATTGCTGTCCCTAGCTGAAGGGCACCTAGTTTGGGAACGCTTCAATGAAGAGCAAACAAGGGAGCAACTCACACCTTCCTGCCCTAGCCTCACCGTGGGAAGCCAGGCTGGTACAAGGCTGTTTTGACATAAGCTCTCTCCCGTTCAGTCTCCTTGGTCCTCTAGATGCTGGCAGCTTTAGTGTCCCTCCCACCTGACTGTCAGAGAAAATGAAAATGAATCATTAGTACTTTTAGAGTAGCCTGAAATTTGGAGTTTCTTTCAGATGCTCACGAGCACACACTTGGTTTAAGCCCGAAACATACAGATTATTTTCTCCTCAGAATTAAAGAAAAATAACGACTTCATCTTTCTATCACTGATGTTGTTACCCTTGCACACGAGGCAGTGATGTTCCTCAGTATCTTCCAGGCCGATGAGGCTGAAAATATAAAGCACCCATTTACTCCTATCAGAATGTTGAATGCAGAAGGCTGGATTTTCATCTTTTTTGATTTTTACACAGATAGTATGACTATGTCTAGCTATCTATGCACATACCTTATGAAAAGCCCTAGTCTAAAACTCACTCTGTTTTCATGGAAGGAGAAAATCGGCTGTCAGTAGGAAGGGTCAGGCTGCTGCTGTCTAGAACCCCAGAGAATCCTGCAAAGCAGGACCTGATTGTGTGAGCCTGGCTTGTCCTGCTGCGGTCAGAGGGAAAAGCCCCACAGGGCAAGGACTGTAGGATCAAACCTCGTTGTATAAACAACACCCCACTGCACAAAAGCTTAGGAGCAGGAGAAAAGGCTTTTCTAGGGCAGACCCCTGCCAGAGCCTCCCCCCCCCTTACGCCCTCGATGGCTCCCTGAACCATCCTCCCCTTCCCGGGAGCCGGGAGGGAAGGGGACATTATCATGCAAATTAGCACCACCAGGAAATCCACTTTGTTTCCAAATTCCTATCTCCAGCGCTGCCACATCAAGCTTTGAATGCAGAAGAGAATGAATGACCTAAAAGCAACGGAATGAAGCACTTGGCACAAAATCCCACCCACTGGTCCCCTTTACTTGGAAGCAAGATTTAGCACACACACAAAAATCACGCAGACTAGCAAGTCAGGGGAGAAATACACACATACATTTAGTACGTGCTGTAGGCACCAACTGAATATTCTTGCTCTGCTGCTGCCGTTCAGCGTATCTGGTTTTAGGCCCCACTTTTACACCCCACCTTCTAGCACGAGTTTGGTGTTTCAATCATGTAAGAAAAGCAGATATGCCCATAGTTATTGCTACACCAAATGGTACTTGATGCTTAATTATGGATGGATAATACAACTAGGCACCCCTTACAGGTAACCGCAAAGCCTCTCGCTTCACGGAACCTCTGAAGTGCTGGAGAGATGTCTGTCCTTCTGTGCAGGCATGAGGGTCTGGCCATGAAACTTGCAGTCCATCTCACTGCTACTTATCACAGACTGTGGCTTGCCAATGGCACTGGGAGCAAACTTGAAGAAAAGTCCTTGCTCTCAACATCAACTTGGAAAATTCAAGGGGGTAGGTAGAGGGGAAAGGGGAAGTGCAACTCATTCTCTTCCTCTAGTGGAATCGAAAAAAATGTCCATTGTTAGATTAGGCTACTCAAATCAAATTCTTAAAGACACAGAACCATAGAGCAGTTCCAGTGGGCAGGGACATCTTTCACTAGATCTGGTTGCTCCAAGCCCTGTCCAGCCTGACCTTGAACACCGCCAATATTTGGGCATCCGCAGCTTTTCTGGGCAAGCAAGGATCTCTCATACAGTTCATACAGGTATATGCACACGCCCTCCAGATCTCAGGCTGGATGATGCTGAGACTATAACCACCCTCACAAACTACGTCACTCTGATCTGTCCTCTCTGGAGTTGGTTACCCAGCTGTAGCAAGTTGCTCAGACTCCCTCCTTAGATGATGCCTCCCTGCCTGGCGTGGCCTGATGCCAGCACCAGTGCTAGATAAGCCCTGCACTGATCCAGCTCAGCTCACCAGCACGGCATAGAAACTGCTGCTTCCCAGCAGCTGCGGCTGGATGCACCCAGCTGCATGTGGGACCATGCCCTGGTCTTCCTGCTGACTGACCAGGGTGTTGAAACAGCGTATGTAGCCCAGACACCTCTCTTTCACTGAGGTAAAACTGGAGGGGATGAATGCTGGTGGTGGGAATAGACCTGCCATAGTGGGAGGTGAGCAGGTGGCAGTCTCAGCAAAGCCCATCCCGCACGGCTTCACCTACTAGCCCTTCCATGCAGTGAGGGCATCTGTTCCCAGGCAGTGGAGAGAGGTCCTCTGGAGCTGCCTGCTTCTGTCTACTGGCAGGAAAGGGACCTTGAACAATTAGCTTAGATGAGATAACTTTGAGACTGCTGAAGTGAGCTGAAATCCTTCCCTCCCTTGAACTCCACATCTAAAGATCTCCACAAGGTTTCAGAGAGACTCCAGTAATAGATCTAAACCTTTCCTTGAAAGCTTCCTTGCAGTAGATGATGCTTATCAGCTTCCTCCACCCCACCATGCCTGCTGGCTGCCTGTAAGGAAGGCTTGAATCACTGACCTGGAGCATCTGTATCTCCATGCACACACTGGGTTAGCCAGATCTGCAAACAGTTTTTCAGAGCTGCATGCACAAAAAGTTAGTTCAATGGTTTATTAATGCAATTTCTATTTATCAATAGGTATTGTTACAGTACCAGCAAAACCAAAAGAACTTGATTCACTAGTGCTACAGTCAACTAAAATCTGAAGGATCAAACTGGACATTTTTTACTTTCTGCAGTCAAGGAATAAGATCTGTGAGTGAATCACAGTTAGCAACACTGATTCTAGTAAATACTTGTGGACTTCCTCAAAGTCCCTTTTTTTCCTCTCTCTTACTGCAGAGAGTTCACGTCAGGTTTTTATAGAATTGCTGAAAAAGACTTGCAACCTGTCCAACACAGTGTAAGGCAGGTGGAGCTAAATTAAGTAATTGCTGCAAAAACAGAAAGCCATGTAAGAGGACATTGCTTCAGATTCTGGACCCGCTTGCACTCATGCAACCCCACTGCACTATGTGGAGTGCATGAGAGCTAAAAAACCTAGCAAAACCTTGTAGTTTAATTCCAACGTATAACAAGTGCATTAAAAAATGTTTTGCCAAAACTACCAAACTTCTTTCTCCTGCCAAAGATGACTTATCCTTTGTTTGGCCCACCCTACAGAGCGCGCTTTCTAAACAGAGAGTCTCTATATGGTCATGCAAGGACTACTCGCAGCTGCTGCTGCTGTATGTCCAGAAAGGGAGGAGGTACTGACCTCCCCTGGGTGGCTTCATCTTCAGGCTGCCCAGGCGAGACACCCTTATGCTGTCAGAGGCTCCAACCCAGTCTCAGGGTGGGAGTGCACAAGTGGCCACCTCACTTGAACAGAGAATGATGGAGATGAATGAGCTTTTCAGTGAGGCTTTTCTACATTTCCAGGATTTGCTGCTAAGGATTCCCCGGTACCATTACCGAGCAAACCCCACACATGTGGAGTACTGGCTCTCACCAGAAGAAACACCTTTTGCAGAGGCTCAACTTGGCTGAACAGAGTAAGGGAAGGTGCTGCCCTTCCTCAGCTGAGGACACCTGCGCAGGCATGTGGACACAGCCGGGAAAGTCTCTGTGTGCCCAGCAGTGTGCACGCGGACTGTGAGATGAGCTGGTTGTTGACCTTCCTGTGATGCTGTGACTAACTTGCTCAGTGTCAAGGGGTTACAGAAGACAGACAGGGACCAGATGAACACAAGCTAGGGGTCCAGATGAAGACAAGCAAGGGGAAGTCCACATGAAACCAATTCGAAATCACCGTGTGGGTTGTCGGGTGGCCTGCCTCAAGCCCAGGCACCTGGCTGGCCCCAGCAGTGGGCAGACCCTCTGCATTGCACTTGGGTAATTGCAGCTATGGGGTGGAGTTGGTGAGCGTAACATCCTCACACAGCAGCTGGTGTGGCCCTGGGGCATCAGCCTGATGTGTCAAGGTGGCTGAGTCAAGGAGAGCAAGACGAGCCACACCTCTTGTCCCCCTCCACCAAAGCAGCTGATGTGAATGAGCAAGCATAGCAACACTGCACAAAGCAAAATGAGTATGGCTCTGATCCCACCATCTGACCCCATCGAGTGGACTCCCACACGGTGATCTCACTCTGTTGGCTTACTCACAGCTTCACAAGTAGCAGGGAAAGGTCACGCTCAGTTAAAACTGAAATGTGTTTTCTTGCAGCTTTTCCCCCTTGGGCCAGATGCTGTAGCCGTGACTTGGGCAAAGGTCCAATTGGAAATAATGAATGTAATTACCTTGTAAGCACCTCAGTGGAAAATATTGGTATAGTTAATTATACAGGGATGCAATGCTAACTCATTTCCCAGTGTTTAAAATACAAATACTAATGCTTTCTCCTTTGGAGTTTTGAGAAGATCAGTTATTGCTGCAGTCTTAACAGAATTTATAAGTTCTGCAGCTATTGCAATCAGTTTAAGGAAAAAGTTTCCAATCCTGATTTTAACATCACTGGCTGATACTGCACAGAACCGTGCTACTGCAACTGGGCTTTTGAGTGCCTCTGCAAGAATGAGGTCTTTGGCTATGGCCCTTTAGACATCCAAAACTGAGAAATTTTTTTCAAATAATGTTTTAGGACCAAAAAAGTTATTTTAGGGTTCTCAGACTGAAGATAGGAAACTCACCCTTGGGATACCAGGAGCATTGACATCCTTGGAGACAGATACTTAGGTACCTTTCAAGAAATCCTGGCTAAATTGTCCGAGTTAAAATGCCACTATCTTTTAGTACGGATCATAGAAACTGCAAAATAAATTCACAGAGTGGACTGAGCACGTACTCTAGCTGAAGTCTTCAAAATGCAAACCTGGCTGTTTCCACACTATTTCTGATAGATTTTCCAGTTGTCAAACAAGGAGCCTGCTATTGCTGTCTGTCAAAAAAGCTCCACTGCTTTCAGTCGGCAGCTGGCAAAGCCCTCTGTGAATGAGTGAGCAAAAGCCACTACATGTGTTGTGCTTGCCTTGGTATTTGTTAACATTTCTGAACAATCCAGTGTACCCTAGCAGATATTCATAGGCCAGAGAAAGAAAAGGCTCAACTCCTTTCTCACACTACTGCAAAAAGAGTGAAGAGGACTTATGAAAATATAAAACTGTCCTGAGATTTCCCTTATAGGCACCTAAGGGAGTTTTTCTGAAAAAAAAAAAAAAAAGAAGAAAAAAAATAAAATAATAGAAAGGGAGACCTCAGCACTTTGGGCCTAGGCCTTGTTGTTGAGCAAAAATGATATAATGCACTTTGCACCAAGCACTTCTGTCAGGAGCTGCTGCTGCAGGCAGCACCCACAGCACCTCCCACACCTGCCCGGGCAGCGAGCCAGCCTCGAAGAAGAAAGACGGCAAGGGAAGAAAGAGGCAGGCATGGTGCCCTGATGGGTATCCCTGACATGGAGAGGCCTAGGCTTTTTAGATTGCTATGGGAATTAATGAGGGCAGCAACTAGGAAATCTAGCTAGGCCGCTTTGGAGACTGCTTCAACAGCGAGCAAAGCCTGTCTACACATCCTACTGCAGCAAACAGGTATTCACCCCAAGCTAAGGGGAGGTCACCATAAAATCTGCTTTTATCTAAGTATTTCGCTTGGAAAATAAGCCCTACTGCTTCTGCTGCTTTTCAGTTTCCACCTTTTGCTGCTACACAAGCCCAGACCTCACCCCAGCCACCAACAGGCAGCAGGGGCAGAGGGTAAAGGAGCAGCAGAAGCTGAACCCAAGCTCACCACACACAAGGCACAGAGAATTCTTGAGCTTAGCAGCAACAAGGATGGATTAGTCACCACCTTGAATTTCAAGTACACTTCCACATGCCATCTGTACAGAAAAAGTAACAAAGCAGCTCCCCCCAAAGGAAAATAAAACCACCACCCTCTGAAAGCTGCCAGACAGATATTTCAGCCAGCAGAGAAAATACAAATAAAAGCATTTGCAGGCAGAGGGCAAACGCTGGTCTAGTTCAATACCATCCAGGTGTATTGCTGCAAGCTGAGGACAGTCTCTGTAAATCACAACACCGCTCTCAAGTGTCAGCATAGAATCTTTTAATACTTTACATAAAAAACTGCATACACAGTTCATAACTTTATGTAAACATCATATACATCTCAGTTTTTGCCATGTCAGTTTATTAAAAACAAAAACAGTCTCAGTACCACTGTTGAGGGAAGAGGGAGAAAAGTAAACAAATAGAAATGGATACATTTGTTCTCTGAACCAGAGAAACACAAAATTATTTTCACCTGGGTTGGCTACCCTGTGAAAATAAGTTTTAAATAAACCGCCATTCTTTAAGCTACCCTTTAATACTGAAGTCTGATGTACTCACTGCATAAGGAACAGTGCTTTCAACCATATTTTTTTTCCAAGGCAAAAAGATACAGTGGTTTGGGGTATTTTTTGTCTTGTGTTGAAATCAATTTAAAAACAAGACCCAGATGAGGTTAGTGAGTAAGATTGTTTCCAATGCTACAGTGTTGTACGCAGATGACAAGTGCGCTATTTAATTTTTTTTAAAAAAAAACCACACAAAAATCCACCAAGTTGTGCAAAGTAATTACTTTTTAAAAATAAACTTTTAAATAAACCCAAATCAACATACTTGCAGAAGACAACAATAAAGGAAGGAGCAGGCACCAAGATCATAATATGGCAATATCAACGCCCTCCTCCTTGCTCATCCTGCCTTGTCCATCAGGAGGAGGATGTCCAGCAAGGAGGACAGAGCAATTCAGCTTTACTTCCCAGCCTGGTGACTTCTGCAGCTGGAGTCAGTTCAAGGCTTGTGTTATCAGCAGACATTGGTCACTCAGGGCAAATTCCTTTGCACAACACAAGTCCCAGCTCAGCACCCCCTCCCCACCTCACTTTAAATAAGCACCCCCGGCACTACCCCAGTTTGCACAAGACAGAAAAGGTAAAGATATATACAGGCTTTGCTTGGAATGACCCTCCCCTCCCAGTCTCGGTCTTCAGGGCACTAACTTCCACTGCAGGTCAGGCTCAGGCCGAAACATCTGCAGGAGAGGCAAGGATGTGCAGGCAGCCCAGGAGATGCAGCCAGCCCCCTTCCCCAGCTTGCCCGGGGGGAGGCACATGCAGGCAGGAGGCAGAAGTCAGTCCCCTGGAGCATCTCAGCTCCACCGTTCTCCTCTTGCAAAAGAGAGGAGGCCAGCTGGGAGCTGGCAGCAGCAGGTGGTAGGGGAAGAGCCGGGTGTGGTGTTCGCTCAGTCCAGTCTCAGCAGCTTTTTGTTGTTGAGAATCTGCAATTAACTCACAGGGGCCAGTGGTAGGAGAAGGCTTCTCCCCACTTCATTCCCAAGACTCCAGGCATGCAATTCCCCCTCCCTCTGACCCCACAGCTGAGCCAGCACAACCCTTTTCAGCCAAGGCTAAGCGAGCATGCTCCCTCCCTTAGCCCCCACCCTGATTCATCGCCAGCCCCCAGGAGAGGGGACAGGCAGATGCTTTGTGTGTGCATAACCCAGCTCCTCTCTGCCTGCCAACAGGTGACCCAGACGCTGTGCCCAGCGCCACACTCCAGCCACACCCTATAGGACTTTGCAGCAGTTGATGCAGCCGTTTTGGGTGCCGTAGCGCTTCTGCAAGGCTGCCCGGGTGGCCGTCTCAAAGACCTCCCGGACACCCTCCTTGGTCTTGGCCGAGCACTCCAGGTAGTCGTAGGCCTGGATACGAATGGCCATGGCACGGCCATCCTCGGTGCGCACCGGCTCCTGCTTCATGCGGGCCAGCTCGTTGCGCACATGCTCATCATTGCGCAGGTCCTTCTTGTTGGCCACCAGGATGATGGGGACGTTGGGGCAGAAGTGCTTGACTTCGGGCACCCACTTCTCTGGGATGTTCTCCAGCGAGTCTGGGCTGTCCACAGAGAAGCACATGAGAATCACGTCGGTATCTGGGTAGGAAAGGGGGCGCAGACGGTCATAATCCTCCTGGCCAGCCGTGTCCCACAGTGCCAGCTCCACCTGTTTGCCATCCACCTCGATATCAGCCACGTAGTTCTCAAAGACGGTGGGCACGTAGACCTCAGGGAACTCGTCTTTGCTGAAGACTATGAGAAGGCAAGTCTTGCCACAGGCACCGTCCCCCACCACCACCAGCTTCTTGCGGATGGCGGCCATGGCCAGGCTCGCCAAGCTGGCCTTGCCGTGCAGCAGGACGATGGCAGCGCCCTCCTCCCCGCGGCCGCCGCCTCCCCCTTCCTCTCGCTTCTCACAGGGCACCGTGGCGAGCCGAGCCCGCGCAGGCAGGCGGGCGCGCCCTCTTCTCTCCCCGCACGGACACCGCGCCTCCGTCCCCTGCCTCGGGGGAGCGCTACGGCCGCAGGCAAGCGCCGCCGCTCCCGCCCGACTCGGCCCGTCGCGGAGGAAGCGCCGCTGCTGCCACCGCACGCTGACCCACCGACCGACCGGCACCACGCTGCCACTGCTGCAAGCTGCGGGCCGGCGCCTCTATTTAAAGGCGCTCGCGACTTTCTTAATATAGCCGGCCAATGGGAAGGCAGAGAGTGAGGTCATCCCCGGCGGAGAGCGTCGCGATTGGCGGAGCGCTGCGGGCGGGAGGCGGGGCACGGGCAGGCGGGGGGAGCAGGGCGCAGCAGGGCGCGAGCGACCCCCGGCCCGCGGCAGCGGCAGCGGCGGGGGCGGCGGCGGGGCGGCGCGGCGCTGGGCTTGGTTGGCGGCTACCGGGTCGGGCTGGGGGCATCGGGGCCGGTGGCTGTGGGGTGGCTGGAGACGCGCTTGGGGGCGGCGGGGCCCGGTCATCCCGAGCGGTGGGGCGGGCAGCGGCGCAACCGGGGCCACGACAGGGACCCGACCCGCCCTGCCGCAAAGCCGCCACTCAGTGCCGGGGTGCCGGCACAAACCGGAGGGGGCCTTGTCGGCCGGCGCGGCCGGGGGATCTGCCCCGGGCTGGTCCCGAGGTGCGGCACCGCTGCCTGCCGAGCGCCGTCAGCCCCGCGCGGAGGCCGCCTCACGGCCCGGCCCCACTCGCCCCGCGACCCGGCCCCGCTCGCCCCCCGGCCCGGCTCCGCTCGCCTCACGGCCCGGCCGGCTCAGCCCCGCCGCCTCACAACCACCGGCCCCGGCACTCGGGGTGTCCGGTCTGAAAAAGCTAGGAGAGCAACCGGGAGCGAGAGAGAGGGGAAATGGCTGCGTCCCAGGTGCTGGCTTTAAAGCCCAAAGTGGAACTGAGGTTATTGCAGGTGGTTAAATAAAAGCCTTCACTGGACATTACTGGAAAAATGTAACAGCACTCAACCGCTTCCCTTCCTTAAAGGAAAAATTCATCGTGTTTGGGTCTCTCTCCTGCCAGCTTTTGACCAAAAGGAAACAGGGGAATTACAACCTGGGAGAAGTAGCAGACGAACTGAGATGCCCTTTTGAACTCAATTTACGGGGATATTGGAAGTCACAGTAATGAAAAAATGAATGTGGAAAATAAACAAGTGCAAAAGACAGAGGTTTCAGATTGGGGGACAGGATGGAAGTACTTTAATATAAACAGATGGCTCACACTGGGTGCGTTAATAAAGCTGTGCATTGTAAAGTCTCACACTGTGAAATTGCTGGTAGTGATTCCCTCTGTCCCTGTCGCAGCTATCACTGTTTCACTGGGTGTTGCCTCAAGCTTTTTCCCTGCAAGCATTTCCACCTAAATGATGTCCTGTGGCTACTGCCTCTCAGGGTTGGATCCGAAGCATCCTCTTTTGCTAGCCAGCACTGGCATTAGGGGATAGAACAAAAAAGAGTGATTGGAGCAATATGGTTGTTACTAGAAATTGTATTTTAAAATATCCATTTGAAGGCCAAACGCATCACTGAGTATATCCAATTGCCTGATGTGTTGTTTGCAGCAGACTGTTACAGAACTGTGTGTCAATAGGGCAAGTGGTTCACTTATGGTTCACTTAAATCCTAGACACTGAAATACAATGCATCTTCTGTGAGATTTTTGTAATTCCCATTTCTCCCTGTCAAAAGAGCACGTCCCTGGATGGCAATGGACGCATTCGTACCTTGCTCTTACATAGTTTGTACAGCATGTTATGCAAACATAATAAATTCACACTGATGTTTGAAAAAAAACCCCAGAAATAAAGTGTAGTCACAGGCATCGGTGCGGCCTTTAAGTTTCTGTTTTCCATCTCCCCTTTGCGTTTGCTGTCACCGCTCAAGGCTTTTAAACTCCACGAAATGAAAATAGTTGTGTGTGCGGGAGTCATCCCCGCGCCGGCACGGCCCCCTGGCGATGGAGCACTGGCAGCCCGTAGCTGTTCTCTCTGCAAGCGCAGCCAGAAGCACGGAGAGCTGCTGCGCTCCGCTGCGGTGCGGTGCGGAGCGGTGTGGTACGGTGCGGTGCTATGCGGTGCGGAGTGGTGCGGTGCGGCGCGGAGCGGTGCGGTGCGGCTCTGCTGGGGCTGGGCGCCACCGTGCGGCCGCGCTAGCCAACTGCACCCGGGGGCGGCCGCGGGAAGGCTGCCGCGCTCAGCGGGCGGGTGGTGAGAGGTGCTGCTTAAATACGCTTTCTAATGCGTTTTTTCCGTGACTTCTGGCTGGCGCGAAGAGTGGTTGGCTGGGTAGGTGGGTTTGTCTTTTCATAAGCAAAGCACTTACTAAATAGAAAAAAACCCAACCAAATAAATCATCCGAGCAAGCAGTTTTGTCCATTATCTCATCTGTGCTGTGCCATGAAAGGTGAGGAAACGGGCAGCATATTCATTTCAGAGCACACGGCTCTGTTGTTCACCCAGCGTGCTGGTGGCAATTATCCATATGCCTCGATGTAAAGAAAGCTAACGAAGTGGCCCACAGTCATACTCTCCAGCTCTTTCAGACTTCAAAGCAGGGTGGCCTCATCCAAAGTGTCTGCTGGTCCCAGCTTCCAAGCTAGCTAAGGAAATGCTCTACAGAGGCCCAGCTAAGACCTTTCCTGTAACAGAACAGCACAGGTACAGTTCCAGCACCAGTTAGGGTCTGAGCCGTAACTGCTTTAGTTTTTAGTGACGTGTTGCTTCTGTAGTCTTCCACACAGTTATGCTGAAGGCAAAAGGCTGATATTTCGTCTCTCCTTGCAAGAAAGACTGCACTAAAATCAGTGTAATTCCTTGACCTAGGGTTTCAAATGCTTTATTTTAGATTTTTCTTCCAAAAGGCTTTGTATCGGGAGACCCAGCCATGTGACTCAGGGTGAGATTGCACTCATTTCACTGTTCTAGGGTACACTCCAAGCAATAGACTCTATAGGGACCATCTAAGTCACTGTGGCTATCACACATTTATACTTAAATGTGTAATACCTGGGACTTGATCAGTGGCCTGGGTTTCATACTTAATATAAATTTGCTAATGCCACCTTTCTCCTGCAGTGGGCTTAGTCCATAAATATCAGTACACTCTGTGGCACCTGCCCTGAGCTGTCTAAGTGAAAGCAAGAAGGCCCTTAATTTATATTATTTTTTCAGTTATATATACTTCTCTTTTCTGAAGCATTCTTTCTTCAGCCCATACATGAAAGCATGAAACAAGCCAGTATCAAGAACAGTGGAAACTGGGGTAGAGTTGTACATAGGAATCCTTTTCTTTTGCTACTTGGATTGATGCATCAAGAAAAATGGGAATCTGACCAGCATGGCAGTGCTGCGAGTGCAGCAGAAATAAGCATGGCCATGGTACTGTAAATCAGCACAGTGGGTAATAATCTGTGGAAGTACTTAGGCTTTCTTCTTGGGGTGGTACCTGAGAGCAGAGGTGGAAAACCTGGAAAGAAAAATAACGAAAAGAAGCTCTGGAATGAGATGGCTTTTTCCTTTCCTTAGGGAATTTTGTATAGGACCAATTCTGTATTCAAGCATGGTTGTGGTCTGAACGGCACCAGGGAATGTAGCCAGTTTACATATTTTAGGGCTGAATTTGAACTTTATGCTGTTAACTTTTATGTCTTCTGACCAAATTTGCATGATATGCTAAACTATACTTCTTTAAGCAAGCTGAAACTTCACTTCCAGTAATCCTTAAATGTGTACTTTCTAAGCAGAGCATTAGTTCTGCTGCACCACACACATCTGTATGACTGATGAACAAAGTATGAAGTAGGAGAAAGAAGACAGCACTTCTTTGGTCTCATTGCTTGTGCTAGTGGTTTTAAGATTAAAACTCAGCCTTTTGTTTTTTACTTGATTTATTTATTAATCTAATTATTAATCCAAGTGGCATTTTTTGTTGCTGAGAAGACAATGCCAGTCAATTATTGGAGATTGTTTCTGGATTATATTCCCCCTCTGCTCTTTCTGTTAAACAGATTTTCTAAAGGGCATGTCTGTAACTCAGATAATTTGTATTCAAGCATAAATCTGTACCAAAAGTGTGAAAGTTCAGTGAGGAAGGTATTCTTTCACTTTTTTGTCAACAAGTAGGCAAGTAAAGTACATTGCCTGCTATGGCATAACATGCTGAGGGAGCCGTATGTGCTAGTAATGGCATACTGAGTCCTGCACACTGCCTTGTACTGTAATGCTAGCAACAAGCATCCTGCATTCCTAATGCAGGCAAAGCTTCTCAGCAAGGTAAGGAAAGCAAGAGCTAGCTAAATATGAGCAGTTTACAGGCTAGTGCAGAAAAGCTCTGAGTAGATGTAGGTCAGGCAGAAATGGTAGGTATCTGTCTCACTAAGCTGCTAAGAGGTTTTGGCATGTATAGGAACCAGACCACTTGTTGTGTGTCACAGCAGGTCCATTGCTTTCCAGCATCCCTGAAGGAAAACAGAATTTAACTCTCAAACCCCCTTGTGACCAGTGGTCTCAGCAGAGAGGCCAGACTGATCTACCTAGAAACCAGAATGCCAAGGCACAAAAAGAGAAGGTGAAAAAGACTTATTTTCATACATAGGTCTAGGCTAAGTGCACATGAAAGCACATTGTCCCAAACAAGAAATGCTTTCATGACCCTAAAGAGCTGTATGGGACCCCCACTGGCATTGCTTTTCCAGGGACTAAGTGGGGCAAGTCAGAAGCTGATGACTTTAATTTTGTCAAGTTACTATGGCAAGACTATAGGATTCATACTTGAATAGACTCAGGGAATATGGTATGGCAGAGTAAAATAGACCACCACAGAAAACTAAAGTGGCCTCAGGTCTCCAGCTGACTTCAAATTAAACAAAACCAATTTCCTTATCCTTAGGATAAAATATTTAGACCTAAATCCCCTCATCCCAGCTGGAGAGCACTTCTGTAGCTGTATGGAATAAATGGGCTGACCACAGAACTATACTAACCAGCAGTTACATATCTGCATCACCAATAATGCCTTTGGAAACAGTTCTCTCTGCAGCCAGACTAAATTAATCTACCCCTGGTTCCCTTTGTTGTCAGTTTTTAGTGGTTGCAGACACCTTGCAGTCTTTGTCTGCCAGGAAAACTGAGACAGAGAATACAAATAACTTCTCCAATAGCCACAAGATAGCAGGGAATTCAGTCTTCATCTCTGGAGTTCAAAATAGTATCCTTACCGCTGGACAATTCTTTCTCTTTAGACTCTCTGGTTGCTAGACTTCATTTCACTACTTTGAGGATGACCAAACACTGAAAAAAGCTTCCTGGATAGATGTGGGGTCTCCATCCTTGGAGATATTCAAAACCCAGCTGGACACAGTCCTAAGCAGCCTGCTGTGGTTGATCCTGCTCTGAGCAGGGCAGGGACACACCTCATCCATTCTTTGATTCTGCAATTAATTTCTCTACAATGCCTCAAAAGATCTGGAAAGGAGTATCTTGAGGGTCTGTCTGGCAGGTCTACTGCCTACACTCCAGTGTTCTACACTCCAGTACTGTCAGTGCGCACACACACCCCCACCCCCACTAGTAGTCTGGCACACTCAACACTGAAATGCTCACTCAGGTTGACTCTTTTGCAATAGGAATGAGGAAATTTCTAAAGTAAACATGCTGTGATTTGTTAATGAATTGTGTAACTTCCACTTCATTGCCGGTAAAGTAGGTTTCTTTAAAAAACAATGATGTCATCAGGTTCTCTTTGCAGATTGGTTGGCTATATTAAGAAACATTGACCTATTCCTTTAAATACTGTGGTCATCATGATGGTCTTTGAACAGTGGTGGCAAGTTCTCTCTGCAGGGGAACCAGTGACCTAAGGAAGCTGAGGCGGCAACAATATTAGAAGAAACCAATCTAATACTGAACATCAAGAAAGACAGTTGATGTTGAAAATTACTATCCTGTAAGTCTAACAAACTTTTATCTCGTATAAATTAACCATGAATATACAAAGAGAACACTCTGAACTCCTACATGACAAGAGATCTAGGAGCAAAAGCAGCATGCATGGGCTTACACAGGATAGCTATTGCCATTGATAGAATTCCACTAGCAGACAATGGCAGGAAAAAATGTAGTCAATAAAACTGATTTGGATAGTTGTTCGGTACAGTGCTTTATACTCCACCTCACTCACAAAATTAAGTCATTCAATCTAGAAAATGAAATCTGTTATGGACTGAACACCAACCATAAAAAAACGTCTGAGATGATAAAACAGAAATATAGGGCACTGCAGGAGTCTTGGTTACATACAGACTTGGTTTATACCTTCATTTTTTGATGTATGATAATAGTCAAGAGCAAGGTACTCACGATTTCAGAAGTTTCTGATATCAGAGAAATTAAAAGGGGAAAAAAATAGAAAGCAAAGGTAACCCAGGGGTACTGAGACAAAAAAGGAGGTAAGGGGAAGAGTTCTAAACTAATGGGTTTTCTCTCTTTTCCTTCTACCCTGCACAAAAACTAAAAAAAAAAAAAAAAAAAAAAAAAAACCAAACCAAAAAAAACCCAAACCAAAAAACAAAACAACAAAAAAAAACCATCAGCATGCACATAATCCATTATGGTAATCCGTTTTGTACTTTATCTTGGTTTTTAAGGAATGGCTGCTCTTAGAAAAAATCTAACTATAGCTGGATATGATCGCTGTTGTAAGACATGCCTCCTCTTTGCTCTGTGTCACAGCTTCCCAAGCCCTATGAGCCAACTCTGTTTGATGCTTACATCACTGACACAGAGGTAGATGGGAAAGAGATGGAACTAATTCTCTTTGATGTGGCAGGGAAGAATAAAGTCAATTACTGAAATCTCTGCTCAGTGTTCTACAAGGACACCGATGTTATTTTAATATGGTCCTCCGTGGACCTGACTCCCAGCAACACATGCTCTATTTTGGGGTTCCAGAAATCAAAGTGTTCTGCCCACAGTACCTATTATTCTGGTGGCTACCAAGACTGAACTACGGAGTGGTGAGGGCGTTAAAAAGAAACTAACTACTCCAGGGAACAAGCCAATTAACACTACAGAAGGAAAAGCTTTAGCTGCCAGCATTGGGGCATATGCTTACCTGGAGTGTTCTGCCAAGATAAAAGAAGGTGTTGATACAGCCCTGGAGATTATTAGTCAATGTGCATTAAATGAGAAAAGGAGGAGAAAGAGGCACTACAGGCACTGCCAAATTTTGTAAGAGGACTGAACATGATTTTGTTGCTGGATTTCATCAGGTGGCAAGGTAAGTAGATGTCTTTGTTGCCATTGTATGGGTGCTATAAGGCCTGCTTTTATGTTATAGGATAAAAAAAATCCCTGGTATCTGCAAACTGTCATACTGGAAAAGCTGGATTTGTTTCCTTCTCCACCTCCAAAACAGACTGAAAAGCACAATTCCAGTTTTGAGCTGAGTACTGGTCTTGAGAAATGGGAATGGCCAAGTTACAGTTCTCCACAGAGGTTTTTTGATGAGGGGAGATATACATGGACTGGGACAGGAACCTACAACAGCACTGTCACTACTGGGGCAAGCACAAGAACATGTCATTGAGTGAATCTACTCCCAGCTTCCTGGTAGCAAGGCTTAGTGGCAAGCAGCTGTGCTGACAAGGTTTCCTAGTATGCACTGCCTTCCCAGTGCTTCCTTGAAGGATGTCCTCGGGGAAGGGTGTCACCACATCCATATCCAATAGTCTGCAATGCCAACAGCAGTGGGTTCCTGACTGGCAGAACAGGTCTGACTTCCTCTAGATTTCATTCATAGAGCTGGCCTGGGCCTGGTTCCATAAATGCATCAGAAATGCAATGTATAGCATAGTGTACAATGAATGCAGTGCTATCTCCGCCTCTTCTTCAGGCACAGGTAAATAAACCGGGGTAAAACATCCTGGATCTGGGGTAGAATAATCCAGTTCTTGATAGAATTGCTACCTTAAAAGTAGATAAGTAAAAAGACCAGACTTCAGTTTCTAAACCTCTTTGTCCTTATGGTCTGAATGTATCTTAATTCTTTCTGTCTTTCTTTAGCACTCGCAGGCAGAAGACATTAAGCGAAAGGAGTGCCAACAACCATGCTTTCAGCTTTGTAAGTCATTAACAATCCGGAAAGAGTCTGAGACATGCTGTCAACCTAAGCAAAAAATCTCAGAAAAGCACAGAGATGGACCAAAATGGAAAGGCTTTGGGTACATCTCCAGACTCCTCCCTTCTGTGAACACCGATTGCTGGCAGCCCGAGGAACTGAGTTACGGACTGAGATTAACAGCACAAGTCTGAAAGGAGGCTGTGACTGCAGGATTTGAAGGCACATGCTGTAACACAGTAAGCGGACAGAGAAACATTTTAAGGTGAATCCCTCCTGATCCTGAGGTAAAGGTATGGGGTTGATTGGTCATAACTGTCACAAACTAGGAGAAGAAGTAAGTCTATCACTTTTCTTTTGCTGAGTTCCTCAGTGTTGGTTTCATCACTCTGGAAGCTTGGTTACAGTTTCCCAGGGGGAAACAAAATGAGAATAAACACAAATATCTGAACTGTTTACGCCACCTGAAGCTGTACACTTAGCAAACTATCTTGTCCAGGTGAGACACCTAGAAAAATATGCACTTAAGATTTTTTTCTTCCCCATTCTTCCCATCAGTATTTGTCTGTTGATGGTATCATGGGTAGAAATACTGGGGCTGGCCAAGTATTCATTCTTGAGTGGGTTGCTGTTTTCCTTCTGTACTACTTTTTAGTAGCAGTTTTGAAGTCCACAATCACACTACGGTACAATAACAAATGCTTCAAGGATGACCCTTCACATTTCCAAAAATACCTTCCTCCCAAGGATCTCTGAGCACTTTTCAATGTGAATTACCAGCCCACCTCTTGGTTATAAGTAGGTGTTATTTCCGTTTTCAAAACTGAGAAACTTAAAACTGCTGCCTAAAGTAACTGTGAACCATCTACTGCTTGGACCTTTCTTTTTCTTGACTTGTTTTCCATGCCTTTCCCCCTTTGCCTCCTGGACCATTCCTAACCTCAATTTCTTCTCCGCTCTGTCTACAATAATTCCCTAGATACAATCTGATATCATACCAAAACTTTAAAACTCTTCTTCCCATGCAACTTGTATGTGAGTGTATGCTGTGCATAAGTGCTCTCCTGATTCAGGCGGTAACATACATTAGTGCATTTCAAAGAACTGTATTTATGTATATAAGTTCAAATTGTTATTTCCATTCTATATGTGTATGTGTGGGTGGAGAGGATTAGACTGCAGATCAGTTAAGGAACGCAGGTGTCTCAGGTGCCTCTGATGTGGGGTATTGAGTTGGAGAGGGGCACTTTTGCAAAGATGCTGAGCAGCTGAGCCGTAAGCACTTCCTTCTCCCACTACTTGAAAAGTTCAGACCACTTTGGTGAATCTGAGCTTACACTGCCTGTTGCTTAGTAGGACACTGGTCAGTATATTGACCGGTGTGTGTTTTCAACCTAAATAAACAAGTATTTTTCTCCAGAAGGGTGCTTTGTTCAAGATAAGGGTAACTGGTTTCACTCCCAGTATTCACCATATGTATCTCTGGACTAAACTGTTGTTATACTGATCTTAGTTTCCATTTCTTAACATTAAACTTTCTATTGTTTCTATGTGAAATAAAAAGTTGGCAACCTGCTTCCACTGCATGCTCCTCTGCGTTTGGAAAAGAGAAATCCGTGGGAGGTTTTTCGTCATCCTTTCACTAAAGGTGTATAAATTCTCTTTTTGCCACTTTTGTCAAAAAAATCCAAATACTCTTCCTCTTTATCTGTCTCAAAGCACTTTTGCAAGAACAGAGTAGTATGCAGCTGTTCAAGAAATCTGTTGGGCAGTCATCCATATTTTAGGGCATCTGGCTTCCCAGAGAAATCCGCAGACTGGATAGTTTCCTTTTTTTTTATTTTAGCATTGGCCTACAATTCAGAAAGAAGGGGATATAGCTTGGTAGTCAGTATATTAGCCTAAGACATTCATATCTGGGGTTGCCTCTCTATTCTACCACAAGCTATGGTCTGTATGACGGTACAGAAGAGACTGTGCATGTCTGCGCTGCAAAGCAACTGGAGGGAAGCAGGGGAGCAGTCCCGCCATAGCAGCACAGAGCTTGACGAGCACTAGTTCATCCTTTACATGTGTCTTCAGGAGCCTCTGCAGCCTGCAACGCAGATACACCCTCTAGAAGATGTTAGGCTTCCTACCCCGAGGGGTGCCTGGGATGGCGGTTGTACTGATGCATGCGAAGAACTCAGCTGTTAGCCATGGGAGAGCTAGAAAGTCTGTATGAGACTGATGCTGGGAAAGTGATACATGCCCATATCTTAGACCTGGAACAAAAATCAATAGTGAGGAATCCATATAGAAGCAAACTGCCAGCAGTCAATCCGCAGGCTAGACTTGAGCCAGAAGTGCTATCTAATGCAAGTCTTTTTTCCAGTGTTGGAGGGGAGAGGAGAGGAGGGGAGGGGAGGGGAGGGGAGAAGAGGGAGAAGGAGAGGGAGAGGGAGAAGAAAGGAAAGGAAAATCACAGACGTATTTATTGACCTTTTTTAAAAAAAATGTGAATTTAAATACGAAATATGAGTTTTTATTAAGGAAAATAAAAAGTAAAGGAAAGTAGTACTGTGGAAGAGAAGACGGAAATTAACTGAATATTCATGTATCATTCAACAGCACCATTTCTAAGATGAAATACAGTGTTTACTCCCCACCACAACAGTTTAAGACAGATGTGCAATTGAAACACCAGGGGAATGTATACAAGATTAGGTGAATATGATGATATGCACTGCAATTAAATAAGAGCTTCTTTGTGGTTTCAATGAAGTAAATATGTAAATATATCATATTAATGTCTTTCAGTATAAATACAGAGAAAGGATGAAAATCAGTATATAACGATAATAAGGCAATATGTGAGAGCAATTCTCCATTTTCTCTGCAAAGACAGTTTATGTATTTCATACAACAGTGGTGTAGTAGCATGCCTAAGAATGTTGTCAAGAAAAGGTTTGAAGACAAGCTGACTTTGTTGAGAAAAAAACAGTCAACTGGACAGTCATGTCTTCAAATACCTCTTCCAGATCCCATCAGATATAAAATCTTATTTCTCCCTACAAAGCTTTACATTTTGTGATAAGCCACGAAAACCACAACAATCTAGAATGTGTTTTGTACAGAGATTTAGGCAGAAGCTGTAAGCTTCAGTAACATCTACAAAGTGATGTATCAGTAGTGCTTTAGCAAAATCATGCCCCCACAGCACACAGTACAGGGCTTGGGAAAGAGAAGTTTGAAACTAAAGAAAGCCCCATATGTTATTTCCTTTTCATTGCCTGTTTCACAGATAGAGTGGAGAGAGGGCAATATGTCTTGCTTAGCGAGACCATTCTCCATTTTGTATTAGTTTCCTGTGTAAATATGTCTTCCTAGTGGACAATCAGTCTGCGTACTAATTCATCTGTTTACTTAAAATTATCATCAGACAGGAAGCATGCTCTATTTTATGAAAATAGATTCTCTTAGGCTTTTGTCTCAGTTTTCTTCATAATATCTTGCCACTTAATCAAATTAATTTCCTGAAATGTACTGCATCTGTTTTAAATAATTCATCAGCTTAGAGTGTATCTCTGCAATCACTCAGAGAATGACAGACTCATACAAGAGCCTCTAATTTGTTGTTAAGTTTTGGTGGAAACATGGGGCTGGATCATGATATTCCTCCACAACAGCTCAGAGTAGCATATGAAAAGGCAGAAGGACTACAACTTTTTTTTTGCCAAAATTAAATTTTAGGTGTCCCTAAGGCCTTTAAAGCCCTTTTGCTCAGCTTCATCTCTGCTAGTAAACTTGTCCATCATTGAAAGCACCTCCACGCTTGGGTGATGTGTTCACATTTCAATATGCTCAGTTCCCGAACACGTGCTTTATGCCAGCTACTTCCTGTGTCAGGGTGAGACGGTTTGGAGGGGGGGACTTGTCTCAGCACATGCCTTGGGCTCTGCCTGTTGAGGAGACAGACTGGCAAAGGAACATCCAATTCATGAATCACACCAGTGGCTGGTTTCTGAGCAGTTCAATGCCATTGGGAGCGACTTTGTCAGCTCAGGTGTGTCTGAACCAAGACGTGTTGCAAAGTGGATGTGCCTAGATGCTGGGAGCAGAGGATTTAGCTGCCTGTCATCATCCAGCTTTGATTGAGAGGGACTTTGCAAGCCTGAAGGCATTAAAAAGAGCGATCTTCTCCCTTTCAATCCTTTTGCTTGGGCAATAAGATAGTCTTTGCAGATGCTATTCTTGGTTCAAACCCAATTGCTAGTCCAAGCGAACAGGTCACTGTCCCAGATGGCCAAATCCAGTGGCATGGTAGAGGCAAGGCTTCTGCAGCTCCCTGCCCCTAGGTCCAGCTGGCAGTGTGGCTAAGCGTGTATTCCCAGTAGGCATATGAGCATAAACACTCATCTTCAACACATATCTATGTATGTGTGTGGCCAGCAACACAGAAACGTTCACCACACACAAACACAAACAGCACCAAGGGCCTCATCGTGTTCTGCTCTCTGGATGATCAGGATGAAAACCCATTAGTAAAAAATATATATATACTTCTATAGACATGTATACAACGTGGATCCCTCTGGCCACTGGCCAGAGACACTCAGTCTACACAGTAGCTGGCCAGCCCTTAGATCCTCTTCTCTCCAGTTGGCTCTTGCTCAAACAGGTCTCTTAGCTGACTTCCAGACCCCATGATCTCCCCAGTAGCTGGCCAGGACCTTCTGGGCTCTCCAGTAGCTAATGCACAGACATTTGGCACCTCCAGCATCTAGCCCAGGTTTACAGTTGCTTCGATACCTGGCTCCCAAAGCCCCTTACCCTACTCACCAGCTAGTCCAGCTTTACATTCACCAGTGATTCACCCAGAACCCCAAACACTCATGTGCACACAAAGTAGAGAGTCCACCAGAAAACATCTGAATGGAGTTTAATGAGAAGACAGGCCCTGCTGACCAGGTGCAGGGCATGGCCAGACAGACATGCCAACCAGGCAACTCTTTCCATGTCATTGGAGCCTTTTATCTGTTTATTCTGTTTTCCCGCCTATGTTCTTTCCCAAACCACACAGATCCCTCCCTTTCCCCACCCTTGGTTCCTCCCCTAAACATCACATAGTCCTGTGCAATCCCAAGATGCTCCTCCTCTGCATCCCATAATGTGTCCCATACCCTTGAGGCAGTAACTTATTACCCTCAGTCTGTAAGAGCTTCTCCCTTCGGTTTAGGGTGCTGGGTGTCCCCCTGGACCCTGGGCTGAGGCTTCCCTGGGACAGCTCTGGGAGGGGCCACATCGGGGTTTCGTGTCCCCCACTGGGTTATCTGGGTTCCTCCCCGCACCCGGCCTCTGACCTCTGTGTGCCTGTGGTGAGGCTTTAGTCAGGCTCCGCAGCCACTATGGGAAGACACTTTTGGGTTTGCCCACTGTTGCCTGGCCCGCAGTCTCTGCCCATCACTGACAGCTCTTTGCCACCACTTATCCGTGGAAGGAAGTGAAATGTGGCCGTGTTTAAAGCCTTTGGCAGCATAAGTCTAAATAAATATTTATCAGCAGCTAAATGTAGAAGAGAGAGCTAATAAAAATGCATCTTTTGGAAGGCTCCTTGTCCACAGTTTTCTGCAGGATGGTAAATTTAAATTTATGTTGCACTAAAACAGTGCTTTGCTATTTAAAACAATGAATGGGTTGAAGTACATTTCCAGTGACCTGCTGTAAACACACTATATGCTGCATTAGTAGTAAATTGCCAACAGATGATGGTGCTCTGAAATACAATGAAGGTAGCTCAGACTTTTGCTTCTCTTCATCACAGTCTTGTTGGAAAGAGCACACTGGCTTCTTCCCCAACAGCTGGATCTAAAGGTCCACAGAACTCGGTAAGCCCCTGTTGCAGTTGTCAGAGCATCTCCATGGTCCCCTTTGCTAAGCAAATGTTTCAGCCTTGAGCAGGGGCCACAGAGAGAAAGCTGAGGGCTCAGGAATGAGCAGCATCCAACACCCCAAACCCAAGCTTGTTACCTCCCTCTGCAGCTCCCCAGACAGCTGTGTTCCCATTACAAGACAGACTTGGCTTTATAGTTAGACAGGTACAGAAAAGTCTCATGGTAACACCTATCAGGCTTTTACACACATATGGATCAAGAGATGAGATTGTGAAGTCAGCACCATCTTTTTGTTATGTGCTTGTACAGTGCCTAACACGAGGGGCTGAGCCACCCCAGAGGAAAGCAGGGAGCTCCTGGCAGTGGCAGGGCCTCCTGAGGTCCCTTGCTGCTGTCTAGCCACAACCCAAACGCTTTAAGACAAGAGCAAACCATCACGGCTGGTAAACTGTGCTAACCAGAGATCTTCCCAAATTCTCAGTCTGTCAAGAAAAGAGGTTAATACAGTGCCAGCACCAGAATTGCTTCTCTATGTGGTCACACGCCCATTCTCAAAGACCCCTGGGGAGAGGAAGAGCCCAGGGTCAACCCTTACTCAGTGTGACTCATCAGGAAGCCATCTGCCCCATGCAGGACCTGATCTGGCACTCAGTCTACTGTCCTAACTCGGCTACAAATTAGTGTTGAACATAAATGTTATTCATCTCTAATTAATTATTAAGGCAGTATGTAACAACACTCAAGAAAGATCACATTGGTATGTGTCTGGATGCAACACACCCCTCCCTAAATCACACTGAAAGCTGATTTCCCTCCTGCTATATAGCAGATTGCTACAGGCTCAGTGCTGGTACAGAAGGAGAAAATTTGTTAGCCTTCTGGAAAATCAATAGGCTCTTAGAAAACTGGGTTTGGTGGTGTTAATCAACTTGATGGCACCATCTGCCTGTCTGCCGAAGGGCAGCAGGATAACCACCCCGCCGCCCATCACAGGGCCCTGCCATGGGCAGCTACACAGGGACCTGCTCAGTGACTGCAAAGCCCTGGCACTGCCAGGCTTGCACTTCTCATCACAGCTGAAACACTTCCAAACCCAGCTGAAATTGCAGGAGGATCCAGGGACTGGAGTTCAGAGCTCACAGAGGACTCTGCCACACCTCCACCAGGATTTCTACTCCATGGACAGGGGCAGTGCCTCTGTCTGGTGCCCAAAAAGCATCCAAATGCTCAGAGGAAAAGTGGAGGAGTCAAAAATGCTGAAAAAACCCAGCTGCCTGAGGCATCACCAGTGGTGGATGCAGCTCATCCATGCCTCACCAGCATGCAGAGGATGTGAGAAATCCCATGGCAGAGCTCACTGGCTATGGACCATCGCTTGTTGCCATATGGGGCTCTGGTACGAGGCATCGCCAGCTGCCCTGTAAGCCAGGGTCTCCTCCCTCCTAACAGAGCTCAGTGCTTCTCCAGCAGACAAAAGCAAAAAGGTCCTGTGGGAGGACCTTCCCTGCAGGGCCAGGATGGGCTGGAGAGGCTGGGGACAAACCCCAGGGAGGGATGAAGCTGGTGACCTGCTGCAGCATGAACAAAGGAGTGCTGGCCGGGCTTACAGCGGGCATAGCCGCAGCAGAAGTCCTGGCTGCTTCCTCTGGAGGTGTGCTCAAGAGCAACAGCTGCCAGCTGCTGGGATGGTGAAAGGACCCTCACACCAACGCATGCAGCTTCCCCATCCATCTGCTGAGTCTCTGCCTTCCCCCCATGCTGACCGGCATCACACGGGACTTGCAGAAAGCCGAGCTGACTCCAATGAGCTGTAGGGAAATGGGCAGAAGCACACGGCAGTGCCTGGCTTCTTCCTGCTCAGTATTAATCAGTGCTTTTCTGCATCACAGACATGGTTTTGTCTGTGGGATATCAACTATGAGATTCAGAAATTAATTCAGCTTGGGAGCTTTGGATGACTCAGACTGCTATGAAAACACCCCAGGGCAAAAATGTGATGTAGAGCAAATTCACCCTAGGGGTATCTCTCAATGGACTTTAACCAAGGATAAATCTGATTTGCAGAACCGAAGCATATTTTATTTACTCTTTCTAAGTAGCATTTTAAATTGAAATATTCAAATAGACAATCAAGAGGTTTTTAATGGGTTGCACTTATTGAAAGAGAGTTTGATTTAAATTCCTCAACCTCAGAGTCCCAGGCAGATTTCTCCCCCCAATTGAATTGTCTGCTGCATTTCTCTATTGCACTAATTATGAAGATCTGAATTCACAAAATAAAAAGGCAAGATGACACAGCACTGATATTAGTTTGCCTGCAACACACCCAGTAATCCTGCTGGAAGATGTCTGGAGGTCTCAGTGGAAAAGCAGGATGCAGTAGTCATATGTGCTTTTAGGAGTTTATAAAGACAGAGCTCTTTCTCATGCATCACTGGGCTCCCAAAGATGAGTCTAAGTTATAACAGCCCTTAGGATTCACTTAACTCTGCTGCCAAATGTCTGCCTGGGAGGAAAAAAAATACATTATGGTAGTTGGAAAAATATTGAGGCAAAGGGTTTGAAACACTGAGCCATGTGAATTCCTGCCTTAGCTTTCTCAGTGCAGCAATACTTCATTGCAATCAATAAATGTTTCATCATCATTTCTGGCACAGGGCAGGGAGGCTGTAAGGAGCCCAGGCTCAATTTGTGGCTCCACTCTCCACCCTCTGTGTGCTTTGAAGCATCATTTCAGGTCAATACAGCAGGACTACAGGGTCCAACTGTTGTCTTCACGACAGGCTATGTGGAAGAATCCTGGAATCATAGAATCATAGAACAGTTTGGATTGGAAGGGACCTTTAAAGGTCATTCTAGTCCAACTCCCCTGCAATGAGCAGGGACATCAACTGGATCACGCTGCTCAGAGCCCCAGCCAACCTAGCCTTTTAACGTTTCCAGGGATAGGGTATCTACAACCTCTCTTGGCAACATGTTCCAGTACCTCACCACCCTCACTGTAAAAAATGTCTTCCTTATATCTAATCTGAATCTACCCTCTTTTAGTTTAAAACCATTTCCCCTTGTCCTACTGCTGCAGGTCCTGCTAAAAAGTCTGTCTCCGTCTTTCTTATAAGCCCCCTCTAAGTATTGAAAGACCACGATAAGGTGTCCCTGTAGCCTTCTCTTCTCCAGGCTGAACAACTCCAACTCTCTCAGCCTGCCTTCATAGGAGAGGTGCTTCAGCCCCTCTAATCACCTTCATGGCCCTCCTATGGACTTGCTCCAACAGGTCCATGTCCCTCTTATGTCGGGGGCCCCAGAGCTGAATGCAGCACTCCAGGTGGGGTCTCATGAGAGAGGAGTAGATCAGGAGAATCATCTCCCTCGACCTGCTGGTCACGCTTCTTTTGATGTAGCCCAGGATTTGGTTGGCTTTATGAAGTGGGGTGAGGGGCTGGTGGGGGGTCTGGGGCAGCTCAAGAGGATCAGCCCTCCACTCCTTGGGCATGAGGGATGACAGGCAGCAAGCTGCGGCAGTGGAGGGGAGCAGACTATTTTGGCCATACCTTCCCCCCTTGGGAAGCCGATGCTGATGGCTGGGACCTGGATGGAAGCCAGGCAGCCATACATCATGAGAGAAACCCTGACAGTAGAATCTGGGGAAAGAACTGGGAAAATTCCTTCCGAAAGAAAAGCTTTGTGCTGGAGGACACATCTGGATCCCATTTGCTCTCCGTTGTCTCTGGCGATACATCAGACTGTTCTAAAGCTCCCCCCAACCCACGCAGCCTGTCAGAGTCAGGGATCTGGATCTGGCTGCATTTTCATAGACTAAAGTCTGGGACAGGACCATGGGCTGAAACTCACTTGGGGGAAGGAGTTCAGAGAGACATGTGTGTCCCTCAGAGCTGCACTGGCCTTTGGGAGAAGTTCAGCAGTAAGTGAGGGGCAGTTTGGCTACATCTGCCCCCAAAATGGCACTGCTTCAACAGAGGGGTGATTTGAAGGTTTTGTGAGTAAAATGATGCAGGTTTTATATCAGGTTTGATTTTCTTGCATTACTAGTGGCTGTGCCTGTTCCACCCTTACACTTCCCAGCCAAGGCTAACACGGTGCATGGCTGTGCCGCAGGAACCAGACCAGGTGTCACAGGGTACAACACAAACCATCAGGCCAGGCTCCTGCAGGAAACCAAGGGATGCACAGTGTTCCACTGATCTGCAGAGAAACACTGAGCTTGTGTGTGCGCTGCAGTGCCAAGCACAGGATTCTCTGTGGCTCAGCAGGAGCACTTGAGGGACAGTGACATCCTCCCACCAAGAAATGACAGAATGGTTCAGGTCACCTAAGCAGACCCCCACTCTCAGCACCTGTCCCTGGCAGCCTCCACCATCCACCTGGGGAGCTCAGTAGCAAAAAAACAGGGCTATAGGATTGGAGGGAGAGGATAGACCAGAAGGTCCATGTGGACATCCCCAGGGGGCCTCTTTAGTTTCATAGCGGAGAGAAGAAGTGAGATTTCCACCCCTGAAGCAGCAGATCACTCCAGCACCAGTCCAGGACAGTCTGCTCCCTGTATCATTGCTTTGGGGACTGCAGGCACTTTGGGGCACAACTGCCATCACGGTGCCTGGCTTTTCATGCAGGGGCTTCAGCCTCAAGTACCATCTCTAGCTACTGCTTGCCAAGCACATAACTAATCCTACTAAGCAACGCAATGCTGGGTGGGAAAGTGTCTGTTTTCTTTGATTCATAATACAAAGATGCAAAAAAACTACATCTCATTTGTACACCGAGTTAATCTTCCCCCTTTCCTCCACTCCTTCACCTTGGTTTCCACCAAATATATTTTATCCTTCTATTTGGTAGCTCCAAATCCGAGGCCTCCCCAGCTGATGACATTGTAGGCTGTGGAGCTGTCCCTGTTGCAACAGACTTCTGACTGTTCCATCTCTTGGTCTGCCTCTCCCAGTAACTCCAAAATGCTGTCCAGGTTTGCCCCTTTAGTCTGTTCTCATTTCTCCCTTCCTCTCCTGACCATTTCTCTGGGACATGCATTCAGCACCAGGCAAAATCCCTGTGGTTTTTTTTCAATAAATGTCAGGACAGAACCCAAGTCTAAGCCAAAGGCACCCACACAGAATGCTGAGATAGTGTTCTGGACGGCTTGGATCCTCCCACGGAAAGGATGCTCAGCATCCTGGGGGCAACATAGCTCCCAGGGCAGTGGCTTGAGTAAAGCCAGATAATGCATCATAACCCTGGAGAATTCACTGCTTGGAGTAGTAACAAAGGAACAGCATCATTACCAGGTTGAAGTAACCTGATAATATCCAAAGTGCTTTTAGCAAATTAATTAGCTATAGCTAATGCCTTCCATGGCTGGCTCGCTACAGCTGCCTGGGACATTTTCAGAGCAGGCAGCCAAATTTTTTTCCCTTTCTGCATTTTATTTTCTATGTCCTCTTAAAAAGAAAGGTCTATCATTCTTACATGTAATCTTTGCTTTGCAAGCTTTATGACATGGGTTACATATCTCTATTTCTGCTTGAAGCTGCACCAATACAAGACATCTCTGTGGCTGCTGACATGTCATGAGCATGGATCCAGGTGTTCACTACAGGAGAGGCAGAGGAGGGTGATATGTCCTTGTGGACAAGCTGAGCTGGTGGACCAATAACTGTTTTTCTTCTGCCCCAGGAGGAATACACTTCCCTGCTGTCCTACCTGAGGGAATGCTGGAAAGGGAAAACTGAGTTTGTTTGCCCGTCCCACCTCTTCTAAGAAAATGCTCCTGGAGGAAACACTGTCCCACAAAGCATTTCCATGGGTCACGCTTTGTATGTGTGATCTGAAGTGTGTTGAACTGCATAGTAGTTGGGGCTCCAGGACATATACTGCATCCACTGAAAACACAAGCGTTTTTCTTCTGCATAGTTCAGACTTTATATGGTGCAGTCATGCTGAGATGGTCTCTGGCAAAAGGTTTCATTTTTGAGAGGGTTTCTGCATATGTACAGTACCTAGCAAAATGGAGGTCCTGATTCACAGCTACAGCTTCTGTGTTATGGACCAACCTATCATAAAATAATGCTAACTTTCTTCCACCAAAGCACTGAGCAATGGAAAAACTACATCTAATTGACCCTTGGCCATTAGGCCACGTGCACTCTGTTTGCACTCATCTTGGACAGTGAAATGAAAGTCAGATTCACTTTGTGCTCAGTTACACAACTCAAGTCTTGAGTTTTACCCTGTGGGTTTCCAGCAAGCCTTGTGCTCAGCTGGGCAAGGTCCTGCACGCTCCGGGAGGCGCCTCCTGCTTTCCAAACAGCTTTGATCTCACGACAAGACAAAGAGACGGGGGTTTTAAAGTGTGCTACAAAACTACCTCTGGGCTTATCCAGCTCCAGCACAAAAGCATTTCATCTGGATTTCCAGCATGGCAGGGGAATGGTTATGTTTCAAATACAGCCATGAATAATTCAGTTCTCATGAATCTGCCTGACTTCATAGGACTTGTGCTGATTTGAGCCTGATAAACTGTCATCCTTTCTAACCGGCACTGCTTTAAGCAAAAAAGCAATGGCCCTTAGGAGAATCTCCTGCCCCGGGGCAGGGAGAGGTTGCTGCCGGGCACTAGTTGCAGCCCTGGAGAGGTCTCCCTGATGATGTTCACCGGGCGGCTCTGGTGGGTGCAGGACCACGCGTGCCTGGGGCACAGCGAGGGGCTCACAGGTGCAGGGACCAGGAGGACCTGCTGAGGAGGGCAGGACCTGTTCCCCCTCCCACTTCCAGCTACAGGATCCTCCTTTTCCCTTGTGCAAGAGCTGGCCTTTGTATGACCAGGAGCAAAGCTGATTGATCTCATTCACTTGCACTCAAAATTAGGTTTTCTGCTGTTTCAGCGGATCGCCCCGTGCGGGGGTAGCAGAGAGCGGGCCCTGGGGGAGCAGTGGGCTGCACGGGGGCTGCGCGGGGGCTGCCTGCCGGTGCACCACGGAGCCACCTCGGCCTGCGAGCTGAGCCCTTCATCCGGGGGCTGCCACCGCCACCTGCCGGCGCCCAGCTCCTCTGCAAAATCCTGTTTCCTCTGCAAAATTCTACCTATTTCCTCCCCGAATTCCTACCTATCTCCTCTGAAAAATCCTACCCAGATCCTCTGCAGAGTCCTATTTCCTCTGCAAAATCCTATTTTCACTGCAAAATCCTATTTCCTCTGCAAAATTCTACCTATTTCCTCTCCGAATTCCTACCTATCTCCTCTGAAAAATCCTACCCAGATCCTCTGCAGAATCCCCTCCATGGCCTGGAGCTGCTCGACTGATGCCCTCAGCTCCAATAGCCGCCTGTTGTTAGTGGGATACTCACCCATGCCTTGGGGACAACAGCATGGGGGACTGCTCACCCACATGTCTGAGCTAAGGAAGCTGAGGTTTGAGCTGAGGTTTCAGTGCCCACCCTGCCCACCGCCTTCCCTGTCAGCCTCACCTGTACCACAGTCAGGTCTCCTGAGAATAGTACTTTAAGTGTTGCCAGGGACCTTTTGCACTGCACATCTAAGGAATGGTGTTTTTTGAACAAAGTAATTAAATGAGAGCGGAAAAACAGGCAGGGGGTTGCTGGGCAGGTTGGCAGCACAGCCCTCGGGGCAGGAGAGGCAGGAAGTCTCGCTGCTGAGGGAGACTGGGGTGAGATAACCCATTAGGAAGTTGGTGAAGACTGCAGGGGATTTTTAAGGACCATCTCTGACCCCACAGTGGCTTTGAGTTCAGGCAGCACCAAGGGGATGAAAAATCACCATATGCTTCTTCACCCACAGTCATGCTCGTGCCTGGTGCGTGGGGAGCTGAATACAAACCCCCAGCAGGATTCAGTATAAACTTTTCTGCTCAATTCAAGGGGCACAGCTGTCTGCCTCTCTGTGGGCATCAGGGATTCCAGGGACCCCAATCCTTGGGATATTTTGCAGCGTCACCTGGACACGTTCAAATACATGCTTCACATCCAACCTCCTTTGCACTTTCTTGCTGTGCATGAGACACGGCTCCTGCCTGCAAGGTGCTCACATGGCCCTGCTGGACTGGCATCCACCCGAGGACACCGAAGCGGTGGCTTAGCTGGTATGACTTACAGGAGTGGCCCTTCAGCCAGAAAAAAACCCTGCATATTTTCTGCAGTCTGTACACACTTAATATAGGTTAGAGGTAAAAGGGGTGCTTGGCCTAGGTAGAAAAGGACTATTGGCATCTCTTGACCTTCTGCTTCCTATTCAGTCAGATGATTTCCTTTTACTTACGAACTTGAATGAACTAAGCTTCACAACAGCTCATCAAGGCTAAAGTCTCATTAGTCTCCTTTTACACAGGGTGAGATGCGAGTGGAAAGCTAAGCATGCAGAGCCCAGGAGTATGGTCACATCAAAGGAAGGAGGACAGCAGGACCAATATTCTGAGAGATCCCTGGGGCAGCTCTGGATGCCTAATTCAGGAACTGCGAGCAGTGAGGCTGTGGTGCTGCCCCTTGTGCCAGGGCTCATACCTTCTGCTGAAAATATGTGTTTGTTCTGGAGCTGCCTCTTCAGAGGAATTGTGACCTGTTCATGAAGTATGGAAACCACAGGCTGAGCAATGGGAAAAGGCAAAATACTAAACTGTTGCTCTATTTTGTCCATTGATGACACAGATGTGCTGTGGAAAAAATAGATTACAAACTAAAAGATAAGCCCAAAATGTACAAACAGAAAGGAAAGAGATTAACGTTGAACAAACAACTTTTATTCTGGCACTTTTGAACTTCTGGGCATGTGTCTTTGCTGCTCAGGTGTTGCCCGTGTCTGGATTTCACATAGGTAATTCAGGCACACAAGCCAAGACTCACACATACAGGAATTTGCTTTCAATCTACTTCTCATTTTCCCTTTTCCCAGCTCCCCCGTTGGCTGTCATATCACCGCATGAAAACCAGGGCATAGTCCATGAAATTAAACAATAAGAATTAATGACCAACCTTTAGAAGAAAGAGATGATCATTTATCTGCCAGACACTCAAGCCATAGGGTTCGCTGCCTCTGAGGACAAATCTGACATGGTAGCTTGATTCTAAAAACAGATGGGCTATTTCACTACCCTCCTAGCCTCACTGCTAATTCACAAACCTAAGACCACCCTTTTATTGTATGACTCTGAGACTACATAGTGTTTTAGCAAAAATCATTCCTTTGTGAGAAATGAGTCACATACACAAAGACCCTGATGATACTTGACTAGCTAGTCAATAAATGATAAAGTGCAAGATATAGATCCCTCTAAACTGCTAGACTGAGTCATCCTGACAGGTAGATTTATCACAGCCTATCCAAAGTTGCTAATACTAGCACCAGCTGTATAAAATGAGGGTTTGACATGGCCTTCCACTGAGTCAGCTGAAACTCTTAGAAGTGTGCACCTTTACGTAGAAGCTACAGCTACATCAGTGACTTGATATCTGGTCACCATCTGGTAACAAGTACCACAACAGTTGAACCTGGAGCCAATGTTGTTCAGTGTCTTCATGGGCAACCTGGATGATGTGATAAAATGTGCTTTCAGCAAATTTGCAGGTGGTAATAAATTAGGGGGAGAAGCTGACATGCCAAATGGTGGAGCTTCGATCCAAAGGCACCCAGAGAAACCCGAGGACTGGGCTGGCAGATGCATCCTGCAGTTCAGCAATGGGAAGCATTAGTCCTGCATCTGGATGCATCTGTGTGCATCAGCACAGGCTGGGAACCGACTGGCTGAAAGGAGCTGGGGTTACATGTACTGGCCCTACATTAGCAGTACAGTCAGCGGATCAAGGGACATCAGTGTCCCTACAGACTCAACACCTGTGAGGGTGCACTTGGAATGTGGCATCCAGTTCTCTGACCCCTGCCAAGTCCAAAAGGGAAGCACAGGAACTGGGGAGGGTCCATCAGAGAGCTCCCAGGGTGGTTAGAGGCCTAGAGCACTTCACCTACATGAAAAAGCTGAGGGAGTTGGGCTTGTTGAGTCTGGCAAAAAGAGGCTGCTCCATAAAGGAGAGTTACAAACATGATGGAGCCAACCTCTTTGGCAGTAGCAGATAGTACAGTGAAGGGCAACAGCCACAAGCTGTGGCTTGAGAGGTTCAGACTGGACTTCAGGAAAATTTTCTTATCAGAAGGGCAGCACAGAGAGATGGTGAGCTCTCCATCCTCGGTGTTTTCCAAGACATGGTGAGACAGAGTCACAGGTGACCTAATCTAAGATGGGGAACAGTCCTGCTCCAAACAGGGCGTTGGACTACAGACCTCCAGAGGTCAATTCCAATGTACACTTTAATGGTCTATGATTCCAAGAGTAGGATGTATTTATCTCATCTCTGAAACTGGAAGCTCTACAATCCCCTTAGCATTGCTGAGAGGGTCCAGTAAGGCCTTGATTACTCCCTATGTCCCAGGAAAGCAGGAGAGACTGAACACCAAACCCTCTGCACTGGCAGAAACTGATACGATAAATTCAGCCAATCCAATCAGGTGAACTGTATTTCTGCAACAGAGGAAAATTAAAATCATTACGGATTCTGTGCTGTCTCACCCAAGGGGAAATTTCTCCTCAGCCACAAATTATGATAATCACTTAAACTTGGGCATATGAGTAAGGCTTATCAGAAAATAACCAAAGGAGGATTTTCTGTAGCTTCTCACACACTGGACCATCCTTGACTGCCCCCAGGCGTAGCCCATCTCTGATGCTTCTGAAGAAGTTGGGAAAAACCCCACTTTGTGCACCAAAGTAAAACTCCAGACTAGTGGTTGCAGGTTGCCAGCTGAAGCATGGGATTCAATTATACTCAGGGTCTTGAGGTGAAGTATAGATCTTATGACTACCTTGATGGCAATGCTGGTAGTCCAGTTTTTCTCAGAGCCCATGAAGGAAGGGGCTAAGCACATGTCACAGGGCTCTGGAGCTTCAGAGACAGACAGGACCAACATGAGCTTACAGTACAACCTGTACACGCCATGGCAACTTTAATGCTCTGCCTGCTGTCATGTTTGTTGCTGTGCTGTAGTAACGAAAAGTAAGGATGTGCTGCCTCTTCCTGAAACTTCTATTTCAAATGTCTAATGAAGGAAAGAGAGATTCTGATTTGCATATGCTGGGTTTGAAAAAGATAAGCAATCATTTTGAAAAATAAGATTATGCACATCCAAGCACCCACACGTGTAGTTAAACCTTCCATCCAATGAGAGATAAGCCTGATGCTGACTGTTTATGTTCATGCAGTAAAAATTTCTATCGAATTGTTTTTCTTGGATGGAAAGCAAACCACCACATCAACTCACTTCATTTTAATGTCCATTTTATTGTAATTATCTTGCCATTCTCTGAGCTTTCAGCATCTTGTTTTGGTACTATAAACACCTGTGCTTGCAAACTCTAGGCAGCATAAAAAGAACATCTTGTTACAATAATATCTATAGAAAATGAGATTGATGCAAAATATAATACTTGCAGCTTTTCAGCTCCCCTTTATCCATACACCAACCAATACCATATAAAGGCTACTTATTCAAAGTGTTAAGTCTTTTTGTGTTCATTATCATTGTTCATATGTCACAGCTGCACAGAAAGAAAGGATGGGTTACATGGTAAGATGCTTGATGAGACCTTGGGAGAGACAGTCACATTTTCCACACATTTCATGTGCAAGCCACTTAACCCTTTCATCTTCTCATCATCTATACTATACCCATAATGTCAAACAGCAGCAATAACTCCTGTTCCACAAGAATTACGTGCAGACAGTATCAACCCTGATTATATTTAGGTACAGAAGGACAGGTGTTTCAAGCCACAAATATCGTGCATGTCTTTAAGCCTTTAAGTTCCCACTTTTTTGATATGGACTGTAGATCTTCAAAAGAGCACAGTCCCATGTGGCTGGTTCCATAAATATGTGTAGGAAACAGCAACTGTTAAAAAAATATATATAATCATAGAGATAGTATTATCCTCATTTTTAGATAAGTAGCTGGGATATAGCTCCTTTGAGAAGCTTGCCTGACATCAGATGAAGAGCCTAGGGCAGTGGTGGGAAGTTAACCTAGAGCTCCTGAGCTCATCAGTCATTTAAGTACACACTCTCTATCAGGGAGGGAAGACAAGGTGGCATTCCAAGAATTTTGCATTGTCATGGGATTCAGGAGGGAAAACTGTTCCTTCATTGGCCTTTGTTGACAACTCCAGTAAGAAGCAGTGGAAGGAAATCCCCCTAAACACTGTTTAAGCTAAGGATTTAGAAGATGAGCAGCAACTGGCCAATTCCATTAGCATACCTAACACTTGGAAAAAAACACTGTTGCATCTGTGTAGCTGCTGGTATCAGCACTCAGAGGAACAGAAGGGGTGGGTGATGTGGCAGAGTTAGATTGTTATCAGATACACAGCTCTGAGATGGGCTGGAAGAGACCTGGAGGATCAAGTGACCCTGTTCCAGGAATGTGGTGTTAGGTACAGGTCTGCAGAAGACCAAGCTGACAAAGTTAACCTGGGTAACATTCGGTACTTTGAGATAAAACAAGACATTTTAGGGACTAACACCTAGACCTTTTTAGCCTATGGCAGGACAGGTCCCATTCAGGAACAACCTGTACAAGTGGAAAGAAAAGTGTGTAATGTCTCTTTCTCCCCTAGAATAAAAGAAAAAGCATTCAGCCTCAGAGTAACGGGAAAACAGCCACTGCAGTGTGTTAGGGGTGTTAGGTGTGGGTGAAAGCACAGCCCCTGACTTTTTTGTGTTGTGCCTTTAGAATCTTGGAAACTGGTGGAAATGGCTGTGGTGGAAAATGTACAAGAACTGAGATCTCACCACCTTCCTGCACACTGACCTCATGGTGAAGAAATTTTCCTGAAGTCCGGCCTGAATACCTCAAGCAACAACTTGTGGCTGTTGTCCCCCACCACCACTACCAAGAAGAGCCTGGCCCTTTGTCTTCACAACTCCCTCTTGAACCCAGCAGGACCCAATGCTGGGTGCAGCATTTCAGGTGTGTCTTCTCCAGTGTTGAGTCCAAAGGGACAGAGCATTTCTTTGATCTGCTGGCCACACTTCTCCAAACGTAGCCTAGTATGTGGTTTCTTTAATTTGCAATGAGAGTATCTTTCTGGCTCATTTGCTGTAGTTTGGGTTTTTTTGCTCACTTTGTCACAAGTGACAAAGACAAATTATTTGTCTTTGGGGGAATTACAGGAAGGTTATCGAGTGACTGTCGCTACTTGAGTGATGTTGCCTGTGTTTGCACTATGACTGGATGGATCCCTGACGACAAGTGCCTTCTCAACTGAGTAAACTACAGAGCTTCAAAGCACTTCTCATCTTCATCAGAAGTTTTTCTACAGGAGATACAGGATGACTTCTGAGACAGAGAAAGGACTGTTGGACTGTGCACCTGGAACTGAAGGAGCAAGGGAAAAGCAAGCTCCCAAAGCAAATACCTGAGTGAAAAAGTTTTTTTTGTTGTGAACACAGTGTATCCATGCTTCATTTACTGGAGGAGCTCTGTGGTCACAGTGGGCAGAACTAGGTGGAAATAATTGAAGGCATTACCAGGAATGGCTTAGGGTCACAGCCTGCTATAGGAATAATATTTCATTTTCAGTCTTTTTTTGCCTGTTGCCTTGAAATATAAGAGCTAAGGGTTTGGTGAACACCTGTTCTTGGGATGGAAAATTCAAAAACATATATTCTTTTGGAACCTGTATGTAATCTACCAAGGCAGAGCTGAAAATGGGAAAAACATGTCCCCAAAATTTTAAGGAAATGTGAGGAGTCATGGCTCTAGTCCCTCTCAGCTAGGCATTTTACTGATGATTTCTTTCTACTCACTCTCCCTTACAGAATATTTTCTAAGCCTTGAAAACCAAGGTGCTGGGATAAACCATGAGGGGCAGGCAGCCATAAGCCAGGAGGGTGTTATCTCAGTTTGCATCCTTAGTGGTTGGAGCAACTTCCAGGAACAACTGGAGATGTAAAGTGACTCTTTGTAAAAAGTGAGAGTGGCGCTTATAGCGAACCAGTGGGAAATAAAGAATGATGCCACTGAAAATGAACAGGACGATGTAGAGGATCTCAATCTGGGGTTGATCAATGATGGGAGCTAACACCAGGTACACAGCTGCTATCAGCACAATTACAGGGATGAGAATTGGGACCTGTGAAAGAAAAAAAATCTGGCGTCAAGACTCACGTAATCATGGGCCACTGTGGGTCTGGACATCCCTGAAACTTTTGCAGGTGAAAACCTGCTGCAACCTGAGGTGTTACCTAGAGATCTCAATTAATCCAGGCATCCTGTTTCTCAGCCCACCCCCACTCCAAGGCTGAACATCCCTTCAAGAGCTACACCATCACCACACACCCTAATCCCTGGTCTTCCCTGCCCTCCTAGACATGAAATTGCAAACTACTGTTCTTAGTGCCAGGTCTGTTCTTGCTCTCCCTACTACCTTGCATCCAAAAGCTGAGCTGTAGATCAAACACACAGCAACGCATACAAATTACATAACTGAACCTTAGCACCCTTGGGCAAAAAAGGTTTATTCATGTGTTGACAACTAGGTGGACAGGCAACTTCAGAGGGTATTTCTGTAAGTCTGGTCAGGAAACATTTAAATTTAAATTTGAGGCCGTTCTCCCTCAAAGGCTAGTGAATGCACAAGAGAAAATGATTTCACAAGGTGAAAAACTGAACATTCAAGCTGGGATTTTCCTTTTTTTTTGCTTTTGTGACCCTTGTCCAACACAAGGGCACTGATATAGACTGAAGGAAATGTTGTTCATGGTTACCTGTGGGGGCAGGGAGAAGACCTGCCGTTGACTTCATCTGTCTTAGTGGGATGCTCTACTCTGCTCTGCTCCCCCCACACCGTGTTCTAACACTTCTGGCAAAATGCTAATAAAAATTATTTTCAAACCAAGGGCAACCTTTCCCTTAAATACAATCCTGCAATACACATACTGATTCTGCAGGACATCAGCCACAGACTGTCAGTTGACCTGGAACCTTTAGGTGTGAGTTGCATCTAGTTAAGGAAAGAGTTAGGCCATCAAGCCAAAGGCTGCAGCAGGCTGACACCCTCACATGCCATCCACAGGCCTGAAGGACATGGGAGTGTTATACAATATATGAAACACTGTTGTAGAAACAGAACTTCTTTTCCTTGAAGCCCATTCTGCCACAAGTTGGGTGAACATCCTCATCCAGCATCCTAATTTCAGGACAGAGCCACAGAAGCCAGCAACTGCAAAACTTAATAGAACACTGTTCTTCATGTTGAGCCCCATAGGACACTTGATATTGTTTTGCACAGCCTGGCAGTGTCGCCCTGTCATCTATATCCTGGAGGAACCCTATGAAAACGGGGCTGTTCCTGTTCATGCATTCTTTTCTGTAAAAATATTTCCCTTTGTTACTGAGGAAGCGCTACAGCTCAACTCACGGCACCGGGGGAAGAACAGGTAACCCCTGATTTCTTTCCAATTAGCTGTTTTACTGGAAACAAACCTGTCCCCTGGCCATCTTAAAAGACTTGGGCCATTCTGGGTGAGTATTTTGTCCTCTGCAAGGTTCTTACACCTGGGCTGCCCTCTGAGGAGTGTGACCAAACTCTGAGACCATAAACAGGTGATTGCATTTTTTATCAGAATCATCCTTCATTTTCCTCTTAAATCTCTTGGAAAAAAAGAGGATATGGTAGATATATTTTCCACACTCAGGGGGCAGAGCATTATTAGCTTATCAAGACAGAATTCAGACTTGACTTATGCCTATATATTCACACTATCTTGCCCCTTGTTGATTTTGCGGAGATAAAACATGAAATTAAAAAACGACCACCACACTAAATCTGTAAGCAACCAGCCCAGTGCTCGCTCTTTCCTCATAATGCTTGTAGTCATTTGGGCAATGTAGGAAAAGGGTTTGAGGGTTTTATGTTATTACTTCACCTTGTAAGATCTTGGCAGTTCTGGTTTCTTGATTTTTAAATACAGGAGGCCAGAAATAGTCATGCCATAGAAAAACCATGCTATAAAACTAGGAGAGAAAAAAAGAAAAAAAAGACAGCATTACATTTGGGGTGAGATCATCCAGGAATGTCAGGCCTGACTTGCAGATCCCAGATGTTCATCTTTCCAATTAAAAAGGAGAATATTGATATAAATTTAGTAGTTCTTCTGTTCATTTCCTTTCCAGCACAAACAATGAGAACTTTAGAATGATCTGAATATTATAGATTTGTTTCAATATGAGGATGAATCACATCCAGTTAAGTATGTAGTGACAGAAGCATTCATGCATTGCAAAGATGCTGGTTCCTAAGCTCTTTTCTTTCTTCCCTTCCTCCCCTCCACAATATTGGTTAGGAAGCAATAGCCCCAGCTCATAAAAAAAACCAAAAAAAACACAATGTAAAAAAACCAGGAGCACGGGGGATGCAAACAGAAACGCAACACATACATACCTGAAAAAGTTCACGATACTGGTGAAGCTTCCTGATACTACCATTATTAAAGACACAGCAGATGTAAACAGCAGAGCAGGGGAGGGCGTGAGGCATCGCACATGAGCCATAGACAGAATGTCTGGCTGAAAGCCAAAGCAAAACAATATACCATCATGTCACACACCCAGACGTACTTACTCATTCCCCTCAGCTGCTGGTGGGAGCTCTGCCTGCAGCCAGAGCCACTCTTGATCATCAAATAAACATAACATAAAAGCAGTTCAGCTCTGAGGAGTGTAAACATGGAAACTCCCCCTCAAGAATATTTTTATTGTTTCTCATTGATTTTATATCAAATATGCTCAGTTTGGGCAGTCAAGATGAGGTTTTCAAACTACTAGTGTGACAGACTAAGGCCAAGTCAAATCAGAGCTTTCCTGGTGATCATCAGGACCTTGTGCATGGTCCCACTATTCTGCTCTCTGTCATGTCCCTCTGGGACTTTACTTCTTTTGGGATGCCTGGAAAATGAGACGAGGAGTACTCCTGAAACAATTATGCAACTAACCACAAAGAAAAACAGGATTTGTTCCAGAACACAGAGAGAATCATTAGCCTCTTTATTGCTTGGTTCATTGGGAAAGTTTAATGAGAAAGGCTTCTCTTTTTCCCTCCCCCCACCCCCCTAATTTCCAACCAAGATATCACGCAAGAACTTCTTCTAGAGCTGAGTGTCTGAGAAATGGCATTAAACGTTCAACTCAACCGATATGGTCAAATTCAGGCCATCTGTGAACTGCTTAGCACAGAGTTGACCACGATAAAGCAGACACCATCATCAGTAACAGAAACTGTGGAACCAGTAACCACCAACCCAGTCATCTCCACCAACCTGGCAACTCATATACATCAAAGATTCCCTCCTATGTACAAGGAGTGGAGCGATATCCTTCACACCTGAGAGCAGAAATGCCAGATGGCGTGGGGAGGAAGGACCAAAGAAGGAGAAAGGTCCAAGAGGAACACAACTTGCCTGCTCAAAACAGAGGACAAATGTAACTCAGCTCAAGCACTAAGAAGGAGAAGCGTGCCTGTGAGTGAGGGGGTCCATACCAGCAGGTGGAATGCAGCAGCAGCCTCAGGAGCTTGTATGGCCAGGTACCAGCAACTGGGGAGACTGGGATTCAGGGGCAGATACTGAGCAGACTGAATGTCTGAGCCCAGCTGCTGGAGGGACCCACATTGTACATATGTATATATCTATATTTCCCACTAACAGAGCCCTGATCAGCCAAAGATGGGAACAAGATGAGGCCCTTGGTGTGGGATGTGCTAGTGTTTGTGTGAGCACTAAGCGTGTCTATATGTAAATCTGTGTGCCCTGCTATCTGTATATGTATATATACAAATATACATGTATGTATGTGTGTATATATATGTTGTGTACTTGTGTTTGTATGTGTGCGCCTATTGGGAATATATGATGAATTTACCGGTTGGACCAGGGAGTATGGAGCTGCAGCAGCCTGACCTCTGCTGGGCTACCAGATTTGGCTCCACCTGACAAAACGAATTAAAAACCCCAGCTAGGGAAGGTGGAAGGCTCAGCATCACCTTGTAATTGCTATGAAGCTTGAAGAGCAGAGACATCCGATGCTACATCTGAACTGGACTACACCACGGGAAGGACGGAACACCCCTGAGACCAGCTTGCGTAGTCTGTATTGCATGCAAAGGCAGTGTGCCAGTGCTGGGCTACCTTCCCAGAGTGAGCAAGGATGCCTTACAGCATGCAAGCATGGCCAGGTTTCCCTTCCCTGGCAGGTGTATTAGCTAGGTCACCACAGAGCCTGTGCCAGGTGCTCCAATACGGCAAGCGGTATTTCAGTTGTTCATTTCAAAGCGGTTCTTAAAATTCAGGTTAGAGGTAATTATGTCTCTTTCCGAAATTACGTGGCTGAAGAAGAAATCCAGGAGACAACATACACATTACATTCAAAAAAGATGGGGAAGAAATTCTTTGAACAAGAAACAAACCCCTAAAGAGCTATCATGCTACAAGCCAGACCCCATTTTTTTGTCCTTACCATATGGCCTTCCCTCGCAGCAATGTAGCACACACGGCCTCCACTAAAGAACGTGCCATTGGATGAACCAAATGTAGACAGTGCCACCGACAGGGAGATGACCCACGCCCAATTGCCCAGGACTTTGTCCCTGAGGTGAAAGAGTTCACACCATAACATCCAGCTCACAGATGTATCAAATACTCATCATAGAACCAGACAGGTTTCTTCCCTCCATTATTCTCACTGAAATTTTTTCCAAAGCCTTTCTAATGATTTAAAGCCTTCTTCCAGTTCCCATATTTAGTCACTGATCCAGAGAAGGCAGCTTTTCTTCCTGCCCAGTGTATATATATCTACATCTGTTGACACTGCAATAGTGTACAAATCTGTCACAACAGGCAAGACCCCATTTTTTGTGTACAGATGCTGTGGCACGAATCCTGGAGATACTGCTATTACAGCAAATAATATTAGCTTGGAAAGCGCAGAAAAACTGTTTCCACCAGACCTGAAGAAATATCCTGCACTATAACCTCTTCCCTAATATGCATAAGAATTTAACCCTTTAATCCCATAATCACTCATTTCTGCTACTCTGTGACTAAGGCTTAAGCCAAAGCAATTGTTTAAATTCCAGGAGTTTGGTTCTACAACATATTCAGACGTTTATGGTTTGCTTTCTCCATAACAGAAGAAGTAGCAGGGTTACAAATAGAGTTTGAGGTAAATATTTGCAAGATGTGATAATCTTCGCACCTGAAAGTGAAGCTTGTCTTCTGGAATGAAGCAGCATGAAGATTATTAATTGAGTAATAAATGCTGGTGTTTGGGGATAACTGTCACATACACATATACACACAAATACACTACTAATCTAATTGGCAAAAATTCCAAATTCAGAAGTTTTTTAGAACACTTTATATTTCCATCTAAATTGTACGTCTTTATGCCCTAAGAACTCTTTTTTAGTATCACCTATCCCAAACATTCAAAAATCAAGAGCTGGGCTTTCTAAAGTCATGGCAGGAGCTTATCTATCACAACAACTTAAAAAATGTAGTTTAGAAGCTTAATACCTGGGTTATGGTCCTTCAGGCTTTGAGTTAAGCTAATTACAATAACCAGAACGAAAATGTTTTCCCTTTTTCAAAATGATGGAATCTGGGTATCTCCTATAATCATGTGACTCCACAACCATAAGGTCTCAAGGGAAAACAACATATATCACAAAAGTAATAGTAAAATCTGTAGCAATTGTGTATTTTTGCTTTTATAAGTTTGGTGCTTTGCTGTTTGGACCCTGAAAATGAACTATGGGCACTACTGTGAGTCACTTCTACCAAGCAAACTGAGATCTGCAGTTGATAAATCACAGACATCAGCAAAACGCTGGGGAGAGTTTCATGAGCTCCTTTGTGGCTGTACCTCTCACCACTGAACAATGTTTCTCTCTGGCAGTTTTCTTATACGGGGAGTAAACATTTAAATGTGATATGTCTTCCTCTGTGGCTTTTTTTATATTCCTCCCACCCTTACTTACTGACCTGAATAGCTACATCTCTTGCTCATGAACCACAGCCGTTACACCCTCCTCAACCAGTGGCCATCCACCTATCCTCCAGGCTTTTGAGTGTCCAGCTTTCTGGCTGCTAGTTCAATGTTTCTTCCTGAATTGCACTCTCAGGGTGAAAAGATTAATCAGGCAGGAAAAGGAGATGTGTTAAAAAGGAGGAAGCTCACAAATAACTTGTTAATCAGGAATGATGGGAAAGGAAGTGCAGAGAAAGTTCATGACACTGCAGCTTAGTGAGGCTTTGTAACCTGCTCAAACAAAGCACTAGACCTTTAAAAGCTCCTATTTATAATGACATTAAAGCTGTTACAGAATGCATCCAGCAAGAGCTCAGTCAGACCTTCAAACGAGATTTTGTGAAATGCACACAGAAGCAAAGTCACTGATGACTTTCTAGGAAGAGGATGAGCAGCAACATAATCTGGATATATTGTGTCACCATTTCTGCCATATGACTCATTTAGGGCTATCACGGATTCTGTGTCTTTGGAAATATTTAGACTAAGGCTGGATGCTCTGGTGGAAGATCATCTGGTTAGGAGTTGATGGTGCCTACATCTCTTATGACAGTCTCTCCCTTCTCTTCCTAAAATCCTTGTCTTGCGGAGAGGTTGTTTAATATCACAAACATTTCAGGCTGACAACAGGTACAAATAGTTTCTTTGCAACTCTGAAAAAACAAATGCCAATTTGAAGATACAATTACCAAAGGCACCCAACTCCTTCTCAAAGGTGGTGTAGAGATCAGTGTCATTTTCCATTTCCCCACAGATGGAGAAACTGAACCAAAAGACTCTGGTCTGATCTAATTCCAGGTGCTGAGTGGACAGCAATCACTCAGTTGGCTCCTGTCTCACTCCCAAACCACTGCCTCTGCATTAGTGGGTGGCATATTGTCCTCTCCACGTTTCTGGAAATATCTAAAATGTGGGGCATCTCCCAGCCCCCAGGTCTGGATATACACCCTTGCTGCATCCTCAGTTTCTGTCCTGAGATGCTCCTGGTGCGCACTTCACTACCTCTTTATGGCCACTTTCCATGGGGAAAAACATGATTTGGAAGGGAGCCACAGGTTTCGAGAGTGAATGGGAAGAGATGTGCTGCAGAGCACCCTGTCTTGGCAGCCTAGGTGAACTTTGGACCCCATGGGCCGAACGGGGCTTGTTAGCCTTGGCCTTCGGTGGGGGCAGGTTGTACAGTGTCCTGAAGGTGACAGAGAGGGGACTGGCAGCACACTTCCCTGCGACACAGCCTGACATGTCTTCCTGGCCTGACCAATGCAGTCCTGCCATTCTCACTGGGAATAGCAGATCCCCTGAAACTCAGGGGAGAACCCGTATTTTACTGGGCTGCAACAGCTGCATTGCCACATGCAGAACTCACCCCCAAGTGACAGCCACAGCTCCTGAAGACAGCAGTTCAGTTGGAGTCATGGCTGCTAAGTAACTCACGTTTACCAGCAAATACAGGCATGTAACCAAAGGAATGGCAAGCATCACAGCTCTGGGAAGGGTCACCTGGAAAGGGATGGCAGGAATGTTAGATGCAGCACATCTATGCCTGCACTGGGCTTTTCTTGTTTTGTCCTTGCCACCACCCACATCTCTCAAACTCCTTTGCTCACTAAGCTTTTCCACAGAACAAGGCTTCAATCCAGATTCACATGACAGTTTTTGTACCAGTGTCCCAAAGACGTCATGCAAACAGTAAGGTTGTACATTTCAAAAGTTAGTCCTGAAAAAAAACCAACAACCTCGAACCAAAAAAACCCACCCAAATCTTATTTTAAAAGATTTTGGTTCATAGCTGCCCAAGATGTCTGTTGCATACTTCTTGATTACTTTAATATTGATTTGTTACTAGCATGTTCTGTCTCCTGGTGTGCTGCATCTTCCCATGAATGTCGCACTGACACGGATGAAGTACCCACGTGTGTTGCATCACATTTAACTCCTCTACAGATTAAATCAAAACAGGGCAGCACAAAGGAGATTTGCTCTAGGAAGGAATTACATATTTCTTTCTAGTGACAGTATGCTGTCTTGGAACACCACAGATCATTTTAAGGCCCAGTAAAATCAACAAGCACTACCTTATGCAGCTGAAAACACTGGAAAAAAGTAGCAGAGCGATCATATAGCAATCATATATATATAAAAACCTGAAATACCAGTTTTTGCATTCCTCATTCCCACCGTAGGACAAGATATAGCAATTCCTTACATTGTTGCCTCCCCCCCGCAAGTGCCCCATGACCCTAGGATCTTTGCTGCCATTTAGGTTAACATTTAACTGTGCACTTTCATTTAATCTGTAAAATCTTGTGTGGAGGGCTGGTAGAAAGCACACTCTGTACACTCTGCACTCACACAGCTCTTTCTAGAAAAGGGTTGTTCACTGCTGTAGTGTCTGATCTGTGAAAATAGGTAATATGGCACAGAGAGGGCTGATGTAAGATGCACATGAGCTGCTTCAGTGCCTATAGCATGGAGAGAACAACGCCAAAGAAGTGGGTGTTGAAAGACAGGGGTCATTCAGAGAGTTAGATTCCCTCTCCAGTGAGGCTTGGCTTGCTCTGAAGTCCCCACTCCATGCCATGAGGAGAGATAAGTGGTTTTTTGATACATACATTATAGATCAAGTCTTTAGGGAGTATGTGGCGTTAAGAAACCTTTATGGATTATAGTTGTGAGTGCTTTTCTGCGTATATCTAGGTATCTATAGTGAGATCCTCTAAACACTAAGACAGAGCTTCATCTCAAAGCATCCAAGTGCTGCCTAATAGCTTTGTTGCCAGTCAAAGGGGTATTTTAGTGCTTTCTTGTCAGTAGGCTGTTAGTTTTGTGTAGGGACTCGGTTTTACCCTTTCTGGACATAGCCTTAAGTGTCTTGCCAAGAAGACAGAACAAATCATGAAGAAAGCTCAGTAGTCTTTCCTCAATGCTTTAAACCCTTCATAGACAGATTCAATCATATTAGCAGCAGGATTAAGTAAGTAAAACTCAGCTCACTCACCTCAGGTTTCTTCAGTTCCTCAGTTACATAGTTCAGGTTGTTCCAGCCATCATAAGACCAAAGTCCCTGGTAAAATGCCACTCCAACTGCCCCAATACCTGCAGTCGTGTTTTGAAAAGCATTTTGAAAACTCTGAGTTTGTCCCTTGGCAAGCAGCACCAATCCGCCTACCACAATCACCAACAAAGCCAATAGTTTGGCAGCTGTAAGAATGTTCATAATCGACGTCGCCAGCCTCACATTGAGACAGTTGATGATAGTTAAAAGCAGGATGCAGGCAGCAGCTGTACATTTGATGACAACCTGCGGAGATGAGCATCCTGGGTAGAACGGTGCAACAGCATATTCAGCAAAGCTCAGACAGACAGCTGCCAAACCAGCTGGTCTCACTAGGATAACAGAAGTGTAGGCAAAAAGGAAAGCAGGAAAAGAACCAAAAATCCTCAAGATGTAAATATATTCACCTCCAGACTCTTTAATTATGGTTCCAAGCTCAGCGTACGACAAGGCTCCGAACATGGCGAGGAGACCACACGCTGCCCAGATAAGCAGGCTGCTGGCAGGGCTTCCCATACGGTATAGCACCTCCTCGGGGGACATAAAGATCCCCGAGCCTATCATGGTACCTGCAATTAATGACACTCCACTAATGAGGCCAACCTCTTGCTTCAATCTTAATTTCTCCTTCCCTTCAGTCAAATCTGTGGATGAATGAGGTGAATCTGTTGTCTTTCTTTTCCTCATTGTGGAAATGTTGTTAGGAGATAATATGGAGCTAGACTGAGGCATTTGAACAAAGACTATCTCAGGCATTTAGCATTAAGTTAATAATTACAAAAGTCATGCTGAACACTGTCAAGAAACACAAACTTACCTTCCGTATTTGCATTCTTTTATTAACCATCTTATCTTCATAATTTATGATGGTTCAGATCCTGCCAACATTGATTACCTTTAAATCTCATTGCAAGCAATGGTAACGGATAGCATTCGGCACCTCAGAATCACTCAGCACTTTACTGGACTGTCCCTCTGGTTACCCCTCCTTTAAATCATGCTTTAAATGGCATCTGAAGTAAGGGTTGAGTAAGCAAAATCCCCAAGCAAATCTGTACTTTATTCTTTGCTTAGAAGTCAACGCTCAAACACCTGCTTTAGTGCTCGATCATATTTTCATTCCCCACTACAAAGTGACCAAACAAACATGCCTGTCACACTACATGTTACAGCTTTTCTCAACGAGGAACATTTCCAGTGTCTTCATCAAAGACACAGAAATGTTCTGCTAAAAACAGTTCAGAGATGTTTTTTTCTGCACAATAGTAAGGGGCAATTCTGGCTTTTTCAAATTTCAGAAAGTGCAGGAGGAGAAGAGTGAAAAGGCTGGAGTGACATTTTTATGGGGCCTTTTTACCAACGTACATGAGGTATGCATATTCTCATCACACCACAATCTTCAGAAGACTTTGGCGCAGCTCATTATATACACATTGCAGTGCACATCCAAGAGAAATGTAGCATAATCTTTTGGGAATGCCACTGACCCCTACTCAGATACCTAACACAGAATTTCAGACTGTGGGGAGGGTTCTGCTAAAAATCTGAGTATTTTTACAGTGCATGCCAGTGTATTTTGTGCTACTGATACGTATGAAGTATTGAACGGAAGGGAATCTCCATATGGATTCCTTTGAACTTTAAACTAAACTGTACTGACTGCAACTGTAAAAAAGGGGAGTTACTGTCCTTCATGGTCTCTTGCAGACTTCTTCTGTGATAAATATCAAATCTTCATGGAAACAGCAGATCTTGAATCTTTAAAACTATCTGTTCTCCTGATACAGGATGACACTTGGGCTCCGGCCTGCACAAGGGCTCAGACCTTGACATTACTGCTGTGAAAGCTTGTCTGTGACTGTGACCTTTTGCTCTTATAAAGGCACAGCTCAAGAGCTGCTAAGACCTAGAAAGCTAGTGCTGTCTTACACTCTAGAGGACAAGTACACAATGGGAAAGTGCACAAAGCACATAATATCATCAGGTTGCAGTTTGGTGCTGTACAGTTTTGTGATGATTATCAGATCTCTCCCCTTATGGTATAAATATTCAGTGTGAAACCCCTAAAATTTGTCAGACACCTCGGCAGAAGCTGCTGCAGAAGCCTCTGCCTTACTATCTGTCCCAGGGGCACCTTCTTACTTTCCATAAGGATTTTAAGTATGGAGCCCCATAATCTTGCATTGCTGCTAGCAGTTTTCCTATTTACTACTTTCTAGTCTTTGCTGTGTCTTGATGTTCATAATCTTGCTTACCATTCCAAAAAATGTTAGTATTGTACTTTAAACTTTGTCTGTCTGTGTGTGTAACTGGGACTCACAGTAGGGGAAGTCAAACCTTCTCAGTAAAGCTCACCACAGACTTCCTGTAAAACTGTAGCTTTAACAAAGTGTGCCAAAAGATGAGCTGCCGGGGAAGATGACCAGCTGTCGCAGCACTCTCCAAACTAGCCAGCTGCAACAAGGTCTTTTACCATCACATACTGACATACTCTTCATGCTGGTCCCTCTGCTGCCTTCTCATCTCACCTCATCCAGGGCACGCTCTCTCTCTGCTTCTTCCTCCTCTCTCTTCCTTGGCTGCCCAGCCACAGCTGCACCATATCTACATCAGCCAACCCACCACCCCTGAAGCCAGCCCACAGTTGTATATTATCAATGCTAATTAACCCAGCTCCATTCCACTACAATTCCCCCCCCTTTTTTTTTTTTTTTACATTTCATACCTTGTGTTTTTAACAATCATTACAACTATTTTACAAATAAATTTTTCATACAGTCCTTTGACTCCTCTACAAATCCCTCCCCCCCCTTGTTTTTTCTTTCTAACATTTCATACCTTAGGTATTTAACAATCATCACAACCTTTTTACAAATAAACTTTTCACACAGTCCAGACAACTTGTCCCTGAATTCCTTCTTCACTTTTATCTTGGGTTTTTCAGCTTCTACAGGTTGATCACCTTTCTTCTCATCTGCTTTCTTAGCATCTGGGATTTTGATTTCTTCAGAGGGGGGTTCTGATGAACTTATCATGCCTTGTCCTTTCACCTCTTGGGTCACACTAGACAGTAACCCGAGTGAGCTTGCAGCAGCAGCAGATCTAGAATACAACGCTAACACATCATTCTGCGTCCTGAAAAACTTCTTAACAGCCTTGTGGTCGCCCATTTCTTCTACAAGTGGAGACACCTTCAACGAGCACATAAATGCCAGCAAGAATACCACCAGGCCGAGCAGCAGCAGCAACGGCAGAAACTGCCCGCGGCACCGCGCTGTTCCCGCGCCTTCCGCCAGCACAGCCATCACCGCTGCCTGGCCGGACACGCTCTGGACCCGCCACCGCTGTGGGCTGCTGCCACATCTGGCTGTGTACTCCGCTGCCATTGCCGATTACCCTCAGCCTCTTAACTCGATGGCAGTCAGCCTTCCTTCTCTTTGATCCCAACGGCTCACCTTTACTGGTATCTGATCCAGGTCCCCAGGCTCTCCCGCCTATCTCAAGGTGATCTAGATCACAGACTATCCCCGCCTGTCTCCACTACACTGGGCACCGCTGTCACTGTTGAAAACTCCAAATGTCCCCCGGCACAGCCATTATTGCTGTCACCACTCATTACACTCAGTCTCATCATCTGAAGGGCCTCACACAGAGCACCAATTGTCACAGCACTCTCCAGACTAGCCAGCTGGAACAAGATCTTTTACCATCACATACCAACATACCCTTCACACCAGTCCCCCTGCTGCCTTCTCCTCATCCAGGGCATGGGCATTCTCTCTCTCTCTCTCACCCTTCTCTCTGCTTCTTCCTCCTCTCTCTTCTTTAGCTGCTCTCTCTTCATTGGCTCACAACCACTTAACAGAACCAGCCACAGCTGCACCATATCTACATCAGCCAACCCACCACCCCTGAAGCCAGCCCACAGCTGTATATTATCAATGCTAATTAACCCAGCTCCATTCCTTTACAACCAGCCCGGCTGAACAGAGAACTTTGGCTGGAACTCAGGGCAAAGAGGAGAGTTTACCAACTTTAGATAAAGGGGTAGGCAACTCTGGAGGACTACAAGGGTGTCACGAGGTTATGCAGGGGAAAAATTAGTGATACCAAAGCCTAGCTAGAGCTCAGGCTGGTCACTGTTATAAAAGATAACAAAATTTTTTTTCTACCAAATAAATTAGAAACAAAAAGAGGGCCAAGGGTAATCTGCATCTTTCATTTTGGGGGGAGGAGCAGTGTGTGTGTGTGTGTGAACATTGCCACAAAGATGAGGAAAAGGCTGAGGTACTGAACACTTTCTTTACCTCAGTCTTCAATAGCAAGACCAGCTTCCCTCTGGGTACTCAGCCCCCTGAGCTGGAAGACAGGGATGAGGAGGAGCAGAATAAAGTCCCCACAGCCCAGGGGGAAATGGTCAGTGACCTGCTGCTCCACTTAGACGTGCACAGGTCTATGGGGCTGGATGGCATCCACTCAAGGGAGCTGGGGGAGAAGTTCACCAAAGTGCTCTCCATTATTTACCAACAGTCCTGGCAAACTGGGGAGGTCCCAGCAGACTGGAGGTTAGCCAGTGTGATGCCCACCTACAAGAAGGGCAGGATGGAGGATCCAGGGAACTACAGGCCTGTCAGCCTGACCTTAGTGCTGGTGAAGGTTATGGAGCAGCTCATCCTGAGCACCATCAATGCAGCATGTGCAGGACAGCTGGGTGATCTGGCCCAGCCAGCCTGGGTTTGTGAGAGGCAGGTCCTGCTTGATGAACCTGATCTCCTTCTATGACAAGATGACCCACTTAGTGGATGAGGGAAAGGCTGTGGATGTTGTCTCCTTTGGACCTTAGTAAAGCCTTTGACACCATCTCCCACAGCATTCTCCTGGAGAAACTGGCTGCTCATGGCTTAGACAGGTGCACTATACACTGGGTTTAAAGCTGGCTGGACAGCTGAGCCCAAAGAGTGGTGGGAATGAAGCTATGTCCCGCTGGTGGCTGATCACACAAGGTGTTCCCCAGGGCTCAGTGTTGGGGCCAGTTCTGTCTAATATCTTTATTGACAATCTAGACAAAGGGATTGAGTGCCCCCTCAGTGAGTTTGCAGATGACACCAAGCTGCAGGGGGAATGTTGATCTGCTTGAGGGCAGGCAGGCTCTGCAGAGGGATCTGGGCAGGCTGGGCTGATGGGCTGAGGCCAATGGTATGAAGTTCATCCAGGCTCAGTGCCGGGTCCTGCACTTGGATGACAGGACACCCACGCTACAGGGCTGGGGAAGACTGGCTGGAAAGCTGCCTGGTGGAAAAGGACCTGGGGGTGCTGGTCAACAGCTGGCTGAGCATGATCCAGCAGTGTGCCCAGGTGGCCAAGAAGGCCAACAGCATCCTGGCTTGTATCAGAAACAGTGTGGCCAGCCGGACTAGGGAGGTGATCGTCCCCCTGTACTTGGCACTGGTGAGGCCGCACCTTGAATCCTGTGTTCAGTTTTGGGCCCCTCACTGCAAGAGGGACACAGAGGTGCCGGAGCGTGTCCAGAGATGGGCAATGGGGCTGGAGAAGGGTCTGGAGCACAAGTCTGATGAGGACCAGCTGAGGGAACTGGGGTTGTATAGCCTGGAGAAGAGAAGACTCAGGGGGGACCTTATTGCTCTCTACAACTACTTGAAAGGAGGTTGTAGGCAGGTGGGTGTAGGTCTCTTCTCCCAGGTAACTAGCAATAGGACAAGAGGAAATGACCTCAAGTTACACTGGGGAGGTTTAGATTGGATATTAGGAAAAAAATATTGTGGTCAGGCATTGGAACAGGCTGCCCAGGGAGGTGGTGGAATGACCATCCCTGGAGGTGTTTAAAAAAAGCGCAGATGCAGTGCTTAAGGACAGCGTTTAGTGATGAACTTGGCAGTCCTTGGTTAATGGTTGGACTTCATGATCTCAAAGGTCTTTTCTAACTGAAATGGTTCTATGATACTATGATTCTATGAAAAGCAAAAGGTTACTTTATTTGCATCAAGTATTTTTCTAAGTCTTCCTAGCAAAGATGTGAGTTTGAGAGTAAACATATTCACCTTTCTACTGCAAGACTGCAAATTAATGCATTTCAAGTTAATGGTTTGTGAAGTACTTGAGAACTTGTATGGAGACATCCCAGTAATGCAGAGTACTTTGTTTTACTTCTACTAAATGACAACGCTCTTCCTGTTAGCTGGTTTAGCTATTTGTAGCGTATTTCTTGTAAAATTGCTAATCACAGTGTTAAGCGATGCTGGAAACCTTCAGAGGTCTTAAGGTCTGGGGTTTTCTGCGCTATGGACACTCTACTTCTGTGTGCATCCATGCATGTATTATGTATACTGATCCTAATTGAAAATGTATTCACAAAATATGGTTTAATTAATGCTAAATTAAAACGTAATATGACTACAGGTAGTTAAGTATCCTTCTAGTAAGGTTACTGATGTATTTCTGTAACTGTTTTCCAGTTTTAATGATGGAGATTCTTTTCTGAAGTGTAAACGCAAGGTTCTTGGAGGGCTGAGAGGATCTTTTCAAACCTTTACGGTGCTTGCTTTTAAAAATTAAGAACTTTTAATCTTATGTTTTAGAAAGAATCAGAATTTCTTCAAACTTGACCATGTCAATTTGATATTTTCTGTAAGACCACTCAGATAGCCAGGAGAGATTAACTGCTATGTCAATAACCTCTGTCAGTTTCTAAAAGGAGGTCTATTTCCAATCCCAGGATCATAGTTATTCAGTTGTAACTGCTTCTTTTCTACCTATAATGAATCTAATTAATCATGGTAAGAATTGAGGCTATTGCTGTGGAAGCTAGGACAGTCTGATTGCTTTGGATCTGTTTTTTGCCATTGACTTGTTCTTTTTTTGACTGATATTAGCAGTAAGGAGCAGCCATAAGATACTGCAGTTAAATGAATGTTCACAATTATAATTTGTCAAAACTGGATATGTAAAAGGGCATCTCACTTCTCTCCTTCAAAAGGCGTGTATAAGGAGGAGTAAAAATAAAACTGATGCTTTCTCTTTATGTGGAGTAGCAGAGCTTTGTTGCTCAAGCTGTCACATAATAAATGCACTACCCAAACAGCTCACTTTTCATTTACCTTTGACATTGCAATGGGTGGTTGCCATCTACTGGTCTCTAAACAATAAGGCAATTTTGTCCAGTGAAACAGCTCAGTCTACATTTGGTTTTGATAGTTTTCATTAGTGATTAAATAGAAACCCTGAAACGTGTACTAGTTCTTCAATACTAAGGTAACTTGTATAGTTAACTTGTTATAGTAACTTGTATATATAAGCTTGAGTCATGAATGAAAATTCTCCTTGAATGTCCTTAGAGCTATTTTTATCTCCATAATAGGTATAAGGACTAGAGAAAGCTAATTTAAGGTAAAGGCTAATGTCAGTGGTAAGAACTAGACAAAACATGTGGGCAAATATTTTGCAATACTTAATGTTAGGTCCCAGGAGTAGTATTTGGAACAGAGTTACCGTTGACTTCCCTGGTCCGTGCTTATGAAAGAGTTACAAATCTCAGAATGGGGATTCAAAACAACCCACAGTCTGAGGATTAAGTGGCCAAAGCCATTGCCCATAACTTTCTTTGGAGGTAGGCACCAATATTAGAATTGTGCAGGGATCAAGACTCTTTTTTTTTAATTTGAAAAAACCCCACCACTTTATATGAGAGGTACTAAAGGTTAGAGAACTCATCCAGGACATAAGATGTGGGTTTGATGGCTTCCTCTACTTGAAAACACAGAAACCCACAAATCTAAGTTGAGTACCCTCACCTCCAAAATGCAGGCTTTGAACTGCCATTGCAGGCAGACCTTGGTGCCTGCACTTGCAGTATAAGTAGAGATGGCTGCTTCAAAAGGGAGGAAATAAAGGCTAGGGAAGCAGAGCTCTGAAATTGGTCTTGAGCCCAGAAGAAATACTGGGGCAGAGAGAAAACAGCCCAGGTGCCCTGTGTGAAAACATCAGAAGGGAAGAGGACTCATTTAGAGGTATCTGCCTGGGGAAGGGGTGCCCTATAGTGTTTGGCTCCAAGACTACCTCCACAGTGCATCCTGGTTCTTCTCACGTCTAAGCCCTGAAACAGAACAGCTTTGGGCCTCCACCCCACTGGAGGCGGCCTGGACCCACCAGCTCCATTTGTGGTTCTGGTGCTGTCAGCCTCTGCGCTCCGGGATCCAGCAACACTTGGTTGTCCCCAGGGGACCAGGGCTCCTGGTAGGCCTTGCAGCAAAGAAGCTCTAGGTGGGATTGTAAAAATGCCAACACAGGCTACAGCTAGCAAGATACCCAGCTTGGGCTACTGGGAGTAGGATGTGGAGGAAAAAAGGCATTTCTGAGGGCACATGACAGTCCTAGGCTTTGCACCAAGAACAATCACTAAAACAGAGCTTGTTTAAGTTTGGACAGTAACTACCTTTCCCTCTCATGTTACAATAGCAGATCTGAGCCCAGGGGATTAAGAGAGGATCTAAAAACCCAGAATTTACCATAGGCTGAGTTAGTGCTTCCTGCCTGGGTCTGCAGGCAGCCTGCAGCGGGGCCGCAGGAAGGTGAGCCCCAGGCTCCCCGTGCTTGCTCACTGGGGGCTCAGCATATTCTAGTTCTGGAGCTATTAAAACTCTGAAAGACTTGCTTTTGTTTTACAGATATTCTGCATGAAGATCCATTTGGTATCCTAAATGTTGCCAGATACCGGATATTTTGTTTAGCTATCTTACTGTATTCAGGAGGAAGCTATTTGTGTCATATTGCATGTTCTCTGGGCTGCTCTATTGAGCTGGGCATAGGGCAATTAACAGTGCCACTCTTACGTGTTGCATGGGTGTACTCTTAAATAAAAGAACTGTTTTAAAAGGCAGTGATGGAATAATACAAAATAAGAACCACAGCTGAAAAGAAAATAATTACAACTTTTGTGAGTACTGACCCCGCCACTGCTTAGAAAGTCAGGAGTTGTGACTTAAAGTTTGGTTCACAAACATTTTATGTTTATTGGAAATAACATTTTTAGAAAGGTTTATAATAAAACTAGAAAAGATAATGCTGCTTGTAATATTATTAGAATAGCATTCCAAAGCTAAACAAGCAAATAAGGATTAGATTTTTACCACCAGACACTGCAAACATAAGAAACCAATACAACCAGGGAAAATCCTAAGTGACCAGAGCAACAGAAGAGTATCTGTGTAAGGGTTCATTTCCCAGGCTGCTGGAGCAGTGACTTCATTTAAAAAAAAAAACAACCAACCTACAAAAACTCAATGGTCTTAGACTGATGCTGGCTCTAGGATTCCACGTTTTGGCACTGCAGGCAGTTACTGTATAAAGTGCCAGTGGCACATTTTCTTTCACCCACTGAGAGAATATTATACAAATGTGTTCCTTCATTCCTCTTCATATCTATATTTCCTGATTTTATAGCTATATAAATACACAGTGTACATATACACAGTGTTCCAAGCCTGTTCTGTTTTCATTTTCTTTTTCTAGCAGTACTTCAAATTAGCCTTAATTGTTTCTTTGCATTTGTTTGTACTCTTGAGAACTCCTTTCAAGTTTGGAAATTTGTTTTTCATTTATTTATTAAGTTGAATTCAAGATTAGATTATCTTGTCCTATATGAAGTCTGTTTTGCAGAATCATTATCAAATGAATGCTGTAATTTTAAATACCAGAATAAAAATAAACACTTTCATTAAAACTCTCTAGCAAGCAAGATTTAAAAAAGAATTAAAATATGGCTATATTTTCAACTCCAAAATTGTTAATTTAATCAGTTAAATGCATTCCTACATTTATGAGTAGGTGTATAGTAATGCTTTCACTAACACTAAACGTTATTTTTAAAATGGATTTTTACAACACAAGCTTAGAGCTTAACCTATAACTTTACATTCACTGTGTTAGGTATCATTCTATAATAAAGTAGTGTCCTCTGTACAATTTTTGTCAAAACCATCATAATAATATTGGCCAAAATCATTCCAGTTTTTCTTAGGTGAAAAGGGGACATAGAAGCTGAACTCAATGCCTTAAACATTTCACCAAAACTGATACCTGTTTTTTAATGAAACTCTGGACGAGAGTGACATTTAAGGCCCCCAGAAGCACCTCCCTTCCCCAGCCTGCCTCACTGCTACCACAGCAGCATCTTCCTCCCAATAATCCAAAAAACTAAAGAGCTGCTGGCCCACCTGCCTCTTTCATTCTTCTTAATTGCAAAAGCAGGGAGGATCCAGCTTTGGGAGCAGAGCACCTGCTCTACTATTAAGGGACTAGGAAAAGCACTCATAGGACAACAGCCAGAAAGAAAAATAGGGTAACGCTGCTTGCAACAACTCATGAATGTTTTGTGGGCTGCCTCTGCCTGTTTTGCTTTCCCCGGGAACACAGCATGAAGTGCAGGGTGGGGCTGGGTAGGCTTATCCCGGCATTGCACAGACTGCTGTCAGCACATGTGGGGCAGATCACCTTCCACTGCTGTTCCCCCACGCAGGGGTGCAATGTGCCTCAGTACACAGCCAGGGCCAGCATGAGGTCAGGCTTTGCCCCTGCGTGCCCAAAACATTTTGTTTGTGGAGGAGGTATGAGCTGTACGATAGGCTCTGGGCCATCCTTGGAGCACTGTGAAGTTGGTCTCCTGGGGTAAGCTAAGTCAGGGACAAGGGGGCTCAGCCTGTCTCCATGCCACTGCCCAGCTTCTCAAAAAGCTAGGACAAGGGGTTAATTTTAACACTCTTTAATTATAATGTTGCTTTGACTCTGCCAAACATCAAGGAAAAAGAACTTTTGCCCAGAAAAGTCACATAGGTTATGACATTTTATACCTTTAGCTGGTGCTTTATGAAGTTGTAACAAAGTATTCTGCAGCTAATGCTTCGTTCTGTACAATTTTACCAATAGAAAAACTAAAGATGTTGCAAAGATAGTGAGGTGTCGAGATTGAAATTACTTCCATCTGTATGCTTTGGTTAAAGTTACAAACTGGTATGAATAAAAGGAAGGATGAAATGGATTGCACATCTTTTCCTGGCCTTCCAGGGGAAGTATGTATGGGAGATGGGGAGCAGGTTTTAATTCCATTTGGTAAATTTTCATTTCAGTTTGTATGAAGAGAAGAACTGTGTTTAAAGGCTTGGAGGACTCCTCCTGGTCCCAGATCATAGCTTCCTAATTACCCTCGTCAGTGATGCAGTCCGCTGATAAATTCATGACATAATGAGGATGTCCAAGAATCACTCTGAAGTAGTACTGTTCTCTTGAATGCAAATTGGATGAATCTACAGCTGTTAGCCCTTAGCCAAAATGAGTGGAAAGGCACTCTTATTTACACATACAAACTTCCTGTTTTGCAGTCCACTAACAGGATGTATTACGAGGGAAGAAGTTTTCCAGCTGAACTGGATTTCTGCCTGGAGCCAGCTCAAGCCAGTAGGCAAAGCAAGCTGCAGGCTGCAGGGTGTGGTGTGGTGCCTACTTTTCCTGTTCCAGGGACATGGGAATCGATTACTCCCATTTGGACAGCTATTTTCAGCTTCCCACTTGCAAAGCTCCTTGTTCCCAGTGTTACAGGAACAGCAAAGGTATAGGTGGGTGGCTGGGTGGTGGGTTCCTGCCCCAGCAGCTCCCGCAGGAAAACAAAGTGCTGCTCTTCCTGCTCGCCCTGCCTTTTCCATTTTCTGCTATGGATGCAGGCTTACCCCTGGGCCCCCACCCCAGCACTGGTGGGTGCAGATGCACAAATGGCTGTTTGGGACCTGATAGGAGATTAGCTGAAGACAGGGGTCCTTTACTGTAAGAGCGGGAGAGCTGACTGAAAAAGAACTTGAATTTTCCAGTATTAAAAATACATTATTTCAGCTCGATGGATTTTTTTGTTTTATTCTGCTTGACTAACTGCCTAGGAAGAGGAATGCACTGGAAACAGAAAAGGTACTTTAGAAGTCTGTGAAGCCTACAGATATAATTAAAGGTAAGCCCACATATGTATGAATACACTGTCGCTATTTATGTAATACTTTATGCAATACATGCATAACATTGACACCTACTTTTCAGTATTACAGTGCTCAACCATTTTGTTTATGCTCAGGAAGCAAGCTAGGATTTCCCTTCCTGACTGTATCTCTGGTGTTGTACATTTACTGCACTATGCCTTGTTGTTCTGAAGGCATGGTTGGCATAGAGTAAGGTTTGCATTCTCTTTGTGGAAATGGGGGCCAGTGCATATGTCTTCATGCCATAACGGTGAGTCAGAATGTGAGTCTTAACTAGCTCTGAGTAAATATGTCTGTGCTGCATTTTTGTATTCAAATGATGTGTCCAGTCATGTAGACGTATGTTATTGCTTGCGGTCGGCCCCCTTGCCACTGTGTAAGAAGAGAAAATTCTGGTGAGCTTCACGTACGGTTAAAACAGATGAAAAAATACATAGTCTAGTGGTTACACCACAAGAGCAAAGATGACCACAGATGTCCAGTATTACCCTAAGCAAAGTCCACTTGGTGTTGGGCTGCTCGTTCAGAACCTTATTAGAAGAACCTACTGCAGCTAGGAGCACCAATATATGATACGGCAATAGGCAGAAGGGTGTTGATGAACCTAAGATAAGATAAATTATATAAACCAAAGTACTGTTGCAGATGTTTATTCTAGCTTATCCTCTGTACTATGGCTTGTCATTTTTGAAGATACAGAGAATTTCTAGTTCACGCAAGTTAAGTTGGTGAGACTTTATGCCACAAAATTAAAACTTACGGATATGCTTTTAGGATTCTTAGAATGTTTTTCCTTAGGAGAGGGGGAAAAAACCCACATTCTGCCCACTCTTTCTGGTTCTGAACTGGCTGAACTATCTTATTCTAAGTGCACAAAAAAACCCCACTGTCTCCTAGTCAGAGCTCTTGTGATTGCTTCCATTGCCTGGGATATTTCTTTGAACTTTTTTTCCCCTTTTTAGAAACTGGAGCATTTACTATTTTCTGCTTAATATATAAAATAAGCGAGAGTCAATTTGACGCTCTTCTTTGAGGTTTCATTCTTTGTACTGAGTGGAATATGCAATCTCCAGTTCTAAGAGGCACAGTCTGCATTCAGCATGAAGTTCCTGGAACTTAATTCTCCACTGGAAAGAAAAATATACTTGTATTGAGACACCCAGTTTTTTTCTTAAGATAAGCATTGATAGCCACTCTGTTGTGAACCAAGTGAATGGGAATGTAAAAAACAGCTGGCGTTATCTCTGCCTTTGCCACTCCAAAGCTATTCACATTCATGTACACGAAGTGATGCCATTAGTTACTCTTGTTGTGTAACTATGTCTGTCTGGCGGTTGTGACTCTGAGGTATGTTTATGAAGTTTGTTTATACCTCAGCCAGTTATGAGGGGGTGAATGACCTGGGGACAAAAGCTGTCTTGCCGGTGAAACAAGTCTTCAGCTGACACCTTGGCCATTCTAGCATAGACTTACTTAGCAAAGCACTCCCACAAGACACACTTCTTTCTCAAAGATCTGTGCTGCAGGGCTGCGCGCTCTGTTCGCTGACACCTCCCCTCATGCATTCCCTTTAAACCTCTTGCAGAACAGCTTCTTTAGAAAAGCTGATCATGTCTACAGGTATGATGACCATGTAACTGAATGGCAAGTCAGCATCTCTGCATTTTAGAATAGCAATATAGTAATGAGCACATTCAAAAAATGGGATTAGTGGTTAAATTATAATTCAGCTGTGAATTTTCTCTTAGTCCTAAACTGAAGTGTTCTAATTTACACTAGCTCAGTATGTTATGCCAGTCGCTAGCTAGTCTGAACACTCCTCCATGCCCCACCCCCACCCCCCGATGGTCTTCCTTGAAGAAACACAGTTGCACAGACAAATGGGGGAAACAAATGGAAATACTAGCACAAATTCGAGCGATGGAACTGACTGGGCTTTTAATTGCACTGAGATCCTGGCTGTTGTCAAATGGGTTTACAGGAATCGTACTGAAGGAAGGCCTTTTTGGGCCAGCTTTTGTGTTAAATGGGATATTTTTGTGTCAGAAGAGAGAGGGTTGAAACAGGAATAGGCCGTGAAGTTTGTAGGAATTAAGGCAACAGTATCAATACAATGAGATGCAGCAGGAGCTGAGTTAATGAACAGGTTAGATGGTAGCAATAGCAATAACACAGAAAAGTCAACCCTGAGTTAGCATGGTGGATGGTTGTGCCAGGGAAAGGCTGGGGTTTCGAAGCAATGGTGGGGCAAAAAGATGCGTGGATTGGAAAGCCACTCAGTAAGAGTCGGTGGCTTGTAAGCACATTCCCCTGACGCCCTGGGCAGGGGCTAGCTAAAGGGGGTGCTTGGCCCACTGGGCCAGTTCTTATCTCGGTAAACTCTCCTACAAATTGTAGTCACTGCCTAAAACATGAAATATTGACCGTTTCCTATAGTGATGCATTTAGCAGCAAGTCTTGTGAATGTAGTACTTCAGACTCATTGATCTTTTAATTAATTAATTGTGTGGCTGTTGACAAAGTGGAATCCAGGGTTGTGCACTGAGTGACTAGATTTGTGACACAGTATGTGGGAAAATTAGTAACTTCAGAATGGGATCTGCTTCTCCAAATGCTCAAAACTAAGGATATAAACCACCATTCCAGGGCCCTACTCTGAAACATGGACAGACAGCTCTAACTGCTTCCAATTGGAGTGCTGTCCTTCTGTGAAGGTGGCAGGTAGTTAACGGCAGCTGTTATTTCAGAGAACTGAGAGAGGCTCACCCATTTATGACTGCTCCTCTTAAGCAGTAGGATAGTAGTTAGGCTGGGGATTAGACTGGAGATAGTTAGGCTTGGTGTTTGGACTAGAGGATCATTAAAGGTCCCTTCCAACCCAAATTATTCTATGATTCTATGACTGCAAGGCCAGCAAGGCCATTAAGTAGAAGATAGGAGACTAAGATCCTGAATTCTTCCCTGCAGAACAGCCCAGCTGCAGCAGAGGGCAGCCAAAGTAGCCTGCTGGTTTTGGGGACTCGCTCTAAGGAAGTCAGAGCTGTGAATCTTGAGCAGAGGAATAAAATCTGGGTGCTCCCCAGTCCTGCGCATGAAGGGTGTTGTACACTTTGTTTTAAAAGAGTGCAAGCTTTTGTAGGGACCCATGTATTTTCTGGACGTGCTCTGAGGTGTGCCACATCTAGTTGTTTCATTTTCACAGAGGAGTACCTTGGTTTTAATTAATATAGGTTAATTATTTGCTACTCTGCTAGATCTAACAGCACTGCCTGTCAAGACTGCTGGGAGACGCGGATGTCGTGGCACAACAGAACAAATTTTTCTTCATGTACAGAGTTTTAGGTCCTGAAGTTTGTGGCTTTAGAGAATGTAGACATCTTCAGGATTAGGCACTAGCTGAGGTGGGAGTGGTTAGGACTGCAGCTTTCAGTTTCTGTGAGTGCTCTTCAGTTAAGTACCTTGCCCAAGGTCTCACAGGAAGACTGCGGAGGAAGGCAACAGCATCCAGGCTTTCCTTATCCTTGGCTACCATTCTAAACTGTAGACTGTACCATTTGTTTAGTATTTTTCACTGAGGATGCTTATTCACAGAAAAAACAAAGCATAACTGTGTTAATGGAGTTTATCTGAAACGTTTGGAGTGTAAGCAGAGCCCAGTCAGCTGTTAACACCTCCTTAAAAATAGGAATAGCTAGGAAAAGCATTTTGTAATGGAGTGATACCGAGTTAAACTGTCTAAAGTATTAAGTACTTTTAAAGTTTCCACTCAGAACAAAGTTAAGAGAGACTTTTTTTTTAACTGTTTTAGCATGAGACAAAAAACTTCAGTGCCATCATTAAATTGGCGGTGGTGGTGGAATATTTTTTGTCTTTCTTTTTTCAGAATATAACCAAGCCATTGCTTTTCTCAGATCAAATCCCAAAGTGACTGCACTTAAACATTTTTGTTTTGTGATCAGGTTGGATTTTCCAGTACTGAAAAGCAAACCAATGTAGAGTTGTTCAAGCTTATGCTAATCAAATGCATGCTGTGTTCTTCCTGGACATTTAATGCTTTATACAAACACTGATCAGAATTATCCAGGACAAATATGGTCCCCAAAAGGGTCTGAGCAAGAGAGCTGGTGTAATGTAGACCAGCTGCTCCAAGTGTTCAGGATGCCAAGAGCGTAACAGGGTTTTCTCCAGTCCCAGCCAGTCTGCCTGAAGCGAAGGGCTAAGTTGGAGCCTGTGACTTGGAGGTCTTGTCTCCTCAAGTAAGCAAAGGAATTGGCTTTCCAGCCCTGCAGCCTCCCTGGAGACAGTCCAAAGGTGGCAGTGGGACAGGACACAGGATCACAGGGATTAGCCACACAAGCAGAGGCAGACTGCAGACATCTGGGTACTTAGCTGACTAGTATTAAGCCAAAGAAATCATTTTCATTTCTTGGGAAAATGTTTCTATCTTTATCAGGAGCTGGGAACTTTCATGTTTTTAACCATGTCTATAAATACTGAAAACCGTGAGGGTTTTTTCCTTCGAGACATCTCTATTTTTAAGAACGCAGTTGGTAGTCGCAGACATCTCATCACCACAACTGCTGCTGCCAGCGGTAGCACCAGTACACGTGGTATTCCTGCACCCTAACTTGCCTGCTCTTCCCCTTCCATACCCAGAACAAGTCACCGGGACTGGCGGCGCCTGCCTCCCTTCTGCCTACGGAAAATACAGCCGGTAGCAGCATTCTGAACAGCTGCTGCAGGACAGACAGCCGGGTTTCGTCTGAAGGTTTGATCTGTGGATAGCACCTGCGTGCCGCTTCCTGAAATGGAGCGCTCTCTAACCAGGCTCCTTTCAGAACGGTTAAAAAGGCAAACCTGTGCATTCACTTGTGAAATCCGCATTTCGAAATGTCACCGACAGGCAGAGCTCCCTCTCGTTTATCAGGGGCAACTAAATAGGTAGAATTTATGCTCGTATTTGAGTGAGGCGGCTTAAAACCATCTCTAGCAAGGTTTTACTAGCATCCAGCACTGTATTTACCAACAGCAACCACCCAGCTGTTATCACAGAGACAGCATTTCTCTCGAGGGAAGGAAATAACTAGCTCTTTTCCCAAAATCATCTCGCAGCAACCACCGGCACAATAGTTAATTAATAACCAGGGTGATGCGTTTCTGTTTATTGTAAAACCACGGTAACCTCCCCCGCGGGCGGCGCTGAGCCTAAGGTCTCAGCCGCTACCGGGCGCCCCTGAAAACGGGCCTCGCCTTCCCCTTTGTCTCCTAACCCCGGGCCTCCGGCCGGGCACCGCCTCCACCGCCACTCCTCCCCGAAGGCGAGAAACGAAGGAAAAACCCCAGCGCAGAGCCCCCACAGGAGCCCCGTCTGAGCGGCCCGTGCGGCGGGAGGGAACAGGGCTCGGAGCGGCCGCGCGGAGGGGCGGGGGCCGGGAGGGCGCGCTCGGGCTGGCCGGCGGCGCATGCGCGGCGCGCGGCGGAAGGGGCCGGGGGCCGCCACCTCCTTCTCCCTCGCCGCCTCCCTCCCGGGCTCGGGCGCGCATGCGCTGTGGCGGCGGCAGGGGCGAGCGGCGGCAGCGGCGGCGGGGGGAGGTTTGCCGCGCTCTCGCTGTCCCTCTCCCTCTCTGCGCGCCGGGCTCGCCCTCCCGCCATGTTGTTGTGAGCCCCTCGCGGCTGAAGGGGGGGAGGGGAGGCAGGAAGGAGAGGCGCCGAGAGGGAGGCGGAGGAGGACGAGGGCGGCGGCGGCGGCGGGGCGGCGGCGAGCGGGCAGGGGTGTCCCAGGGCCCGCTCCGGCTCCATCGCAGCGAGCAGCGCCGCCAGCCAGCCCGTGAGTACCCTCGGGGGCCGAGGCCGCGCCGGCTAGGCCGCGGGCGGGCGGAGCGGGCGGGCGGGCCCCCCCTTTTTCCAGCCCCCTTTTGTCTTCGGCCTCGGCTGCGCGCCGAGGGAGGGGAGGGGAGAGGGAGGGGAGGAGGAGAGCGGGAGGGGGCCATGTTGTGGCAGGTCACCGGGCGGCGCGGGGCCTGCTCGGCGGCCGCCCGCGCCTCGCCGCCTTTGTGTCCTCCCGGCTCGCCGGGGAGCGGCGCCGAGGTGGGGAGGGAGCGCCGTGAGGGGAGGCGGCGGCGGCGCCGTCGGTGTGAGGGGGGCGGGCGGAGGCGCCTCTGGCGGGGGCGGGAGCGGCATTGTGCTCAGGGCGAGCCGAGGGGAGCGGGAACCCAGCGCGCTGGAGGGGGCGAGGTTGTGGCCGGGGGGAAGCGCGGGGGCCGGGCCCTCGGCGGCGGTGGGGGTCCAGGTGGGAGCGGTACTGGGGTGGGTGACGGGAGCTCGGGCAGGCCGGGGGGGCGGACACGCGCCGCCGGGTGTTACAATGGGCTGCGGTGCGGAGCGCCGGGGGCACGGGGGCGGCGTTTCGGCGGCCCCGCGGACAATTGTGTGCGTGCAGGATTTGGGTAATATGGGCTTTGTTTAAACCTACCGAAAGCGTGAAAACTTGTGTTCTTTCTTTTTAGTGCTGTTAAGGATAATGACTGCTTTCTGAGGGTGGAGCGAGCAGACCAAATGCTTTCGGTAGTTGGTATCACACAATGAAGTGTTAGGTTTTAATTTTCCTTCAAACGTGTCTGTGCAGACTACAATAACAAAAAGTTGAGAAAAATGCCAGCTGCCCTGAGTGGATCTTGCTTACAACTAACAGTTCGGGTTTTAATCTCCTTGGCAGTCATTGTGCAAAGATTTTTTTTTTTTTTGGCATTGTTCTCTTTCGCGTATTTCATAACCTTACCCTCCTAATTCCTTGAGAGAAATTAATACACTCGGGATGCCTTATATTCTTCTGAGTTACTGTTCGAAGCAAGATGGCTTAACACCAAAATGTGTAGCGTGCTTTATATGTGATGTGATAAAGAGGTTATATCAGCTGATATTGGGATGCTTTTTTCTGGGTAATGTAGGCATGTATTAGCTATGTAGGTGGTTGCAAATGAGAATCGGTAAAACTATCGCCTAATTGTCATTTTGGTGCTACGTGTGAAGAAAATACTTTGAGATTTATTTTAGTTTCTCTTTTGCTGAAGTCTTTGCTGCATCTTGACTGAGAGATCAGGCCTTTTTAGTTACCACGAGTTGATGGTGTAGCTGTTCGGGTATGTGGGATATGAATGCATTTGAAATATAATCACTATCCCATGCTATCATTTTTACATGAAAAACGTAGTATTTTGTTGTATTTAGTCACGTCTAGGTTTAAAACTAATGTTGACAACCGTCGCAGTTTTGTTGAGAAGCTGAGAGAATTATTGTCTACCTTTCTCTAGTCTACAACTCAGTTTTGTGTCAGTGTGAATATAAATGTCTTTGGCAGGTGGGAGAAGGAAACTTAGAAAAGGGAAATGGTAATTTAGTGGCGCTATAGTTTGGGTTATGTATGTAGAAATGGCACTAAATCACCTGACAGTTTTCTGAAGTGTTCAGAGAGTTGAAAATTTGGAATTTGTCCCAGCAGAATGGTTAGTAGGCAAATGCATGTGAGAAACTGCTTGATAATGCAGATTCTACAGTTTATTATGTGGATATTGCACGTAGGAAAGTTCATGTTATTTGAATAGTATTTTCTTCTGCATTAATAGGGAACGGTACTCCCCCCCCCCCCCCGTATCACTCTGTAGAACTTAATATATTTTTCTTCTATGTTAGGGATATTGGCACGGTGCTAGGCAATTATAATTGTATCTGGTATCATGATTGAGATAATAGTGCAAGAAACAGTTGGCTGAAAAAGTTGGACTCGCCTGTCTTGAGAAGATTCTTCTTATTATGACAGTATATGAGTATATGTTAAATCTTACATAGGATTGTAGTGCACATTGAAAGCTTTATGTATGTGTTTTCCTCAAGATTTTCTCAAGTGTTTCTTTACTGTGTTCTCATTGGGCCAGATATTGCAGATGTATGGGGCAAGTATGCTAACAGGACATCATCTTGTTGAATACTGTGAACTAGATTAGATTTTCAGCAGTGCTTTCTAGTTCACTTTTAGATATTGCCCCCCACCTTGATTTAATGATATGTGAGTGTGCATTGAATAATCAGCATTATGGAGAGCTTTCTAAAAGCATTCTCCTTGAAAACTTAATTGTTTTTTCTTTGTACAGTGGTTTCTAAAAGCCCACGATTATTAGCCAAGTTTTTATACACAGAGGCGAGTAATCCAGTAGATGGTTTGAATTCCTGCTTGTATGTCTTCATGCTCCTTTTTGAATGGTGAATTACATAAAAATTTACTGTCTATTGCAGTAAAATTCTCTTGAATGTTAAATGCTTTCTGTGTTGGGCATCTCCTGTGAAATAATCATTAATACATTGTATTTTCTTTTTTAAAAGTTTCTAATAGAAACTCTGCAAAGGAAAGGACAAGCTGTAGAGTAGACGTGCTTTATAAATACTTCTTATTGTTTGTATTATCTGCATTATATTGAAGAGAGTTACCATTTTTTTCTCCTCTTTTCAGTAAATTTAATTGAAAATACTTATTTAATGTGTATTTTCCCCACCCATAACATAACTGTTGTCTTGATTATTCCACACAATGCAACCCTTCCAATGTTGTCACAAAGCCAGTGCCTGGGCTCTTGTCTCAGAAGTGGGACAAGAAGTCTTTCGTTTAAAAGCTTGTTTTTCTCCTCCTTTAACAACAAATACCAGTTATGTAGTGCTTTTAATAATGAAGTTGGAGGCACTTCATAGTTATATAGTGGAAGAGAGTTTTAAATGACATCAGAACATGTAAACATATTCAGTTCTAGCTGCTTGGGTGTAATTTCAAACAAGTTGTATAAAATTTATTTTATAGTAACAGCTTGCATACCAAAAGTTTATAGCAAGATTTAGTTTGAATCCCACCCGGAATACCTGCTGTGGCTTTTAGAATTGTAGGCAAGAGCTTTTCGGGCTGGTATGTGAAATGTTTAGCTTACAAATAAAGACCAGATGTCATCTCTAGCGGTATCTTTAAAGATTCTATTTCATTATTGGCTAATGGATTTTTTTTCTAAACATGGCTATTTAAGAACAGTTGTAGACATAGAAGAAATATTTCTGAAGAGGTTATGACGACTGTCTTAAAAGTTGAGAAAGAAATGTGGGACTCTGAAATGTAGCAAAACTATCTCTAATAATCTACATTTGACTTTTTTGCTAACTGTTTTGTATGTACATCTATTTCTAATAAACTTGAGAGTGGTGATATGGTCCTCTGTCCTCTACTGAGTGTGCTAAATATCACATCTGCAGACTTTCTAACAGGCAGATTTTTACAACATATATTTATGTACATTGGACTAAGTAATCTGGTGTACATTTTGAAATTCTGATTATTTTCAGTTTTAATTTTTCATACAATTCTGGGATAGGTTACCGCTTGCTTCATCAGTGCTACTGAGGCATTGGCAAAGCCTAGTTATGGGTAATAGGTCTGGCTGTCTTTCTCGCCATTAACAAGCTCTAGGCATGTAAATCCTAATGGAAATCAGGGTTGTGTCAGACCTATGTTCATAACTTTGTTGTTAGATTTTGTACATGGTATTTTGAGGAAGAATTTGCAGTGATGTATTGAGCTAGTTGTATGCAGTTTTTCTTTGTGTGGCTGGTCTGAAGTTATGCATAGAATTTGTTCACAAATCTCTTCAAAGGGGAAGTGAATTTTTAAAAGCTGGGTCAGTGTATTTAGCTCCTTAAGTCTTTACATGTATGTATTGATTAAATACGAAGTTAGAATCACTGGAGATGATTTTGTGTAGTTGAGCTAAAAATGAGTCTATTTTGACTCATTTTTCAAGTATCTTGCTGTTTATCTCCGTTATGATGTATTGCTGAAACTTTGGTTCTTGGCATACCAGTGCCCAGAATATATCAATGGTAGATAGTCACATAGTCTGAAGAAGTTGCAGAACTAATGTTAGTCGGGTATTTTGACAATAAGCAAATACCTACTGTACCTACTAATAAGACAGATCACAATACCATCAAATCATTAGGTTTTAATTTATGCAAAATAATTCATTTAGTTTGAAAAGAGACTAGCTTCTGCTAGGCTTTGTGGGAAGTAATACAGATTTAGCACACAATCTTGTTATGTTTGCAAGTAAAAAAAAACATTCAGGTAAAGTAGTAGAATTAAGTGTAGATCAAAACAACTTTGTCCTTTTGCAGGTAGTAATCTAGAAGAAAAAAATCCAGTTCTAAGGTTTTTCTCCAAATGTTTAACTGATACAGCTTCCTAATTTTTCTTTAAAAACTTCATTCTGAATTTCAGGTAAGAATGGCTTTCTTTCCCCAGGAATCTTGCAATGTGCCACACTTTTGTGCTTTCCTAAGCCCAAGGACTTATGGGATGTGTTCAAAAAATGTAGTAAATATAGGTGCAAATGTGAATACACAAAATTTGCTGTCTTTAAAAGCAGGAATATCTGTTGTATCTGTGTTTTGCTTCATCTGTGTGTTTTTCTCATTCTTTAGTGGTTTTTTTGGTATTTTTTTCCTGGTTTTACTCTCTTACTTTTTCCCCCCTTCCTCTTATATTGCAAAATAAAAAAAATACCCCTTGACATCCTGCTTCATGCTGTATCACAATCTGTATTACACTTATAAGGAAACTGTAAAGCAGTTCTGTAAATATAAAATTCTACAACATTCTGTTTGTCCACTTGGACACAGTTCCTGAGCATGAAAATACTGGGATTTTCCTTGGTGGTGTTCGGTCTGTTACACAGGTTAAGGGGCCAACTTTTGCTAGCCTTACCTGTGGCTGATAGGTTACATAGATAAAATTGTTCACAGATAAGTAAATGCTGAGTAACAGTTGCATCTCTCTTCTGCCACCTGCTTTCTACTCCCAGTGGGATTCAGAGCCATGTCTTAATCAGCAGCTTTATTTAATTCAGTTAGGTCCATCAAAATATTTCTTCATTCCTTCAGCAGGTCAGTGTCATGAACCTCGTGTGTTTTCTGGTAACTTGAATGATGAATGCAGGGGAACTACTCTTGTCTTTTTTTAAAGTGCTTCAGTGGTTTTACATGTTACAGAAATTTAGTGAAGGGGAAGCCACTCTATGCATTGTTACTCATGTGAAAACAGTGCTTTCCGACTTAATACTGCCTTTACGTTGTGCTATTTTTCACTGCTCCCATTCTGCCTGAGCAATCTGAACTAACAGAAAGAAATCAAGTACAGATCAGCAAGTGTCTCCATTTCAGTTCTTTGTGTTCTCTGTGTACCAGTGTTTTGGGGGGATTTTGTGAAGACAGAAGTTACTGTTTAGTTTTTTAAAGAACAGACAACTCTTGAGTTAGGAGTACTTAAGAAGGTTTTCTAAAATTAAATTTATGCAAACTGTATAAGGAGTTTAGTTGTGATTGTGTTCTGTGAGTATTGTGTAAACAGAATCTCTGTAGATTAATATATGAAAGATATTTTTTAATCTATTTGGAGAAAAAAATGGAAAGAAAATTAATAGAAGCAAGTATAGTAGATAAATAACACAGAATGGATGAGGTTGGAAGGGTCCTCTGGAGGTCATCTGGTGCAACCCCTCTGCTCAAGCAGGGCAACCTAAAGCCAGTTGCCAAGATTGTCTTATTTATACATATATATATGAGAAGTAGAAAAGAAGATACAATACTGAAATTCTTGATTCAACATGTGTTACCTAAGCATATCTTAAACCTGTGGATTTTACATAAATTTGAGCATGTCATAGTGCAGTCAAAGAATGTAAGATAATGCCAAAGTAATAAAAAAGTATTATAGATAAATACAGCAAGACTGCGCCGTTTATTCTGTGAATACAGGAGCTGTAGCCCCACTGGTTCAGTAGGAACTCCTAATGCATGGAAAGTGAAATACAAAAATAGAAAATTTTAAATTCAGCAGGGATTGTTCAAACAAAAATAATTACAAAAAGCAAGAAATTTTCATATATTTAAAGTAAGGATTACTTAAAGTATCTTGAGAAATTCTACTGGTCTTCTGGCAAGAAACTGTCATAAGTCTGAGGCCTTAACAGGTGAATTCAAGTAAATGCAGAATGTGGAAGAACCTTGTACTCATTCCCATCCCAGAAGGTACGTAATACTTTTGACTGAGTGGTATGTAGAAGTGAGTTGAAAGAGGAGTTGTGAGCAATTTGGTTTTTTAAGAGAAATCAGCTCAACTTGGCTGGAATTGGTGTTGGATTTTGAAGAATCTTCAAATTACTTGAAGTGCTAAAGAAAGACGTTAGTAAACATACCTGACTAATTCAAAGAAACTAATTCCTGGGAAGACTAGGGAAACATCTTGGTCTTTTGAAAGCCATCTGAAGTGTCTTGAAAAGAACTGAGCATCGTAAGGCAAGACAACATCTTTAGTGAAGGTAATTATTTGCCCAGTAGTGTGCTTCATCTTTACTCTGGTTAAAAACCTGAAGAATGGCTTGTCAGTGTGCCTCATAAGGGATTATTGAGAAATCAACTATGGGAATTGCAAGTGAAGTGTCAATAGTTGGAAGGCAGTTCATGCTGTTAATAACATGCTTTAACTTTTGGTCAGACAGTTGGACTAGAAGGTCCTTCTAACTGAAATATTCTGTATTAATACACAGTAGTGTTAGAGGCTATTGATAGCACAGGGAAAGATCAAGTAGGTTATCCTGGAGTTCCATAGGTAGGACTGAGGCTTAATTATGCTAATTTGGAAACTACCAGGACTGTGATGGAAAAATTTCAGGTGCCACACATTTAAGAGCAGAGCAGGACATAGAAACACACCACAGTTGTTTGGAATTCAAAACTTAGTTGAGATGGAAGAAATCTTTTTGATAAGTGTATGCTAGACACATTGCTGTCTAAATTAACTAGCCACTCTGACTCAAAACTATTATTGTTGGCTCGTAGAACATTTTGGAATAAGAGGCACAGAAATGTGTGACATTGTTAACATTCACATTCTGTCTGTGTTCTTCTATGTTTGCTTCAGCTGTAGCAACAGAAAATTGAAATGATGGACAACAGTTATCCAAATGGCAGAAACTTTGGAATGTTGAACTACTTTGCTGGCAGAGGGAGAGGCTGTACAGAATAATTGGCAGCATAAGGGAGGGCAGAGGCTAGAGGAACACTCGTTTGCATGAGGGGGTGATATCCAAAGATCTTTGGACACTCAGCTGAAAGGTAATGCATACACAACTCCTTAATGCAAGATGTCAAAGCCACAAGTGTTGATTTGAGTCAAGAAACTGCCTTTGCCACCTTTCATTTTAAAACAGCAGTGAGCTTCTAGTTACTGACTAACAGGATTAAGTATAAATTTCTTAATCTAGAAATAACCATCGCTGGCTCTCATTCATTTTCCTTTAAAATAGTTTTTTATTTAGTTCATTATCCTTTATAACTTTTTGGTATAGACTATCTCCTTTGGTTTTTTGACAGTTTCTTTCCCTTAAGACCAGAAAAGCGCTTCAAGCTCTTAGATAGCACAGCATTTGAGGAAGACAGTTGTCCACTGTGGCATCATCCTCTTCCTAACATCCCTATGGGGCTGCAGATAGATTAGTGATCTGTTTGTTATTAATTCATATCACTTCTGTAATGAAGAATTGCCTAGGATACAAAGAGTTGGTGATCAGCAGTCACTGCAATATTTGGAGTTAAAGAGATGAGGTTTTTGAGAAGCTCTGGATTTTCTTAGATGTCGGAGTACTTGCAAATGTTCTTCCCATGTGCTGAAGTGAAGAGCTAAGAGTGTGGTACTGCCCAAGCTGTTTGTCCTGTTTTTTCCCTGGTACTTAAGCACTTCAGCAGTTTAAATACATCAGGTTATAAATTTTAACATGTTGTTTGCTGCTTCTGCTCTCTCTGCCTCCAGCAGAGGAAAAAGTAGGAACTGATGGTGAAAACATTAGAGTCCTGCAGCTGGGTCTACCGAAGCCTTTGTCAGTTCCTGATGAAGAGTTGAAGAGAAGTAACAATGTCAGAGAAATACTCTTGATTGTAGCAGCCTTTTCAAAGCATTGGAAGGATAGTGGTGCTATAAACAAAAAATATGAAGTGTGTCTTTGCACAGAGGTTTGGTTGAACTGCAGTTGCTGTAACTCATTTGTGTTAAAATTTACAAACTTCTCCAGAAGCTTTGTTAATAGCTGCTGTAAAAAAAAAAAAAAACAAACAACTTTTGCGTTGGAGGGATGGAGAGAAAAAAGGAGAGAGTTTGACTGAGCTCAGGAGCTTTTTGACACTTCCGTGATATGGAGGAGAAGCTCTGTGTGTTGGTTTTTGCAAGTATTTGGCATGGCTTTGATGGTGATCTATTAGAATTAATATAGCCATGAGGAAAATGTGTGGATGTTATTAAACTAATAAAACGTGCAAATGTTTAACATGCTTCCTCCAGGATAAAACGGATAACTTCTAGCAAAAATTTTTGCCTTGATTTTAAACAATAAGATTTTGTTTGTTGTTCAAATAAAGATAAGTTAATATGTTTGTGCAATTGAAATGGGGAAATAATTTTCCCATATGAGACCTCACAGTCATGCATCCCTTGGAACAGTGAACATAATCTCATCATTCAAACTGGGAACAACAAAATGTGTTTCCGACTTTACAGTGGGAGTTGCATTTCCTGAATCATTAGTTCTTCCTTTCATAGATTCTACTTAAAACTGTCTGTAGAAATCTAAGTGAGCTTGCAGTCCATATTTTATTTCCTAACTTTGTTTGGAACTTTTACTTAAGTTTAAAAATAAAGTATAATTGCGAATTTTAACTATGTTAAAGTGCTTTCAAAATAACTTTCTTGAAAAAGTCTTAGAAGTATCTGTTTAAGTGCTAAGCAGCTATGTAGTAAATACTTCCCTTTTATTGTTAGTCTGTCTTAGCAAAAGCTTGATGGCTTCTTCTCCGTGTGAAGTTAACATCTGTCTGAAGCTGTTCTGAAGATCCTTTATTTCTGTTTCTGCAATCAACAGGATCTGTAACAACTTTTTTAGTGTTGTCTTCCTGTGTTTTCAATGGTTTTAATTTTTTTTATTTTGCTATTTTCTTCAATTAATTACGGTAGTGTTTAGCTCCACTTAACTAGAAACCCAGATTATGAATTTGACATTCATTAAATCATGTATGATTTAAGCAGCTTCTCAAACTTGCAGTTTAGTAAAACTTTTCAAGGCTCACAATCTAGGAAAAGAAATCTTAGGATTGGAAGGATTTTCCATTGCGGTTAGGGGAGAGCTTGTCGGGGGGAGGGCATTTGATTCCTGTTTTGGAAAATGTTGTATGCCCTGTTAAAACAGCCTTGTTTGATAAGTTCTTGGTGAGATTTTTCTATCATACTAGTGCTGTATAATTTGAAGCAACTGTCCTGAGTTTTTCAGGTAAATTTAAGGTTGTGGCTTTGTGTGTGTTTTTTAAAAAATCTGAATGTCTTGCAGCCTGCACACTTGAGACCCCCTTATTACCTGCTTGTGACTCTCATAGTTCTTTCTGACAGCCGACATAACTAGAAAGAGGTAACTTGTCTGTCTTTGCCCTCTGATTTGAAACAGCTACAAAGGAGTCTTTTATGACATACTGCAAGGTGTTTTCTTGTAATTCAACTGAAAGAAAAACATTGAGAAATTTTCTGTGATATACTGTAAATCACTTCCCTAGCTAAAGAGAAGAAAATTACAGCATTGAATTTTGCAGATACTTGATTTGTATTTGTAGTACTTTGAAGCACATAGTGCATGGGATAGAGATCTTAATGTTAACTGTCATCAGGACAAGGACAGTAATTGCAGTCACCTGATTTGTGCAAGTAAGTTTTTTTTCATGTAACTTCTGTTCTTCAGAGCCTTTTCCTTAATTACCCCTTCCAATCCCATTTCCTGTTTTGATGCATCTGCATAGTTTCTGACTTTTTCACCAGCATTTCAAACTGCAGCTGATAGTTTTAGCTTGTGAGATACTTGACCAGTTCCCACCCACTGCATATTGTACATTATCAAACTGTGAACTGCTACCCGCTCTTTGTGGATTGCACTAGTAGTTGTGTCTTTATTAAGTACATTCACAAGTGTGCTTGTGCTTCCTTCAGATTTTTCATGCCGATTTATTTATTGAGTTAATCTTTGCATTTTCACCTGCCTTGATGTCTCCATGTTTGGCACTCATGCATTCCTGAGTATCTTAATGTAAACGGCTACTTTATGCTTACTTTACCAATTCAGTTTCTCATTGTATCAGTCTGTGTTATGCTTAGACTGAGAGCTCTCTTGAAGCAGTCTTTTGGACTTGTGCTTACTCAATAATTAGCGTAGGGAGACTCTGCTTTGGTACTACAGCAAAACAAATACCATGTGGTCAACTGTGCATTCTTCGATTTACATAAAGATAAATTATCCTGTTTACTTGTGTAGCAGTAACTCTGTGCAGGATTGGTTCAGGTCTGTGAGGAATTTTTGACAGTAGCGTAAATCTGAATGGTAGCACTGCTTCTGGAGGTAATGTGGGCTGGAAGCAGCCAACACATTCTTGCACCTTGGAGCTTGACATAATGGGAACCAAAGACCCGAGCTCGCTGCTTATGGAGCCAGTGGAAGTTTCTTTGCATTTTATTCCCATATGATCTGGATTCTAGGTGGGATTGTGAGGGAGGCCTTGTTTTAAATGTGATCATTATGTGGTTGTGGAGTTTTGTCCCAAAGCTAAAACTTGGTTTAGGCATTCTAGGAGAGTTTAGCATAGACATCCAGGATAAGGTGGTGGGAGCTAGTAAGCTTGGGAAAAAATGGCTGCATATAGTCATTCAGGCATTTTGCATTTTTGCAGTATATTTCTCCATATTTTCTTACTCCCTTCTGTTGTGAAAGGTGCCAAGAAAATAAAAACATTTGAAATTTGGGTCAGTGTTACGTACTTTGCTTAATCTAAGTTCTTACCTGCAGGTTTAAAATGTAGTTTGCTATTTTTTTTTCTCATGTGACTAAAATTGGGTCATGTGAAAGTGTATGACTGCTTTATTGCATGGAGGAGCTACATTTAGTTTTCTGAACCACCTCGGTTTGGTGCAGTTTACATTTCAAGTCAGGGTGGTTTAGAGCCCTTGTGTATCTTTGTGAAGGTAACAGAAGAGTTATATGAAAGCTTTTTTCCCTTTATTGAAGACAATGGAGGTTGGAATTCACAGGGAGCGAAGCAGTGGTGGGGAAATACGTGAAGGGAAGCAGGGGGCCAGCACATAGTCAGGTAAATGATTTAAGGGAATACTTTATTTTTATTAGTATTCCCTTAAATTTTAGAATTTAAGAGTTATTAGAATTAGAATCTAAAAATATTAGAATGAATAACCTGGAATTTAGAAATGTAATAAGAAATTTTGCCTGTAAGATCACCTCTTTGTATCAAAATATGGAAATGGCAATTACCATATTTTTAGCTGGTAATTCAAACATGGGAATTTTTTGTCAAGTCACTGCTTCTGCCTTCCCGAAGTTCTGCTGTTTATGTGCTGGTAGCTGCTTTAAAATTTTTGTATTTTGCAAATTTTTTATTTCTGTAAGTGCTCTTAAATTTTTGGCTGCTTAAGTGAAAAGGTTGAAAAACTTGACTTTAAATCCATTGTAACACAGATGTTTTAATGCCAATCCTTGAACCAGGTTTTGTTGCAAAGCTTTTATCATTTCAATTTGAATTATAAACACCCTCCTTTGTTTCTAGTTGCTTAATTGTCATCAGTACAAATTCTTTGGTATTATTTTAGACTTCTGTTGAAGGACTATGCTGGCCAACATTTAATGAGATATTAATGTCCAAGGCTAAGCTGCTGCTTTTACTGAATTAGAAATGAGACTTATTGAATTAGAAGTAGTCTCTTTAGGTTTTTTACAGTTGGCTGTTTTTTTTCCCAGCTTTTAGGCAATTGTAGAAATCTGTGGTTAGTTTGAATACATATATTGTCCAAAGAGAACATACTTAGAAAACAGCTGAAAAAAGTGATAGCAGCAATTTGTTTAAGTGTCCATTCCCCTGCTGTAGACAGATAAAGAAAGAAACACATACGCTTCCTTACAGTAATTCTTTAAAATACATTAAAAGAAACATGCTTTGCTGCTCTCTGACTGTCCTTAAAATTATTCGGAGTTAAAAGGATGGAAGAGTCAAGGTAGATTTTGAAGCAGACTTTGATGTATTTGAAACCTGTGGGGTTTTTTCACTGGCATTTTATGTTGGTGTTACAGAGAAGTTGTGTGTTTTATCAGCAGCTTTCTTTAGAACAACTAGTTATTCATAGTGAATTGAAAAGTCTAAAAATTTTGGATTGTTTTTGTACAACCTGTGATACAATTAATTGTCTAAAGCAGGGGTCCTCAAACTTTTTAACCAGGGGGCCGGCGCGTGGATGAAGTGGCAGGAGGCCATCTGCGGCTGCTTGGTTTCCCCCCCCAACCCCCGGTGGGGGGGAGGGGGGGGCAGGGGGGTTCTGTAAATACTGGGGGCCAGATTGAGGACCCTGGGGGGCTGTATCTGGCCCACAGGCTGTAGTTTGAGGACCCCTGGTCTAAAGACTACGTAGTTCCATTTCTTCAGCTCTGGCTTTAGTGCCCAGTTTGAGAAGATCAGACTGTATTGGTATTCCCGCATGTCCTCTTGCCAGCTGGAGGAGAAAAAACCCCAACCAAACATCAGAGCTTGTTGAAAGGTTACTGGGGCTTTGAGGGAGAAGTCATGATGCTAGAAGTTTCTGGGCAGGAGAATTACTGGTGGAACTTCAGTTTTTCAATCTAGTGTTCTTGAAAACTGTATCCTTGAAAAATGAATGGTATGGAAATACATCTGCCATACTCGGGAGTGAAGAAAATGAAAGTAAATGCTCCAAAGAAGGGGATTGCTATATATCGACAATTGCTGGGGGTGGGAGAACTTTTCTGATATCAGTGCTACAATAGCATGAAAGAAAACAGTTTCCTGGAAATTCTGTCAGTGACTTGTAATTTCCTCAGCCCTACTTTTAATGAGGGGGAGGTGTGTGTATATGTACAAAATCTTTTTCTTGGTATAAATTACATTGTTTATAAATCAGTTACATTCCATGTGATTCCTTAAAATCACATTCTTCTTAAGGTGGTTCTGAAAAAATAAGTAATTTTTGAAACAAAAATTTAAAGCTGTTTTTTTATTTCTCAGTGTGTGTGTGTGGAATGTTCTGCTTTGGATTCTCTGGCAGCACATAGAGAAGTGGAAATAAATTACATATCTAAGGAAAACATATTAGCAAAAAAAGTCTTGATTGCAGTGTATAATGTTAACTTACAGAAATTTTTACTCTATTCTAGGCCTGTACGTTGTAATTGTTTTGATTCTTGTTAACATGTTTAAGAAAAGCCTGTTGACTTTCTGTTAGAATGGAAGTCATATCTCATTAATCATTACAACACACATAAATGGAGATAAATTGTCCGTAGTTCTTGGTTGTGTATAGGTAAGTATTGGGTTTGTACAGTTTTAATCTTCAGAAAAGGCAGTTTTAAGCCTTTTTTTATAACATATATTGCCTACAGAGCCTCAAGTTTTTCATGGTTTTTTAACTTACTAAGTAAAGTTTTTGAATAAGAGCAAACTATGAACTAAGGAAGGCTGATGTCTTGAAACAGCAATGCAGCAAGTTAGTGTCAGGTTTCCTTATAGAAGTAGCCGTGAGTGTTGCTACTCAACTGATAAAGCCTGTTGGTGTAGAATGGAACAATAATAGTTAGAAATTTGTCTGAATTCCTCTAAACTTTTGTTACATGACCAGTAGCACTTATTACTCTGTTATAGAAAGGTGATGCTGACTGACTAGCTTAACAAGAAAAGTAATTTTCTAAATTGGAAAAAAGAAATTTGTCATGTACCTATATTAAGGAATTGGCACCAATTAAATAATAAGTGTGTTTAGACAAGAACTGAAATTCACCTTACATTTCACAGCGTTGTTTTCAAACTTCTGAATTTATGTAATGTCTTCCTTTTTTTGTTTGTGGTATATTTATGCAGGAACATTGGTGTAAGAGATGCAGAATAATACACACATGTTGAAGTGCAGTAGTGGGTAGGTTAAGAGTCTCACCAAACTAAGTGGGATCACACCTAAACTTTCACACTGAAGATTAAACCTGTACAGTTTCTTGTATGAAAGAGTTCTTCAGTTTGATTTACAAGCTGTAAAGGACCAGTGGACCCCCTTTAAGAATTACCTTTGTTTGTAGCTCATTTAAATAAAAAGTTTAAAAAACGGATAAATGTTATTTCAATCAGTTGTTTTAATTTGATTTTTTTTAATAATTTCCTGTTTATATAAACTAATTGGACAAGTTTTTCTGGGATTTTCTTTAGTAAAATTATAGATAACTTTTAATCAACTCTCTCTTCTCTAGACTTTTATTTTGCAATCTTCTGCAACATCTGTCACCCTGACTTCCTGTTCTGTACATTCTTAAACTCTTTTGAGTCGATAATGTCTTATACAATTAAGACTCTGGTGAGAAACCTGCGAAGTTTTTTAGTATAAACTATATTCCCTACTTGTGTTGGAATATATCACTTTAGCTCCTCAAATGGAGCAAACAGTGTAAATAGTTACAAAATCTGGTTTCAGTACAGACACATTGTTATTGATTTATGTGAGGCTGATAGTTCTGCCACTCTTTGACTGTAGGGTTTAAAATCCTGAGCTTGAGGACACCTGACAGTAGTTTAGAAAAACTTTTTTACCATTCTTGAGGTGAAACTTGGAACTTGTCGTATGGGAAGACAGGCATGAAAGCCTGTGCAAGGAAGAGAGAAGTTTCTTATGTGACGGAAGAGTTCATGTTCAGGGGAAACAAGTGTGCTATTACCTACTTCTTGGAGCATGTTTTGTTCCACAGCTGGGAACAGAACCCAAGATTCCTGAATCTTGTTAGGCCAATAAACCATCACGTGGTTGTGAAGCAGGTGGCAAGATGTCCATCACTTTCCTCTGCTTCATGCTTGCTCTGTGTAGTCTGTCAGCAAGGGGACTATACAAGCAGATTTGTAATTTTCAGATCTGGCAGTGACTTTTGAGATGCTATCCAGCATAATTTTATATAATTTTTTTATATATGTGCACTTGATAAAAACCTAGGAAATTACTTTCTCCTGTGTGCATGCATCCAGATTACTGATACAACAATTGAAAAGAAAGCAAGCAAAACATTGGTCAGTGTTGTGTATGCAAGTGTCAGGTCTTATGATCACCTTGCCCCTTTGACTTAGATTTTGTAGCAGACTGGGCAGTGCTTTTGCCAAGTGTATTTTTTTTCCCCCCCTCCTCTTGCTATGTGCTGCAGAAACCTTCCCTTGAAATCCATTAGTTACATTTTTTTTTTTTTTCATTGTTGGGTGGCCTCAGCACTGGGAGGATGGCTTCTCAAACTACAATACAAAGTCACAAGGCAAAAAAACCACGAGAACATTAAGATCCAGAGTGATTGCTGAGCCAAGCCAACTAAATTGACAAACTAAATTTTGCTGTTGTTAAAGTGTTTCAGTGTATCAAGGGTCATATAGTGGAAAAGTATAGTTCAATCTGAGAATATGTTAAGAAGCTTAAAATACAGGGATTGAAGAATTACTGACTTGCCTGCAAAAAGTTCAAGTTGGGTTTCAGAATACTGTATTTTAATGCAATGATAATTGTTAAATACTTAATGAGGGAAGATGTTATGCTTTTGAGATTATAACCATGGAAATATGTGTCAGAATTTAAAATTGGTTGCCTAAACAATTTGTCAGAAATGCCTAACATCTTGTTTCTTTGGACTGCTTAAGGAGCTTGAACATTTTGGAGTATTTGGTTAAGTCTGCAGTTGTGTTGTTCCATGTGGTCCTCAGAAAATGTTACCTCTTTTCAGAACATAGCGTACCTGTAGAATTTGAATTACTTGGGAGCAGCAACTTTTATTAACCATTTTGGTAGTAATCAAACCTTTGGTTCCTTGGGGCTTGAAAGAGGCATGAGAAGATGCATCTAGCCAAAGCCAGCCTTAATCAAACAAATGCCTTGTTTTCTTAAAACGTTACACAAAATATTTAGTATTATGTAACCATCTTGTGTACAAAACAGTTCAGTTGTGATTCTGGTAGTTGCCTGTTCAGCTGCTCAACAGCTTTTATTATCTGGATGCACTGTTGGCTGCCCTCTAAACCAAAATAATGACGGTTTAGGTAACTTGGCAAAATAGATTCTGGAGCAGACTGCAGTATCTCACGATAGAAGTTTGGGCATTTTGTCCTTTGTTATAAATACCTAATAGATTTCTGTCTCATGTTTAATCTGTATTAAATACTGGTTTTATTTCCTAATTTCAAGCTGGCTACCCATCTGAAATATTTTTTATGTTTTTTAATACCTAATCAAGTGTCTGACATGGCTTTACAAGACAGTGTTTAACTTAATGGAGGGCTGGCAGAGTTTCTATGTATCGTGTTTTAAAAATAGCCATTTTTGTGTTCTTAAATTAGTTTAAATTGCTAATAATGCTAAGTCTCTGCTATAAACATATATCATATATAAGATAAATGCTGCAGAAGAGCCACCCCTGTAGAAACTATTAGGAAGATATTTTGCATTAGTCATACAGCAAAATAAAGAAAAAAAAAAACCCAAGAAAAAAAAGTTGAAGCATTTGCAATGTGAACAGCAGCTTCCCTTTCTTTCCAGCCACTACTGTAATTATTGGGTGTTTTGTGTTGAATTTCTGGCCTAGTACTACAGCTTCAACAGCAAAATGTGTCTTCCTTTTCCTTGTCACAGTGGTTAGGGTAAATCACCTGCAGGGAAGGGGTGAGATTTGGAATTTCTTAATGCAGAAAAAATAGTTTTCCTACTTTCTGGTCAGATGGTTTAACCATTTTTGATATATAAGATTAATTCATATCTTTCTCTTCTATATTTTTGTTTTGCTATTATTTTTCTCCAACTCTTCCCCTCCCCCCAGAAGTGGCTGAGATTTGCTTTTGCAAGAAAATGGTTAGAAGCTTATTTCTGGCAGGATTCAGGGTTATTGGAGAGAGTACTTGTCCTTAGATCTGGATCTGGCTGTCTGGATTCCAGAAACTGGAATTATTTTAAGCAGTGTTTCTTGTCGTAATCCTAGATGACTCTCCAGTCGTCTGCCTCCTGAATTCTGTCCTGAGTTATGTGAGGACACAGTTTCATGTTACTGGTTTATCATGTAGCTGCCGGTCAGCAGGTATTCCTACTTCACCTTGCTCCAGACCAGTTTCTTCTTGTTGCTTTCCCCATGTGAAATATAGTGGTCTCATCGCTGTGGTGTTTTAGCCACTTCATCTGGCTCGTCTGGTGAAATTCTCATGCATGGAAGAAGTAGTAGGAAAACTTCTGAATCAAACATTTTACTTGATCACCAAGTTCATTGCAAGGGGAACGGTAAAAGCTGTTGGGGAAAGATGGAAGGACTGCCTCCATCAGTAGCTGGCTAGATGTGCTTAGCTGTGTCCTGAACTAGATCTATTGGTTAAATGTTGCAGCACTCAGGATTGTCCTGTGAACATAGTATGAGGTAGTAGCAAAATACAGGAGAAATGAGATAGCTACTCTTACTAGGATCTTTGCCAGAGTAAAGGAAGGTTTTTGCATAGGCCTTGAGAATTAAAATAAATTATTTTGTAAAATTCAGGGGGAGAGAAAAAGTGTAAACTTTAGGAAGAAAGTCTACCAAAAAAATGTAATTTTTTTTTTTACTATGTGTTAGAATTTCATTCCTAATGCTGTGATGAAAAATTGACTAATACGTGCTAGTATGTTGTATCCAGTTTGAGTGAAAGTGGAAAAAGATCAGAACTTGCTATTGATATGTCAGGGTAAAAGTTCATGGATATGCTTAAGCTGTTCTATCTATTTAACAGCAGTATGTGAGAAATTGTTACACCTGAAAACTGTTTTGGTGTGTAGTACCCATTTATGCATAATTTGAGGGCCCTGTGGAATGATTTGATGTGATCCGAAGTTTGAAACCATTGCCAGCTTCTCATAGTTGGAAAGGCTTTTTAGTGTTCAATTCCTGAAAACTAAGATTAGATATAGCAACTAATCCTAAAAGCAGGTAGGTGGTGAATGGAGGGGGTGTGTGTCTTCAGAGTGATTGTGGGGGAGAAAAAAACAAGGGAAAAGATGTAATCGACCAAAAGCAGGAAAAAATTGTAGATGTTGTATAGTATGTTTCATAGGCCTTTATTCTTTTTTAATTTATGAGTTATTCTAGGTGACAGGGAATTAATAAAAGTAGAGGGTGTTTTTTTAATGATCTGAATTTGAGATTAAAAATGTATATTTAAAATGTTTCTTTCTGGAGCATATGAATCAGGTGAATGTTGGCATTGAAATAGAGAAAATAAAAATTCCTGGTAATACAGATGATCCAAACCAAAGTTTCTCCTCTGGATAGAGGGCATGTCTTTATATGTAGTAGATCTAGCTTGGCTGTCATGCTGTATGTTTTCTTTTGTTGTAGTGGTAGGGCTAGCATTGAAGACAATAGAGCTTCTGAAGATGGTAGTGCTGCCTGTATTTTCTCCAGTCTGTAAACTGATCTGTGACACATGTATTCATGATACGGGACAGGATTTTGTAGGCTGCTAGTTTTGATGGAAACGGAAATGGAGACCCTCTTTGCTACAGTAAAAGGACCGTATTATTTGTCTTGCTGCTGATAGCAATAGGTAACACTAACTTAAATTTCATGATTGTAAGAAAAGAGCCAGTAAGCAAAGTCACTGTTCAGTGTACGAAAACTTTGTTTCACAGACTTGACTCAGCAGTTCAGGGAAAAGGTGGTTAGCTGTGTTATTACCCTCATGCTTAGATTGTCTTATCTTAGAGACTTTGGAAGTACGTGTGGCCGTGTTACTGAACTTTGCTGTGTTGTGAAAAATAACCATTTGGTATTAAGCCTTGCACCACAAAAAAGCCCCCACAAACAAAACCACCAGAAATTTTAAAAAAAACCCCAAACACCCAATAATGGAAAAAAAAAAATCCTAAACCAAAAGAAACAAACAAATTCAAAACCCCCATGACATAAAACCCAACCAAACCCAGAAAAACCTCAGCTGAAAAACTTAAGCATCTTTCAAGCTTGGTTGTTTTCTGTCTAACAGTGGTTTGGGTCGTGTTTAGGCTAAGTATAGTTTGGCAAGCTTTAGCTACAAATTTTGTTTATAGAGATATCATTAGACCAGAACCACCTTTTGAGATGGTAACAGCTAATTTACTATTTGATTGTAATTGAAACTGAAGTCCATGACTTGAGCATGTGCAGTGGCTTATGGTAAGATAATCAACTCTCTCAGCCATTTATAGAAGAAATGATGTTTTCAGAAACTGTAATATCCAAATTCAGAAGTCTTCAAAATTTTAATTTCTGGTTTTTCTTTCTAAATAATTCCTCTTTTACAGTTATTTTTTTTGTGTGTGCATGCACAAAGATTTGGTTATCCCTTGGAGCTAATAAAAAATAGTTTATTTGTAATTTATGTGAAAAAAACCTTAATTTGAAAAAAATGCCTTTAGCTTTTCTAAGGATACATGAAAATTTCCTTTCAGTTTCTATAAGAATAAAGTCAACTTCATTGACTCAAATGTTCGCATCACTGGAAAACAGGTCAAGGTGCTGATTTACACGCGCACACACCCCCCCCCCCCCCCCCCCGTAATTCACTGTGAAATTAAATTTACTCTTCAGTAGATCACTGGAATTGTTGGGAATTAGTTTCAGAATGAGTTTCAGAATCCATCTTAACTAAAAATTGTTCTTTCTGAGGGAATATTTCTTTAAGCTGTGAAATTTCTTCCTCAAAAACAGATAGACACTCAACCTCAGAAGTTAATGGCTTATAATGATTATGGGGCAATAACAGTATTTTGAGACTAGACCATCTATTGACAGATAATGGACACTTTTTCAGTGCTAAGAACTGGAAAAGTTGTTTGCACCAGAATGTTAAAATTGTGTCTTTGCCTAGTATTTGAGTGTTTTTTTAAAAGTGATCTTAATGTGTTATCAGCTGTATGGAATAACTTAATTTTGTTTTATTTTTAAATGTTAATAGATGGGTTTACTAGGTGAAATTAACTCTTCAAGAGAATGGAATTGGGAGGGAAACTTTACTTTTATTCTGAATAAGCTTACCATTTTACCCTGCTGCTTCTCACTGTTGAGAAAGAAGGGAAGAGAAGAAACAAATCTGAATTGCCCTTTTTTAATTTATTTTTTAAGCTTGTCATGGCTTTAAAAATTCCTTGTGGAAACCATTTTCTAAGGAAAGAATGTACCGACTACATTGTGTCTGCATGCTGTGGAAAAGGGGGTGGTTTGTAGCAGTAGTGACTCTTGTTCTGGTGTAGTATACCTTTCATATTTACAACAAACGAAAAAGACAACACAGAAGGATGAATGCTATTTTGTGGAAGAAGGCATGAGGAAGTGTGATAATGCAGTCAGTTACTAGATTTGAAAAGCAACATATTGACGTGTCTTGGAAGTTTTTCTTTGTTTGCTACTAAGTGTACTCAGTAACATTTCGTGCAATGGCTCATCATCTTTCCCAAGGATATTGTATGTCCAATTCTTTAATTTCTTTTTGTTTGGTTGGTTTTGGGTTTTTTTACATTTATTGCAATTTGGTCATTGTTTCCATATTGAGTGATATCTAGCCGTTTATGTGAAGATTAAAATTTTTAAATCTCTGAATTTATTAATGTGGTGTTATATTAGCGTCGTTCATTAAAGTGGTCACTAACTGTATCTGTTCATGAAATCTAAACTGATGTTTAGCCTAGATTGAGTAGCAAACTTTGTGTGTGCTTTTAATTATGAGAAATCTTGTGGAGTATTACAAGCTCAACTTTTCAAAAGACACTTGATGAATGGATCATTCTTTTGTTTTTCCCCCTACAGGTTCGATCTGTGGATGAAATGAATCATGAGTTTCAAGCTCTTGCCCTAGAATCTCGGGGAATGGGAGAGGTAATGATTGAGGGTTGAAAATCCAGTTGATAGTTTGGAAATGTTGATACAACTTAAGAAGTCTTAAATAAGGTAACATGAAGCAAAGAGCCACTTTTAAGACAGAATTGTTTTTTCAGGCAACTGAAGATTTTTGTTCTGAGATGAAGGTAAACTTGAGTACTTTTCAAGAACACTGGGATGGTTGTCGAATGCATCTGCAGTGTTACTGTGTCAGTATTAACTAGATGCCTAATGCTCTTGGGGCAGTGACAGGGTACTTTGAAAGTTTGTGCAGCTCTATGAAATGAGGTATGTTTTCAGTGTCACCACATACAAGCTAGTGAAACAATTGCTTACTACTCTTTAAGAAGCCAAGGAGACTGAGATCTGAAAAAGGGTTGGCTCCAGAAAAAGTGAAACTGGCATATATCCTAGCAGAAATGTGTGGCAATTAGCTATATTTTGACTGGTAATTACTCCTTAAAAGAAGATTTTAACAAGGGTGAAGACTGCATTTATATAATTTAGCTAGAGGGAAGAAGGAATTTGATTGGTCTGTTTTGGTTTTTTTTTTTTAAGTTGATGTACTTTTGAGGGGCGGGGGTAGAATTTAAGATCATGGAGGATGAGTGAGCTCCTTCAAAAGCAGTTCCCTAAACTGTTTTGAAAGTAATCAACATGCATTAGGGTTACTTGCCCTGACAGGACATGGTAATAAGATAAGTTCACATTGAATTAAGATTTCAAATACTGATCCTTTTGTCTTGCTGGATATTTATGTAAATCAGTTGATAATCAAACCAGTGACAATATTTCAGCTTAACTTTCTTAAAATGATGATACGACTGTGATCTCTATGGAAACCATAACATTGATGAAAAACAAATACTGTGTTCTAGTTGCTGAATGCTTCTGGACTGAACACATGGCTGTTTTACCAATCGGTTGGGTTTTCAGCAATTTTTGCTTCATCCAGGTTTCCATGTTGACTTTGTTAAACCATCTCCCCTTTGAAAAATCAATAATAAATTAAGGCCTGTTCTTTAGAAAGTTGAGTAGCCACATCAGATATGCTTGCTTCCCCCTGCCCCCCAGCTCTTAAATCCTTTGAAAGGTAAAGGTGTTAGTAAGATACCTGTGATAGTACCAACAGCGGTAGAGTGGATAGGTAACATTCATATTGATGATTATTCTTGTGCCACCCACAAAGTACTCTGAAAGATTGAAAGCAGTGAAAATCAAGGATGGCATAAATGCCTGGGTATTAAAACGAGGTATATATGACTGCTCATGCAGATCTTCATTTTAGGGTATCTCAGATTGAGGGAGGTATTTCTGCATGATTATGGTTTTGTTTACATGGTATTCTGTGGATCTGTGAAGATGTTTTAAACAAACAAAACCACATCAGAAAAACCCAGACACACAGAAAGCCAAAGTAGTTCTGGAATAGATTCCAAGGCTGGTTTAATCTTCTTTTTGATTATAACCATCTAAACTATTAAAGAAAATGTTCTCATAAATACCCTTGTAAGCTAGAGTTGGTAGTTATATGTTCCTCCCTGCTGCCCTCTGTCTACTTTGAAAATTATGAAAGGGAGGTGATGTCAAGCATTTGCTTCTAGCTATTGGGAAGTTGTTCTCTTCCTCATCTTCTCTGCCTGGATAGATTTTTCTCTGAACTGAAATTACTTCGTTTATAATTCTAATCCTTCTTGGTCTTTTTTTCCCCTGACGGGGAATCAGTACTTGGCATTAGAGGGCTGTTAAGTCTTACTTTTCACATCATTACTAAAATCAAGACTGTCTGTGAGTCCTCAAGCAAGTATCTTTTCCATGTGCTGAAGTAAAGGAATATGGTATGAAATCTGTTCTCATTGTACGGTAACACATTTTGGAAACAATAGGTGCTGGAAATCCTTCTGTTAAGCTGTCTGAGCTGCATTTGGATGGAGCCTGGTATCAATCAGTATCAGGAATAGGACAGTATAACATGAGCCAGATGTATGGTTTCCTTGATCTGTTTGTCTTGCAATGCTTTGTTAATTTACTCTGTAAAGGAACAAACTAATACTTCAATAACAGATCTGCTGTATTGCAGGCTTCTTTCTCTGAATGTCTCCTAAAATTTCAGCTCTTAGATTGGTTATACACAGATGATGTTTCTGGCTCCAGCTTCTAAAAGCTATTGTGACCCTTAAGGTTGTGATAATATTCTGAAGAAATAATAACACATGGTGCTATTTCTCTTCTCTAGGCATCTGTTGTTTGCTGTTTCAGAGCCAGCATAGTGGATTTCAGGACTTCTAGTGTGACCTGATACAGGCATATATACAATTTATTCCCAAACAGAATATAAAACTAAACTTTTTTATATATATATAATCTCTGTTGTTATAGTAACTTACTACAGGGTCAAAGCACACACAAATTTCGTTTTAGGGACAATATATCAATTTCTGGTGTCAAAATTTCATTCAGAGAAATTGTGGAAGCCCTGTAGGAATAATGCCTGAAACTTAATAAATAAATAAATAAAATTTTAAAGAATTCTTAATTCAAGAGCCACTAATGGAGACTGCGTAGTTACTTACCAGAGAGCTGGTTAAGAGGCAGCTTTAGCATAATTGGTTATTATCAATGTGTAGAAAAGGGCTTTGTTCATCTGGCAGAGACATAACAGGGATCAGTGCTGATACTGGAAAAGGATTCTTAGCATACTGTTGGAAAGAAATACAACAATCTTTAACATTATTTAGAATTAGGATTGGATGTATCTTTGTAACATTTTTTTCAAATTTGATTAAATGCAGGAAATAATGAGCAAGACACATGTTCTCAAAAGGTAAAGCACGATGATTTTAGCTCCTTGTATTAATTTATGATGACTTCTTGATTAAGTCTTTTTCAGTAGGGCTAATTAAATAAGGTGTTTTGTCTGTTAGAGGAACATTTTGCTTTTCTGAAAAATATTTTTTAAAAATATTTTTTTAAGTTCCACAATTGAATAGTTGCTAGCTGCTAGGGCTGCTCATTTATTGCATTGCCACATAAATAAAACATCCCTTTTTTAGAAGTAGTATAATGTATGTCATGTCCATCATCTGTCAAAAGTAATAAATCTAAATCACTGGCCCTCAGGGATGCGCAAACTTGTTAACTTCAAAAAATTCCATTTGTTTAAATATTTGGGGCAGTTTTGTTGTGTAGAAATTTTAAAGGTAATATTTTCTGTAAATGTTTGACTTTCAATACGATACAGTTTAAATTTAATGTTCTGAGGTATAGATGATACATTATGTTTTGTGCTAAAGATAATCTATATTCTCTGTGTACTGGAGTACATGAAGGCTGCAAGCAGTTGAATATATCCATTTGGAATTGAGAATATGTAGTTAAAAAAAACCCAAAACCCAACCAAACACAAAACCCAAAAAACTAAAGTAAACCTAAAAAAAAACCCACAAACACCAAAATCCCCCAAAACAACCTGTACTTTTGCAGTGAGGATTATTGCTGCTCTTTACCAGTGGATAGGGTTTTTTTGCTCTGATGGAAATTCTGTGAATGAATTTTGAAATCAAAAGTGGTATTGCAGTGTGTTCTGCTATAAACTTGTATATTCATAATGTTGTGTTGTCTGAACATGTGTCTGATAGTAGAATTTAGTAATTTCAGGGTAAGCATATTTTAAATTGTTTGTTTTAGTTCACCCAAGATATTACTTGATCTGGTTTATTCTGACGAAGTTGTGTTAGATTGTGACACCTTCACTTCTGTATTACTCATATCTCTGATCTCAGCTGGACACGAACTTGTCTTAGACCACATGTAAAATAAGATGTGATTATCTTTCTCAAAACCAAGGTTGCATATAAAGCATGATACCTGTTCTACCACTGTCCTGCAAAATGAAAAATTAGTACTGCAAATCAATTACAATATAAAGCTGAAAAGGATGCATAGATTGCATAGTCTGATCTGAAATTGGTAATCTTTTGATTTGAGTGGAATCACAGTTGTAAGATTCCATTCATCTATTTTTTTTGTCCTCTAATGATTAACTTCAACCCTTAAAATTGGGGTAGGCTTAATATCCTGGTGCTCCCAAAGTGTGTTTGGTTGACACCTGTTGATGACCTCCCATGCACTGAGAAAGCGGGCGTCTTTGTCAGGGTCCTAACTGTAACACTCTTGCAAATACAATACAGTATTTTCGTTGAGCTTTAGCTGTTTATCATCCTCCACTTTAAGTCCTTCTCAGTTAATTTATGTGAGGAACCCATGAATTTCAGTAGGTTAGCTAGTCAAAATACTTTGCTTCTCGTAAGAGTTCCAGGCAGCAAAAAAAACCAGCTATCAGCAATCCTTAAGTTACTCCAAAGGAATCTTTTATCTCTGTTTCAGTGTTAATATTGTGGCCTGTTCATGGAATCTTACCCTTTAAGCTGTTTCCACAAGCTCTTCCAAAGCTGTACTAAGAAATACCTGAAAAAATACTTCTGTTAGTTTCATCAAGGCTCATACTAAGCTGTGAAGTTCAGAAGGGTGTTTCAGTTGCTTAAGTAACAGGAGAATGAAAGCTTCAGGACATACTTGTTTATTGTAAACAAAGTTCTATCAGATTACATCTGTTTGTGTTTTTTTTTTTTCAAAATGGACAAAATCTTAAATTTTAAATTGAACATTACATTTTGCTGAATTTGACAGATTAGGATGCTGTCTTCAGAGCTCTTCCCTACTTTTTTTGCAATCTGTTTTCATTGTAGTTTCAGGTGATCAGCCTTGTAAGGCATGTAAGATATAGTCAGAATACAGGCTTTTAATTACATATGAAAGAGAAAATGTGATATGCAGTGTTTGGCAGTTATACTGCTACCAATGCAAAAAGTCAGAGGAATAAAGTAAAAGTAGTAAAACAAAAGTAAAAACAAGGTGTTTTTGTTTGTGCATTGCTTCTGTTGTGTGTACTGTCTTTTGTCCTCAAAGTCAGGACAAGATGTCATACTGATCTAACTTGAAACTTTCTCATTTAGAAGTAGTAATGAAAAAAAAATACCATACAGCTGAATGAAATCATTGGTATGTGGAACTTTGAATTTGAATGTGTCATTTGTAACCGGCAGATCCCTGTGGTCTGAAGGAGCTGGTTTGCCACCATATATATGTTAGTAGCTTTCTGGAATTTGGAACATGATGCATTTGTAGTGAACAGAATGTTACAATGAACTGCTGTTGTTTCTGTACATCATGATAGTTACAGGCCAAGCTTTTGAGCCAGCACAGAAAGAAGGCAGCGTTAGTTTCTGAGGGGATTGACTTGGTTTAACACTGGGTTTAATTTGACTGTCTTTTCACATTTGCTTCTATATTCTGTTATCTCTCCCTCATAACTTCAGAATCTCAGCCTTTTGGGGGTCATTTGAGTGATTTCTTTATACAGCGTCAGCTTCAGTAACAGCACAACTTCTAAGTGTTGTTATTCCTTGGCAATGCATGCTTCCTTCTGTGAAGTTGACTTTGGTTTCTAAAATTAATTTCTTGCATATCCTCTTAATAATACTGCTGGTTTTGCCCGTAAGCATATCTTAAATAAAACCATTTTCTCTTTTGGAACAGCTTTTACCTGCCAAAAAGTTTTGGGAACCTGATGATTCAGCAAAAGATGGACAAAAAGGGATATTCCTTGGTGATGAGTGGAGAGAGACTGCATGGGGAACTCCTCGTAAGTGATTGATGTATATGTGTTGAAAAATAGTCATGTTTACTAAATAGTATTTCAAAGTAAATTAATACTATAAATTGTGTATTAAATTTTATTTTCCTTGTGAAAAAGTATAGCACACTGGTGGTTTTGTGCCAGTAACACTTTTTGAAACAGATTTGGAATTTTTATATAACTTAATTTGGATCTTGTTTAATATTGCCTCCGAAATGCAAAACCATTATAAGTTGTATTTTTTTTTTTTTTTTTTTACATACAATAGATTCATTTATTTATTTGTTTTTAACAGACCATTCTATGTCCCAGCCTATTATGGTACAGAGAAAGCCTGGACAGGGTTTTCATGGAAACAGTGAAGTAAATGCTGTATTGTCTCCACGATCAGAAAGTGGTGGCCTTGGAGTGAGCATGGTAGAATATGTGTTAAGTTCCTCTCCAGCTGATAAATTGGATTCCCGGTTTAGGAAAGGAGCTTTTGTAAGTAATGCAGTGTGTTAAGCTTGCCTAGTTACCTGCTGTGGTCTTACTGTCTTACATGGTTATCTTTTCTACTCTATTTGTCCATTTTCCTTTTTTAACTCTTCTCTTTAGAAGGAAGTGTATAGTTGCTATCTGTCTGTCTTTCTTGCTTGGAGGGGGGCAGAAGAGGGAAGTGGCTTGGGAATCATGACTGAATAGCTGTCCAAAAAAAAGTAGTTTCCCAACACCTTTAAATGAAGGTAGGAAAAATTGCAAATAGCTTAATTTAAGATGTGTGATGGGCTTTATTCTAGATCTTCCTATTCTATGTTTCTGTGTGGGTTTGTTTTGTACTAGGATGTTTTAACTGTATAAAATAAATGATCAAATATGAAGTGTTCCTGCTTTAACAGCACCGCTATAGTTAAGGTTGAGTTAGCTCTTCCATTATAAATCTTGGCATTCCTTTTCACATTTTGGCAGTTATTAATTGCATGTGGTTGAAACTTGATGACCAAGTTGCCCACCAAATGCAATTTCATTGAAAACAAACTGTTTGTATTGTTTACGTGCACTGTAGTGTAGAATTAGGTCACCTTGTGGTGCTCCTATTGTGTTCTGTTCAATATTCAGAATCAAACAGATTCTTTTTCCTCAGGGCACTAGAGATGCTGAAACAGATGGACCTGAGAAAGGAGATCAGAAAGGCAAGGCTTCTCCATTTGAGGAGGACAAAAACAGAGATCTTAAACAAGGAGATGATGAGGATGTTACTAAAATAAATGGCAGAGGTTTGCCAAATGGAATGGATGCCGATTGCAAAGATTTTAAGTAAGCTTTTAACTGTTTCTTGAGAAGACAAGCATGTCTCTTAAGGGCATTATTATAGTTCTGGTTTGTGTGTCAGCTTTAAACATTACCCAGCTGCAGAATGATTTTTCCTACCTCACGTCCTCCCTTTCCCACTGTGCCACATGTTTCTTAGGATGTCATTAATGTGTGTGTCACTTCTCATGAGACAAATTCATCTTAATGTAGTAATTATTCAAAGTAAACGGGTACCTTCAAAATGTGGTGAATTAGAGGGATGAAAACTTTAATCCTTTTAATTTAAAACTAAATTCCTTTCTCTGCTTCTTCATAATATTCTAACTTTTGCATCTGATTGTTGTAGAGAATAAGTCCTACAGAATTTTAGTTTTCCTTCTAATTCTGAACACAATTACTTCCCCATAAAATTGTTTATAGAAGCCATTTATTTGACTAAGGAGAAACAATGTATTTGCCTATTCTCACAGTTAAATGTCACCTATACACAATATAGAATGGTGTTGTGGTTTGGTTGTTTTCTTAGAGGAAGAAAAAACTGGACCAGGCTCAAGATTCTGAAATGTGAACTCCTATATGACAGCACAGCCAGACTGTTCTTTCCTAATCTAAACTGCATTTTAAATTTGGTATTTTTAAAGGCCTGATCTTTGTTTTTAAATGACTGTGGTGCATTTGTAACTGTCATACAGAAGCATTAACAAGATCAGAAAAATAGACTGCTGCTCATAAATTTGTATTAATGTGATGAATGTGACCAAATAGTTGTGGTTTCATTAGTTCATATTTGAACAAGTATATTAAAATGCATGTTTGAATCCCATACGTAAGTATTCCTACCCTTTCTACCTGAGGCTAAGGAGGGATTCTTCAAGTCTATTTTTCAAGAAGTATTATTGAAAAGAATAATACCAAGCATATTGGAGAGCTCAAATTAGCTCCTTTCGGATGCGTGCTGCAATACACACAATAAAGTTACCTTCAATAATATTTACGGAAAACGCAGAATGAATTTTGTCCTGCTTTTCTTTACCAGTATATATTTCAATTTTGAAATAGTTGCAAAGGACCTTGTATTTTTAAATAATTTCTTTTAAATAATATAAATGAGTGCAAAAAAGCATCCAAAGCCAGTAAACCTCTCAAAAAACCCCCAAAAAAGGCCATCTAATTTAAATGGGCCGTATAAAGTGGTGGTATAAAGCCCTCCAAACAGAGGTTTATAATTGAAGTATTGACACAACTTTAACTATAGCAACAGAACGCACCAATATAAGGAGCAACCTATATTAGGTAAACTTCAGTATTAACAAAGAAACTTTGTCCTTTCCTCCTCCTCATATTTTTATTGTACTTACAGCTTTTTAAAACTAAAATATGTGCTGAAATAACTGCCTTTTTTCCTTTTGGTCTTCATTTTGTTGATGCTATGTGTCACTTGGGAAGAATAAGGAATATTAAATGGCCTCACACTCAAGCTTTGTATATTGAGGAAGACATGGTCGCTAGCTAGGGTACTTTAGAAGGTAGCCGGTATGTTACAGCTGATCATCATGAAGCTGGTTGTTACATTAACAAATACTCTAGTGTAACTGTGTTATCTTTGAAGTATTTTGTCCAATGTAATAGATCAGACAGTATTGTTGAATAAACTCACTAAAAGACCACTTTCTAGCTATACAGTCTTTGGGGTTGGTGTTAGCAAATACTTAAGGACTGGCAGATTTCTTTGCATTAATCTTGTGCTTCACTGAGGAACAGATATTTCAACTTTGGAGCCCTGAAGAGGGAGGAGAACAGGTAGTATTAAGGCTGTGTCTCCATCCTAGAATTAAGAGTGTACCATACTGGTCTGGCAGTGTACTGCTGGAATAAATGTCATTTCATCGTGCAAGATGGTGTTTTGTATTTGAGCCTAGTTTTCACAAATCAAGCAAACTTAACTGGAAGTTGTTTCTTGAGAAAATAATTAGTGAGTTCTGCCAACACAATAGTGCTATTAAGGGATCATAGATTCTCTCTCATAATTCCTTCCTAGTAGTTAAATTTTTGCCAGTAAAAATTGGTAGTCTAAACGATGTGCCCTGACACCAAAGGTGGGGTACCACTCCAAATCAAAGTACCCTAAATCTAACCAAATATAGAGTTGGGAATCTGTTGACATCTCGCTTCACATGTTTGCCTGTATGTGTTTATAGGTGCACAGAAATTCCCCTGTAGTCAGTGGGAATGTAGTCAATACAGCCAGTGGGAGATGAGAGAGCAATTCATCTTTTATCCTAAAATAAACACCTGATGACTGGTCAGTTGAGTTGCTGTTTAGGCTCTGTCAATGGTATTAACTAGATTTTCATCTCCTCTAATGAGAGTTTCAACACTGGTGCACCTAGAGACGTGTAAGTGTAGCTATTTAGATCTCAGTTGCTGCCAACCCTTCGTATTTGGAAACTGAACCTTCAGGTGTTTGGCACAGTAAACAGTTTCCAGCTCTGTATCTCTGTCTTACTGTCAGCAGAAATCAAACATCGGTGTTTTGGCCCATTCTAAAGATTTTCTTTTGGAACAACAGACTATATTTATTCTTAGGGAAACTGAGATGGAAACAGTGGGATTCTATTATGAACACGTTTTTTCCCCATACCAGTCATCAGTGTAGTGTAGTCAATTTTAAGTGAGTTGTGTAGGAAATGAAATGGTTTAGTCAGATGCTAAATGAGGTGGTTGTTGGTCTGTTTTTCTTAAGGTAAAAAAAAATAAATATATATTGCTTGCTTTTGAGATGTGAAAGATACTTGCTATATCATATGTTTGTCTTCTCCATTTGAGTTTTATGGTGTCTTGCTCTCCTTTGGTGTGAGATGCACTTAGACATTTGCTCTTTTTCTTTTTTTTTTTTTTTTTTTTTTTTTTTAATTTTCTCTTCAATGTATTTTCTAACAATTCCTGTCACTCCCAAAATGCAATAAAGAGCTATCCCAAAAGTTACTGGTGACCACAGTTCACTCCATTTCACTCAAAATAGCCTCAAATATTAGTTTATTTTTCTCACAGTGATTTGAAGAGCTGTATAGTCTTTTAAGTTTTTTTTTAAAGAATAAATAATGTTACGTTTTGAAATTAAATGTGTCCTTTATCTTGAGCCATTAGTGCATGCTGGTTAAAGTTGTTAAAATCAGTCTGTTACTTCACTTTGTAAAGTCTCTGAGTTCAGACATCCTTTTGAAATAGAAATTATGTACTCTGTCCATGGACAGATTTATTTAAGGCTGAAGAGTCTTATCATGAATTTCTTCCTAACAGTCGTACCCCTGGAAGTCGACAAGCCTCCCCAACAGAAGTAGCTGAACGCTTGGGCCCCAATCCCAGCACCACAGAAGGATTGGGTCCACTTCCCAATCCTACAGCCCACAAGCCTCTGGTAGAAGAATTTTCAAATCCGGAAAATCAGAATCTAGATGCCATGGAACAAGTTGGTCTTGATTCTCTACAGTTTGACTATCCTGGCAATCAGGTACAAATGGACTCTTCAGGAGCTACTGTAGGACTTTTTGACTACAGTTCTCAGCAACAGGTTAGTACTGGACTTGAAAACATGCTGGATTGGTCCTTTAAGTTGTACATGATCCTGTTTGGTAGTCATTTAAGCGTATAATGCATTTAATTCTGTTTTGTCTGTGGCTTAGTCAAAGGCAAATAAATATATACTTAATCTAAAAGAATAGTGGTGCATAATTTTCTAGTTTAGTAACTTACTAGGATAGAAGTTTGGCTTAAAATACTTTTTGTAAGTAAATCCAAGTATATTATGGCCCTGACTTTTGAAAACTGAAATGCATATTTTTCTTTTTTTTTCTTTTCCAATAGCTTTTCCAGAGGACTAATGCTCTGACTGTTCAACAGTTAACTGCAGCCCAGCAGCAGCAATACGCACTGGCTGCAGCTCAGCAGCCACACATAGGTGAGGTTTTTGTGAAGTACAGCAGGCATTCCTTGCAAAAGTGGGTGTGTTGCCTTGGTATAATCTTTTCAGCTTACCCACAGTATTCTGATTCAAATAGATACTGATCAGTTGGCCCATTTTAGTGTTCTTCTGAAAACAGCTCAGAATGACTGCTAAGACTATCCTGTCCTTAGAGAAAGTTTTGTTGTGTAAATTTGTCTACTTTGAACAGTTGTATAAAAAGAAAAATTATTTTTACTTGTATAGCACAATAGTTAAACTTCGGAAGAAAAATTCAGAAAGCTTTCCTGCTATAAGTAGTGATAGAAACACACTAGCTTTATTTACTAAAATAAAAAATAATGCAGTTCTGTTATTGCAGTTTAGTATTTTTGATAATCCAGTTAAAAACCCTTGTACAGTAGGATTTTGAAATCAAACTTCTGTGTTGCTTAATTCATTCTTCCTTATTATGGCACCTTTTAAACAGGTAACTCCTTATTCTTGTGGGTACCTTTATTTGTGATGGAATTAGTTCTTTAGGAAGTGTTTTTCTTCTGTCCTTTAAAAGTAATTCAGTGAATTAAATGCATGAAGTTCTTAGTGAGCTGGCAACTTGGCAAGGAGGCTGTATTTCAGTGACAACAGTTTTGTCTGTCTCTCTGGGGATGCTCTGTGTTTAGGGTGAGAGAGATTGGAACGCACATGAAGCAGTTCCTTATTAAAGAAAGGGAGCTCCTAAAATTCTGACACTGTAGAGCAAGTTTAAAGGTCCTGCCCTTCCCATTCTCTGCCACTGGGCTGCTGAGGTGTGTGCACCCATCTCCCTTTTCTTCGAGGGGAAAAAAGTTCTGAGGGTCAGAAGGCCAGATGGAAATACGAAGTAGCATCTCCAGAGGGATGTGTCCCATGTTCTCCTGCAATATGGTGACAGTTGTTTCTCACCAGCTTGTTTAGCTAGCTTGTGAGGCCTGTTCAGACTGGAATCAGCAGTCTGTAGCTGGGGTTTATGTGGCAGCTCTTTAGTGTTAGTCGCTGACTAATGCAGTCTTAGAGCTGGGAACATGGCAGATTGAGATGTTTGTGTGACTCCAGGTCCTGTCTTCTGCCCGTCTTTGACTTCTAAACTGCAGAGGAGCCCCTACTTAGTATAGTGCTGTCTGACAGTCAGTTGTATCTTGCCCCTTTGAAATGCAGCCTCTTCTCATATGCATGTTAGTAGAAATTTAGTAAGAAGCCTCCTGTTTGGAAGGAGGAACATAGTTTGTGCTGTGCTTGCTGCGCTGGTTGCTGCCCCAGTGTTGGAGAAAGTACAGGAACCTGACTGAGAGGGGAAAACTCTTGTGATGCTTTGTTTGAGTTTCTTCAGTTGTCTCCTTCCATTACAATCTTTATATCAAATTTGGATTCTTGAAATAAGATTAGCATCTCATACCTGGCTGTTTAAAAGCCAGGTATCTGATCTAAACTACCTGGTTAGATATTCTTTTTTTTTTTTCTCCCCCCCCCCCCCCCCCCCCCCCCCCCCTCTTGTCAGTGAAGAGAGATCTGTATCTCTCCTAGGTGATTCATTTTATCTGGCTGATTCACTTAAGACACTAGATAATTTGTCTGATAAGGATTTAGTTGTAAGACTAGTGAAATTTTTAGATAAAGTTGGGCAAGGTAAATTCCACTTTGAATAATCCCATCTATATAAGAGTAGGTAAATATGTATGAGATAAATCTCCTTGGAGTCTGTAGATCCAGCAAAACAAAGCTGTTAGGCTGTGGGATTAGTAAGAAAGGTCTGGTGAGAAGACATAGAAGTGTTGATTTCGGTAACGGTGTACCTGCTCTTAGAAACTTCCAAAGTACAAGCAGTTCTGATTTTAACAGATATGCTTTGTGATTTGGTTGGTTTGATTATGATGATGCTTGCTAAGTATGTTAGCTATAATTAAACTCTGTTTATTACTGTAGCAGGCGTATTCTCAGCAGGCTTGGCTCCAGCTGCTTTTGTGCCAAACCCATACATTATCAGTGCTGCTCCTCCAGGTACTGACCCATACACTGCAGCTGGATTAGCTGCAGCAGCTACCCTAGCAGGTAACTGAACACTTTCTAGTGTCTATCTTGATAATTTTACTGAATGAAGTCAGAAAAAAACCTGAAATCCGTCCTGTTTATTCTCTTTAAATGTATTTCTAGGAAGGAGGGACTTGAAGGAAAATGAATACTGCAGTATTGAAAAATTTCACTAAAATGTAAAGGGATTAGGTTTTTGTTATATATCGATTCTCATTATTTCTTCCACCGGACTTACATACACAACAATTTGGTGTTTTCTGTTCTAAAAACATATATCCTCAGTAAGGTTTCATCTGACATTAGTAGTTTATATTTTCAAAAGATGAATCAGCTAGCCTTTCCTTGTATGTTTTTACTTGGCGCATTAATTTTCTCATTCCAGGTTTTCTCATTCCCATTGGGCATGAGAATAAAGATGGTCTCCAGCGTTTTAAGAGGCCCAGACAACAGATAAACCCCAAGCCCAGGAAAATATCTTAAAAAGTTAATAGATATTGCTGTGAAACAACACTATTGAGTATTCAAGGTCCAGCTAGTGCCCAGATCTGAGCATAACGCTTTGAAAAAACCCCCGGTATCTCCAGTTGATGGTTTCACAGGAAAGGCAGTAGAAAGAACTAAATACATGTATACATAATGCATTGTGTGTACAATACAATGATACAGAGAGATCGTTCTTCTACAGGTTCTTTATCAATAGACTGGAAGAGGTAAGTGTGCCCACTCTGAAGTGTGATGTAGTAGGCAGGGGAGGCAGAGGCAGGAGTTGTGTTTATAAGCAAAGGAAGCATATAGAAAAGAGGAGTAGTAGATGATCAAAGTCTCAGTGTATCACTATGGAGGATGGATTTGGTTTGTTCTGTGATGCTCTGAAATTATTTTTTTTTTTTCAGCCACGGAAACTGATTTTAAACGTTCTTTGCTATACAAGCTTTGATTACTCATAAGTTTTTTTTATTGTCACTTGACTCTCACAAGTGTATTTGTTTCTTTGTGGAGAAGGTATGGTTTGATGTGAATCCTTTAAATGAACCCACTTGTGTTCATGTATCCTTTTGGCTAATAGGGGAATTCGTTTCTTTTTAGTACTAATTTCTGGTTTGACATTTAGATCAATGAGGGATGCTACAAACAATATAAACAGTTGTTTTAACTAGCTGCAATAGATGGAATAATGATGTTTTCTGGTTTTAGGTCCTGCTGTGGTTCCACCTCAGTATTATGGTGTTCCATGGGGGGTGTATCCAGCCAATTTATTTCAGCAGCAAGCTGCAGCAGCAAATACCACAGCAAATCAGCAAGCAGCTTCACAGGCACAACAGGGACAGCAACCGGTATGTCCTTCATAAAGATGTGCATTTAAAGCCTTTCCTTAACCTTGTATTTTCAGTATATAAGGATCAGGGTGTAGAAAACTGTACATAATTCAGATGTTGTGTTGTATCAAATAACAAATGAATATTAAAAATTCTCAATTCCCTTACGTTACTGATTATCATTCCCTTACTGCATACTAAACAGCTTATTTTGAAGTCCTGGTTTTTAAATAAAACCCATTAAAAACAGTTCCTTTTTTCCAGGGTAATATGCTGTTATGTTTATGTCTAGATAATGCTGCCTGTACTGTTATTAAAAATTTAATGTAAACTTAAAAACTAATCTAGAAACCTAATATAAGGAGATTAAAAGAGATGTTTCAGTGATTTTAGGAGGATATTTTGTCTTTGAAGCTTGATGAAGAAAAATCTGCATTTTTATTAATTAGCTGGAAAAGAATGGTACACTTTTTTTGTCACTTTAAAAAGCAGGGACATAAAGGTGCTGCAAATCTGTTGCCTTCTGTATTTTTATGTGACAGAGTAATTGTATTACAACATCTCCATGTGCTATGTTATTTTTGCCTCGGTAAATCAGGAGTAAGCAATTGTTACAAGAACTTGTTGAAATTTTAATTTCTTTAACTTTTTCTATTCCACAAAGGAAAATCTCAAATCTTACTTAGATCTTGTGGTTGAATGAATGTAAAAAATAGTTTTTTATGAGCTAGCAATATGGTTAATTTCAACGCCATTCTTACAAACTTAATATGAAAAGGGAATTTGAGTTACTGTAAAGTTCCAGAGTAGCTTCATCACTGTTTTAATATTCATGTGGATCTTTCCTCCTACTGCTTATTGTTATCAGTGAACTGCACTGAAAACTGAATGTGTGTCATCTCTCCAGTGTTTCTTGCTTCATCTATAAAATTAATATCCAATTTCTGCCAATCACATCCAAGATACTTTATGGGGATATATTGTAAATTGTGTTTCCTTCTTATTTTGGACCTGAAAAAGGTTATTTTAACCAAGAGGAATAGAGTAGTGGCAAAACTTGAGATTGCTTTTCAATCAGATTTCTGGAGATACACTGTCAGAACATCATAGTAAGCCTGTGCTGCACCATGATGGGAGTGTTGTGAATAAGTGAATTCTTAAAATTAGTGGATGCGTTTTTTAGAGCACTGTTGGTGGTAATTAGTTAGACAAGTTACTACAAACCCTGAAGTATTCAGACTTAAAAAATTCAGTTGTTTGAAAATGATGTAAACAAGTGCGTTTATCAGGGAAGGTGTTCAGTAATAAATAATGCAGGTCATAAATGTGCCACTCTTACAAATTTTTCTTCCTTTATACTCATAACTATTGATGGAACATACATGAGTTCTGCTGTCCAGAGCAGGGCAGGTATTTTATTGTCACATTTGTCAGCAAAATAGTTTATGCCTTTTGTTCTTTGTACGTGTATACCCTTGAAACCAATAACATGGAGTATTCCTGAAATGAAATTCAGAGTTAAGTGACATTAAATGGACAAAGCAACTGTTCTAGACCTTTTAGCACATAACAGGCTTGCTTTCTTACCTTTTAAGGAAAGGGTGTCATACTGGTCTCTTCCAGGTTCTGCGCACTGGAGCAACTCAGCGCCCACTTACTCCCAACCAGGGTCAGCAAGGGCAGCAGGCAGAGTCACTTGCAGCAGCTGCAGCAGCAAATCCAGCTTTGGCTTTTGGTCAGGGTCTTGCTACAGGCATGCCAGGTATGTATGTTCTCAGTGGATTAAAGAGAATCACTAAAAGTTAAAATACTTGTGTTATCTAATAACAGATTAACTATCAAAGTCCTGTTACATTTATGCTAAGCTGCTTAGAATTGAGTTTATATAGTTTTATATTGTTCAGTTGGATTAAAATACTGGCACAGGATTCTCAGACCGTAAGAAATTCCTCTAGCACTTTTTATTTGGAGCATTTTCTCTGTCCTTACTACGAATGTATGCACAAGGAGTATTGTAGATTTTTGCAGGACAATTTCATATATAATGAAGCAACTACATGCTGTCCTAAAAGGTCATGAGCATCTGGTTACTCTGATGCAACAGGAAGTATTAATTTGTCTTTCTGCAGTAATTTTTTGCTTGTGTCATATAATAAAAAGAACAGTCTAAAATTGAATTCATAATTAGGAAGTTTAAAACAAAAATACCGCTTAATCATCTCTGAAGATTGCAACATGCTTGAAGTGGAAGTACTCCAAAGCTTGAAGCCTCAGATTCTTTTAGTGTGCATGGCTTCCGATTTATCTGGGGAATGGTTGGTTGGAGTCTCACTGCACATGTCATAAATGCATAATGTTAGCTTTAAGTATCACTTTTAGGTGTTTGATACAATTACTGAGCAAGAACAGTTTAAGTATACTTAGCTATTCTTCAATGTGAAGATTAAGATTTTACATAGGTAAGCTAGATAATGTTGATGATAGCTGCAGATGCATTTGACTTGTATGGGTTCTCTTCTGTCACCACTACTGTGAAATGCCTCACAACCTATAGAAGTCAGTTAGTTGCTGGATGCTTGGGGACTGCATTGTGTGCTTTACCTCACACAGTCATATTTTACACGTTTAGCTGTGGAACAGACTGGCTCCTGTGATTTCTTTTGTCTGTTGTGTTTTATAACTGCCATTTTTATTTATTTTCATGCAGTAGTATCTTCAGCTTTTAGCATCTTTCTCTCACCTAAAATGAGGAGTCAACAAAGTGTGCTGTTACAGCACTTGTCAGGTATCTCGGTGCCTCACCAAAACGGTGGAGAAGGCCTGCAAACAGGAGTATCAAAGATGCTGTAAGCATCTTTGCAAAAGCCTCAAAGGTTTTGCTATACCTTTTTTTCTGTGTTTTGGGATGTGTGTGTGTGTTGATAGTTACTTATTAGTTCCTGTTTTGGACATGGAGCTGTAAAACCGTGGAGTGGTCCGTGCCTTGTAAAAAGGCTGTGAGATTTGACTTGAGTCAGATCAACATTTGAAACCTTGACCCAGCGCAAATTTGTGACTTCATTATAGGAAGATGTAAAAAGAGATTATTTTCAAAAAGAAATAATTAAATAATTCAAGGGTTGTTCTTAAACCCACAGAAAGGCCCCTCTCCAAGTGGATGATTGGAAGTAATACCATGTGGTAAAATACATAAACTCAGTAATGCAAGAGCCTGTCCTGCGAAGACTGGGCTGGGACTTGAAGACTTTTTTTCCGCTTCCACAAGCCCCAAGAGGTTTTGTGTGAGGGCAAGGAGCCTTTTTGTTCAGTTTCCATTGTAGGTTGCTTCTTTGTCCCATCTGCTGCATGCTTGGATGGTCAGAGAAAAACTTTATTCACGTGATTGTATTTCAGACTGTTCTATAATAGGAATTGTTTGCAACTGGCTTTTAGCCTTACTGACCATGCTCTTAGAGGAAATAGGGCTCAAAATATAAACAAAAAGGACATTTATTTTCTCAGTCAGCACAAGATGGTTTCATAGTGAGTCATGGGGAGTGCTTGGTGATTCCTTTTTTTAGGTGGAGAAGGCTAAAGGATGATGAAATGAATACAAGCCATTTTAGTTTGGAATCATGATACTCTTTTAGATGTCTGTATTTGAGCTAGATACTTAAGGCTCTTTTTTTAGCTAGCGAAGAGAAATAGGAACTTTTAGTCTTGATTCATCTGCCTCTATTTTAGTTGCCTGATTTAGGATAAAGTAGGCTTGGCTCCACGTGTGCCTCTTTCTAACCACATACTTTAAAATTGGGTCAAGATGACTAAATTACATCTATATACCAAAATGTGATTAAGTGGATCCCAGGTAGTAACCACGAACAACACATATAATGTAATAAACAAGCAGAAAATATGTGAAAATCTTATTTCAATGGACTTAGATGTTTAACAAGAAAGTGTAGGTCCAAACAGTTTTTCAAGTGTTTGAATATTCTTTACAGGGAGAATATTTGTACTTTGGTTTCACTGTGAGCTAATAGATGAGAGTATATTATTCAGCTTGTCCATACTGCTGTTTTTAAATTTTCAGCTGCTTTCTCCTTGTCACAGCCTTCATGTTGCATAAAATTAATGAGCTATCCCAACTATAGGATTGTTTTATTTTTCAAATTTGATATTTCAGGTATTTCTGCATTAATTTAGGGAGGTATATTCAAGTAGCACTTCAGGCACATATCCTAAGTGCAAAGAGAGAGTGTTTGAAATCCAGGTTACTTTTCATGTAATATTTTTAAGTCTCTTTCCAGAAGAATTCAGGTTCTTTTTTAAAACTATCAAAAATTAAATGCATTTTGCACTGGAGTTGTACAATTACATTTTAAATTCTTCTAGTCCTAATTTAACAAGTCTTTCAGTAACAAGGATTTTTTAAAAAACAGGCAGTTTCTGATTGAATAAATATGCAAGACAGAGTGTGCTCCCAGTTTCATCATAATATGATCAGTATGTTCTTTTCTACGAATAAAACCAGTCCTCATCACAGGCAGTGGCTGGGCTCGGCTTAGTCATCCAAATTCAGGAATCTACATGTGACCTCAGTTGTCTAAGGAGTCATTGTGCTCAGTGAAGATCTTCCTAGTGCAGTTTCTGTACAGAGGCTGCAGAGCTGCTCAGTGTACCCTAAAAGAGATGTCTAGTGGCAGGTCAGCTTAATCTCTCTAGAGGCTTCGTTGATTGCATTGGCTAGATCATATGCAACTTAAAATTTTATTGAATTCATGCAAGAGAAGCTGTTAGTGTTGCCTGTAGTGGTGCATCTAGCATACAGGTGGGCATGTAAATTGAGTTGTCTGAATGTGCTGGTTTTGTATAAAGCATTAAAACTCAACAATTTCTATTGGCATTGCATTTTTTTATTACCCAGAGGAATTTGGAGTGTGACATTACGATGGGTCATGGATTCTCTGCTTCCAGATGAAATAGAAGTCAGATTTAATTGTGGTGGGCATACAGGGAATTACAGTATTGGCAAAGTTATAGAAAGTATAAATCACTGGTAAGATAGTAAGTTAGGAATTTGATTTGCGAGAGGGCAAGTGCGGGGATAAGGCATTGCATGCCTGTCAGAACAAATGAAAGGTTACAGTGGTTCGGGTTTTGGTAAGCTTGGGAGACTGAAGACTGCAGCACTTAAGGAAAGATGGAAGACTAAGAGCTGAATAAATCTTCAAATCCGTATGTGGAGGAAAATAACTGGATCTTGGGAATGTTGAGAAGGGAGAAGCTGTAAATTTTCTACACAGGGAGAGATGACTACAGTGAATTGCAGGTTATGCTTCTGAGGGGAGAAAGGGAAAGGTGTCAGGATGGTAGTGTTAAAAGGGGCAGATAATGGAGTTGGCAGTAAGAAGTGTCACATCTGTTAACTTAAATGGAGTAGAGAGAAGTGACAAAGTTTGACATACGTTTGGGTGTCATCAGCAAGGAAGGTTGCATAGAGGGAAGGGAGTAGGAGATCTGGGCAGAGCTTTGTGGTATTACATGCAAAAATGTGAGAACAGAGTGTGAAGTATCCAGTGAAAGACACTAAAGAAATTACTGGATGGATAAAAACAATGCTAAGAATGGGCTGCAGGAGCCAAGAGAACAGACTTCCATGCGTTCTTTAAGAACATTTAAGGTTTGTGTGAAAAGAATCCAAAAAGTTTTCAGTCTGTTTTTGAAGACATTTAGAAATCAATTCAAGAAAGCACACTACTGGTAAATCAGATTGTTTACTTTTATATTCCCTGCTGATCAGGAGGCAGTAAGTGTAGATAGAGAGTTGAATTTTAAAATAAAAGGTGTGATTAGGAAATGATTAGGAAGCAAAGAGTATGTTTTAGGTTTTTGGTTGAAGTGGAAGACCATGGTAAGCTTGAATGTGAATGCACTGAATGAGTTTTATAGTTAATTTGGAGGGGGAATTGCACAGCTGCAGGGAGATGAGGATGTGATGGAGGGGTAATAAAAACTGAAAGGGGAAGAGAAAAGGAAATTAGAGGAAGATCTGGGAAGTTGTCATTTGATCTTTGGTAAGAGTGAAGGCTGGGAAATAGTTTTATCTTTGTGCAAAGTTTGTAGAACACTGAAGGAGGGAAAAGCAGAAGACTTAAGTTTTGCTATGGAAGCTGTTCTTCAGTTATTTAATCTGAGATGGTCTCTCTGAAATCATTTTTGATGTCAAAGCTAATAATTTTATACCTTTGAGACTGGAAATGCACTTGGCAAGGTCTCAGCAATTTCATAAATAGTTTTACATTGCTTTGTTTTAGTAGATTAGAAAGCGGAGAGGCCTTGTATTCTAGGTCAGAATGCATTCATTTCAGAGATTAGGAACATAGATGCACCCATCAGTTCTCATACACAGCTTGAACTTTCTGTGGTGGATGTTATCTTGATGCTAATGACCTAGCTTATTATTACTAATTTTAAATGACCTGTTTGTGGGTGGCATTACAGATAAGATAGTGGTAAGGAAGTATCGAGAGAAACTGGGCATTTTGTAATGCAAAGAGCAAGTGCAAGTTTCCATTTAATTCGGCAGTCATACTAGTCAATTGCTTTAGAAGATCTAAAATGAATGTATTAAACTGCATTAGTGTTAATCCCAGTAGTTTTAATTTATGCAATACTGCGTAAGTGACCTTCTTGGGTTTTTCTTTTCCCCAAGTATTTTGTATTGGAAAATAGACTGGTTTACGTTGTGGACCTAAAGTCATTTAAAATGCTGTGTATTAGTTTCAGATGAGCACAAGGGTGTGATTAGTCCTTTTTGTATACAGCTATAGCATTATCTGTGGGTTTGAACATTAGAAGAGGGTAGGTGGACATGACAGAGTAAATACTGTAAGCATTAGCTAATTGTGAGTTCTGAAAAAGCAGTTTTTTATGATACAGCAGTAACAAATGGCGGGACCAACATGGTATTATAAATTGAATGTGCTATCAGTAAAAGTAGAAACGATGTAGGTACTAATAATTAAATATTACAAATATATGCAGGAACGTATGTGGTATTATAAAGACCTTTCCTGCTGTGTCACTAATCTGATATTCTATGCTGTATTCTGTACAGAAATACAGTAAAACAAACAGCGGCCACTGTCACCTTTCCATACCCTGGGAATGTAGCAGCCTTTCATAGTGGGGAAGGTGGTAGAGCAGTACAGCACAATTTTGTAGGTGGAAGAGGGGTGGCACCTAGAATTTGGACCTGCGTCTCCAGCTTCCCTGCCGAGGACCATAACCACTAGGCCAGTAGGCAGGTGGTGTTTATACCTCTGTTTTTGAAGCAAGTCATCTAGGTAGAAGAGATAACACAGTTGTTTTAGAAATTGAGGAGCAGAAAATACGACATGGAAGCCTGGTGATGGAAGTACTGTCCTGGAATTAGAGGCCCAGGTCTTTATGTTCAGATCCATATATATTTCAGAGAACTCTGCCAGACCTATTTCTGAACATGCATGGAAACTGACTGAAAAGAATATGCAAAGTCTTGGTTCTTACATGTACAAAAATAGATGTGTGATTTTTGCAATCTTGACTTTTTTCTTAATAGCATTAGTATATATTTGAACATGGGAGGAATATCAAAATTCTCTTGGGTCTTGTTTTATTGCTTTATAAGACTAGTCAACCTAAAAATTACATGGTGTTATCTTTGTCAGCACCCTTTCTTAGATTATCCTAGCTCTTGTCCTCCATTTTTTTAAGGGATCTTATTCCAGTTCTTCTAGTTGATTATAAAGTGTCAGATCTATAAAATTAATTCTTCTCTTGCTCTTGTCCTAAATAAAGGGGGTGGGGATGCGTGGGTGTTTGCTCCTTTTTGTCTCTTTTGCCTTCATTCATAGCTTGTATCCTGTTTTCCTTCCTACTACTTGCTTTTTTCCTTTTTCTCTCCTAGTTCCAACTCTTTAACTGTCAACTGAATGAACTTAAACTTGGATTACAGTCTTTTTTTCTGTAAAATTGACTGATCCAAGGTATTCCTGCACTTATTAGCATTCTTTTTCTAATGTTTTTGTAGATAAACAGTTTTAAGTGTGGCTAGGTCATGTATGGAATTGCCAAAGCTGCATTTAGTTCAGCCCTTCAGTTGTACAGATTTCTGTACCTTTTCCACGTACAAAGGAGTACAAGAGAAATGTAGACTATCTTAAAATACTGAAAGAAACTGATTCAATTATGATCCAAATATGACCAATTGTGTTGTTCCTCTACCTTTTCACTGTGGCATTAGAAACTTCCTTTGTTAACCTTGAAAATAAAATTCAAATTTAGACTACTAAATTTAGCTGTTACTCTGTTTTTTGAAAAGCTATGTAGAGCATTCCTAAATGAGATTTTTGTCACACTGTTTTACAATATTCACTGCTTTTTCTTCTGATGTCCAGTTGACATTCTAAGGTAATACGGCAGAAATGCTGTTTTCCCCCTTGTAGTTTGTTTTCAGAATATTTCAAGCTGAGAAGAAACACAGACTATATGAGACTATCTGTACTACTAATTCTTATATTCTATGTTGTGTAGGCTATCAAGTACTAGCTCCCACTGCCTATTACGATCAGACTGGTGCCTTAGTAGTAGGCCCTGGAGCAAGGACTGGCCTTGGAGCACCAGTCAGATTGGTGGCCTCAGCTCCTGTTATAATCAGCTCTGCAGCAGCACAAGCAGGTGAGTACTTAATCCTGCATGGAGGCTTCTTCCACTTTTATACTGAATCTTAACAGTAATGTTGCTTGATTAGTATTTGATATTGTTGATGTGTTTTGTATGCATCCGTGAAATTTTCTAGTTGTGAAGGATATACCATACATACTCTTTTTCTTATTCTGTCACCTCCCATTCTCTGAGACTGCTGTTTCTCAGAGATGTAGTTTTCCTTTTTTTAAATTCAAATTTACAGTCCTCTCCCCATACATATACAGGCATGTTTCTGCAAATGTTGTTGCTTGTCAGATGTGAACATTTTTCAGTTTCCTCTCCCCATGCATATAACGTGCACTTACTCATCAGTCTTCTAAGTAGTGTCCTCTGGGCAGCATCACTTCATTGCTTCAGCCTGGCAGAAGATGATGGAGTGCTGTGGGGCCTTGCTATGCTTTTCTCTTGAAAGTATTTTCTCCTGAAAAGTGTGGCAACAAAAAAATAACTGGAGGGGACAGCAGAAGAGAATTAGTTATATCAAAAGTATCTGGTTTTCTTTTTTTATCAGTGATGAGGTCTGGTACTACTTTACTGAACCATGTATTTATTGTATTTGTTAAATTAAAATCCAAAATACTAACACCAGATGAATTAATCTGTTCAGAAAATTAGGTTTTAAGTTTATCTATAAGCTTCTTCATGCAGAACTCACTTCTGACATAAATAGCTGAAGATGTCTTTCAGTGACTCTTAGCTGCAATTCTGCTATTGCAACCTTGGGTGTAAAAGTACGGTTCAGTAAACAGTAATGTCTTACATGTTTACACTGAAAATTCCCTAAATTACATTAACAATTCTACAGCCTTGATTAGCCTACAACATACACTGTCTGTTTTTTTCCTTGGGTAATTAAGACTGGGTAATACTATAGAGTCTTTTTTAGTTCTTCAGTATGTGGATTTCTGCTTGTTTAAGGGGGCTTCCAGAAAATGTGATTTAGATCTCAATATTCCATTTCCAGTCAGAAATGTCTGAGAGAGTAATCATGATTGAAAACATGTTTTACAGCTGCAGCTGCTTCAGCTGGAGGAACAGGAAACAATCTCACTGGAGCCACGAACGGTCTATTTCGGCCACTTGGTGCCCAGCCACAGCAACAGCAACAGCAAACAAACAGTAGCCTACAATCCAATTCATTTTATGGCAGTAACTCTTTGACCGGTAACTCCCAGAGCAGTTCCCTTTTTTCACATGGTCCTGGCCAACCAGGAAGCACATCTCTTGGCTTTGGAAGTAGCAGCTCTTTAGGAGCAGCTATCGGCTCTGCACTTGGTGGATTTGGCTCATCAGGTAGGTTGTTTAATATAGTGAGGAAATTTTGTGAGACTTTCGTGTTAATCAAAAAAACTATATCTGTATCCAGGCATATTAGATACGCATACATTTCTATAAAGAATGTGCAAAAACAGGTTATTCAAGTTTAAAACAAATTATAGAGGTAGAAAAAGGGGGTTTTAAATTCACTTGGGCTCTGTATACAAGATGCATTTTTGAAGACTATTCTGTAGTCATAAGTATCTCCAAAATATTTTCCATTTTGAGCACTGTACTCTGCTGCAGAAGATTGTTGCTGTTTTTACTGAGCTGCTTTTTATTTTCAAGGAAATCTTCATTCTGCGCTTAAAATAACAATTGATGATGTTTGAGAGATGCATTCTTTTGTTCTAGTTTTCATTGCAGGAAAATTCCAATTTTTTAAAAAAAATTAAAGAGCATATGACTTTCTGAATTTGAAAAGTGTTTGTTTCCATAAGATTCTTAATAGGATATATAGAATGGAAAGACTTAATACTGAAGAACAGTCATTGTTAACTCTAGTAGTTTTAATCTTAGACATAGTTAAGCCTAAATAGTTCTTTGCAAGTTGAGGCCTTAAATTATTCAACAGATGCTCCTAAATGTTGTCAACCTGTTTGTATTAAAAAAAAAAAAGTTGCCTTCATGTTCTTATAGCAGAAATTTCTTACACAGTTTTTAAAACATGCAAGGTAGGTTTTCTTATATTTCAGATGCAGTATTAGTAAGGCAAGCGAAGTATCTTTTCTAAAGAATATTTCCTTTGGCTATTACTCTCTAAGTTACAGCACTGAATTGTTTATTATTTAGAAGTATTTTAATGAAATCAGCAGAGCATGTTTATAATCTTACATATCTTGAAGATGGGTAGAAATTGGGGGGAAGTAATCTAACTCAAAACTAAATTCAAATCTAATTCAAAACTAAACGCCCTAAGGGAAATTAAAACAAAAAGTTGAAAAAAATTTAAAAAGTGAAGATTATTGCAAGATATCTTAATATATGTAAACATTGAAGGAAAAACACATCCTTCAGTGTTAAAACATGATACCTGCTATTTGGTAACTAAGTGGAGGTGAATAGTGATATCAAATACGCTGTGTACCAATACAGAGATTTTTCTCAGTCTTGTTTTTCATCAATCAATCTGAAAAATTATGTATTTTAACAAAATTAATGTGAAAAAATCCAGAATAAAGTTTGGATAATTTTTTAAAAAAAGTAGAGGCTACTCAGTCATGTACAGTTTCTTAGTTTTCCATAACGCCCGAGCAGGTAGATCTTATTTACAAAGTAATTGTGCTATCCCAGTGCTATATTTTGTAATATAACTTGTCCTGAGTTACTTGTAGGATTCTAGTGAGTTCTCAGCAGCTGTGTTTTGCGCTAATACAGTTTCATTACATTGATAGATAGTGATGATAAGTATATCTGCATATTTAATGCAGTGCACCCGTTTTAAGTCATAAAAGTCTTTATCCAGCATTATCAGAAGGACCTCCATAGAATACATATTTTAGTTGTGGATCTACTTAAGAATAATCAGCATAGTTCTTTCTGCCCCAGGAGAGTAAGCCTTTTTCTTGTAGCAAGGATCAGTTCCAGGGCTTTGCCCAAAGCCTTCAGCATAGACAGCATGTGCTGGAACCTTGCAGCAGTATCCTAGGTGATTTAATTAGCATGGTAGTTTCCACAGGGAAGCAGAAAGCCTATGCTTTTGCAGTTTGAGAAGTGCTGATGAAAGGTGCTGTCTAAACCTTAAATATTTTTAGTTGTATTATTGGAATAAAAGTATATTGAAAGTGCCCCTCTGCCAAGTATAAATTGTACTTGCCATAATAAGCCACTTAAAAAATGCTTTCTGATTTATTTTTTTTAAAAGAGCTCATGAGCTGTATGTATATATGCATTGAATTACACAGGCAAGTACTTAAACAAATGGTGTTAATGCATGTTGAGGCAAATGAAAAACAAGTTTAACTTTTTACCTGCCAAAGTTTCAGCTTCTTTGTAACTCAATGTGTTGTAAAGGTTGAATTTCAGTTAAAAAATAGCTGTGAAGACTGATAGATGGCAATATAGGTCTTGCCCTTACGTTTTCAGTTGTTACGTGGGGGAAAAAAAAACCTGCAAAAAATGTAAAGGTGAGCGTATTCTAGCTGAATGACTGAACAACAAAATATAAACTGAAGAGGCAAGCATACCATATAAATGGCTGTATGTACTTTACAGTTACAGTCTATTTACATTATTTATATCTCTTTACATTACATCTATTATCTTATTAAGAGTTAGTCATACTCCATTTTAGGTTTAGGTACATGGTAAGTTACTGCAGCTTAACAGGTAGCTAAGAATTAGATCAACTACAGCAGCTTTCCAGGTGCCTACTTCTGCCTTGTAACATGTGTAAAGTAATTACATTAGCTTAGTGGTGAAGAGGGGTAAGCCAATTTAAATTATCTTCTGGGTTTTGTGAGCGTTGCCTCTGTGTGTGTGAAAATGCCGTTCAGCTGGTTCACAGTAACTTGTTAAGCTGCAGTAATTTAGCCGAGTAAGAAACCCTGAAAGAAAGCTAAAGTTTGCTTAGATTTTTTCACAGTTGGAAAAATAACAATCCATCATGTAGCTTTATATTAACATTCACATGGTTCACTAGCTGAGCCAGAACTTGTAGACCTAGTCTCAAATCTTGAGATTTCTTTCTAATTGTTGCCTTAATTTGCTCTTCTGATTTCTTATTCTCAATCTCCTTGCCTAGTTAGTCCAGTATCTTTTCCTTCTGGCTTCTCCTGTAGTATGTCTTCCCAGTTTACAGGCAGTATTTATCTCCTGCTTCCCCTACCCCTCCCAAATGTTTCTGTTTCTGCTTGTACTGTGTGATGTTCCCATCATCAGCTTACTATTCCAGTCTTTTTGCCCCACAGTCACATATACCTTCTACAGCCTGACTTTTCTTCAGATCTGCTTTCTTTTCATCCTCAGTCCCACTGGCTTTGAAAAGTGCTTGCCAGTTTTTCTTGCAGTCTCCTTGTTGGCTCCTTTGTCTGACCTCTCTCTCCTCCTGGTTCTGGTTTCTTTTTTTTTCTTTTTCTTTTATTTTTCCCTGGTCTATTTCTTGTGTTTGGCTTTTGTCTCCTCTGCATTTGAATTGGAAAACTTCCTTTCCACACTGCCTGATGGGCCTTCCAAACATAAGGTGGGATCTTGGACAGCAGTCTCAGTCCATTTTTGGCATGGCACACAGAAGCCTAGAAGCTCAATTGCAGGGAAAGGTTTATTAGCTATCTCAGATGTGCCATGTATGGACAGGAGTTCTAAGTTTTCAGCTATAAGTCTGTGCTGAACTTGTATGAACTGTGATTTTGCTAAGATTTTTAGCTCAATTGAAGAGCATGAAAATAAAGGTCTCCTGTTGCTAGCATATTGGTCTGAGTACCTGAAAGCATTACCTTTTCAAATAATAGGTAGCTGGATTATTTTGCTAAGGATAAAGCATCTTTCCTTGCCTGTTTTTCTGAAATGGCAGCGTTGTTTGGGCACAGCCTCTTTGAAAAACTTCATTCAAGCGGATACTTGCCATGAAAAGTATTAGCCAAGTTGCTAATGTTACGAGAAAATAAATTAGTGTCTTAAAATGGAAAGTATCAGGAGACCTTTATATTGGGCCATGCCGCCAGCTTTAGTAGGAAAAGGTGCCTGACAAGGGTGAAGATTGTGGAAGTATAAATTCTGACCTTTTTAAGTTGAAGTAGAAATCAATTTTCCAAATTTAGCTTATAAAGTATCTTTGTTAATATCCATAATCTTGGTTTTGTTTGTGAGTATAATAAAGTTCCAGTGTTTATTACAGGCACTGTAGTTGAGTATTTCACTAGTATGTAACAATACTAGAATTTAACATTTCTAAAAGCTTTTTATTGTTCTCCTAATTTATCCTAGACTGTTCATCGCCCTGCTGAATGATGCTGTGCAGGATAACCAATCCTTCACTAATACACTGTTATCCAAAGCTTCTAATCTGATTTGACTTTGAGAAATACTGGTAGCAGTAAAATCACATTTTCAGTTTCTCTCCTTAATTTTCCTATCTCTGCTCTGCTGCTCATCTTTTCCTTAGCCTATTCCCTCTTTATAATATCTTTTCAAAACACTTCTTTGAGAACCATAATTCTCGTAGGGAATTTTAAGCAGTCATTTTTTTCCTACAGGTGAGGGGTTCACAAAGGAGGAAGTTCAGGAACGGCTGAACAGCAACGTAGATTTTCTGAGCCCTTAAACAGCAGTCAATTTTCTTTAGCCTTTTTCCTGAAATCAAGTATCACTGTCTCATAATTTACAGTAGAAAAAAATTTATCAAAGACTTTAGTGGAAATATTTTTAGAATCATTTATTCTATAAAGTGAATAAAGTGACAGTGTAATCTAATCTCATAAATTCCCTATTTGTCCCAAAGCCTGAAGCCAGGTGGTTAAAACAGAGTACTACAATATTGCTGTGAGAAATCTAGAATGAAATGTTGAAAGACATGGGCATTGGTGAAATTACTTACCAGTGGTATGTTTATACCCACTTAGATTTACTTAAAAGCATGTGTGGTTATCACAGTAATTGTCTTTGTCATAACGATTGCTGTAATTATTGTGATCGCATCTGTTATTGCCCAGCTGTAGTTGGGGATAGGTTTTATTCAGTTGACACTGTGTAATTAGGGTCTTTTTATTTCTTCTTCAGTTGGCAGTTCTGCAAGTAGTAGTGCCACAAGGAGAGATTCTCTATCTACTAGCTCTGACTTGTACAAAAGATCTAGTAGCAGCCTAGCACCCATAGGGCAGCCATTTTACAATAGTCTGGGATTTTCCTCCTCTCCAAGTCCAATAGGCATGCCTCTGCCAAGCCAAACGCCAGGACATTCACTTACGCCACCGCCATCACTTTCATCACATGGATCCTCATCCAGTTTGCATTTAGGTAAAAAAAACAAAAACAAAAAACCAAAAAAACACTTTTTGTTTGTATGTGTGTATGTATTTCTATGTGTAAAATATATGTTGCATAAGAGATGTCACATTACCTTTGCTGTTAAACAGTTTTGTAATGAAGAGGGGCCATTCCTGAAAGGTGAAGAGCATGCTCAAATGCTCGTTGATTTGACAGTGGAGGGCACTCAGCTTTTTGCAATATCAGGCCAACAGCTGATTTCTCTTCCCTTGCAGAAGCCTGATAGAGAGTCCAGTAAGACTTACTGGTCCTTTTTGTATTATGTTTCTACAGTATGGAGGAGCAAAGGTGCATTATTTTGTTTCTACTACAGTGTATTACCACTTAAAGGATGTTTTAAGATTATACTGTGTTTAACAGTGAAGCGACTTTCACTGCTGCCCCTTACCATGATAAAGTAGAAAGTGAGCAAAGCTGTCATTGTAAAATGTATTGAAAGGTTACTTTTGAGTGAGTGAGCCTTCTGCCTCATGGCCTAGATGCTTTGCCAGGAAGACAATAGTTTATTACCAGGCTGGTGGAAAAAACCAAAATATTTTGTGAAAGAAGTAGCAAAGGCTTTGTCAGTGGTGGCTCTCTGTTACCAGATACACTTTTTTTAAGGAATGATGATAGTAATCTTTGTAGAAAATTTTTGAGCTAGTTAGGTGACATGGGAGCTCAACCTTGTTTTTATAAAAAATTAAAAATGCAATAAAAATTAAAAATCTACAGAAACCCCACCACAGCCTACAGTATATTTAGAAGATAATGCCTCTAACCTGAGGTACTTGATAAGCTTTCTCTTTTTTTTCCACTGCAAGTCTTTGTGGTCATTTAATTTGGATGCTAAAATCATATATTTCAAGATTGAGTTGCCAGTTGCTCCAGTAACTATTCAGTGCACACTTTCGTGCGTGTAATAGGCAACCTAATCCCCTGTACTTCTCTTAGCACAAATAAAACAGGAAAAAACTCAAGTGCCTACCAAAATACACTTAGAGAGAAATATGTGAATGATTTGTATAACAAGGTTAAAAGTAATTTAAATATATTACATTTACAGTTCAGTATCCCCTTCACGGTTAAGTGCTGAATACCCGAAGTAAAACTGGGCAAGGGGATGTTTCAGCACATTTTATTTTTTTTACTTACCTTTTTTCCTTTTTCAGGTCTACAAAGTGCACCTTTGGGCTGAGACCAAGCATGGAAAGTTTCAGCCCAAATGGAGGCTTTTGAGAAAGTTCTGAACATCTGACAATGGGGTTATCATGGAAATCTTTTTCTTTCTTTCTTTTCAAAGTACTCTCACTATAGTTTTCATATTGCTGAAAACTATACTTAAACAAATTTTGGAAGGCATTATCTAAAATTCAAAACACTTGATGTTTTTATATTGCTTCACATTTGATAAATGTTAAAATACTTTTTTCAATTCTGAGAAAATAAGCTGCAATCAGTATAGAGGATTACCTCTGTTAGCAGAAATTGTTAAATACTGATTTTAATCCACTTCAGACTGTTTGGCAGTGTGAACTAAGCATAAGAGTTTGTTAAAATCATGTACTAGATCATTCTGACTTTTACACGCTGTACAGTTGTACTCTGAAAATTGACACAAGCTTGTTGGCTTCCATGTGTACTGCCTCTTCATCTTGCAAATGAAGTGGACCTTGGTTACGGGTAAACATTTCGCTACCTTACCAAATCAATCTGAAATTTGAAAATTGAGGTCTTCTGGATTTTTGCTTTCACAAAAATGCAGTCTTTTTTTAGCACTTCCTGTGCTCTGCCCTGTGTCGTTTATTTGAGCAGTTATGTCCGAGGTGCACCACTGCTAAAAGTTGAAGACTATTTCTGCAGTTAATGGTCTGTCCTGTTAAATTTATTCTGGTGTGTTCATCAGCTACTCTTGGAAGCATTTATTTTGTTCACACATAAAAAACAAGAAGGCAAAGCTTCCTCACCAAATGAGAAGTTATACCTGAAATCAAACAGGGAGTATATTTTAAGAAGGGTATGATTAAACACAGTCACTTTTCAGAGTAGAACAACACTGTAAGTTCATGTATGCATGCAGTTTCCATTGGTATTCTGATAATGCCTGTCAAATGCAGCTCTCCCTCCACCTTCAAAACTTGTTGTCCCGCCTGCTTTTATCAACAGGTTCAGCTAAGTTTAACTCCTATTTTAAAATCAAACTCGATTGTTCCTGTTATAGCCACCAGAATACTAGAGCACAATACTGGGAAAGGGTGCATGGTTTTATAACCCCTTTGTCAGACACTGCTGCAATTTGTAGCTTAAAAGACCAGTTTCCCTTTTACAAGAAACTTGTGATATTTTACTGGGTTTATCTCTTCTCACCAATTCTTATCCAACATCCTAAAATAGGAATATGCTAATTGCTTTGTTCCAGTGTCAGTTTTCCTGTATTTGAAGGGATTTGTCAGTTGTCTGTAACTGCTGCTTTGCTTAATCAGTTGGAGCAGTAAGGTCATGAATTTGAACTACCCTTTCACTCCCAGGGACAAAAAACAGCAAGAGGGAAGTATTTTTCCTACATTATTAAAAATCCTTTTAGATTGATAGTGCATACTCTGATGGTATATTGCAGCATTTGAAGGGTTTGGTGTAGACGAGGATGTTTAAAATCTGGACTTTTGGAGGTAATTATTTTCTGTGTGTTGCAAGCCAAGTTTGTTAGTAGGTCAGGTTGATGTTTTTATCTTCAGAAGTGGTCATTCTGGGAAAGAGTGAAGGCCCCTTGGCAAGACAGTATGGGGAACTTTGCATTGCCTCTGCTGTGTACCTACTCTGTAGGGCTTCAGTAAACCAGGCATAATAAGCACTTGCATTGATTGGTAAAATATGTACATATATATGCATATATGTGTACGTGCATATGTGTAATTCTGATTTCTATATGAAGATGAAATTTTTTAGCTGAGGATGAGATGAAGCTATGTTTTTTTACAGGTCAACAAATACTTTGTAGAAATTAAGTTTAAAGTGTGTATATATTCATGCATTATTTTACTAGAAAATAATACTGCTGACTGATTTAAACAGTTACTGTGCAGTAAATCTGGTTTATGTCTTAGTTAATTTCAAAATACTTTGATAGTAAGTACTAACAGACTAATGCTATCAAATGTGCTTAGATCTAGTTTTTAGTATTTTTTTCATGTTCTCCTTTACATTAAATACGCTATCCACGTTAAGGAGTTAGTACTTTTAACATGCTTTGTGTCCTTGAAGCTTAGTAAGGCTCTGTTTTAGATGGTCTAAATCCCCTTTATACCTCTGTGCCTCTTCTTCCCTATGGACTAGCCACAGGGTTTTACGTTCAATTAAGCTGTAAAACAAACTTAATATTAATCATTGCATCGGAGAACTCTGTTTTACAAGATCAGAAGTGATACCTAAGTGATTATCTGAAGAATGAACTGTATGCTTTATTCCCCAGCGGTTTGTAATTATGTGGCTGTACTGATGCCTGATAAGTCTTTTAAAATGTCAGCGTTTGCAGAAATGTTTAGACTAGGTGCTTTACTCAGTAGCGTACGTTCCCCAAATAATTTATAAGACCTAGGCTGTTAACTTTGTAGTTTGGAATCAGAATCTGTAGAACAAGTGTCCTTAGTTCTTGAAGAGCCTGGGGATGTGATAGGGTAACTAGAATTCAGATTTCAGTTTTCCTTTTCTAAGCTGTGCACACCCGAAGTTTTCAGAAAAGAGGCCAGGTGTCCTTAAAGTCCACACTAATGCTTTGGTGATTTTGGACTGAGAAAGTAATAAAAAAAAAAATATTTTAAGAGTTGTATACAAGAATTGTATACGTTGTATACAAGAGTATATCTGCATATAATAAGTACCTATGACAATATGCTTTTATTTCGGGGGGTTTACAGTTTTGCAAATCTGCAGAGTTGCCACTGAGCTATAGCACTGCTGCTGTAGTAGAAGCTTATGAGAAGAAAATCTAGTTATTTTATAAATTACTGTTTTTTATGGTAGTGCCCAGGGTTTTAAAAGGTTAACCTTTCTGTGTGCTTTTGAAGTATGACAGGTTCTTCTAGGCACAGTGGATATGTTTTCAGCCTTCCTGAATTATGATCCTGCTTAATATGATTTTCTGAAGTAGTTTCACCGGCTAGACAAGAGCCTCCCAGTTGCAGCATAGTCATCTAGTTGTCTTAGAAGTCTTAAAAAGGAATCATTCCCAAATCAGACTGAAGAAAGGCTTGATAATCTTGAGTGTGAAATGTATATGTGCAGTTCTACTACACATATATAGCATGTTAAAAACTACAAAGTTTCTTAATTTCTGGTTTAAGTGCTGGATAAATTCACTTTTAATTTATACTTGCATGAAAACTCAGTTAAAGAAAAAAAAAAGCAAAGCTGAAACAATTCCTGATACACAGTCATGGAACTGCACATGTGAATGCTAATTAAAGCCATGCAGTTTGTGAACATATAATCAAAACTATTAGTTTCTGGCACAGAATTGAACATGTGATCAGTGGAGTAATAGAGATGCTACGACAGGAAAGTAGCCTGTAACACTTCCTTTTGAACGGACTTTGCTGCCCTCTCGTGGTATTAAATAGTGTTACTACACAGCATTTACGGGGAAGCTAAGACTTCATTCATATATTTAAGAAATCTAGCTGAGAAATACCATAATTTCAGGTGCATAACTTTTTGTTCTTTAGAAGGCTGTTCCTAGAAGAGAAGTGACCATAGAACATCACTGTCCATACTGCTTCACCTGCAGAATATTGGGATTCTTTTTTCTTTTTGTCTTTCAGTATCATGTTGCTGTCAGGTCTTTTCTGGAAATAGTGATTGTCAGTGGAAACTAAAAATGATAGTTTAAAAAAAACCTTGGTTTTTATGGCTGTAAAGAATTAAATGGCTTTAATTTCAAGGAAAATGTAGCAGTTTTTAAAAGGTATTGCGGGGCATAAAGTATTTACTGATTTTTACACTGAATTTTGAAAACTAATTGTAAAATAAATACTAATTATTTCTATTTTAGGGCATAATCCTACACAATGCATAAACATGATGCTTGATATGTCTTGCAGAGCACTAACATCTTAGATTCTGGTATAGTAATTTTGACCTTTCAAAATAGATACTTTACTATTAATACATTACCAGCCCACTGTAACACTGTTGTTGCCTGGCCTTATAAATACTTGGAACCAAAAGAAGGCTTGGCTGGGGCACTGTCAGCTGATTTTTATTTTTTTTAATTAATTTTGTAATAGAGCACCATTCAAACAGCACATACTGCAATTTGTTTTAAATTCAAATGTAGATACTTCTTCTGTTGACTTTGAAAGGGCTTTCAGTTACTGTGTCACTTTCTAGATAGGGAAACTGAAAATGCTTTCCTTCTCTGATTCACACTTGATAATTTTAGGGGTTTTGTTTAAGTAGTAGAGTTGAGGTTTCTAGGTGGGAATTGTCTTTGAGGATTTCTGCTTGTAATATAGTTAGCAGTATCCCTTTTAAAATCATTCTGTAGTTGGGAAAGATGCTTTGTTTGCATGCTGTTTGTGATAATTGTTGCCTGTTGTAAAATAGAGGGGAGAGAGGGCTGTTGGAGGAGATGAGTGACATAAACTGATTAGAGAGCAATATATGAGGAGAAATTCACAGGACTGAGATGATGATAGCTGTAGGTGGAATCCTAGCAGAAAGGACTAGAACCTAAACATAGGAAGGCAATTTAGTTCTTAGAAAGTAAGGGAAGACAGAGTGTAGTGACAGTGAATGTTTTCACAGCAAGGAAAAGACTTATGTTCCTAAAAGTAACTTTATATCTTTGGGTGGTTTAGAATTAAGTAGAGCATTCTTAGTTACCTGGTTTGAAATTTGGCATATTTAGTGCTTACAAGAGGTACCAGATTAAAGCCTGGGATGCTGAAGTCATCAAATATCCTGCAGAACAGGTACAGCACGGCAAGAGGCACCATGTGTGTCTCCCCAAAAATGCCCTTTCACCCTGTAAGTTGGAAAGGTACCTCAGTAGGGACTGAAGGGTAGTTCAGATTTCATGGTCTATTTTGAAACAATTGGCTAACTTTGAGACTACTAACAAAGGTGTGAGTATTATTTATGAAGTGGAAATCTGCCCACTAAGCTAAGGCCCACCCAGTTCTAAAGTTTCTGTAACTCTGAGTGGGTGCTCACTTTACCTGCTTTGTTATATTATTCTAATGGCGTTTCTTTCCCTGGTGCCCTTCACATAAAATAAAAATGAGGAGGAGAATGGTTTTATTATATTGGAAGATAAAGCTATCTAACTTTTCCAACCATAATGAGGTAAATATAAATAACAAGACAACACCGTTGTTTTCTTTGGCTCCAGGGTGTATCCGTAGTTCTAGTACACTTACTGTATTGCTGTTGCTTACTTTCCTTATGGCTTTTACTGACAGAACTGCTTCCTTGTAGGAGGACTGACAAATGGTAGTGGTCGCTATATTTCTGCAGCACCTGGAGCCGAAGCAAAGTATCGCAGTGCAGCAAGTACCTCCAGTCTTTTTAGCTCCACCAGTCAGCTCTTCCCTCCTTCACGCCTTCGTTACAGTAGGTCTGATATTATGCCTTCTGGACGTAGTCGATTGCTGGAAGATTTCAGAAACAATCGTTTCCCTAATCTTCAATTAAGAGACCTTGTCGGACATATTGTTGAATTTTCCCAAGACCAGCATGGTTCTAGGTAATTATGGTGAAGTTAATAACTTAATAATGTTTTACTGTTTTGATATTGTTATATTAACATTAGACATTTGAATGAGCTGGTAGTCATCTTAATACAAAGCATGCCATTAATTGGCACACATGCTCCTACACTGACCTTTTCCTTCTCTAGGAAATTTCATTATAAAACTAGTATAAATTTAGCTGCTTGTGGAAGTTTTCAGTGTTGAAACAGCCTTATAACCAGACTTGTAGACTAGTATTTAGGTATGAAAAAGAGGTTTATTAAGAAAACAAAATATCTGGCATCTGGAATGTAAAACTTTTTTCAGCAATACATCATGAGGTACTTAGCTATTGTTATTCTTTTCATCTTTAATCCTTTTCAAATGAAAGTTTTTAAATATAATTTTACTAAAATGTATAGTTTTATACGCAAAGGCACTACTTTCATTTTAATAAGTTTTATAAGGGTTGAATACTTGCTTTAGAATTCTGAGGTGTCTCATTGAAATAGTGTTTGAGAGGTTTTCCTGTTGTTTATGTAAAGCATAATGTACCTTTTTTTGCACTTAGATTTATACAGCAAAAGCTGGAGCGAGCTACTCCAGCTGAGCGCCAGATGGTATTTAATGAGATCCTGCAAGCAGCGTATCAGTTGATGACTGATGTGTTTGGAAACTATGTAATACAGAAGTTCTTTGAGGTAAGCGTAACACTAAGTGTATGAACAGAAATGCAAATGAAATGCTGTAAAATCTGATTAAATGTAACTTTTTTCTTAACATCATAGTAGAATTCTACTGGACTTTCACCACCAAACCCAGGCGTGTAAGACTGCACACATGTTTTCTGTTCTGTATCCTCTTGGGTTTTTTATTTGTAACAGGCAAACAGGCACAGTTGCTCTTTACATTGGTGGTACATACATTGGTGAACATTGATGAATGTACAGGCTGTGCACTCAGGCTTTGCAAGCCTTTGAGAGTAATTTACAGAGTCTTTTAGCAGATGATAGTGAACATAAAGATTTGAAGGATGATACTTATTGTTTCCTGCATCCTGGTAAAAAGTGGTCTCTAGGAAGCGCTTGCACCCAAAATAAATAGCGGTGTGAACTTTGTCGAGTGCTGTATATGAAGAAACACGTGTATTGGGGTGGAAAAACTTTGAGGAAGGGATGTCATAACATACATCCAATATTACGGGAACTAGTATTTAAAACAGCTTTGGATTTTGTTAAGAACTATGGGGTAGAAAAAAAAAAAGGCCTTATCAAAGAGTTACAAGATTTGATTCGCTGAGAGGAGAATAAGCAATACCTGTGTCGTAGAAAAAGTTACATGTAGGAAAGATATCTGGCTTAGTGTACTTTAAATCAGGGAGCTTGTCGAAGTATCGGGGTGGATAGAAGGTGAAGCTGGAAAACATTCATTAAGAAATAAGATGGTTGCTGTAAACAAAAATGTAGTTTTTAAGGAATAATCTATGAAATAATGTGATTACTATTTTTTTTTTTTTTTTTTTTTTGCTTGATGCTCTTTTTTTACAAATCAGAATACCTTCTGAAAAGCCTGGCTGACATATGGTAAGATCTTGATCTTGTTCAAGGGTCATCAGGTGCTGTTTTTTTCCATAATGTTAGGTTGAATGGTTACATAGATAATCATTCAGTTGAGTGTTTTCATCTTAATTCTGCGGAAGAGTTCTCAAGAAAAAGTGCAGTAGGCCTTAGGTGTAGTAAAGGACTTGGTTCATTATTTAAGTAGGAAGGCGAAGTTGTTTGAGTTTTCTTCAGAGTCTTGGATGACTACAGATGTTGGATTTGAGAGTTCTCAGCAGTGCTGTGTGAATATTGCTGGTGCTACCCAGCTGGTTGTCCAGCTGATTGCTTCTGTGTTGTCTCTTGTACTGTGCCAACTCAGGATCTTACATGGGGATCTGGGAACAGGATTATGTGTACTATTATTATGAAGCTTGACTGGCTTTACTCTGCTCAACAGGGAGCAGCACAGGAGGCTGTAGTAGCCCTGTGGAAGGAATAACATGGGCAGGAAGTAGCTACTGCTGAAGATCATTGGTTGAGTTACACTAATGCAGCCAGTGTTCAAAAACATTTTGACTCTGGTCTGCAGAGCCCAAGCATTTCTAAATTTCTTGAAGTGCCCATGGTCAGAATCATCATTCAAGCCATGTGAAGTTTGAATTTACCAAGAAGCTACTTCAGGGGTTGAAATCTGCCTCCCCCACCCCCTCCTGTTACAGCTTGCTTACTGTATACAAGATGTAATATACACTGACCAGTACGAATTTGAGATATCAGAGAAAAACCGATTTGAATTAGTATTTTATAGTAATCTGCAATTAATCTGCCTGGTATAATTTGTCTAAGTAAGTCGGTTATTGCACTTAAATATTCCTACAAACAGAGAAGTATAAACTACTTCAGTTTCTTCTGTTGTCTTTCAAGGTCATGCATTTGATAGCACGTATGCGACTGGAATGTGGAATATTACAAAATGTTGCATTTAGAAAATAAAAGCTTCTGGTAAATGCACCTACCAGAAATACAAAGGGAAAAATCATTCAAGGCACACAGTAAACATGAAATATATCATGAAAGTACTTACTCTGACATGTAAATTCCAGCATGCTGCACTATGTCTTCACTTGTTAACAGCATTTTTTTTATTTTTATTTTTTTTTCAGTTTGGAAGCCTGGATCAAAAGTTAGCCCTGGCAACACGCATACGTGGTCATGTTCTGCCATTAGCCCTACAGATGTATGGTTGTCGTGTTATTCAGAAAGCACTTGAGTCAATCTCGCCTGACCAGCAGGTAATTGTAAGTTAGAGCAATACTTTTTTTATTTTATTTCTTTTTATTACATCAGTCTTTTTACTTGTTTAAGTTGTTGATCCTTTCCTTCATTATGAAATGCCCTAGGGACTAAAATAGTTGTTTAAATTAAAATTAAAATGTTGACGTACAGAAGTAAACCACCAGTGTATTTGAAGATTGGATAGTTAGGATGAAATGGAATATTCTTTTGAGGGTGAGGAAGAATCATTGTAAAGACAAGGATAATTTTTTTTTTGTGTCTTCAGAATGAAATGGTGAAGGAGTTGGATGGCCATGTTCTGAAATGTGTGAAAGATCAAAATGGAAACCATGTTGTACAAAAATGTATTGAGTGTGTTCAACCCCAGTCGCTCCAGTTCATCATTGACGCGTTCAAAGGACAGGTAATGTCAGCAGTTCATTTCCTTTCCTCTTCTGTAGGGTTGCTTTGATTTGCAGATCTTTTTCCATCGTTTGCCTGTACAATATAGTGTTTGGCACATTGTCAGCTTGTTTTAAGTAGGATAAAAAAGGGATGATAAAATGGAAAAGCGGTTGAAGAGACAGTTAACATGCTGTAAAAAGATGAATCTGTTGGAGATGGGGCTCTAGAAAGGCCTGTTTTGGATGTATTATAAATACATACAAGGTATTGGGCTTAAGGCCAGGCTTTCTGTTTGAGTTTTGTGATACACCATTTCAAATTTCCTTTATAACTTTTAACATTGCCATTTTTGACATAACAATAAAGTATCTGCTCTCTAGCATATACTTTTTCATTAAAATTTCCGTTTTCGATTGGTTATGTTGCAAGTCTCTTTCAGCGTTTCCCAATCAGTGTCTGTCATTAAGGAAATTCTTTGAAGAAATCTATTAATCTGTTTCCTACATATGAGCTAGTGTTAAGTGAAGGGGGGTGGTATTTGTTTATTTAAGGTTGGGGTTTTTGTGTTGTTTCCAAAAAAGTTATTAATAAAAGGTTGATACTGTGCTGCAGGCTAAAGAATATGCTGCAGCTAAATAAGATTTTAATATTCTGAGACAAACGTATACTTTTATAGTCTTAAGAAGAATTGTAAAAATCTCACTAACTTGGCTGTGTTAACTAAATTTTACTTTAATGGATGGCCAAATGTATTTCTGAACAAAATCTACAATACGCTTCTCTCACATTTTACACAACAGCAATACCTGAATTATTGTTATACATAGTAATAAATGGCATGCCAAGGTTTCTAGCATCAGGTCTTTCTAGATCAAAGGGTATAGGGGTAGATGAGATGCAGTTTCTAAACTGTAAATACAGCCCTTTGACTAAAATGTGACTCTCTTTACTAGACATCCACCCTCAGCTCCAAGTAATTATATATAAAAAAATACCAGCTAATCTGAAGTGGCAAATGAAAAATAATAGGCTTTAGTCATGTCATATAATAATATGTATCTTTTTCACCTGCCTGCCTGCATAGTTTGGATCACTGTCTAGTCAGACAAGATTGTGTGTTCAGTTCTGACCAACACTGCCTCTTAAACCTTCTGAATTAATCCCCAAAACACAAACCTGGCTTCTGGAGAAGCAAACAAAAGGAATAAGCAAGATTTTGACTTTATGTTTTGAATACTTATTTACAAACTCTGTATCTGTAACAGGAAGACTGTTGTATATGTTAGAATGTGAAATTAGTGAAAAATCAGCCGTAATAATTGAACTTTTTTTTAAATGAATTTCAAAATCTTAACAATTGAAGATGAAGTACTAAGTACAAAGAAAAGCTTGAAAGGTGAACAGTGCTTAACTAAGGGTCATACTTCCAGGCTTTCCTTTACAGATAAATAGGCTAGAAATACTCTAATGAAACCCTGAGTTCTTAGTTGTATAATTACTGGAATCCTTGACACACAAAAACCTGCATTTTCATTGTTTCTCAGCTTCTCCTGGAGGTGGAATTCTGATATTGGAAGGCAATTTTTTTTTTTATAGTAGTTGACATGTTCAGTTCCATTTCAGACATTTGAATATTACTATCTCTGTAAACTTCAGTTGGTTTAACTTCAGTTTGCAATCCTATTTTAAGGTATTTGTACTTTCAACTCATCCATATGGTTGTAGAGTAATTCAGCGCATTCTGGAACACTGTACTGCTGAGCAGACTTTGCCAATCTTAGAGGAATTGCATCAACACACAGAACAGCTGGTGCAGGTTAGTGTGTGTATTTTTAAATGTGTTACGGAGCTTTTTTTGTTGTCATAATTTATTCCTGTTTCTTAGTTTAAGAAATAGTTTAAATGCGTTTGCCTCTTTAGTTTTTTAGACATTGATTTTTTGTTTTTCTTTCCTTCCATAGTTTTAATGAAAATGAATTTGGAAGTTGGGAGGCAAAGAAGATATAAAAAGCCTTTTTCTTACACTTTTGACTGTAGCTTCGGATACACATTGTAAATGCACATAATTAGTGTAGTTATTGCAAAGATTGCCTTTCTGTAGTTAATTTACTCAGATGTCCTTTAGATAACCTCTGATGTCTAAATACAAATACATTGTCAGAAATATAAATGTTGCATATTCTTACGCAAAAAGGGCATCTTTTCTAAAAGAAGGTAAAAGACCTTACACAACATGATTTCCTGTCATGGTCTCAGACAAACAAAATGTGTGCCACAAATGGCTTTGAAATAGAACCAGTTTTAAAATACTGGAAGGGACTTGGTGTTCCGTAGGAATTTCTACAAACAAAAAGGCGAGAGCTGCCTTTTGCTGCATATTTACAGTCTAGTTTATTTCTCAGTGGTTTCTTGTATATGCAAGTCTACTTAAAACATACTGTCTTGAGGAACTGAAGTTCAGGGAGATATTAGGGCTGTTAAAGAATGATCTTAATTTTGAGGACTTCTTTCTTTAAGAGAAAAGGTAGTCTACCAAAATGCTGGGTTTATAGCTTATTTGCATGTAAATTTTGTGGCCCATTAATTCTTGATGCAATATTTCTTGCATCAATTTGTTTCTATTATGTTGACATTATTATTGTATTTTTCCTTAAATCTGTGCGAAGAGTAATTTGAAAGTTTATACAAAAGCTATATGGATTACTTGGTGTGAACACAAAAGAAAATTGAAGTCATCTTATTTTCAGGATCAATATGGAAATTACGTTATTCAACATGTACTGGAGCATGGTCGTCCTGAAGACAAGAGTAAAATAGTTTCAGAAATAAGAGGAAAAGTTCTAGCTCTGAGTCAGCACAAATTTGCCAGGTATTGCACAGCTGTCATATATTAAAGATTCACTAACCTTTTAAAGTTGTAGTATTGTATTTTTTTGTGTTACAAAAAGGATATGGTAGGGTTTTTTCTGTTGTGTAACTTGCCTCCTGAAGTGTCATATTTTTATAAAGATGTACAGTAGTGGTATTTTTATACTAGATTTGGGAAAGGGAAGGGGGAAGTGCTGTTCTGTAGCAAACCAGAGAAGATTCCATGGGTTTATGGGATGTTTTTTGTTCACCCTGTACAAGCGCAGAGAATGGATTCCCAGTCTCCGTGTGAGGATCCCCAGAGCCAGGTGAAAAGCTCTCCTACGACTTGCTTGATAATGCTGATGGTTGTAAGCTGGGACTTCCTGACAGTCCTATCAATCAGTCCGGCCAAGCAATTTACAGATATAAAAAGGCTATCCTTGATAAGCCGTGATTCAGCCAGGCAAGGATTTTATGCATTAGGAAGTCTCAGAGGAGTTGCAGGAGTCTGTTGCCCCTGAACTGCTCTAAATTTAGAACCTAAAACTTATCCTTCAGCTTTTTGCTGAAATATAAGTTATGTGCCTTTTGCTAAAGCAAAGACACCTCAGAATGAACTCATCCTGGATGATCTAGGGAGACTAACCTTGTCGTCAACATTAAGTAGAAATGCGCTGCGATGTTATGGGGATATTTGTTTTAAAAATTGATTGTACGCAAACTAGCATGTTTATCTGGACTTTATTTTTCTTTGCCTGGATAGAACTGTTCGTAATCCTTTCCTTGGATCTTGCTTAATTTCTAAAGTGCAAATTTAGGACAAGAATCACTTTGTCTTATAAGCATTTATGGCCCTTCCAGCTTCTGAGATATCTGGAAGGTCAGACTTCCTCTACAAAAAGAAATGCTTGACAGTATTTCTGATCTAGGCATGCTCCTGAAAAGCATCTTTATTCAAAAAGCAGAAAGCCTTGTTTCTGGCTTTCTCTGTTTTGTCTTAAAAAGGGCCCACAACAGAAATAGATGTACTAGAATACATCTGCAACCTGAGGTCCAGTATCTCCACTGTAGGTCCAGTGGAAAATCCCTCCTACAAGATAATAATTACCAGAAAATATATATATTTTTTTTACATGAGGAGGAGTGTATAATACTTAATTCATCACAGGCTAAAGATTTGGAAATCGGGACTTGATGCATTTACAGTGTTCTCTTTAGTGATGTTAAGACACTTGAACTATTCAGTGAAATTTTGAAATGCTACTTAAAAGAACATTACATCTTAAGTCACAGAATGCGTTTGTCTTATTTTTCAGCAATGTGGTAGAAAAATGTGTAACTCATGCTTCTCGTTCTGAAAGAGCTTTACTTATTGATGAGGTCTGTTGCCAGAATGATGGTCCTCACAGTGCCTTATACACCATGATGAAGGACCAGTATGCCAACTATGTTGTTCAGAAGATGATTGATATGGCTGAACCTGCTCAGCGGAAGATAATAATGCACAAGGTATATTTGTATATGGTTTTATCGGGTCAGAAAATATTATCTATACTAATATTTCTGCTAGAATACCTTTCCCTCTAGCTGTAAAACTCACTGGTTCTGTAATCTAGAACTTGATGTGTAAACACTGAATTCAGTGGAGCTTAATAAAGCACAATATATTCAGGTCATGGAGCAGAGAGCTAAAAATGTAAATCTACAGAAAAGTTTCAAAAGTTGGATTTCATATCCTCTCTTTATGCCAGCTTTTCTGTGAAGATACTTTCAATATGAAAATGTAGTATCGGTCATCTTTATTAATATAATAGAAGAAATACAGGTTTCTCTCTTTATTTGCTGGTTGCTGATACAAACCTATTCTGTATTTCCCCAAAAGAGAATCCCACACTTCCTAACATACAGGCACGTTTTCTACTTAAGAATATCCAGGCATGGACAAAAGTGCTGTTGCCATAATTGCCCTGGGCTGTTTAATGCAGGGCCCCCAGCGTATTCCTGCAGGAGCTCTGCTTCCGCAGTCGCCAGGAAGGTGCTCCCACTAAATGGCGAACTCCCAGTTCCTGTGACTGGTATGTGAGTTGAGTCCAAATTGCCAGTTTTACATCTTTCCAGTAACTTAGAACGTTTTGAAATATAGGCTTCTGACATTATTTTTTTTTTACATGGTGTTTTTACAGTGTAGTAACCGCTGCTTAAAATTTTTGAAGGGGGGGAAATAAAATAACATGTTTCTTCTCACAGATTCGACCCCACATCACAACTCTGCGTAAATATACCTATGGCAAACACATTCTGGCCAAGTTGGAAAAGTATTACCTGAAGAACAGTGCTGATCTGGGGCCAATTGGTGGACCACCAAATGGGATGCTGTAAAAGACAAAAAGAAATGGAAGAAAAATTGAATTGTGAATGATCAAAACATACAACTTAACTATAAACGTTCTGATTTTTTTAAATCTATTTATTGACTTTGTTCATCCATTTGTAAAATTTTTATTCTTGTGTATATTTTTGGGAGTGAATTATTAAAAAAAAAAAAGAAAAAAATATCTCCAGCCCTGATCCGGAGACCTATCAGATTGGATGGCTGGCAAAGCACAGAATGCCTGTATATGATGTAATTGTATCAAAATAGCTGTCACATATTTTGTAAATTTTTACCTTGTAAAGTCACTGAAATAGTTTTTAAAGGGAAAAAGTACAGTATTCTTTTAATACACTGGCTTGCAATCTGGTAGGTCTACCCAGCACCATAGCACAACAGGTTTATAGAGTTGTATATAGAATTAATCCTTATTTTTTCCCTTTTGTGTGAAGTCTTTTATACCAGATTAAAACTGATCAGATGCATAAACATTATTTAACATGTTGAAAAGTTAAGTTGTATTTTGGTGGTTCACAACATACTATCCAAATAATAAACTGGGCACAGCAAATTAAAGTAGGGAGTAACAAAACAATGGGAACTTCAAAATTAGCTTTCATGACTTGCTGTGGGTAAAGTTGTTTTTGGTTTTGTTTTTTTTTTTAATGGTGCCCTAAGGTTTTCTCGATCAATGTATTAAAAATAAGTGCTGTATATACCTATATATTTAATTGTTGTACAAGGTAGAGGGATTAAAATGATGGTGGTGCTTCCATTCAGTACAATACACTGTTGGAAAAGGAGTGAACCCTGTATTAACTTTACAGTCAGTTTTACAATGCAGGAAGAGTAGAGATTTGTATTTTTTTATTTTGCATATAGAATTGTAAGGGTTTGAAAGTGTTGAGCATTTATTTTGCTTTCTCACTGTAGATGCAAAAAAATAGGTATCGATGAAGAGAAAAGGGGCCACTGAAAAGTAAACTTGATAGCTCAACATTTAAGCATGATTGATTAAATATTCAGATAGCTTTTTTGCTTCCTATAAATATATGCATTGTATACGTGTAGTTAATAGGTGTAAGTTTACAGTTGGAAAACAAATCTCTCGTTTCGATGTTTATTACAAGCCTTGCTAATTTAGTAGTGATGCTTACCTTGGTTGTACAGATGTACATTTGTAAACCTCATGCTGTAAATGTAATTTGTTTTACCCCTTTTTGGGACAAAAATTTGCATTTTAGTGTATATTCATATCCCCACTCCCTTTTCTCCCCCTGGCATATAGTGTTGTATAATATAAATTTATTTCAGCAAATCAAGAGTGATTTTTTTAAATTCTATCTTTATATGGTTTCAGAAATATGAACCGGCTTTCTTTTTATCTATTGTGAGAAACATTATGTTTTGTTTATAACATAGCTGTTGATTCTGTTAATATGGACACTTTGGGAAATCAGTCTGTTCAAATTTGAAGTTGGGACAATAAGCATAGTAAGAAATGGACTGAAATACTCGGTTATCACAGAAACCAGTGCTTCTTCCATCTTAATAAATGTGGCATGATTTTTTTGTACAGAAGAGTACTGTATTTTTGAATAACCTTCTCCCAGCATAAAGCAAATATGTATGATACTGTCAATTTTTTTCTCTGGACATATGACATTGTAACAGTAACATAAAGATGATGTACATTTACAAGCGGCCTTATGTACATTTCCCAATGATCTTTTTAAGGCAGAATTGTGACCATATGTGTATAATTAAAATCCTTTTTAATCCTTTGCCTATGGAAATATTTTGGAAAAAGCTTACTTTGTATATTCAGTTTCTGAAAGATAAAGAAAGTGCTTTGTATGTGTTGAAGTAAGTATTTTGTGTAGAACATTCATTTGGATGGCTTAACCTAAAAGTTTTGGTCAACAAGATAGTTTGAAAACAAATGTCTCAAGCATTGATCAAATAAAGGCTGTTACGGTAGGGGTCTGATCATGAGGAAAGAAAATGGTAGTGGCATAAACTTGTATAAGGAATTCTGTTGTTTTACTGATTATAGTAGGTTTACTTAAATCTTATTAAAGCATACAACTGAGGCGCTACGTTTTCAAGGGTAGCGTTGAATCATTAATAGGCAAATGGGAAAGTTTGTTCTGGCCTACTTCCAGTTTTTGAATCTGTCATTTAGTGCCTGCATTAAGTGATATGGTAGGCCTAATTACTTTTAGTAGTAAGCACAATTCTAATCACAGAGTAGTTTTTGCATAACAGTTCACAAAATTCCTCTCAAGGTACAAGCCCTGTTGTTGGACCCAGAGCTTTCCCATAGTCACATAAAGGGTGGCTTTCGAGCCCCTTCCTTGGACACGTTAGTTCCGAGTGACCATCTTCACCCTGTGTACAGATGCTGCATGTCATAATGCGCAGAGCCAGCACTCTCTTCAGCATGTAAGACGGTAAGTTAGGCTTTCAGGGATGTCCAGGCAGAAGCTGATGATGTCCCAGTACTTCGTCCCTGTAGCATTCGTGCCATGGTTGAATTTAAACAGTCCTATAACGATCATCCTCAGTGCTTTCAGTATCTTGAACATAATTTTCCACTTGCTTTCCAAAAATCATTTTGCATAAATTCTATCCAGGAACATGAAAATCACTGGGTTTCCTTTCAACTGTTTTATGCTTTGGGTAGAACCACTAGGCTTTTTGCACAAGTATTGCTTTTTGATATAGATTGTTTATGGACCAGTTTGATTAGGTTTGACTCCAGGTGGCTCGTATCGAATAATGTAATGTTCACATGTATATATTGTAAAAATCAAAATGTGTGAATAACATTGTGTGAAATATATCTGGTCTTGTGTTTTTCCTGTAGGAAACCAGCCGTTCTTTCTATTCTTAGTTACATGACTTGTCTGCTAGCCGTGGAGCTGCTCTTTGACCAGGTACTGATTTCTAGTGACCTGATGGTAATCGGTCAATGATCGAAGAACCCTGTATTGGATCATTTAGTTTCCAGAGGCCAGTTCTGAGCAGTTAAACCTTTATGTTGTCTTACAAAAACATCTTCACCGATACATAGCTAAGGCTACAGCTGATGACAGTACACCCCTGGATCCAGGATGAGTTTTGACTGTTTGAGAGGGCTAAGATTGTTAGCAGTCTGTGGTGGTGTTGTATCCACACTTGTTTCTGTTACTGTCCAGGATTTTTTCAAAGGAACATTTTTAGCTTAAGATGTGGAGCGAAGTGGTCTGTCTGACTGCAGGGGAAGAGACTGCTTTTGGTGGTGGTAAAGTAACTCGCCTAAGTGGCTCCTTATGGACAGTACAGCTGTAATACTATCTGACTATCACTGACTACTAGATCCACTGATACTTTTTCATCAGAGTATGGGGACGATTGAGGTTCCTGGGGTCATAATGTCTAGATGGTTTAGAGTTCTGATGGAGATTCAGAAACAATTTTAATCATGCTTCTTCCCTCTGCTCTAAGGAACAGGCTTAGGATGCGCTGCGTAGTAGCACGGTAACGGGGTTGATCTGTTGGTCAGTTTTGGCCCATGAGAAAATTTGTTCAACATCCTAGTAACTGGGAAAACAGGTAAACAGTGAGGTTACAAAAACTCCCACCGTGTTAGGAACAATTGCAAAAACATTTTAAGATGTAGTGACTGGTCATTAAAATTGCAGGTTGCACATATGTCATGGACCTGTGGAGGAAAGGCAGTGCTAGCTCCACAGAAAAGCTATCTGCTACTGAGCGGTTGCAGTCAGGGCAGCTGCAGTGCTCTAATGCTGGGTTCTACACAGAGAATGGTCGCTGGTCATGGTGTATCCTGGGAGTGGGCAGTTTGGGGGCTTTGTTCAGTGATGATGTAGTTCTGTGTTGCTGCTTGAGGAAGGAAATGGAAAAAACAGATGCTGTAGCTGATCTCAGCTGTCCCAGCCCTTGTCCCCAGCCCACAGCAAGGCAGGAGCATCTGTCCGTTAACACAATGGTTCGCATAGTACCAAGCTACTACTGGTAGCGCTTGAAGCAATCCTAAGATCTCATCAGTCTTGTGGGCAACACTGATATTTCAATGAATGTGTGCTACAGGCACTGCCTGAAGAATTTCCTGCGATTGTAAACAGTGCCAGGAACACGCAGGAGATGCTATATGTGCCCAGAGACAGATGGTTCAGGCACCTCTTGGCTTGGGGCTGAGGAAGTGTGGTTCCTGTCAAGGACAGCATATCCCTCTCGGGGCCTTGCTTGGTTCCTCGAGGGTTAGCACACAGAATTGGGCTGAGGAGGCTTGGGAGAATGTAACAAATGTAGATCCTGCTGTCCAGGAAGGAACAATTTGATGCTGCAGAACGAGCCTGGGGTGTCGGCGCTCCTGTGTGACACTGCAGCCCAGGCCCCCGCCGCTCCATCGTTGGAAGCGGTTGGAAACCAGCACCATTATCATGGAAAGACCAGTCACAGGTCACCTCCTCCCATATGGAAAGCATGAAAGGATGTCCATCAAGTGTTGATAGCACTCCAGAGCCAATACATTTGTATATACAATTATATATGTAATTATATATATACACAATACAATTTTCCCTGCTAGTACAGTGCCTGTGTTAAGGAAGCAACTGCCTCATCCAAGGGAGTGAACCAGAACGCAGCGTTACGTGTTCCTGCATGAAGGAAGCAAGGTGGTAAGTAGGATTGCAGCCCTGAACTCTGGGAGCGCTAACTTTGGCCTTTTAAAGACCTCCTTGGAGGATCCTATGGTTAAGGCTCTAGAAGGTATGTGCGTCCAAGACAGCTGGCTAATATTCAGGCATCACTTCCTCCAGGCTCAAGACAGGTGCGTTCCTATGAATAAAACATCAAGCAAAGGGAGCAGGAGACCTGCATGGATGAGCAAGGAGCTTCTGGCAAACATCAAACAAGAATGAAGTTTATGGGATGTGGAAAAAGGGACAAGCCACTTAAGAGGAATGTAGGGATGTTGTCTGAACAGGCAGGGAGGTGACTGGGAAGGCTAAGGTCTGTATGGAATTAAATCTGGGTAGGGATGTCAAGGACAACAAGAAGGGCTTCAACTACATGACCAGGAAAAGGATGGCTAGGGAAAGCGGGGGGCCACTGCTGAATGAGGTGGGTGCCCTGTGACGAAGGATGCAGAGGAGGCGGTTTCTGACCGCCGCGTTTGCTTCAGTCTTTGCTGCTAAGGCCAGCCTTCAGGAATGCCAGACCCTGGAGACAAGAGAGAAAGGCCGGGGAAAGGAAAACTTTATCTTGCTTGAGGAGGATCACGTTAGAGGTTATTTAGGCAAACCTGACACCCACAGGTCCGTGGGCCCTGATGTGATGCACCCGAGTGCTGAGGGAGCTGGCAGGTGTTATTGCCAAGCCACTCTCCGTTATCTTTGAAGGGTCATGGAGGACAGGAGGAAAGCCACTGTCACTCCAGTCTTCAATAAGGGCAAGAAGGAGGACCCAGGAAACTACAGGCTGGTCAGCCTCACCTCCATCCCTGAAAAGGTGATGGAACAGCTCATCCTGGAGGTCATCTCCGAGCATGTGGAGGAAAAGGAGGTTATCAGGAGTAGTCAGCACGGATTCACCAAGGGGAAATGATGCCTGACCAAGCTAATAGCCTTCTATGATGGAACGACTGCCTGGATAGACAAGGGGAGAGTGGTAGATGGTGTCTACCTTGACCTTATCAAGGCTTCTGACACTGTCTCCCATAACATCCCCATAGGTAAGCTCAGGCAGGGTGGGTTAGATGGGTGGACAGTGAGGTGGGTTGGGAACTGCCTGAATGGCAGAGCTCAGCGGGCTGCGATCAGTGGTGCAGGGTCTGGCTGGAGGCCGGTAGCTGGTGGTGCCCCCAGGGGATCAGTACTGAGTTGGCTCTTGTTCACCTTGGTCATCAGTGACCTGGATGAAGGCACAGAGCGTACCCTCAGCGAGTTTGCTGATGATCCCAAACTGGGAGCAGTGGCTGATGCCCCAGAGGCTGCGCTGCCATTCAGTGAGACCTGGGCAGGCTGGAGAGCTGGGTGTGGAGGAACCTAATGGAGTTCAACAAAGGCAAGTGCAGGGTCCTGCACCTGGGGAGGAGCAGCCCCACGCACCAGCACAGGCTGGGGCTGACCTGCTGGGAGGCAGCTCTGCTGAGAAGGACCTGGGAGCCCTGGTGCACAGCAAGTTGCCCATGAGCCAGCGGTGTGCCCTGGGGGCCAGCAAGGCAAATGGCATCCTGGGGGGCATGAGGAGGAGTGTGGCCAGCAGGTCCAGGGAGGTGATCCTCCCCCTGTGCTCTGCCCTGGTGAGGCTGCATCTGGAGTGCTGTGTCCAGTGCTGGGCTCCCAGTTCAAGAGAGATAGGGAACTACTGGAGAGGGTCCAGTGGAGGTCTACGAAGGTGATGAGGGGACTGGAGCATGTCCCTGATGAGGAAAGGCTGAGAGAGCTGGGCCTCTCCAGCCTGGAGAAGACTGAGAGGGGACCTTCTCAATGTCTACCAATATCTTAAGGGTGAGTACCGAGAGGACGGGGCCAGGCTCTTTTCAGTGGTGCCCAGCGACAGGACAAGGGGCAACGGGCACAGACTGCAGCACAGGCAGCTCCACCTGAATGTGAGGAAGAACTTCTTTCCCTTGAGGGTGACAGAGCTCTGGGACAGGCTGCCCAGAGAGGCTGTGGAGTCTCCTTCTCTGGAGACATTCAAAACCCGCCTGGACATGATCCTGCACAGCCTGCTCTAGGAGAACCTGCTTTAGCAGGGGGTGGGACTAGGTGATCTCCAGAGGTCCCGTCCAACGACAACTATTCTGTGATTCTGGGAGTCTGTATTAAGTTTCAGAACACAAAGGCTATTAGGAAGGTACCACCCTGCATCAGGGGCAGAGAGCCAGTAGGGAAGCCCAAGCTCACAGGTTTACCTGAACTGCTGGTGTTCCGCAGTGAGGTGGTGCAGGACTGTTTCCTCCACGAGCCCTTTGGACAGAGCCTGCTCCTTTTGCACGCTAGCTCTGTGGTTAGGGAACTTGCCCAGCAAATGAGATGCTTGAATTAGTTTCCTTTTTCAGCCTCAGGGTTTTGAACCCGCCTCCCTTACTTCACAGGAGTATGTCCTAACCGCAAGGAGCTGGGCGGGTTTACTTTCTACTCCTAATTTGGGATGGGCTTTTAGCACAGCGTGAACTATTCGTTGCGTCACGAACAGCACAAGATGGAGCATGACTCCTAAAGCGCGCAGGTGGGAGTGGGTAGGTTCCGCTCTTGAGATCCTTGTCTCCACCTTGATTCTCCCAGACTCACTTAATGCAAAATACATCTTGGGAGCAGCATTCCCCCATCATTAACAAATCGGAAAGACTCCAGAGGCTTTTTATACAGCGGCTGAAATGTAGGAAGACCTAAAGACCCTCATCATTTCATTAGTAAGAACGAGCGTAGCAATAAAACGCTCACCCTCTCACCAGCCTTGGGGCACAAGTGGCCTTCTGCCTCTTCCTCCTCTCCTTGCACAGTCCCTACCCAACCCTGAAGTATCTAGATCTGCAAACAAGAGACAGGGGCACAGTGCAGATGACAGCTGATGTACTAGACCATAGGACAGGGAGAAACCCCTCACCGAGCTGAGCTGGGCAGCACTAATGAGCTTCATTTGAGCTTAAGACCTGCCTGGAGGGTTCAGATTTCCTGGCAGCCTCGAAGCACCACAGCCCTTCCCCAGCTCGGCTGCTGGATCTTTTCCCGGCGGAGCCTAAGGCGGGCAGGGAGGGAGACAACCCTTCCCCGGCACAGCAGTGCCCGGTGGTGGAGGCTGTTTACGGAACACAGCCCGGCTGCCAGCTGGTCGCAAGGCAGGTTCATACGCTATGGTTTCACAAACACTTGCTTTGGTTGCTACCTACAGATCATATCCACAGCAGCACAGAGCTGCCGTGGCATTCCACCACTGCAGAGGAATGTCACTGGTGGGGACTGGTGAGGAATTTTGGCCAAGCCTGCTGAAGTCCCTCTCCTTACAGGTCACGTTTGCCGTGCCCTCTCAGGCTGCAAGATCACATTCTGGTCTTGTCAAAGGGCTTTTCACAGTGTTACGGCAGCAGAGCTGTTTCAGGTGTCACATGGAGTAGGTCCCAAGATAAAGTAAGGTTCCCCAAAGATAAACAACTGCTTACTGAGGGCCAGTAGAAACTGCAGGAAAGGGGAATGTTATGGCAAGGGCAACACACAGGAAGGTGGTGGCAGAAAGCACCGGCCTGGCCAGTGACGGAGGTGACAACAGAAAGCACATTCACAACTATATTCTCTTCTCCCATGAGTACAAATATAGGCACCCTATTCCTTGACTGCCTCAGGAGAAAAAGAAGTTAGAGATTCCCTGGTGGACACGAAGACCTCTCTTTCCTTGCCTGTGTAATCCTTATCTCCCTTTCTCTAAGAGCTGACATACAGCATCAGAAAGTATTTGCAGTTCTCCCCTACCAGGATCCATCCAGCAGGAGAGGTTTCAGGAGACCATCTTCTCGTACAAGCTAGGATCTCAAGGAAGGGTTCAGCCCAGCTGCTTCTCTGTTGGGCTCAGGTCTGGTGAGTCTGCCTCAGTGCTGTTCCCGGCTCCACACCTTTGTATATGAACTGGCTTCCAGAGGCTGGTACAACAATCAGAGCAATTGCTCGTTAAGCAAGAATTACAGAGGGCTGAAGCTAGGCTTGAAGAACTGAGAATGGGCAAACTCAGTGCAAGCCACAGAACCAATTCCAATGCCCTGCATGGAGGGATGGGATGAATGGAGCAGAGTTTACTCCTGTCAGAGTGCCAGGCTATACACTGGTCTCATTCAGCCGGGCCATTTGGCTCTTAAAAAGCCTTTTTGTTCGAAAACTGATGATCTTAAGTACTCCAAAATTCACATGATGTCTCCTATTTCCTTGAAATGTTATTGCGTCTCATGAGAACCAAGAGTCTGGTTATTCATCCCAGTTTGGGAATTGTACAAGCTCACATCCTGCTGGGAAAGGGTCTCTCATCCACCCTGTCTTGCATGCCACCCCTTCCACACATGGGGAACCAGAAGCCCAAAGATGTGACCAGGGTGTTAAAAGTCACCCGCTCTAAACTTCTGTGAAGTGCTGCACGGCTCCTGCTACTCGTTTTAAGAAGGGATACTCCCACCAGGGTCACGCAGCTACACTCCATCAGCAAGGCTAGGGGGGAGACACCATCCCAGTTTAAACATGCTTCAGTTTAGGTGTAGACACTTCCATGCAGACACACTGGGAACAGATCCTGTTGCCTACATGGGTATCTGGTGCCATTTGAGAGACTCCTGAGCATCCAAGACACCTTGACGGGGCAGGTGAACATCCCCTATGAGCTTGCCTCTGCCTGGCCTCTACCTTCTGCTCCAGAAGGGTATACAAGGTGGCACTGGACACCTTCATATAGACAATGGGTCTCTTCACCTAGAAGGTACCAGAAACCAATTTTTGTAAATCAGTGGTTAAAAGCGGGGGGGAGGGAATAGGAGGCAGGAACAGGCCCAAAGGTTTGGTTGGGGCGGGAGTGAGAACAGCTCTATATTGCAGAATAGGATGGGACAAGAGGTGGAGAAACAAAGCATACACATCCACACACACATGCTCAAAGCTACTATAACCACCAAGTAATAATCATAATGACTCCTTGAACTATAAATACTGGGAGAAGGGGAAAGGGAAGAGAGAAGGAGCACCTTTGAAACTCAATGGTATCTTTAAAAAATAATAATAATAAAAAGACAACCTCTGTGCACAGCAAAACCTTCATTCCAGGCCTTCCTGTGAAGGACAGCTGATTTCACAATCACCTAAAAAGAAATCAAACTTCAGAAAGGAAACAAAAAAGCGGAAAATATTAAGCAATTAAAATACCTGCATTCACCGTGCCAGCGTTAGTGCTGCTCAGAGTGGGGCAGGCAGCACGCACACAAAGCTTAAACCCCAGGTAAACCCCCAAGTCTCTCTTCCCCATAGACACGTAAGTCAGTGCTGCAGAAACCCACCCCACAGCCCAAATGAGGTTTCAGCCCGTGATCCCCTCGTCTCTTCCAGTTCCTCACCCGTGTGTGTGTCCCCCTGTGCCCCCCTGCTCTCCTCCCTCTGGCCATGCACCCTGCCTCCCACCCCCAGGCAGATGTTCCTACGGTGATGGTTAATCACCGGTAAGGTGTGGGGATGGGCAGACAGCTCAAGCACAGCTTGCTCTGTCCTGCTCCAGCCTTGCACCAGCTCCATTTCTGTGGCACAGGAGCACAAACCTACCTGGGGCAGGGGTTACACCAACCCCACTCCCAGGTGGGGTGACAGCAGGAGCTGGGCAAAGGTGTTCTCCTAATGAAGTCGTGAGAAGGTCCAGGATGAAGGATGAGACAGGATGGGTGGGGAATCAGTGGGTGAATCAACACTATGACAGCAAGGGCTGAAAGACGCTTGTACTGCCTGGAGGGATAGGGCAGTGGAGTGACTGCACACAGCCCTGAGACAGCTGATATCTGTGGAAATGGGTAAGTGGCCTCGAAATGCTAAATGAGGGATGCTAATTACAGCAAGATGCTTCCTCTTGGTTAATCAGGAAGAAAACCTGTTTGTTATATCATATCAAATTCACAGCATAGTCATGATTGGTAGCAAGAGTAAATGATAAAACCTTAAGTCATCCCCAGAGCAGCATTCCTCAAAGACCCTCAGTGAGTCTGGGTCCAGATCACATCAGCTTGATAAAAATAAAAAAAACCAATGGCATTTTTCACAATTTTGCACGTCTGTTGTAGCTGGCAGCTACTGAAATTGAACCAAAGCCTCTGATGCAGCCTAACCCCGCTCTCACAACTGCTCTGCTACAGCATCTGCTTCTTCCAAGACGACATTTTTTTTGCATACATAGGAGTATTAAACCTGCTTTGACAGAATTCCTGGAGCTGTACATGCTTACTCAAAATCTCCACGTAGCAGAAACACCTAACCAAAGTCACTTGGCTATTTAAAAGTGATGGTGTTGAAGCATACAGTTAACACGTTCCATGTGGACTGAATACTTCTATATTTTGGTTAAAACTCTTTAGTTTTCTTCTTCATTTGGAACTTTCAAACCAGCAGTTCACTAGTTTATGCAAAAACTGATAGCTAACTTCAAGATTACATTGTATATTTGGTACAGTCAGAGAGAAACAGGCGCCACATCCCACAAGGAAAACTTTTATTAAAGTTTTCTGTGAGTTATTTGAGCATCCAGGAGCCTCTATAATAAACCAGGACAGTAAAGGAATACAGAGAGAAAATACAGGAGTTCTTTGATAAGAGATTATACCACATTTGACCTGGAGTCTCCACCTCTCCCAAACAAATAATGGGTCTCTGTGGCACTGCCAGAGCCAGCTGTAGGATTAAAACTATACATACTTTTAGTCTCACAGCAGTCATTGAGGCACTAAAAAGGCTAAGTATCACAGCCCCTGCTTTGCTGGATGGCAGGCAGCTACAAAGGGTCCAACTTCTTGTCCACAGTTAGAGTATGTGCAACTCAGGCATCCGACCTGTGAGTCTTGGTCTCAGCATTTCCTCAGTGGATGCACTGAGGAAAGTTCCCATCCCTCATGGCACCACAGGACTGATGGAACCCCACCCGCTGCCCCTGCAAGAGCCAGGCTGGCTGCGAGAAAGTCAGCAGGTACCAAGCAGGGGATGCTGTGGAAGTAGGGGGGCTCTGTCCTCCCTATGCTTCTTCCATTTTCTCCGAAGCTCTCAGAAGCAGCAGCTGCCCCTCTGTATGATCCTGGGAATCACGATACCCTTCTCCACACACTCATTTTCATGCCAGGGCAAACCCCATTCTGTGCTCAAATTATTTAGGGTCACAGAGGTTGAGGGATCCTGCACTGCAAACCAGTGTTAGTCACTGCAAGCAGGTTGGCTTGAGTTAACCACATGGGTAAGTGAATCACAGAAATGCAGGAGATTCTCTCCCTGGGCAAGGAAAAAAACCCCAAAATAAGTGGTTCTTCAGGTGAGTGCTTTGAGAAAAACCTGCTTAGTCCACAAGTCCTGAGACTGATGGGCCAAAATTTTTGAATACTGAAAGCACAAGCCAGTATTACAGCAAAAGACCTCATTAGGAGAGACTTAGTCAGTCTTTTCTTGTGGGCAACATCCATGTAACTTTGGCCAAACCCCATGGAGGCTAATGGGAAACCCCTCCATAGATCTTGATGCACCAGGCCCCAAAATCCAGTTCTGAGGCTCTCTGTAATGAGCATGCAGGATCCTACAAGGCCCTCACACGCAGCATCAAAGAAATGCAGCTGGGTTTATTACAGCTGTTTATGAAAACTATCACAAAAGTGGCATGCCACTGCCAGCTGGGCTTTTGCCAAAGGAAGCTCTGCTAAATTAGGTTGAGAAATATTCGGTTAGTGGCACAGATACATTTATATATAGTTTTCGGTGTTCACCCAGAAGTTCTCATTAGCAGGACACAGGCAAAGGGGATGGAGGAAAGGAAAAAAGCCACCAAATTCTTGGGAGAGGCAGCCAAGTTGTTTCAGTTGGTATCTGTAAAGCCAGCACTGCTGCTACACTGACACTTGGACCATTAAACATTGCATTGTTTAAGCTGAAAAAAACCACCCTTGGAGTTTTTGCAGGAAGACTTCTTCTTGTCCAAATAAGCAAGGTCATCTCTTCCATCAGAGCATTACATGGGGGAGAAGAAAGGAGATCAGAGCAGACAGCCCCTCAGGCTAACTTCACACTCCACACCTTGGGGTGGGCCCGGGGGGAGCCTCCTTCAGTCTCTCACTTCCTGGGAGTGAAAGCCGGGAGGCAGATGGTGTTGCTCAGAGATGTCTGACTCACTGCAAAGGCAGCTGGACAGAACAAGCAAAATCAGATACCACTGTGCAAGCGTACTGGGTGGGTTCAGGTGATCCTGCTATAAATCACAGTCGGCATTTGAAAGGGTCAGAATCAATTATTTCTACGTCAGTGCAAAAGGACATCCAAAACAAACCGCACGGGATTCACCAGGGCAAGGGAGGAGGCAGGAGGAGGGTTAATGTATTCTGTGCCACCCCCCTGAACAAAGAGTGACGGTCTGGGGACTCGGGGAGGGGACTGCAGTGTCTGGGCTCCCAGAAGATGAGCCAGCACAATGACTGGATGCCAAATGTTGCACGCTGGCAGACAAGCCTTTGGTTGAACGCAAGGCTGAAGGTCCAGGCTGCTTCCTCTGCAAACTTGTTCTTACACTTGGTACTGATTTAAGGAATGGGTGGATTGCTCTTTTGTTACTTCATGGAATTAGAAAGAGGAGGATGTGGTGTAAACCATGGGCAGTAGAGACACTGGCCAGAGGGACTTTAAAGGGAAAGGAGTAGAAAAGCTCTGGGCTAGCAGCAAATGAAACTTCGCAAACCTTCCTGGTCTCCACAGTCTCCAAACAGACCACCAGCCATATTGTCATAACCTCCTCCTGGCCCTTTCAAGAAACCAACCCTTCCTCTTCCACCCCCATGTTTTAGGCCACTGATCAAGACCTGTTGTTGCCAGCTCACCATTCTGAGGCACCATCCGTGGGAAAAACCCGGACACCAAAGGGAACATTAGTGACAGTACTTCAAGGCCTTACCAGACACCATCATTGTTGCGGGTGCATCTCCCACCTCGCTCCAACCACTTTCTGGGGCAGACTCGATCTGAATGCATTTAACTAAACCCTGTCACTGCCCCACGTGTCTGAGGGCACACTCTTTCTTCTCCGTCCTGTTCAGTAACCGCCACACAGATTCAGGTCTTTTACGCAAAGCCTTGCCTACACGTTGTAGCTGAGAAGTGAAACACATGGGGAGTTGTGGGTTTCCCATTCTTATAAGCCCCCTTTAGTTAACTGAGCTACCAATTAGGGCAGGGAAAAAAAGAGTTTTCTCTCGGGCACAAAAGCAACAACAGAGAAAATGGCAATCATCAGCAGGGAAGCCAACTATCTGAAGTCAACCAGAGATCACATCCATTAGCAGTGAGCTGTCAACTCCCCGACCCAGCAGGCAGGCAACTGCCTGTACACTTAAAGCAATCTCAATATTTGCATATACTCTAACCTCCCACCGCGTGTTAGGGAACATACTCCCCTTCTGCATCCCAAGGTGTCAGGCTGTAACATTCTCAAACAAGTTTGTCCACAGGTGAAGTCACTGAGACGCAATGTGTGAACATATCCAGCTTGATGCCACAGGTACGATCCAGCCTTTGTTAAGGAACAGGGAACAGGATCAGCTTTTTCTAACCCCACCCCATCTGGTCACAGCCCATTAATAAACCACCTAAGGACACATGGCACCAGACTTCAGGAGAAGAGGCAATCGTCTGCTCTACAGGCTTCACCGCAGCTGGTGGGCAAACGCAGGGTGAGGACACACGGTGATGGTGGCCACATCCTCACACACTACTCTGGGTAGGTCCGACACCTGGAGAGCCAGGCAGGCACCTCCTGCCCCTGCACGATGCTCACATTCATTAGGGGATAAGGAACGATGGCTTCTGCTGCAGAACGCAGTGAAGAATGGTGGCGGTTGCCCAAAATCAACAGTTGCCATCCCTGCTCCCCCCTTGCCTCTGGTGGTGGCGGAAGCAGCCGGCTGGATTCCTCCCCAAGCTGTGTTTCCCCTCATCCCATGGCAGGACACAGTTCAAACCAGCCCCTTATCCCCAGGGAGGCTGAGTTCAATTGGGCTACACTGCTGGAAGCCCTTGATCCAGTTCTGGGAAATCCCCACAGCTCCACTGTACTGGGCAGAGGCAACCAACTCCTATCATCCCCTGAGCTCAGGGCTGCCAAGAAACTCCTTTCCATACAAGTCTCATCTGGCTTTTCAGCATGGAGCTCTTTTGACTAAAACCACAATACTTAGCATGCTTCAATGATCAAGCAGAGGGCACGGGAATGTCACTGAAAACACTTGGCTTCCAAATGCAGCATTGTTCTTCCCTTACCCCATTCACAGATCCTGACCAGCACATCCCGATCAAGCTCTAGCAAAGTTTTCCAGCAAATCCAGCAAGGAGTACCGCAGCACTATTTGATCCACCATCTCCCTGAATACACACGAGCCCACACTTTACAGGAAACCCACACGTTGCACAAGTCCACCAGTGTCTCACCACTGCTCCCAGGAGCAGCCCTTGTGGAAGCATCTCCTCCCACCTTCGTGGCTGCAGAGGTCCATCAGCCGCAGCCTTGGCCAAACCATCCTCCGTGACGCCACCATCAGCCGGGAAGGCTGGCCATGCCCGCCGCACGTTTCCCGATGCCCACTGATGCCCCGGCAGCTGGATGTCACAACCTGCCCACCAAGCCCGGGTGACATTTTCAGCCTCACACCCTGCAGGCTGCAGCACCAAGCACCTCTGTCCCAAGCCCCGTCCCAAAAGTCTCATCTCCAGTGTTCTGGTTGCATCAGGTTCCAGACGTGGCTCGGAAAGGCCACTCTGCCACCATCCCTCAGTGGCAGCCTGCTTTCCCACCCTGGAGCCACTTTGCCTGCACAGTCATCTGCCAGGCACCCACATCCCCCCACGGCTTTTATTTTGCATCCTTTCCCCAGCCCACCTCGCTGCTTTGCCCAGCTGCCCCGCACACCAGTGGCTGGCTTGACTGTGGGGCCCCACGTTGCCGTCTTCTCCCCGTCAGCCCCACCGTGGGGAGCAGAGCATGGTGGCCATGGCTCATCTGAGAGAAAGGCGGCCTGGTAGGAATCGTTCCTAGGAAGGCTGCATGAGTAATTTAAGAGAGGGGGGAAGAAAGCGAGCTAATTAAAGACATGTGATAACATCACAACAGTTTTAGCCACATTGAATATCCAATTAGGTCTAGTAAGCCTTTGGGCCACAGCTGTGGGAAGGGATCCTGGGCCTGGCAGAGATGGGCCAGCACCCACCGAGAGCCTCCCGAGCGACCAGGGAGCACCAGTTATGGCTCCTTTTTTGGGTAACCCCCCCCGGGAGCAGTCCCGGGGCAGCACAGCCCCACGCCTGCAGCCTTGGCCACATCCCTTGTCTATCCAGCCGCTCTGTGGGCACGTGGCACACATTGGCTGTGCAGCCAGCGTGCGCTCCTGCAGCTCCCAGCAATATTAATTCTGAAAAAGTGCCTTTTTTTTTTTAATATATTTTTTTAAAATACCGTTTGCACACACATGCAGTTGCATTGCTTACAGCAAACACTTCAACATGCGCTGGCATACACACACGAGGGGGGGAAAAAAAAAAGACGAGAGAACTGAATTGACTGGAAGCAAACAGGAACTCCAGCCCTGGGTCTGGAAGCAAGGTAATAAAATTCAGCCCGTGGTGTATTTTTCGTGGGATACTCGCCTGCCTGCCTGGGTTTTTGCTGTCTTACGGTGAGATGTGCAAAGTCCCACCCGCAGCAGCGCTGGAGAGCACCTAAGTTGCTGCTAACTCCAGCAGCGGGGGTAACGCGCGGCAGGGCGCTTCTTTTGAAGCAGCATTTTTTCCCGCAAAACCTCTCGCAGCATTTTGACTCCGCTGGAAAAGCCGCTCCGAAAATCCGCTGCAATGAAGGGCAGGGGCAGAGGGCGCGGGGCCAGCCCCGGGGAGCCGTGGGCAGGAGGCAGGACAACCCCCTCACTGCAAAAAAGAAAAACATCGTTATTTTTTTCAGGGAGAAAGCCCCGCTGGAGGTGACCGGGAGCCTCGGCGCACCCCCGGGAGCAGGGCCGGCGGCGGGGGAAGGGGGGACGGCAGCGTCCCCCCGTGATTTTCCCACAGTGGAAAGGCAAGGGAGGGCTTTTGACGCGATTGTTATTAATTATTATTTTTAGCGAGAAGGAAGGAAGCTCTACGGGAGCAATGCCGCTGCCGCAGAGGAAATGTGGGAAGGCCAGGAGGGAAGCTGCGGGGCGGGGGCCGGCGGCGCAGGTAGCGCGGCGGCAGGAAGCGGGGGCGGGCGGCGGGGCGGGCCGGGGCCGGGGCCGGGGCCGGCGCGGGGAGCCGCGCCGAGGGGAGGGGAGGGGAGGGGAGGCGGAGCCGGCCGGGGGGTGGCCGTAAGGTGAAGGTTGTTGCAGTGGGTTCATTAAAAGACAGAGTTCAACTCCTCGCCGTGGCAGAGCGCTGCTGGGAGGCTGGTTCAGCGGCGTGCGGGGGGAAGCAAAAGGAAAGGGGGAAAGAGAAAGAGAAAGAATCCGGGAGGGGAGGAAACCCGCAGCGACTTCAGAGAACGCGAAGAGGCGCGGGGCAGGAGCGGCGGAGACCGCGGGAAGAAGGGGCAAGGCTGTGCACTCCCGAGGCCCGACGAGGAGGAAGGATGATAAACGTGGTGACCGTGTGGCTGGTGGCCCTTTGCTTCCAGGCTGCTGTCCCGGTGAGCCCGCCGCGAGCGGAGCGGAACGGGGCGCGGCGCACGTGGGGCGGCGGGCCCGGGCGGCCGTGCGGGGCCGGGCCGGGAGCAGCCGGGCTGGGGGCTGGTTCCCCCCTTCCGACAGGTTTTTACCGGAGAGCGCCGGTGGCCTTTTGTGCTGGCGGCGGGCTCCAGCCCGGGCTGCCCCGGCAGCCTTAATTCAAACCAGACCCGCTGCGGCTGCCCCTGACCCGCCGGCGGCTCCGCCCCGGGGCGCTGCTGGGCGGGTGGCGCTGCCCGGTGCCCCCCGTCGGGGCGCGGGAGCCCCTCGGGCCGCCCGCGAAAGGCCGGCGGGGTGGTGGTGGGGGATGCTTACGCCTTCCCTCCGGCGCGGTGCGCCCCGAGGGGGGTGAGCGGTAAGTTCGGGTGAACGCTCGCATGTGGCTCTTTGTGGCTCGACTGTGGCCGGGCAGCCTTCCCCCGCGCCTCGCGGGCAGGGGTGACACGGGGAACGGGGGCGCTCCCGCCGTGCCCCCGGTACGGCCCGGCTCCGACGGCAGCTGGGGGCTGGCTGCTCCCCGACCGCCTTTGTGCCCCCGGAGCCAGCGGGCGGCACAGGGGTGCCTCGTACCTCCGCCTGCTAGAGCTGTAACGCGCTGGTGGCGGCTCGGCACGTGCCCCCCCGTGCCCCTGCTCGGCAGCAGCCCGGGGACACCGGCCCCGCTTCCTCCCCGGAGTGGGTGGGCGGGCGTCCCGGCTCCGTCCCTCCCGCTGCCTCCAGCCCTGCGGAGCCGCCTGGGCTGGGCGTGGGGCCGCCGCGCCGTCTCTCCTCAACGCCGGAGCGCTGCGGCGGTGGGGCTCGCGCTTCCCCAGGACGCGGGGGTTGCGGGAGCGGCGCTGCCGGGGGCGTGCGGAGCGGGGCTGCGGGCAGCCCTTCGGCCTGGGCAGGCGCCGCGCCCGTCAGCCGCTAGATGTCACCCGCGAACCGGGGATGGCCCCGCCGCCCCCTGCCCTGCCCTCCCGCTGGGGCCCGGTAACAGCGCCCTGCTCGGGCCCGGGGCCGCCGTGTGGGGATGCCGAGTGCGGGGCAGGAGCCTTGCGGCCGCCCCTCGAGAAGGCACGAAGCCCAGGTCGCCATCCCCTTCCCCAGTGGCGAGGGACACCCGCTCCCCGTGTGCCCGTTGCTCGTGGAGTCTTCTCCTTTGCATGAAGTAGAAGAAAAAAGTGGAACGTGAGGCTTTGTCTGAGCGGGCAGGATCATCACAGGCAGAACTGGTGGTGTTTTTTCTTTCTGAAAGGGAATAATTGATTTGGAACTTGTCTGGAGATGAGCAGCCGCGGCAGTTGGATAAGGAGTGGCAGAACAAAGCGTGTGGCACGATCTAAGCTGCTCAAAATACCTCCAGTTGTCGCTGTACCATTCTGTCTGTGAGCTCGTACCTTAGATCTGGACACATACCCTGCTAGCCTACATGGCAGCAAGTAGTTACGAGATGGCTAAACCCGAGAAGTGTGTGAGCTAATCAGCCCAGTTTCGTGGGGAGAAGGCTCTGCTCGTAGCTTCTGAATAAAATGGAAAAACTGCAGTTAATTTGTAGCCTCTGTAGTGCATGTGGATAAGGTTCCCGTGTGGTAAATACTCCCTACTAGAAATGAGAAAGATGTGAATTAAATGCTTGTCTGGAGTTTTCCTGTGTGTGAGAGACGCAGGCCTGGATGCAGCTTCAGGCGGAGGGGTTTCCTGGGTGAACACATGAAGCAACAGAAGTCCTTGGGGCTCCCTGGTGACTCAGTGCTGAGGCTGTTTCTTTTTTGGTGATCACGTGGCCTTTTTCCCCGTGTCAAAATGTCAGTGACACAGATTAAGCTGCCTTTCCCACCCATCTGGAATAATCATGCTTTTGCATCAAGTGGCAGGAAACCGTTTGTGTTGGGCACAGAAAGCAAAGTGACCTTACCGCAGCCCTTTGTGTATACCAGATCACGGCGCTGTGGGCGCTGGCATGGCTGTGTTGGGTTCTTGGTGGCCTGACCGTTGGAAAGCGTGCCGCTGCTGCTGGTGCATTGCTTGACTGCTGTTGCTGCCTGACTTTACTTGTCCGTGCTCCCACGTCGTAGAAGTAGTAAGCAGGAATTAGAAAGCGGCCAAATGATGGCTGTTTTCTTTCTGAGTACTCTTACCTGCAGGAATGGCTGGGGAGGTTCCTATTCTTCAAGGTGATGCGCTCTTGCTCAAAATGCCTTGCAGGAGAGAAATTGCCCTTTGTTGTTATTGATGCGGGGGGGGCATGGACTTCCTTGAAGTAAGAAGGCTGATGCATCATAATGGATTAACCTGGTTATTCTCTCAAATGGAAGCTTTGACATGGTATAACCCTGCTGTCAAACTAACTGAGCCGAGATGTGTAGCCTGCTGCAGGACAGCAGTGGACAATCCAGCCTGTACAATGAGGGAAAACAAAGTTTGGATTGTTTCATCTGGTGTAGGTGCATGCTGGCGATTAACACAAGCCTAGCAGAGCAGCCAGAGTGTTTTTCCAAGGGTGATGTCATTCCTATCTGCATGTAAACTAATTAGAAGAAATTGGGTAGCTCAGCTCGCTTATTAAACTTGCAGGCAGTAGATAAGGAGGAAACACTTTCTTCTATAGTATGTGCAGTGCAGTGTCACATTATTTATCAAGCACTATGAACAGCGCTTCTTCATCTGAACCCTCACTTGCTGGTGGCTACCTCCCAGTAAAATGTTAACTGTTGTACCTGGTTAACTGATTAAAGCAGAGACAAATAACTGGTGTGTGTTGTGTAAGGGGGCTCAGGTGTGAGCTTGTATTTTGTTCCAGGTTTCTCTCTGTTTCAAGTGGCTAGAAGAGCTAAAATTTTTAATGGCAGCACTCTGAAACTTCTGGAAACCAAACAATCCTCTCTAACAACCCGAGACAAGTTACAGCAAGCGCAAGAAACCTGTAAGCCTTCTAAAATTAAGCTAGTGTACTAACCTGAAATGTAGGCTGCTGTTTTAGCAGCAAAATTGGTCCATTACAAGTATGTGTTTTGCATTGCTAGTGCTTAGATGTCTCCAGGTGGCCTGTGTAGTAGCACTTCATCCTGACCATGTCTAAAGAGCCTCTGAGGGGGACATTCCACACTTGTGTCATCTGGCATCTAGGGAGCTGGGATTTTAGTCAGGCTTGCTACAGGGAGGAGGGAGCCTCTTACAAGAGAGAAGATAGGACCCCTTTCCTGAGGAGGTGCTGTCAATGATAAAATTGCAGTGCTTCAGCATTGTGGCGTTAGTATTTTTGTCTTGGATGTCTCCTGCTCTTCATTAACGCAGAGCTATTAATACGGCGCTCTGGGATAGCTGGAGATTGATGTACTTGGTGAGACATAGGGCACTTCAAATGGCACTGGCCCCTCAGGGCAACGTTCAGTTGGTGTTAAGGCACCTAAATGTAGGTGTCTGTATGTGTTCTAGGTGCCTAAGCTCTCATTATAGTCATGATGATGTAATTAGTGGAGCCAAAGAGAGCGATTATCTGACCAGCCACTGCACACCTACTTCAAGGTGAGTTGCTTTGTCAGGGTTTTGACTGGATCTCATTTTGCCTATAAGGGAAGCATAGACACTTTTACTATAGTGTTTTTTTCATCTGAGAGCAATTTAGCTCAAGGCTTTTTATTTGTTAAACTTTTATGATAACTCTCTCCAGAAACAGACTGGACAGATGCTGTTTCTGTGCCAAGAGAACTAGCAAAGCAGTGGGAAACATCAGCTTTCAGCTAGAACAACAGCTCTCTGCTGTTCGAGTGCAACTGGATTGGTGCCCCCAAACAATACCATAACCTTGCTCTGCTAAAGGCTGTGGAAGACATTAGGGAGTATAGTTGGGTCCTGCATCAGCGTTCTGAAGTGAGGAGTGTGAGCAGATTTTTTTTTTTTTTTTTTTTTTTGGGGGGGCAGGGGGGAAACAACAGCTTGTGAGCTGTTGAGGAGGCAATGGAGCACTTTAGTAGAAGGCACTGTTTGTGGATTAGAAGTAAGGAACCCTTGTTACTCCCTAAACTTTGCTACAGGCAATGAACTTGCAAGGTGGAAGTTGTTTTGGACTTCTGGTGTTTCTCATTGGTTCTCTTCTGAGCTGAGAATATACTCTGAAATGCAGAGAGAGTGTGGTGTCTCCTTAGAAGCACGGAGTGTCCGTTCTGTTAACAGGTCTCTTAAGTTAGAGTTGGCTAGTGTACTTCATTTTAACTACTGCTCTGTTAGGCTACTGGTGTACCGCAGAGAGAAGCTTTATCTGGCCTGGCTAGAAACCTGGGATAGTGCACTTTCTGCTATGGAGATGCTAGTGGAAAAGTTACTGCACTGTGAAGCCTTACCTCAAGGTGAGATAACGTTTGGACCTCCTACAAGCAACTCCTGTGCAGCAACATCTGCTAATGTGGTAGTTTCCCAACCTCTCAGTTTCTCAAGCAGTGCTTGGCTGTAGTTGATGTTCTGGGTCTTGTGGAACCGGCATGGGTCCAACAGAGTCTGTTAGCTTGGGCTCCTTGCCATGCCTGACTGTAATGTTTGTATCTCACTGCTGAGACCAGTCTCACCAGTGAAGCTTGCTTTGCTGGATGGGAACCAGTGTGTTAGTGGGATTTGGATGGAGCTGGTAATAAACTTCCCGTTGAGTCACTGGAGCTGCAGCTACAACTGAGTCATGGAGGTGTTGTAAGTCATGGCTTTCCCTGCAAGGCTTCTTGTTTGAAACTCCTTTGAGTATTGATCAGCTGAAGAGTTCTGTCCGCTTCACTTACACATCTTGCTGCTGTGCTCTCTGGCAGAACTCTCTTCTCTGTAGCCCTTGTTTTTGAAATATGGTTCTCTTTAATGTCCACTCATTTTGCCACTTACTGTTTTGGGCTTTTTTAATAACTGGAAGGTCTTCAGGATTGCTATTGCAGAATGACTCCTGACTAAATCGAAGGCACTGATAAAAGAGGGAACTGCCTGCCAATTGCAGAATGACTCCTGACTAAATCGAAGGCACTGATAAGAGGAAACTGCCTGCCAGCCAGCTTAAAATACAGGTGTTTTGCCTTTCATGGAGGCTCTTGTGTTCTTGTCGTACTCCACTCCGTAACTTTTCCGCACTGCTTGTGCGGTAATGACAATGTCTTGTATGCCAATCATGGAAGCAAAGGCTGACAGTCTGGATTTCTGGCTGTAGGCAGTCCCAGGTACACACTCCTGTTGACCAGCTTTCTGCAAAGTGCAGATGGTTCATGCAACAACTTCTCCGAGTGCCTTGGCTCCATCACCTGAGTGTACACAAGCCGTAGCTAGAGAACGGGGGGATACCCTTTGTCTGCCTGTGCCATGCAATAAGGAGCTTACTGCCTCTCAAATGGAAGGAAACTTGAACTCTGTTCCAGTTGTGAGGGGAGCACGCTGAGTTCTTTCTGGGCAGCATTATAGACCATGACTGTCCTTGAGCTGTAAGCAGGAAAGCTCTTCTAATTAGTTTCTAATGGTGGTGGCAGTACACATCCTGGTCAGTCAGTAGTTCCAGTCCAGCACCTTGCATCTAGGGGATTGCTAGACAATTAGACTCCATGCTGAAGCCAGAGGTGGGCAGGGGAGCGTGGAGCCAGTCTACCATCTGGAGAGTGAGCAGTGATTAATATAATGATTTCCAGATGAGAGCTGTGGTGAGGCTCCATGTCATAGCAGTGGTACTGCTGTGGCTGTGTTGGTAGGGAGCCTTTGTATGTTCCCCGGGGGATCAGAGCTGGCAACTACAGTGCTGTAGGAAGAGACTACCTGGCTCTTCCCTGTCCCACAACAGGACCCTATTGCTGCCTCATTGTTTGCTTTGAGATCACTAGAGTGGAGAAATACAAATGTAGGCATCTATATATTTATATAGACAGATATCTATCCCTGTAACGTGCTGTTGGTTGACCAGCTCACAGCAGGATTTGGAAGCTGTGTGCCCTGACTTCAGGATGGCGTTCTGGGAGATCTAGTGCCTGTGCTCTGCACAACCACAGGAGCTCAGAGCAGCACGTCTATCTACCAAAACATCAGTCTTGGGTAAAAGCATCTCTGCAGAAGAGAGAACCTGTTATCCCATTAACCAGCTAATAGGTGTCGTCTTTAGGGACAGAGCTCAGGCTTTCTTTAGTCAAGAGGTGGAGGGCTAGGAGGAATAAAAGCCCAAACTAGAGGAACCACAAAGCTTGAATTCATATCTAACATGAACAGTAATATATGTGCTATTTTTCACTCCCCTGCTGTGCTCTCTGTGCTTATGAAACTGCAATAGAGACTCTTGCACTGGCAGATTTGATGGCCAAATGAGATTTGTCCACCTCATTGGCTCTAACAGGGTATAAATGGCACCTACGTGCAGTGGAAAAGTGGTAGTGAGGCTTGCATCGAAACTTGCCTAACAGCCTGCAGCTAGACAGCTTTGACTTCTAAATCTCTTTCTGTCCTAATGGAGGAATCATCTGGATTGTGACTACTTTCCCATCAGTGAACAAAGCACCTAACAAAAGAGACTGACTCTGGCATGTCTGGGCAGTGGCAAAGGAGTGCTCCGCTATCATGTGCTTACATCAACTGACTCATGGCCTCGAAGAGGAAAGCTGCTAGCTTAATCCTCTAGCAGCATCGGCTCTGCTCTGAAGCATGTTTAACTTCCAAAAAGTTCCTCTGTCTGCACCTGTAGTCACACAGAGCTGTGAAACAGTGGTGAGCTTCTTCCTACAGCAGCTGGAAGATGCGATTATGAATAATTAGAAGTTCGTACTGTAGTAGCTGAAAAGTGCTAAATGCTCAGCATGCTCCCACCTCCCCAGCATGCAGCCAAAAGGGGTAAACCCCCCCCCCCCCCCCTTTACACTGATTCTAGTAAGTGAAACAGGCTAAGCACTAGTCATCCTGTGGCCAAATTAAGTGCTAGAGTCCCAATCATTTAGCAGATCTTATTTTTTGACCTGTTATTTTAACACTCCCCCTACCACCAAATTGCCTGCTGGGGAACCTTCCCATGCGTTATTTGGGGACATACCAGTTGGCAAGGCTGGAAACTATGCCAGAGATTGTTCTAATAATTTGATGGTGTAGATTGGGATCCAGTGCCTGGGGATGTTCCCTGATATTGTTTAATATATGAGTATGGATGTAGCCAGTGGGTCTCTGGCAGCAGGCCCAGAATATTATGAAATTGCGAAAACTGCAGTATCCAGTGAAAGAAAGTGAAAGTTTGTAATAGGAGATCACAACATTCTCATTGAAAACTGAACTTTTTTGGAGGCTTCTGAAGGATGAGCAGCTGCAGTTGCCTGAGAAATCCTGTGTAATCAATCAGCTGAGGTTTGCAAAGTGAACGCTACAAATCTGCCAACAGCAAAGCATCCGGTGTAGCGGTGATGGTGCTGGTACGTGCCAGTGATGCAGCCTGTGCTTTTATAAATGGCCCTTAAAAGTGGTCCTTCAGCATTTTATATTCTCTTCAGAAATACATCATGCTGATTAGAGTCAGTAGTCAGTGAGTAGACCCAGAGTTTATCTGAATATGAAGTGTCTTTAACTTAGTGATGTTTGAACAGTGTCCTTCAAGTTTGATCTGCTGTTACGTAGCATCTAGCTATCCCAAAGGTACTCCTTGCCAGAAACTTGCCTCAACTAAGGGACATGTTGTGCAAGGAGTGACTTGGTACTAAAGCGCTTCACCTTGCCTTGCAATTTTTTAGTACTGTTTTATTGACTTGTCTTGATGCCTGATAGTCCATTAGAGGTGGCATTAGTGATGTGTCTTGTCTCTTCACAGCATAGATGTGTAAAACATGGGGATGTCCAAACCACAACTTAAGTCTTACAGTTGCCCGTATGAAGCAGGAGAGCGTTTAGACTCCACAAAAGTGATAGCATGTCCCTCTAAACTCTAACCTCCTTAGCTGGTTTGGTGGCTGCTCTGAAGCAAGGCCATGGGGAAGAGAGGTGAACAAGCTGTATACCCAAAAATGAAGGCACAAGGTTAGCTGAAACTAGTATCTGTTACTACAGTGAGACTTGGCCAACAGCTTGGATCAAAGGGAAGCTCTCTGATTTATCCTGCCTTTGTAACAGTCCCTTGTTTGGGGCTCCGTTGTGCAGATGTGATACTAAACTGTGTAACTGAGTGACTCTAGGTTAAATTAGTTTAATCCACAAGGTGTTTGGTCAAGAAATGCCTAATGTTCATTAATGAAATGAGAAGTGTAGGTGACCAAAGCACAATTGCAGCAGCAGTTTTTTTAAGTCGTTTCTGATGGGAGGATTTCATTTGATGCTTCAGCTTTGAAATGATACTTCAACACCCTCATAACACCCTCATGACTCAGCTTGGAAGTACACCAGCGAGCTTCCATAATCTCACTGAAGTCTTGCATAATTTAACTGTAAATGGGGCAGTAGTAAGCAACTGCTGTCAGAACTTGGTCTTACATGCAGGATTACCAATGCTTTTGTAAACCTGAACATAGAGACCATTAGTGTCCTAGGAAGAGGCGCCACTGCAAGCTTGATCTCTGTGCCATTTTATATGGGTAGATCACTTGCTGTATGCTCCAGTGGTTGTGAGTGTGCACATTTCTTAAAGGGAGTTTATGGAGTCCGAACTGTGTTATATGTTAATCTGGTGAAATGTGGTCCAGCCTGTGCCCAAGGACTATCTGGCCTATTGCTGTTTATTCCAAGGAGACTAGCAGTACCCAAAACATACCCATACTGCTTTTTCTTCAGCACCTGCACTCGGGAGCTGCTAAGATTATGTGGAAGGAAGGGGTGATGCTGAAAGAGCTTCTTTGAGAAGACTTTTGGGATGGGGGGAACAGGGTATTACTGATCTGAGACGTAGCTCCTGCATCTGGTGGAGATGTTTCAGTCCCCTTGTGCATGGCTTAGTCATGCTGGTGTAACTGCATCTGTTTGGCAGGGATGACTTCTGCATTCTAAACAGTCTAGGCTTAGTCAACACTGTGAGATCCTGTGGATAAAAGAGACCTGATAGTATGCCTCATAATGTAGGGAGAGACCCGATTTCTTCATAGCAGTGCTAGTTTACTTGAAACTGGAAATAACGAGACATAGAAGCAAATGCGAAAAGTACACTTAACCATGCGTGTTCAGTGTGAGACCTGCTGAAGCACAGGAACCGCCCTGCATCGGATCAAACCCAAAACCTAAAGCTGCTTGCGTGGTCTGTGTGAGTCCAGCAACTGGCTGCTGATTGAGACTTGCAAGTTCCTTCTTTACAGACTGGCGGCTGACTGGTATAAATCCAGCTTTTCAAGAGCACAGTTTCTTGGAACCGGTTAGAGCTCGGCTGTAGGGAGCGTGAACAAATCACAAGGGAGCTGCCGAATGCCAACTGGTGGCTCATTTTGCTGCCCAAGTCTAACTTCTTCTGTAGCAGACTGACAGATCACAGCACCAGGGGATCAGGTTGTGGGGTGTGACTGGTCCTGCCATCTGGTGAGCACATGTGAGATGGAGACTGGGACAGAGCCAAGCTGCTCTTTCTGGATGCTTCCAGTTCTCTGATCAATCAGCTCTTCGGTGAGGGGTGTGACTGAAAAGGCTTGGTGGTGATGCTATAATAAAGAAGCTGGGCATGAGATTTACAATGAAATACTGCATTCAAAGGTAACAGATGTCTGGAATGTGTGTATGGAAAATACAGATTGTTGGCAAAAACCATTTCACAAGCATTGGAGACTTCCATCGTGCCTCCTTCTGGAGAAATAGTGGAGTTTACAAAAACTATCAAGGAGGCCTTGTCTTGGGTTGTTGAGTCTCAGACTGGCTGTCATGATACAAATAACTTGATGTATGTCCTGTAGGGTAAACTACGAGCAGATCAGCTGGGAAGCTAAAGCAGAGTTCGATAGCAGCATGTGTTACAGCTGGCAGGTGTTTCTGCCACTGAAGTGTCAGAAAATAAAGTAATTTTTGTTTTCTTGTGCATAGGCTGTTGCTATAGGATATCTCCTCCTATAAAGTCTGGTGATTCCACTGTAATTTCATTAACTCCTCAGAATACCTTGTCAGCTTTTTTGTTGTTGTAAGGCTAACTATTTGTAGGTTTAAGTAGTCTCATTAAGTTTACCAACTTTAGTTGCTTTAGTACTCCAGAGTTGTGAGTTCATCTTTCTGTTGAAGTTTCAGTAACTTCATACTGCTAGGAATCAGAAGTACCGCCAGTAAGCCCTTAGTTTGATGACATACAAAGGATTTTTACCTGAAACTTGATTTCACTAACCTAGTGTAGCACTGCAAGCAGTTTGCTCAAATTAGAAACAGATCTATGTATCGCTAATAGAGTGAAAATGCTTCTGTCATCCTTCCAGAAGATCTTAGAGCTTTGTCTCCTGGCTGCTTAGTATATCTCACACCAAGTAATTGCAGGAGTTCAAGGAGCAGAAAAGGGAAACTCCTAGGACTGAGATAAGAACCTGGGTCTTTGCCTAGCTGTGTGCCTGGATGCCGAAGGCTGTTGCACTTCCTCCTGCCTGGTAATTCCTGGAGGCAGGAAGTATTCCTGGCCGCGTGTTTGCTTCCTTTTCTCAGGTGAAGTAGAACAGCTTCTTCCCACCCAGAATACTGTGTAGCATGGTGATGAGGTCACTTCTGACTTCTGGGATCACTACAGCTGCATGAGTGCTCTGACCTGAGCAGGTGTGATGGTTGTGGTAGTTTGCTGATCACACAAAAGCTGGCATGGAGCTCATTTGAAATGGGCAGTAGTTCCACCAGCCAACTGTATGGCATTTGTCTCCAAGGAACCGGCTTCCCTAGGATCAGAGGCACACAAATGTTATTCTGATGCTGTTGAGAGGCATCGGTGTTCTGTAGTGTGCCACCAGGCTAACTTGAAGACCTGAGATGCCATAGAACACGTCGCACTCTCCTGTAAATACATCTCTGATTTCTGAGCTGAATGACTGAAGATGAGAAAACCAAGTTGTGCTCCTGTGGGACCAAAGTCCTCCAACAACCTCTCTTGTGTCCTAACATTGGCATGCTGCAGACTTGCACTGCAGTGATGGCCGCAGCAGGAGGGGAGTGCAGGGTTGAGCCTCTTGGCATGCAGGCACATGGCCTACAGCTGCGTGCTGACCAGTTTGAGCTAATGGGCCTGCTGGGAGAAGACAGTCTCAAATGGGACGAGTGGAGACACTAGCTGCTTTGCAGCTCTTCGCTCAGACCCAGTCCTGGGCTACATTCATCAGTCTTAGTGCTGTAATACTAACTGGTCTGCTTTACTGGGAGCTGGATTGTTTCTTAGCTTTATGGGGAGGGAAGACTGGCTTCTCCAACCAATGCGTGCTGTCAAGGAGCAACCGGGCGGTCTGAAGCTCAGTATTGCACTTGCCAGGAAGTCTTAGTGGTTCTGGAGCAAGTTTCATTCTAGTGACAGTGCTCAGTGCTGATCCTGTAAGACAGGGTGAGCGTGAGGCAAGAGATGAGGCAAAGGAAGGAATTTACACCCAGATGCAAGCAAGGCTGTTTGTTCATGCAACAGAGGTCAATGCATGGATGGGAATAATTGGCTAAGGGTAGGGACTGGTTTTGCTGGGTCTGCTGTTGAAGACATAGGGTCAATGTGTTTGTATCTGTTGGAGGGCAACACTACAAAGTCCAGTCTCCATTTAAGGGGCTATAACTGCTGATGGTTTGTCTGAGGCGAGTTGCTTAACCTCACCTGCCTGAACGCCACAGCAGGGGCTACATGTATGTGGGAGGAAAAAGCACCAGGGACCTTAGATCCTGTCACTTTAAATTTCCTCTTCTGTCAAGAGGGTCATATTTATCTGTGTTGCAGTTACTAGTATGCATGGGTACTGGGGTTTGGGTCTTTTGCTGGATGGGTTTCCATTTTGTAAAGATTTTCTGACCTGTGGCATACTCCCCTCTTTCAGCCTTACCTTGTCAGGGTTCCCGGGGTGGGCAGCCCGCCAACTGCCTTTGACTGAAACTAAGCAATTCTTGGTCTGTACTTTTCTAAACAAGCAGTTGTACTGGCTGTCGCTGTAAGACTGAACATTCTCTGCTGGTTTTACTACACTAGAAAGTAAGAAGTGCTGGTGACTTTAAGTCAGAGACATTTAAGACAAGTTAGTTGGTCCGGTCTCTGTTACGCAGCTCACTGCTCATCTCTCAGGACAGCTGAAATACACTGAAATGAATTCCCCAGAATGAACTGGAGCTCGTAGCTGTATGGCCTCACTGAGCTGCACCTACTGTGTACCATTCCTTGGGGTTATATATTGACTGTGGCTTTCTTGTGCTATCTGAAGAAATGAATGCCTGAACTCTGTCAAGAATGTTAAAGAGCTGCAGGGAAAGTGCTTAAAAAAAAAAAAAAAAAAAAGGCAGTTAAAGCACAGAACTGAACTGGCTGCTGCTCATGAGGTTAGCTGCAGGGGAAAGAGCTTTCTCATTAGACCACATCTTCAAAACACAGGCAGCATTGAATGTGGGCAACAAAAGGTATCCCACTTCTAGCCATGTTGTGACAACCCACACCTGCCACTGATACAGAGTTGAGTGCTTGTTGTGTGCCGTGTCTGTGAATGTGTTGACCTCTCTGTGAGATTTAGTCCTTGGCCTCTGCTGTATTCCTTGGTAGGAAGGCGCAGCTTGGCATGAGTAAAAGCAGTGTGTAGTAACTTGTTTGATACATCTTTCAGGTGAAAAAGCAGAGGCACAGACCCCTTAGCTCACTTCTCTAGTGCTGAAGGAATGACCGGACTTCTGGTGGAGCTGGCTGGGAGACAGCTGGGAGGCAGGGTCAGCTTTTCCGTATCAGAGCTGACATGGTGCTCGGTAACGCTCCTAGCAGCATGCACAAGTGATGTGTTGTCACTGGTGCTGTGCATGTTGCATGGCCACAGGCCTCCTTGGCTATGGAGTCCATGGCCTGGCTGGACTCCAGCTACTGCTGGCTTTGCTCAGCCCTCTCTGCTGAAGGATGTGCAATGTGCTTTTTGTCCAGTACTAAGTAGCAATTGCACTGGGCCTCCTGTAAAGGTCAAGTGGCCAAAGACAAAAGTAGAACTACCACCTTTCTGAATAAAACATCTATCTAGCCTTTGCTACTGTTTTTAGGAGGTCAGGGAGGACTTAAAAGCACTGTTGTCAGACTTTAGAACAAACCTTATCCATATGAACAAATACTTTGCAGAAGAGAGAACTCCATACAACTCCTCTCCTTGCTCCTTTTTGTATAAACGTTTGTGGTCCTTTGAGTCAGCCTCTGCTTTGCATGTTGCCTGCAATCTGAGGGTGCTGATGTGCGTTTCCATAATGCATGGTGGTGGCAGGGTATTTTACTGCCCCTCTGCCTCAGGGCAGGTGGATGTGTGTCACCATCCCAGGAACCCAGGCTGTGATTCTGTATGAATTGCTTAAGCAGCTCTGGCTGCCATGGTCTGCAGTGTGCCAATACAAACACTTGTGCATTCATGCACCGAGCAGGATTGGGGAACTGGTCCTGCTGGAAAATTCTTTGCATGATTTTTTTGTTTGTTTGTTTGTTGTTTAACCAGACCTGTTCCCTGATCTGGTTCACCATGAGACTGCACAAACAGCTATGTAGGGGATGGTGTAAGCATGAAGTGACACGCTGTTGTGGGAGGTGGTAGTTTAAAGGGCCCTGATGCAGAATGTGAAACCCAACCTGATGGTGACAGGCTGATTCATTTTCACTCGTGGCATGTTGATTGCTGTGTTTCAGCCCTACTTAATTTTAAAAGTTGCCCTGTCACAGTAAGGAGAAAATAATGCTGATTGGGCAATAGTGTGCTTACCAAGTGAGCCTCTCGGAGTATTGGGACTGTAGCTGCTTGTGTATGGAGTAGCAGGATGCACTTTTTGCTTGGCCACTGCATCTTGTTCAAAGGATTGGGGTATGCTTCTACAGCTGTGGCCACAAAACTTGACAGAAAAGGAGGATCAAAGCTGAGTGGACAGTGGGCAGAGATTACAGTCTGGTTTGTTCTGCCTGTAGTGGAGTAGATCCTGAAAGCTCTCATCCTGTTTCGAGTAGGTGTTGGAAGGTGTTTTACTGCCTTGAGAGCTGAGTGCCAAGAGGTAGCTACTATGTGATCAGGTGGTTCATGCTTCAAACAAAAGCAACTGCTGTTGTGCCTAGGTCCTATCCCTCAAAGATAGTTCCCTTCTCAAGTTGCCAGCCAAAAGTACTAGAGGAGGCCTGTAAGAACTCAATTAACCAAGATTTTCCAGATTTCTGTATTCTATCACTGATCTGATAAGAGAAGCAGCCACATTAACTGGCATACTTACCTCTTGCTGCTAAGATGGTGCTTGCCTTGCTGAGCAAAAGAGCATCCTTTACTTCCCTTTGGAAGGAGCACACTGTTAAGCCATTAACCAGCCTTGCTCCAGTTAAGAAACTGATGGATGGAAGGATGGGGATGCTGAAGCTTGTTGGTATGCAGCAAAAGCTCATTGAGGATGGGGGAAACGCCACCATCTGAAACAGGGAGGGCTGGTAGTTGTAATGCTTTGAACAGCCTTGATTGGAACACTAGACAGGGATGAAAGTACTGTTCAAGTCTAGGCTATCGGGCTGTTTGTGGGATGGTTTATAGCTGTCTTTTTGCTCTTTGGCCTGTGCTGTTAAGTCTGCATCTTTGGCTCTTCTAGGAAGATGATTACCTCGTTAATCTGCAGGGTCACCAAGCAGCACTGGTGCTTATTTTGAGCAGTGCAGTAACAGGAGAAACAACTGGAAGAGCATTTAGCTGAGATGGTAACACACTTGAGATGGTGCTACTGACTTCTGATGTGGCAGACTTGCATGCAAGCTTCTCTTCTAAATTGCGATAGAAAAGCATGGGTTCTGCTTCAGCTGCTCCAGAATTTATGGCTGACTTAAAACTGAAGGCTAGCAGTCTCTATTCCTGCATAAGAAGGGGGATAGGTGAGAATGCTGGTGGGGGTGGTGGTTTGGTTTTGGTTTTCTTTTTTCTTTTTTTTCCCTTAACTGTTTAAGCTATCTGCAGACCATGGACATCTGGAATTGGAGTTAATAATGCATGGGATATTAACTGCAGAATATCAAGGTTTAACAAAGATAAAATTTCTTTCAGGAGGTGGTTTTGTCTTCCCACACACTAATATCAATATTTTGAGGTTAGAAGCTCTTGGGGCTGCTCTGCCTCAGATAGCATTTCTGTTAGCGGGACTAGCTCTGCTCTTCAATTTGTAGAAAAAAAGTTCAAGGCAAACCTTTCTGTTTGTTTTAGAGCTATTCAGATCCTTCTGAAAGTCTTTTTCTAGATGGCTCCAGTGTCGTATTTGGTAGCCAAGCTAGAGATCAAATGCTTATCTTGTTTTTATGTGTCTCAAACAATAGCAAACCATTGGTTTTGCTTCCCACAAAGTTGGAAGAATATTGCAGGATGCTTAGGAAGGTGTTTGAGGTGGGGAAGCTCATTGCAGCTAATTCCTTTTCAGCTGAATAAGAAGGAATTATTAGGAGAAACATGCAAACTTAACAGCATTATTCAGATAATGGAGGATTTCAAGCGTTTTTGACGCTGTTGTAATAGGCTGATCACTAACTAGGATTAGCAAGAGTGGGATACAAATCATGCTTATAATCTAGTTTAGGGCTTGTAGCAGCTTGTGGCAAAGCCAGTGTTTTTGCTTACCTCAAAAAGCAATTGGAAAAAAGCTGCTTCTTTTTACATATACCATGGCTCCAAATTAAAGAGATGTGGTTCCCAGTTTGGGTGGGGTGAAATCAACTAGTACACTACAAATCTCCCCTTCATCATAGGACAGTACCTCAGATCTGTGCTGTAGCAGGAGGGAACTCTGAGGCAGCTGACAGGGTGAGCACAGAAAAATTCATGTACTGAGAGTGCAACCAAGATGAGGACTGAAGAATAGTTAGAAATGATGAAAAAAAAATAAAAATTTGGAGTATGTCAGACTTCTGGAGCCAATAATATTGCTAATGAGTTGTGAAAGACTGGCCCATTCTTGAGTAAATTGAAGACACCACTAGGCAGCTTTCTTGTTGTCCCAGCAGAACTGAATAACTATTGTTCCACAACAATACAGTGCTCAGCAAGAGCAGAGGCTAACAGTCTCCCCAGGGTTTCCTCTAAACAGGCTGTTTTGATACTTGGGGAAAGGGGTCTTCCACTGGTTAAAGGGAACTGGTTAATGCATTTCAAAAATGCTGTTAAAAATTTTACCCCTCATATGCAACCAAATTCAGTGACACCAAATTAAAAGGGCTGGGCAAGTATTTCTAATCAGTTGTCTGAGCTGCCAAAAAAACCCCCACAAACCAAAAAAAAACCCAAACAACAAACCCAACTAAAAAAATAAGAGCTTGTTAAATGGCGAAAAGCAACATGTTGTAGATGCAGTATAAAAATTGAATGTTTTTTTACTAGAATTCATGAGATACCATCAGAGATTCTTCAAAGGATCCACCACCTGAACTCAAATGTGTTCATCCGGCATCTCTGGTGTCAATTACAGTGTGAATGGTCCACAAATATTCTCAGTTGAATGAGAAATAAAGTGGAAGATTATGGAAGTAATTTCTAAAAGCATGTCGACATTAGCTGATCATATTGAACAGTCTGATAATAAAATTTTGAGCTAAAGTAGTACAGAGTTGTTGGTAATCTTGTTTTAAGCTGGAATTTACTTTCAGCTCTTTTGTATGATAGCACAACCTGGCGATTCGGTCTGTTCTGTGCCCCTAATCCTCTTGACTAATCAAAACCTTTCTCAGTGGTGTAACTCAGCTACAGTAAAATGTCATGGAAAAGCCTTGACCGTGAGATGTTTGTTGTCTGAACGGCACGGTCTGTCTTCCTGATGTAAACCCAAATTAGTTCGATCCCTTCTGATGCTCTCCTGAGTCAGTGTTTTACGTTAACCTTGCTGTGTCTGAAATCCTCCAGCAGCAGATGATTATAGAAGCATGACCTTTCTGCGACGCTTGTATTTTGTGGTGCCACAAGGACAGGTTACTGTTTTTCAAGCCTACTGAAGCTGTGGTCTATGGAGCAAGTCTAGTTTTTATGTAACCATACAGTTACATAACTTAGACTAGTGTTCCGTAATGCTCGTGTGTCATGAAACTGGATGATATTGTGGAGTTACATCACTTTGTGGATATTCTGACCGGTATCCACATGTGCATAATTCTATACTGTCCCTTGAGTATGTGGGGCAAAGTAAGCCCCTCTCAGATCCCAGGCCTTATACTACCTGGTCAAAGGGAGATGCTGCAGCTCCCCAAGGAGCCGCTTAGGACCAAAAGCCTTCAGGACAGCTAAGTAGAAGGGTGCATTCAGTGCAACTTCACCAAGTTCTCATATAAAGCTGTGGAAAGCAGACTTCATTAATCCTGAATCATGTTTTCTAGTATTCTCTTGAATTGCAGTAGCTAACCTCAGGAGACAGGAACCAGTCTGAATCTGCCTTTGTGTCTGCATGGTGGCTGCTGAGCAGCAGCTGGACAACTGTACAGTGGAACAGCATGGGTCTCTTGGTTTAGACTGGGCTGCACTGGACTTTCCTCTTCTGAGAAGGACTTAGCTATCCCTGCTAAAATAAAGAACTCAAACTAGTACACAACAAAGGCTATGGAGAAGCAGAGCATACGGTAGCCTGGGAAGAACCTAAAAACTCAGGTGTGAGGGGAAATGGAGGGGTAGGCTGGCTGAACATGCTGGGTAACAAGAAAGGAAGCGTGGCATGACTGAACAAGCCTTATCTGTTAAGACGACCAGGAGAAGGGGTGCCAGCTTGGTAGTCAAGACTGAGTTGCTATTTCATCTCCTGACAGTCTGTGATCCTTTCAGGAGTGTTGCTGACCATCAGATCTGTCCAGGTATTCTTGGAAATCTTGTATGAGCTACCCCTGAAGATTCCAATTGGGGGGAGAGTTAGTCCTGATCCTAGATAAAGGTGTATAGTCACATGTCTTAAACTGTATCAGCAATCCCTCTCTTCAATAAAAAGCTAGAGAATGCTTTATAACTGCTTCAAGGTAGAGTCTTCCCACTGGGAGGAGAATGCACCCCTGCCTTTTGCAATGCATCCCCCTTTTGTACTCAAACCCAAGCAGATCGGGAGAACAAAGGATTGTGCTTGCCACTGCTAGTGTGAGAAAGGAGGGCGAAAAGTGGTCCCCAACCCCCATCAACCAAATGGTACGGTTTCTGAAGTCTAACTTCAGTTCTGAACGTACTGGAAAGAATGCTCAAAGGAGCAGAGTTTGGGAAGCCTGGCAGTTCTTTCTGTATTGGTTATGCACCAACAGTTAGTACTCTTGAATATTTGAAGTGTAGTGAGATCAGTTTGTGAGAGCCACCAACCCTTGACACAAGAAGGAAGAATGTACCTGACCTACTTTCCATGGATAAGTGCAGAAGCAGAGTGCAAACAAGCAGGGACAAATCTAAAAATCCAAATTACCTCATGACATGCAGCTAAACAAAAGATGGAAGGGCAATTTCTTCTGAGAAATTTCTGCAAGCATATTTCTAGAGTAGCTTGAGGAAAAGTGGTTTGCTTTGTGGGTTTTTTTTTCCCCAGTAGAGAAGGAAAGTGCTAAAAAGTTTAATGTGTATTTTTTTTGTTCTTACTTTCTTGTTATTTAAAAAAAAACAAACACATCTAACTACAATGATTGCCTAGAAGGAGCAAGATCTTGGGCCTGATTAGGTTGTTGGCAGCTTGCATACTTGTCTTCAAAGAGGTCAGATCTAATGGGCTAGTGAAGCAGCTTGGAAACTAGTTCTATGGAAATGTGGGGAATGGATAAGGTATTAAGAGACAAAAGAGAACTGGATAAACCCGGTATCTTTACTGGCCCTATCTCCTTTTCATTTTTTAAATACAGCTATGTAGGTAATAAAGTGATAACGAGAGAGCTCAATTGCTTTGTTTGACAGATCATACTAGTGCTAGCTAACTTCTTCCTAGAAAGAAAATGAATATTACATGAATTTTTAAGTGATGCTGTGTTAATGCAAGCTAGAGAAATACAATGGGCCTGGTTACAAAGTTGGCCAGAATGTATTTTCCTCTTTTTACATAATAAAATGAGATTTAACACTCCCGCTAAAACCATATCAGCTTGGCTGATGCAGTGAAGCATCTCCTAAACTTGCAGATGGGGCAGTGCTGGAAAAGGATGATTAGGGCATCCTGAGGATGGGACAGAATTAAAAATTCTGGAAAATGGGGAATGTAGTTGGATGGGGAACAATGCATTTCATTAAGAAGTGTCTTCCAGGACTTAGGTTTGAAATCTGAGAGGGGAGATTGACTGGTTGGGTAATAATAGCCCTGCGGAAATAAACCTGAGGCTAGTTGCAAACTGAGAGTCAAGCATGTTGTACCAATAGGAACAGTAAGTGGCCAGAGGCCTACAGCAGAGGCCAACAAGATGCATGAAGTAATCATGCAGCTTTATTTAGTGTTGTCGTCTTTGGATATCCTGAACAGCTTTGAACATTGTGTGTTGTGACAAACAGGGATTTGGCCTCTTGTTTCAGCACCTGAATGTCTGTGCTGGTTGGTGTACTCCTTGAAACGTAAATGGAAAAAGCTAAGGACTGTATTCTCCTGCATGGAAGGCTGGCTTCTCTCTCAGGACTTAGTCCAAGTGCCTACACTTATAAAAAGACGATCTCATTCTACTTCTAGTAGATGCTGTAGTTTCAGATATGTGAACAGTGCTGGAAGGACTCAAAAAAGGCAGAGAAGCCAAACTACTTTATCTCCTTTTCTGCTCCTTAGAAGTAATGCAGTAAATCACAGATTAAGTGGTTGGTAGATAGTGAAGACATGAGCATTCAGGACCTGAAGCAGGATGGTTATGTTGTGTAAGGACTGAGCATGATCTGCTACCAGGATGCAGCTCTGAACAGATTCCTTGCTTGCTTCTTCCCAAAGCAAGTGCAGCCTAGGAGCAGTGTAGAGAAGGGAGACAGCAGGATTGGCCTCTCCAACACCAAATAGACTGACCAGAACTACTCTTTTGGGGAGGGGAATGGAATGAAGAAAGATGAGAAAATGCAGTCTGAACAAAGAAAGTTTGTGTAACCTTCTGGAGCCCTTAGACGACTCGGCACAAGCAACATGATAACTTGAAGTAATCTCATCACTGACACACCTTTTCCCCTTCTCTTTAAAGCAAACTACAAATCTGAACCTTCCTCCTGAAGATCTTGATTCATCTGGTGATGACGACGATGCATTCTCAGGTTCAGGTGCAGGTAAGTTACTAGCACTTGTACTGTTAGTGCTTGATCCTTCCAGAATGTGCCAATCAAGATCCAGATGGGTGTCCAAGCTAAAAGGGGGCGGGAGGGAGGAATCTCACACACACATACACACATGCATCCCACAGCCCAGAACATGAGAGTTGGAAACAGAGAAAGAGCCTAATCTATTCGCATTGTATCGCTTCAGATAGTAACAATTAGCAGAAAACGAGCTGCGGAAGAAAGGGAGCAGAAGCAGGTATATTCCATGTGCTGCTAATATGAAATATTATGTGAAGAATGTTATGAAACTGGTGTGATTCTTTACTCATGGGGAAGAGAAAGACCATAAAAAAAGGCCTTTGTCCTCTCTTACGAGCTGTCAGGAGATACCATTTGAGGGTGTGTAAACCCCAACCTGCCAACACACATCAAGTGCAAATTGTATCTGTCATCACACATGCAAGCTCCCATGGGCCATAATTTTTTTAAAAGCAGAATAAAGGGATTTTAGGGTTTGGGAAAGTCTATCGGAATGATGAGTAAATTGTGTGAGAGAGACCTTTGGTGCTAAAGTTGAGGAGATGCTACTGAGGAAAGAGCAAGCTATTGAAAGCTAAAGCATGATATCCTTCTGCTCCTTCCAGCCACATGCTTGTATTTTAGATTGAATTCTGCAGGAATAAGACCCTGAAATCAGTGGCTAATGTGCCAGTGACTAAAGGTGTCGAGTATATGGGCGACTGCTCTGAAACAAATGAAGAAATATTTATGGTAAAAGAGTCAGATAACCAACCTGAGCAACCAGTGTACTGAAAGCAGACATCCTGGTGACCTGTCTGCAAACAGACTAGTGCTTGTGCCTTGAGGAGGAGCAAATGACTAACAGAGTATTGCTGAATAGCTCATTGGTCTGTCCCTTCCTTATTTCACTGAAAAGGATAAGAAATTACAAACTGAACTGGTGTTACTACAAAAATTGGCTATGCAGGTTAGGCATCCTCCTTAGACCAATGTCTGTCACTCACTATTCACATTCTCTATAACTAGCCGAGGATAATATATTTTTTTGTTTTGCAGGTCCCCTGACTGACCAGTCTCACACCTGGAGTTTCCCAGGAGAACCAACTAATTCCTCATTACTGGCAACACCAATGGATTTTAACGAACAGCCATTTCCTGGGATTGAGGGCAGAACTGAAAAGGAAGTAATATCTCCTTCTGCAACTAGTAACGTAGTGACAGAGGAGCCAGTTGTAGCTGTCAAGGATGAAGTATCCATCCTGGGCTCACCTGATGAGAAACCAGCAAATGATGTTGTTACAACAACAGTGAGAAGCCCCACTACTCATCTTCCTTCAGTGGTTCATGTAACTCCTTCAGAAGCCTCAGGCATGGTCCATGAGCCCGAACCTAAAATCCCTAGCTCTTTCATACCAGACACTAAAGACATGTCTGAGCCCTACTCTACCATCCATCACGAGGGAGGCATCATTGCCACCCCCACGATGACAACTCCAAAGGATGTGGTTCCTACACATGAAGAAGTTTCTGAAGATGGCTCTGGAGACCCGGTGAGTATTAATAGCTTGGATACCCTTTCCAGGGAAATGGCTTTAATAGTATGTAGTAAGTTTGTTTTGCAGGAAAGGGTGGTAATTTGTCAAAAGCAATGATTGATTTGATTTAATAGGATATATTGGTGGAGGGTTTTAGAGAAGAAAAAACAAAGCTGTGGAAAGTCTCCAAGATAGATGTGATGAAACATGAATAACCTGCCTTGTATGTCCCAACAGGGAGACTTCATCTTGACCAAAGATGAGGATTTGGTCCCCACCCAGAACTCAGAAGTACCATCTGACTCTGGGAGGAATGCCAAAGCAGCAGGAGCCTCAGGAATTATGGACAGAAAAGAAGTTCTTGGAGGTACCTGATATTCTGGATTTCTAGTTGGTAAAAGCAGCTTCTTGTAGGAGTCTTCCAGGCAGCAGAAGCTGCGGTTCTGCAAATACATCTCTTGAGCATGAAAGCCAACCTTTTATGTCAGACCCCTGAAATAGGAGTGGTGATTTATGATGTCCTAACAGGGACAATAACAACCTGCTAATACCAAAGCAGCCACTGGTAGTTATCTGGACTTTTATGTTTAAATCTATTACTTTTCTCCTCTCCAAAAATTACAGTAAAACTGCTGTAATGCTGCCTGAGTCAAATCCCTAGAGTTGAACAACATAGCCTTGTGTGCTTTGCAGCATGGCCCAACGGGAGGTCTGTTTCTCTAGGCTTACCTCGTGTAGATGAGCAGGCTCTTGATAATGACAGAATTTGGGAGGGGGCAAAAGGAGAAATTAATTTCTGGAAGTCCTGAAGTCAGGGACTGCATAGTAAAGAACAATCTGGATCTTAAAATCCAAGTAGCATTATCTGGTGTGGTGTCTAGACTAATTTGTGGCTTTTCCCCCTTTCTAGGTGTAATTGCTGGAGGACTAGTAGGCTTGGTGTTTGCAGTGTTTCTAGTTGCATTTATGCTGTACAGAATGAAGAAAAAAGACGAAGGCAGCTATTCACTGGATGAACCAAAACAGTCCAATGGAGGATACCAAAAACCACACAAACAGGAAGAATTCTATGCATAAACACTGATCTTTGGGACACTTCTTATTCCATCTTTCTTGGACTCTTCTCTCCCTGCACGTGGACCTCCTAGTGTGCTTTGCATTAAACTTAAGCCATATGATCATTGGATTATTTGCCCTTACCACTTTGCCATTGGAAATTTTATAACTACAAAGTAGATCTGGATTCATTGAACATTCCCTGCTGTCTTGCACAACTTTTTTTAATATTTTTTTTTTATATAAAGAGAAGTGGGACTGAAGTTCCTAAATTCACTTTGGTTTATCTAAAGACTGCTGGGGCAGACGGTGGGGAGAAGATAAGGGAGCACTGTATGTATAAACCTTGATATTTAGTGAAAGGTCTAGCAAGAATAAGCAATTATCCGTGCTCAAATTCTGTATAGCAGGGATCCTTCCTATTTAACTCGTAGATGTGTTTTGAGTGTAACAAATGGCTGCGCTGGGTAGACGTTTGGTACACTGCAATCCTCTAGCTCTTTCTAACTGCCATATTTGGAGCACTTAATGCCTATGAAACATAAAGCTAAGCATGATTTCCAGAGAAAGGAGATGTGAGGGGCAGGGTAAGCAAATGACTGTCACATGGTTTAAAGTAACTTACATTTTGGAAGCATTATCCCATACTCAGAACCAGCTCCTAAGCAGTTGGTGCATACACTAATACAAAACAAACCCCAAAACTAAGTGGAGAGTTCATTCTACCAATAGCATTGGACTGTCCCACAACCCTCTTGCTCTTTCTAGGCTTAGGTAAGAAGTAGATTTTTCTAAGCAGTGTCATCTCGGATATTCCCTCCTAGGTGCCGGATCTAGGCTGGGCTGTCATGCTGCCCATACTCTTATCCCATGCTACTGTGTAGTCACCAGGTGACTGATTGTGTGTTGTAGCACCTACCTCTCTGTGCACTGTTTACAGTGGTTGTCTCAGAACGTGGTTTGCCGTCTGCCACAGAATACCATGGCACACAGGGGTGGAAGGTAGAAAGCAGCATATCATGACTTTGCAGCTAAGGAGTAGAGAAGCACTGCAGCTGGAACAAGCCTGATGAAGGCTTAGTGTAGATGGCCTTAAATATATTCAACAGTTGGCATGCTTGGCTCTCACAACTCCAGAATGGCTCTTCCGAAGCTGTTCCTGCACTTTGGAGAGAAGCAACTTCAGGGATGTCAGACTAGCAAGGGCCAAAAAGCACCTTCTGAGGAAAGTTTGGATGCCTGAAGCTGTTGGTGGTCAATGTGCTGTTAGATGCAAGGCACTGAGGCCTCATTAAGGGTCTGGAGTTCTCCAGAGTATCTCAAACTGAGTGAGAAGAAAAGTGTGGTGTTCTGCACAAGCCTTACTTCTGCTCTGCCTTTGGTTAGCTTCTTGCAAGTTTGGTTTCTCATCATTCAGTGCAGAAGGTATGGGGTGGGTGGAGGAATGTTTACAGCGGATGTAAATATTTGTACTGTTGAGGCAGAGGGAATGATTGGAGAATATTGCAACAGTTGGTACAAATGTTGCACATTAACAGTAAAACTTAAAAACCTGTGTAACTTAAATGAAGTATAAAACACTCCTGAGCTGCTATGCAGCTAAAATTGGTGCCTTCTCAGCAAACCCAAGGGAAAAAAACCCAAACACTTCTTGATTCCAAACCCTTCTTTATGCACAAAGAAAACTTGTGCATATGTGTAGCTGGTTGTTTGCAAGTAACGCTGCAAAGTCCATTACATAGTCTTTTTTTTTTTTTTAACTGAATGAATTTTTATAGGTTAATGCAATGACCAGATGGTGTTAATTTCAGCTGTAATTCTTTGCTCTGTATAGGAATGTAGAAATACTGTTTGATAGGTTTATCTATGAAAAGTCTTGTAAAGCAAAGTCAGATAAAGTGGTAAACTTCAGTTGTACCTCACAACCTTGCTAGGGGGAAAGGAAAAAAACCTGTATATTTTGGTAGTCTAAACTGACGGTTTGTGAAACAAACATGACATTCCGTGTTATTTAAGTGGTACAAATGAAATATGAGTTCTAACAGAAGATGCAGCGTTCAGTTATCTGCATGCCATGTAAAGGTATACTGCAATAAATGGCATTTTGGCAGGAATGAGTCTGATCTGTGAACATTGCTCTATATAATACTTCACAAAGTAGATGCGTGTTTTTAAGATTGCCCAGGTCTTTAAGGAAGTTGTATTCAAGTATGGAAATGTGAATTTTGATGCTAAACATACAGAGGTTCAGCTTGGAATTTGAAGGGTATGAGCGTGACCTGCTTTCCTCCTACCCTGTCCTGGGTGTCTGGGTTGCCATGAGTTGCTCTGCCCTGAGGTAGTATAAGATATGAACAGGGTGAGGGGAGACTTGAATGAAATCTCTTTGTTAGAGCCCTGCAACATTTCATGCTGGCTCTGATTTTGGGAGCTGGTACAGTATGTCACTATCCCCCAAAAGGTAAAAAAGAAGTTGTAAATATTCTACAGGGCTGCTCCTTGCTACCTGTCTTCTGCCTCCAGGACTTTGAGAGCAGGAGAGCAGGGATGGCTGCAGGAGGGGCAGCTCCAAGTCATCCTATTAAGAAATGCTTCCAAAGACAAACTGGGAGATTAAACCTCCAAGGAGGGAGAATAGACCAGGCCTGTTCTAAGGATTCAACTGTACAGCATCAATTACTTTGAGCTGCTATGGCTTGTGTGGGAGTAGGTGGAGCAAAACTGAAGTAGAGGAAAATGTCCTTCACAAAATAGGGAAGTCAAAAGTTGCTGCCTGTCTGGGTGGGTCTCACTGCAGATTATACAATTTTCTTTTACAAGGCTTTGAGCTCTAAGAAACTTAATTTTTTTTGTTCTGTAAGCTAGCCACCATACTTTTAGTTTATAATCTCCTCTTGCTTAATTGGAACCCTGTGGACTCTGTTTCCTATCAGAAAATGTTTGGATGAATCTTGGTAGTCAGAAGGTTTTGAGATCAGGCAAAAGGATGGAAGGCCTGAGTTTAGAAGACTTTCTTCCATAGCTAAACAAAGCTGAAAGTGCTTTCTAACTGCATGCCAACTTTGCTATCCCTTGAACTAGGTAAAACTCCTGTAAGGTCAGAGTTGACTGTTTCGCGTAGCAGTGTCTTGCCTGCTATGAATTCTCTTCCTTGGGGGTTCCCAACACTTTTGGTTCTGCTTTTCTAGTTAGTGATAATGTGGGAGGTTAAGGTGGCAGGGAGAGGAAAAAAAGAATTGCTGAGGGAAGTAGGAAGTTTCTGGGTAAAAACCCTTAGAAGTGAAACACAATGCATGATCCTCAGTGCGCACTTGAGAAAAAAGTTTGTTGGACTAAGAATAATCTACAGAAGGGATAGTGTGCCTCTGTATTCTGGCACAGGTTAGCCTGGGTTTTCCTGAGTCATGTTTATGTTCACTGTGCTTCCTGACTTTCTTCTTCATCCATGCTGGAGCAATTAGCACATTTGCTCTTGTTCACAAGTGAGATGCAAAGAATGTGGCTGGCAGAAAATCTGACCCCTTCTTTCTTCTGGAAAAATAAGCTGGAGGGTGTAAATGCACTGAATGTCACAAGGAAGGCAAACTATGAGAGGAGGCAGACTTTTCACAATTCTCGCTTTGCTAGGTTGCATTAGACCCTGTAATGGAAACTAAAGCAAATCTAAAAGGCTGTATAATCTTATAAGTGAAATAGAGAATATGGGGGGGGGGGGGGGGGGGAAAGGGCCGCGGTCCTGAGAAGAAAAGCTATTTCAGACATTTCATAAATGCCTTATCTGTCTTCATCAGGACTAGTATGTATATTGTTGAAAATGAATAGTGGAATAAAGGTGCAGGGTGAAATTTGCTCCATTTGAGGCAGCAGCAAAACTCAGACTTTAAATATGCAGGAGATGAGATGGAGGCTCAAAACGAAATAGTTACTTGGTGTTCTGGAGTGGTGTTTAGCTCATGAAACCACAAGCCTGATGGACAGCAGTTTTAATAAGCTTGTCAAATTAGAGGACAGCAATTTTACTGCAGAAAATGAAGTGTCTGCACTAAGGAAAGGGGAGAAAAGGTACGGCGTCAGCAGTACACAGGATCTTACAAAAGGACCTGACGGATTGAGAAATTAAAAGATGGGATGCTGATACATGGAATAAAATATAAAACAGATTCATCAAAAGTAGATTGTGCCAGTCTAATCAGATCTCTTGCTCTTTGATAACAGTTTTTTCTGTCAGAGGCAATCTAATCTAATTGAACTTCAGTAAAGCAATTTACCAGTGCCACACAGAAAATGAATAATCAAAAGGAGGAAGCTGGGGATTAGTTGGAAGAGTTGTAAAGTGGTGAGGAATGGGCTAAGGAGGAGCCTGCAGCAGGCCCTGCAAGAGAGGGTTAGTAGGAAGAAGAAAAGACCTTATTATGGGAACACCTTTCTAAATATTGTCTGAAATGGAATACATGGAATTACATTTGCTGTTGGGAATTTGGGCAGCCTCAACAGTATGGAATATTAAGAGATGAACATTTTAATGTTTTCACAGGTAACAAATAGGATCAACTTCAACAGGACAAGGCTGAAGGGAGTAACACCAGGAATTTCTGCTCTGACCTGGGAATAGGAGAAAGGAAGAAAGGATTAGGTGAATCAGTGAATTTTAGAACAATTATCTGTGTGATGCAGCTCTAAGAAAGGAAAAAATAAATACAGTATATAGTAGCCAAGGCATTTCCAGCAAATAAGAGGGAATTTTCAGCATTGTGGGTATCTTTATACAAAAAACTAGTGACTCGTTTGCTTACCATCACCTACATCTTACATCTAGGATTAATTCATGGTGGGAAGGAACAGAAGAAAACACTAAAACAATGTGGGAGCACAGTCTCTTTCCACAGTAAACTAACGGTGTTTGTTTTGTTTGGCTTGGGAAGACACTGACTGATGGGTCCTACAGTTGCTGTCTGCATGCTCATTGTGGTGCAGGACAACACAGAAGATGGAGATGAGCAATTTAGGCTAAATAATAATATGGGAGCAAGAAAAAGAAGAAACTGCCAGGTATGAACACTGAAATAATTAAAAACCTTGAGAATCCTTCCATTAATGGTGGGGGCAAAAGACCAAAATGGATTGAATACAAAGTTTGATGTTCAGAAAGATTATGGTATGAAATGTTCCTGAGCCATTAGGATGTCTTTCAGCCAACTGTCTGTGCAAAGAATACAGAGACCACTTAAAAACCCTTCCTCTTATCCTGTTTTTCCTCCTAACAATCTCTAGATCAAGGCTGGGGTTTTTCAGGCCACTTCACTATAAGCTGAGAAGAAAGTTCTTTGTCTAATACAGATAAGAGCCACATTTCCAGGTGGAGGTTTCTGGAAAGCCACCTTTTTTAACAGGCTAGACTAAATACACAAGTCAGTGTCACTTCTGTTAGGAGAAAATGTGGAAGTCTTCTTCAGTCTTTTTCCTCAAAACACTTTATCATGAAACTTTTCAAACTACACCTCTCTGTAAACCCTTCCCCCCAAAAAATCCTAACTCAAACTTTAAACCATCACATTTCTACACTTAAAAACTATCGCTTATACTATAGCGCAGGCAAGTCAGGCTGGGATTCTAACAAGTTTTAGCCCCACTAGCATAAAAGTAGCAAGTGCAAGAGACAAGTGTGAGGACAGAGGATGATGCAACATATAGCCATCTGGGGCAACGTACTTTTTCAGGTATCAACACTGCTGGGTTTACAAAGTGCCCTTTAGTCTGCTCTGTTGTTCCACACATAGACAATGTCATCTTACCCTAGTGCCAATGGCCTGCTTTTATTTATCACATACTTTATTTACTCTAGTTTGTTACTGTCCTTCCTCTACTGTGCTTTACCATGGGAAAAACAGATGGGCAGCCTCTGGACCATTCTTTGAGATGTTAACAAAACATAATTGGGACCAATGTATTCCACTTTGTGCGTGTCTGAACACACATGTATATATGTGCATGTGCTTATGTGTATGCATGCACATGCACACGCAAGTATGTGCTAACTAGAAATCAAAACAGGAACAAAGTGAGGGCAATCACTAAATTTAAAAAAGTCAGAAAATATGAAGTGCTTTTAGAAGTAGAAAATCCTGCTTCAAAATGGCATAAAGCAAAGAACAAATAGGCATGATTTAAAAATAAAGATTAGCATTTGGCTACATAGTGGATCTTAGAACACAGCTGTTCCAGTTTAACTAAAGCCATGTGACTGTTGTATAAAAAGGTCCTCAGCATGAACCCCTACTTGGCTGCACCAACCATCAAAGCATTTCTGACCCCCAAGAACCTGTAGGGGGGAGAGCTATATGCTTAAGACATGCCACCAGTCCAGGGGTCCCCAAATTGTGGTACATCTACCACTGTGGTATGCAATATATTGCCAAATGGTATGCAGAAAAAAACCAGAAATCAAACCTCCAAAAATCCACCACCAAAACCTGTTACATCTGCCTTATCTCTGGAAGCGATAGGCAGGAGCCAGCTAGATCACTTTTGCTGTACACAGAGCTAGGAGCTGCTGTAGATGATTAAGGTGTGTGCGGAACATTGAGGGAAGGACTGGGGCAGCCCAGAAGAAACTTCTGCTGATGCCACCAGTGCATTTTCTCCCTCTAAACAAAGCCTGGGAACTCATGTCTTACATGACTGGCTAGCTGTTTTCCTAGGGTGGTACACAAGGTCACATTTCTTTCTGAAAGGAAAGCAGGGTTTGAGTGCCAGAGTGACTCCCATCACATTCAGAATTAGTAGGTGCTGTGAGCAAGGGGCTGCTTCTCTGGGAGATGCTCCAGGCTGCTGTGGCTCCCTAAGCCTGAGTACACACTTCATAAACCTGCTGTTGCCATGCTTAGGCAGTGCCCTGGATGCCATTCCCTGCTGCACGAGACCAGCTAATGTGTGACCTAAAGGAATTGCAGTCTTTTTGTTATTCTAGCAAACATACACAGACTTCTTCATGCAAAGTTTTACCTGATGAAAGCTTAAAAGTGTTAAAAATTAGGATATTCTCTGGTCAGAACAAAAATCAAACCAACTAGAATTAAGGCTGAAATAGTTTCAAAAGGATATAATAGAACATTATTGTAATTAAAAAAAAAAAAACCAACAACCCTCAGGTTAGAAGCCCTCAAAATAAAGCAGACGTGTAAAAAGAAAGTTTACATGTATCACAAGTGAGTGAGCTGATGGCCCATTTACTTACCAGCTGCACCTGGAGGGTATCTGAAAAGCCACTTTTGCTGGCCGTCAGAAATCATTTTAATCATCCATCCTCTATGGTCAGAGGCCTTCACAGCTCAGCTGTGTATGGACACCAGGGTTTGGCCAGCCCTTCAGGACCATCACATGAATGAAGCGAGTTGGCCTGTACATGCAGCTACATGCAGCACACAGCCCTCCTGATGGAGGAATCAGGTCCTTTCTCATTCAGTACATCCAGGCCTGAAGTTACTTTATCAATAATTTAAAATAGCAGTTGAGTGTTCAATCGTCATGACCCAGAGCAATGAGTCAATAAGGTCTTCCTGGTGTTTTATTGTTCTCAGGGAGGCACAGGGGAAAAAATGGTTGATTTAGAGCTAATTACCTGCCTTTTAGGCAGACTGAAAATGTGGCTTTACTATTATTGGTATTAATGTTCTACTGAAGCAAAAGACAGTTTGCATATGCTCTTGAAAATGTTGGTTGAGTCTGCTCTTCCTGCTCAAATACTGCTGTTAATGTTTGATAGCAGCCGCCTGAAAACTGAAGCCTTTGAACTGTTTATTGCTCTTGGGAGGTGGTTTGTCTTTTTTGTTATATATGTGTACTGGAGCCTAGCTGCAAGTTTCTTGGGCACAGCATAAATGATTAGAGCCCTGTTCAAAAGTGATGTTGGTTTTAAGTATTCTTTTTGGATGTTACCATTTCTACTTTCAAACGAAGTACTTTCAAAACCTCTACTGCTGAAGCACAGCTATGTGTGCTTGCACAGCTCCAAGGAGTGGTTGTGTGGTTACTCCACAGTAAGGATTAGTCACACATTAACCACAGCTGTAAAAACATGTCTATGGGAAAATCACATCCAAACACTGATGGTCTTTGAGTCTGCTGCTTATTACTGAGGAGGTGGGTTTCTGTACCATTTTTCTTCAGCATTGTGCAACATACATCTGGCCTGTTTGCTATCATGATGCATCATAGCTTTTTCTCTGGCAGTCTTCTACCTCCCCCACTTCCATGAACCAATGTCTACTGAGGTAGAGCTGACTCAGCCAATGTTCCCAAACCAGCAGGTCTTAGCAGCAAGGGCGCACTCACACTGTTAAGAGTGTTTAGCCACACTATTTCATTGTCACCTGAGGCAAAGCAGGTGATGCCAAATGATGACTTAGGGCTCTGTGATTGTAACAACTTTAGGCCCGTGAGGAGCAAGGACACCCTTGCTCATTGCCAAGATGACACTAAAGACTGTAGCAAGTGCTCTTGCTTTTTACTCAATAGAAAGCCGTCATCCATTACTGTCATTCTCTTCTCTACAGGTTACTACACCTCATTCTTACACAGGCCTTCAGCAACGTATGCTGCACTTGATTTCCAAGTCCTTCTCTCCAGATCTTCTCAGAGGTGATAAAGCTGAAGAACTCAGAGGGGAAGGAGAAAGAGGACAGCATCCCCTCTAGGAATGTGTGACTTGGTAGGGCCACTCTGCATCGAGCTTTGGCCTCTGATAGTTGTTGGTGCTGCAGTACACACTTCAGGGCTTCCAGGAGAGGGTCCCAGATCATAATTAGACAACCATGGATTCTGTTCTCCTCCCACTGCTGTTGAATTCCCTTGAAAGAATGACAAACCTTCTTAATGTGAATATGTCTTGGTGGGGGGGAAAGGTAGTGCAAATGAGAGATACACAAATAGGAATGCTTTCTCCAAAGCTGCTTTTGGCAAAGGAAGAAAAGCAGCGCTCATGAGGAGCATGTAATTACCATGTCCTCTGCCCCACCCTCACCGTCTCAAGAGAAAATTCTCTTTATACATTAGTCTGGCTTCTGAATTTACTGATTTGCTCCAGGCCTGTGTCACATGGCCCATTGCAAGTCAGCAACAAACAAAGTCTCTTTCATACAAATAAATGAGGCTCCTTTAGATTCAAGCTGCTTGTTGAGTACATCTAGGAGAACTGAGAATTGGGAACAAGGCAGTGCAGCTTTCTGGTATTGCTGGAAGTGATGTCCCTGTATTTGGGGACTGAAAGGGGGAATCCTCAGCAAGCTTCTGTGGTTCCATTCCTCACCGTGGCTCCTGCCCGGCAAAGGCAGTTTAGGCTGGGACAGGAACTTACATATTACCGTAATGTGAGAAGCTGAATTGCTCTGAGAAAGTGCATGTTTTCTGTACGTTGAGCTCATTTCCCTTGTTACCAAGCACCACTGCCTCTAATGCCTGCTCCAGCTTGTTTTCCTGTTACCCCAGTAGCACGTGATTCAGACCATCCTTCCCCTTCCCTACCTGCAATGAGTAATAGAAGTTTGCCTCAGGCTCCTCACGTTTTCTTTACATGGGGCAACATAAACTCCAACTTTGCCTTGAGCAAGGAGCCATTACTATTCATCTAGAAAACCCCTCAGAGCAAAAGGAGATCTGAAATTATCACAGTGGGTTCCTACGCTGATCGTCATGTGTAGGAGGATCCTGCACAACAGAATTCCTCTGGCCAGTTAGGACACTTTGCATGTTATTTTACAAGTGCCTCTTGAGAAGTTTGCTTCTGTTCCAATCAATCCTCCAGCACCTTTCCATTCCATTCATTGATGTGAAATGAGGTAAGACCAGTAAGAAACACCGTGGTACAATCTTCATAGAGCACTGCTACCTCTTCCCCTCCAAAGGCCAGTTACACAGCTTTCTGGGCTGTAGCTAGTGCCTAGCCTGCTGCTACTTCTTCAGGCACGCAAGGCCTGTATCACAGCCAGGGAGCCAGAAAGTATACTGAAGCTTCGGGAATGAGTGTTTAACCTCCCCCCGCCCCCTCCCCCCCTTAACATTACTGATGTTCTTGAAGCCAAATACTCCCTTGTTTATTCCAAAAAGCAAACATGTTTTGTTTTGCACTATATGTACACGGGCTTATGGGCCCAGCTCCAGCAGGGAGTGCCACAGCCGCACTGCAGGGCAGGCCTGACCCCGGCCCTGCCCAGAGAGCTGCTTCAGGACAGCGCTGGCTTGGGGCAGGGGGAGGCACTGGGCCACTCCCAGTTCGGGCCCGGCGGAAGGGGGAGGTATCCAGCTAGGAGCTGGCTGGGGTGGACAGTGCCCAGCAGCCAGCATGGAGGCCACAAGGGACCTCCCTTCGGGACACCCCAGGCCACCCTCCTGGAACTAGCATTGCTACTCTGCCCCATTCCATGCACGGGGGAAGTCCCAGGTCACAGTGGAAATGCTTTTCTGCTGCTCTCCTCAGCGTTCACACCCAGCATCGCTCAGCCCCCGCCACAGTGCCTGAGGCATGTGGACAGCCATCATGGTCCTCTCCACCGTGGAAGGGGGGGCCGAGAAGAGAACAGGGGATGAAAGCAGGCATGCAAAATTATTCTTGCAGAAAAATGGTTTAGGTAGTGAGAAACAAAGACGGAAAACATTTAAACACCGAGGACAAAGCTTCTCCACGCTAAGCCCAGCCTACACTTCCCTCCGTACACCTCAGCCCTGCTTGCTGCTCCCCCCCGGCCCCAGGCTCTGGTGGGCTGCGCCATCCCGCCGCGGCACGCCCCCTGCTGCTCCTCCCTCCTATTGCAGGCCGCCCTACCTCAGGCAACTTCTCTAGGGCGTGAAGGGACCCCTCTCATTGGCCCAGAGCTGCCATCGACTCCCCTGATTGGCCGAGCTCTGGCAGCCGTTAGGGTCGTTACGGAGCCTTTTGGAAACGACCAGAACCAGCTGCGGCCGGTACAGGCGGCCCCGCCGCCTCTCACAGAGGCCTCGCCTGCAGCACCCCGCACCCAGACCCTGTTGTTGGTGCCCAGCAGAGGCCCCCCCCTCACCCCTGCAGAGCCGAGGCTGAAGAGCTGCCACCGGAGCAGCCGTTGGTGACAGACTCTGCCCTCAGCACCATCACCACCTCCACAGACTCACACTGCAAGCGCGACCTGTCTTGTGGGGAACAGGGGTGGTCACAGGGACGAGGCCTCCCTGCCCCCAGCAACCCTTGCCCTCCGCCCCTGCAAGGCACCAGAAGACAGACATGCAGCAGCTGGAGCGCCTGATCATTGCCAGCTGACCTTGTCTTGCTATGACACACACCTCCAAGAACACCTCCAGCCATTCGAATGGTCCAATATCACAGCTTCCACACTTCGTCCCTCCTGGGGGGCAGCTGCTGGCAGTAACTGCAGGATCGGTGTGTGGCTCTGCACAGCCCTCTATTAGCCGATGCCAAAGCCTCGCTCCCTCTGCGGGGCAGCATTGACATGTGGCCATAGCCCCCAGGTTCTCAAAGCGAGGGTCTCTCCAGGCATCAGCTGCACCCCTGTGGCTCCAGCTTCCCTGCACCTCCACAGGCACTGCGAGGGGATCTCCCTGGGCAGGGACTGTGGGCAACCCTGAGGAGCTCTGCTCCACTTTGCACAGCAGGCAGAGAAGGGCCTTTGGGAGCTGCTCTGTGGCTCATGGCACAGGAACAAAGTAATTTTCAAGAGAACTGGAAGGTGTTAATTCAAAGCCAGTAAAAGAAAAGGCTGCATTTTACCAGTACGGGGCAGCCCCTCACCCTCTCTCACATAGGACATCCCTGCTACAAAACACTGTCAAGGAAAACCCTATGCACACAGAAACGAGATGCACCCATGGAAGCAGGGAGGGAGAACAGGAAGAACAGCAGCGAGAGAACTCATGTGTGGAAGTAAAGGCAGAAGAATCACTCTCCCAACTATTGTCATTAGCAAAGGACACTTGGGGAATTTATCTTAATTTTGAACATAGAATTACTGGTATAGCTATTGGGAAGCAAAGATGATAAACATTTGGGTTGTTGGGAACCTCATGAAGTTCAGCAAGGGGAAGTGTAAAGTCCTACACCTGGGAAAGAACAACCCTATGCACCAGTATATGCTGGGGGCCAGCCAGCTGGAAGGCAGCTTGGCGGAAAAGGACTGAGGGATCCTGGTGGACACCAGGTGAACATGAGCCAGCAATGTTCCCTTGCAACAAAAGCGGCTAATGGTATCCTGGTCTGCATGAGGCAAAGTATTGCCAGCAGGCTGAGGGAGGTAACCATTCTCCTTTATTCAGCACTGGTGAGGTCACACTTGGCTCCTATGTCCAGTTTTGGGCTCATCAGTACAAGAGAGACATGGACATACTGGAGAGAGCCTAACAAAGGGCCACTAAGGTGATGAAGGTACTGGAGCATCTCACATATGAGGAAAGGCTGAGAGAGCTGGGACGGTTCAGCCTAGAGACAAGAAAGCTCAGGGAAGATCTTACTAATTTATGTAAATACCTGAAGGGCGGATGCAAAGAATATGCGGCCAGATTCTTTTTGGTGGTGCCCAGTGACAGGACAAGAGGCAAGGGGCACAAACTGAAACATGGGAGGTTCTCTCTGAACATCAGGAAACCCTTTTTCACTGTGAGGGTGACCAAGCACTGGCACAGGGTTATCCAGGGATGTGGTGGAGTTTCCATCCTTGGAGATGTTCAGAAGCTGCCTGGACACAGTCCTGGGCAACTGGATCGAGGTGGCACTGGCTGAGCAGGGGGCTTGGATCAGGTGACCTCCAAGGTCCCTACCAACCTCAATCATTCTGCAATTTAAACACTTAAGGAAATGCAGGGGAACCTGCAAGAGCTCTTCCATCGCACTCCATTCTGACAATCCTCACTGCACTTTTCTTCTTGTTGAGGGATGCTGCTCACGTCCTGCACCTAAGACTTTCTCTTGCTCCAGTATGTACATGAGAATGTAGAGCTCCTAGTAAGCCCCAGAGCTCAGGGCTGTGATCCTTCCAGTCTCCCAGGGCTTTCAGTCACCTCTGTGCCACAGCCAGAGATCAGCTGCCCTGAAAGGGAGAGGCAGGGATTTTGCAGATGAACCCACCCCATACCACAGCAAGGAGGAGAGTGGTGCCCACAGAGGCATTTACCTCCTATTCCCAGGGTCACTGCTTATTATCATACAGCCAGAACAGGTGCTGGGGCCTCCATCTTCTTGGTCCCATGGCGGACACCAAACTTCATTCCTCTCTGCAACTTGCTGCCTTGAGGGACCTGCACTGCTCCCAGCACTGAAGTGCACTGAAGCAGCTGTGGTGTGCAGGGGACTTGCAGGAAACCAGGTAGATCCACACTACCTCTGGAAGCCTGAGGCATAAGGCAAGCCCCAGGTCCCCATCCTCAGGAACCTTATTGATGGCCACTGTGGTCTTCTCCCCAGAAGCTGGCACCAGAGCTGTTGCCTATATTACTAGTTCAATGAGGTGGAAGAAGTGAGTAGGGCATGAAGCCACTGCTCCTCCACACGCAAAAAAGAATCCCACAGGCACATTGCAGAAGAAATACATTTATTGTGAAAATGCCTGATCCTGGTAGAGGGATTTGCTGCTCCCTGGGTACACAGGCCACAGGGACCTGCTTCCCCTGGCCACCGGCAAGGGGAAGAGCATGGTCATATTAACAGGGAATGCACAGGGAGAGATACATTTGGCCAGTGGCAGGTCTGTTTTGGACATGACTGGTGCAACGGCTCTGCCCAAATGGGAGCAGCTCCTGACCTCTTCTCACAGAAGCCACTCCTGCAACCCCCGCGCTACCAAAGCCTTGCCACGTCAGCGCAAGGTGGTCACAGGCTTTCTCATCCCCCAGGGAGCCCAGGCAAACTTCCAGCCCCACAACAACCTGTGACCAGCCCCACCCAGCCAAAAAGCGTGGTGCCCGCAGCCTGGCACCTGGTGGGCACTAAGGCTCTGCTTCCCATCCCCTTTGTCATCTTCCCTTGGGTCTCCTCACCTCTCTGCTCCCCCCCTTCCTGCTCCCAAAGTGGGCCTGGCCTGTGCTTAGGAGCTTTTGTCTAGTGCAAGGGCACTCTGAACAGCAAATGAGAATGAGTCGCAGCTGCCAGCCCCCGACTCCCAACTTTCAACTTGCAATTCGTTACTCGCAGCTCCCTACTCCCAACTCCCAGCTCCTGACACCTGACTGCTAATTTAGAACTTGTAATTTCAGCTCACAACTCCTGGGCCTAAGAGCAAAATAGCAACATAACCTACTGTGAGAGAGCTCGTCCTTCCTCCTCCATCGCAGAGAGGGCATCCCCTGTGTCACAGCAGGAAGCACAACAGCCTCAGGAGTCCAGCTCCCCTTGGGTCCACTTTCTGCGTAACCTGATTGTGTTTATACCTTCCAGTGTGGAAGCATGGACTATAGCATCCCTGTGGCATTGTACATTCTGAAGCAAATACCAGACACTTAATATGTCAGCATGATGGCTGCCGGAGACAGCAAGCTGCAGGTGGTAACGGCTGCATAAGGACATTTAGCCCTTCCTGAGCACCGTGTCCTGCTCCCGTGTTGCTCTCACTTTGACGCAATGGTGCTATGGCCAACATATGTCAGGCCTCAGCATGATCTCCACGTGACCCAAAACTGGACAAGGATTTCAGTGAACAATCACATGCCCTCACTGGAGATGCTGGGGCTCTCAGGCACCTGGCCTGGTTGCTCCTGGGGAGCTCCCTCGCTCTCTGACCATTCTGCCTGGCCAGAAGGGGAAGGCCCCTTGAGTCCAAGGGCCCTGCTCCTTGTCCTCGGTGCCCGGCAGGGTGTCCCTGCTGGCCGTGCTGCTGCCAGCTGTTTCCCCGTGTTCCCTTTTGCATGGGGGTGTCTCCTCATCCTCCTGAGGCATTTCTCGCTGCGCTCTCAAGAACGCTGCTGGCCCGCAGCGGGCTGGAGCCTGCATCCCTCGCAGGCAGGTGTCCACAGGGTCTGTGGTCTCTTTGTGTGGGCCAGGGAGCTGCTGCTCCCCAGGCAAAGAAAGACTCCCATGGGCTCACTTCAGAGGAGACACATTTATTGGGAGGGCTGTTGCTCCTGGTAGGGCCTGGAGGGGACCTGCTGCTCCCTGGGTCCATACGCCGCTGAGCCCTGCTTCCTCTGGCCACTTGCAAGGGGAAGAGCACGGTCACATTCCCGGGGTCGGGCTGCTCTTTGCCCTCCCGACTTGCAGCATGTGGACAGGCTCCCCCTGAGCAAGAGGAGCTGCTGTCCCCAGGGCTGCTGCCACCTTGCTGTCCCCTGGCCTCACTGGCTCCGTGTCCGGATGGCACCTGTCTCTCCCACTGAGCAAGCCTCACCCTGAGAGCCCACCAAGTCCTTCCCCATCACCTCCTAAGGTGGTCACAGGCTTTCTGCTTCCCCCAGGAGCCCCGCAATCCTCCAGCCATACAACAACCCGCGACCGGCCTCACGCACCCAAAGAGCATGGTGCCCTCGGCCTGGCACCTGGTGGGCACTAAGGCTCTGCTTCCCATCCCCTTTGTCATCTTCCCGTGGGCCTCCTCTCCTGTCCTCTCGTCTCCTCCTCTTCCTGCTCCCAGATTGGGCCGTGTCTGTGCCTAGGAGCTTGGTGCACGGGCGCCCTAACAGCAAAGCAGGGTGAGGGCGAGCACACAGCAGCTGCTGCCTGGCAGAGGTGGTGTCTCTGCCTCAGGACTCCTGGGTCTGGCTGCTCTCAGGGGGGCACGAGCCTGGTGTGGTCCCACCGCACTAGAAGCCGCCCATGCCGATAGAGAGGGATCCGTAGGGTGGACCCGCACACGTGGAACTGCAGAGAATGCTGGGTGGCAGCAGCCCTCTTCTGGCCCTGCTGCCTCTTGGGCCTGTCCTATGGAGGAGGCCTTTCCTCCACCATCCCTCCCGTTCCTGCTCCCAGGCCTGCTGCAGCAGATGGAGCTGAAGTCTGGGAGCCTTCACTGCCAGGCAGGCTGTGGCGTGGGGCTTCGCTGCGCTCGGGGCAGAGCCTGCTGGAGCCAGCCGTGTGCAGATCCAGAGGGTCGGCAGGGTCATCCTGCGGACCAGGGAGCTGTTCTGCCGGCTTCGTGGTCTCGACGTGCCTGTCCCCGCACCAGAAGGGAGAGCGTTCGGGCAGCTCAGTGCACCCCTGCAGAGGGGGAGGCTGAGTGGCATTTTGCCCCAGGGCAATGTCTTCAGAGCTCTCCTTGTCTTCCAGGACCCTGGTTGGCAGTGGGTAGTTCTGTTGTGTCTTCAGACTTGCAATGCGATACTCCGGTGTCCATTTCATAGCCTCATAGTCTAGGAAGGGTGGGTCGTTGTCCATGGGAACCACCACCCCGTTGTGCTCTTCTGCTCGCTGAGGTGGTGGAGGAGTTGAGGCTGGGACAGTCTGCGGAGTCTCGTCCACATTGGCTGGCGGGCCCAGGTCCTTCAGCAGTTGCGCTAATGGGATGAGGCCCTCCAAGGCGTCCTGGCCTCTGTGGTCTTTGATAGGCGTCTCTGTTTCCCTGGAGCAAACATCAGGTGCCTCTGGAGGTGGAGTGGGAGCACCCAGCTGGATCTCAAGATCTTGCTGGTGCTGGTGCACGGTGCCGGCCTCAAGGCATCTGTCCACTTCCTCCCTGCAGGGTGGGAGAGTTGCTGGGCCAGAGTGATCCTCCAGGTCAGCCCTGGGGTGGCCCAGGCCAGGGTGGATGCTGGAGGCATGAGCCATGTCTGCTCCATGCACAAGAGAAGCCAGAGACGCCTGTGAAGAGCAGCCAAAGTCACTGGCCCTGGTGTAAGGCCGGGAGTCGTCACTTGAAGGTGTCAAAGAGACACTTGAAGAGTACGCATCTTCACTGGCCGTGAGGGAAATCTCAGAAGTGTCGCTGTCCTCAGATGTCTCCAGGCTGAACCTTTATGAAGAGGAGCAGGAGGAGGAGGCAGAAGGAGAGGAAGCTTAAGCCCGGCACTCCAGAGCATCCTGGGGCCATCCTTCCAGCCCCCAAGGAGACAGCAGGCTGTGTCACTGCCCACTGCTGTGGGATCCCACCCAGCATGTGCCTGAGGCCCCCTCCGTGCCTGCTGGGCACAGCGGTTCCCTCTGCCCCAGGAAAAAGGGGAGACACTGGCAGCTCTGCGTCACGGAGATCGTTGCCTCCAGAAGGGCATCTGCCCTTACATTTTTGGCCCATAGATTTCCCCTCGCCCTCCCCAGCCAGCAGCCCCAAGCCATGCCCCCCATTGCTGTCCCCATTCCCTCCTCGGTGGCCTCACATGTCCAAATCTCTATTTAGGTCCTCCATGCTCTTCTGTATCTCATGGACGATTGTTTCATACATGCCAGCCATCTCCAGGTGTACGGGAGAGCTGCAGAGGGGCAGAGGGCAGTGTTAGCGGGACCTCTCTTGGTGGGGGTATCCCGGAGGGGTACCAGCGGGGACGGCTCCACCTACCACATCCTCCAGGGCTGTGGGGATCGCAGGGTGTCAGAGGCCACAGGCAGAGGATACAGAATGAGCTGATGGGGCCTCCGCACACGGGTCCGTAGGAACATGGAGCCAGCGAGGGTCTTTGCAGGACACCTGCCCTTGCCCAGGGCTCGCTTACTTCTGGCGTCCTCCTTGTTGCCTCTGCATGGGCGCTCCTTTGGTCTCCTTTCCTACCCAGGCAGGGCAAACAGTGCGTTAGAGGGGAGCGTTCCCTGCGCCTGCTGGGCACCGGCAAAACCCCAGAGCCCAGCCAGGGCATGGCTGGGAAACGGCCTCCTGTGCCAGGCAAGGGCCCCCCAGCCCACCCCTGGGGCTGCTCCCGGGCCCCTGCTGACCCCCCACCCTGCTGGCCAGGGCACAGCTCTGCACCAGCACTGACTCCTACCTGGGCCTTGGCCGTGGGCACTGTGAGGCGGCGGTAGGCAAGCACCACCAGCACCAGCAGCAGCCCCAGGAAAGCAGAGAAGGCGACGAAGGCCGCTGGCCCGGGGAACCAGCTCATTGCCGAGGGCGTGACGGGCATGCCTGTAACACGTGCCAGAGAGAGCCAAGGAGAGCTTGAGGAGGCGCAGCCGCACCCAGCTCGCAGTGCGCTTGCTCTCCCTTCCCAGCTCAAGAGCCTCTGTCTTCGCCCGGCAGCTCTCAGGCAAAGTGCTGCCTGGCCTCGCTCAGGCCCACGTTCTTATTGGCCCTGCGATTGTGACGTGTCACCCTTCCACCAGCTGTGATGTCACCAGCGCTCCGCTACGACAACATTTGTGATGCAGGGGCGACGGGGGCAAGTGACCCTCCCTGAGCTGAGCTGAACCGAGGGAGGCGACAGTGCCCTGAACACGCCCGGTCCCGAGAGCTGGCCCTGTGTAGGGCCACACAAAGCCTCTGGCCTCTCACTAGGAAGGGCCAAAGCCCGTGTCCCGGCCTGCGCCGCCCCTCCCGAGAGCCTGTGAACTGCCTGTTGGCTCTCTCGAGTCCCAGCCACCCCGTCCCCATCCTCCGTGCCGTGCCCAGTGTCCATAGCTGGGGCTGTCCCCACCCGCTCTGCTCCTGGCAGGGGCGCTGGGACGGGCCCTGGCTCTGCCAGACCTCGCTGCTGTCTTGCCGGAGACAGCAAGCTGCAGGTGGTAACGGCTGCGTAAGGACATTTAGCCCTTCCTGAGCACCGTGTCCTGCTCCCGTGTTGCTCTCACTTTGACGCAATGGTGCTATGGCCAACATATGTCAGGCCTCAGCATGATTCATCTCCACGTGACCCAAAACTGGACAAGGATTTCAGTGAACAATCACATGCCCTCACTGGAGATGCTGGGGCTCTCAGGCACCTGGCCTGGTTGCTCCTGGGGAGCTCCCTCGCTCTCTGACCGTTCTGCCTGGCCAGAAGGGGAAGGCCCCTTGAGTCCAAGGGCCCTGCTCCTTGTCCTCGGTGCCCGGCAGGGTGTCCCTGCTGGCCATGCTGCTGCCAGCTGTTTCCCCGTGTTCCCTTTTGCATGGGGGTGTCTCCTCATCCTCCCGAGGCATTTCTCGCTGCGCTCTCAAGAACGCTGCTGGCCCGCAGCGGGCTGGAGCCTGCATCCCTCGCGGGCAGGTGTCCACAGGGTCTGTGGTCTCTTTGTGTGGGCCAGGGAGCTGCTGCTCCCCAGGCAAAGAAAGACTCCCATGGGCTCACTTCAGAGGAGACACATTTATTGGGAGGGCTGTTGCTCCTGGTAGGGCCTGGAGGGGACCTGCTGCTCCCTGGGTCCATACGCCGCTGAGCCCTGCTTCCTCTGGCCACTTGCAAGGGGAAGAGCACGGTCACATTCCCGGGGTCGGGCTGCTCTTTGCCCTCCCGACTTGCAGCATGTGGACAGGCTCCCCCTGAGCAAGAGGAGCTGCTGTCCCCAGGGCTGCTGCCACCTTGCTGTCCCCTGGCCTCACTGGCACCGTGTCCGGATGACACCTGTCTCTCCCACTGAGCAAGCCTCACCCTGAGAGCCCACCAAGTCCTTCCCCATCACCTCCTAAGGTGGTCACAGGCTTTCTGCTTCCCCCAGGAGCCCCGCAATCCTCCAGCCATACAACAACCCGCGACCGGCCCACGCACTGGTGGGCACTAAGGCTCTGCTTCCCATCCCCTTTGTCATCTTCCCGTGGGCCTCCTCTCCTGTCCTCTCGTCTCCTCCTCTTCCTGCTCCCAGATTGGGCCGTGTCTGTGCCTAGGAGCTTGGTGCACGGGCGCCCTAACAGCAAAGCAGGGTGAGGGCGAGCACACAGCAGCTGCTGCCTGGCAGAGGTGGTGTCTCTGCCTCAGGACTCCTGGGTCTGGCTGCTCTCAGGGGGGCATGAGCCTGGTGTGGTCCCACCGCACTAGAAGCCGCCCATGCCGATAGAGAGGGATCCGTAGGGTGGACCCGCACACGTGGAACTGCAGAGAATGCTGGGCGGCAGCAGCCCTCTTCTGGCCCTGCTGCCTCTTGGGCCTGTCCTATGGAGGAGGCCTTTCCTCCACCATCCCTCCCGTTCCTGCTCCCAGGCCTGCTGCAGCAGATGGAGCTGAAGTCTGGGAGCCTTCACTGCCAGGCAGGCTGTGGCGTGGGGCTTCGCTGCGCTCGGGGCAGAGCCTGCTGGAGCCAGCCGTGTGCAGATCCAGAGGGTCGGCAGGGTCATCCTGCGGACCAGGGAGCTGTTCTGCCGGCTTCGTGGTCTCGACGTGCCTGTCCCCGCGCCAGAAGGGAGAGCGTTTGGGCAGCTCAGTGCACCCCTGCAGAGGGGGAGGCTGAGTGGCATTTTGCCCCAGGGCAATGTCTTCAGAGCTCTCCTTGTCTTCCAGGACCCTGGTTGGCAGTGGGTAGTTCTGTTGTGTCTTCAGACTTGCAATGCGATACTCCGGTGTCCATTTCATAGCCTCATAGTCTAGGAAGGGTGGGTCGTCGTCCATGGGAACCACCACCCCGTTGTGCTCTTCTGCTTGCTGAGGTGGTGGAGGAGTTGAGGCTGGGACAGTCTGCGGAGTCTCGTCCACATTGGCTGGCGGGCCCAGGTCCTTCAGCAGTTGTGCTTCTGGGATGAGGTCCTCCAAGGCGTCCTGGCCTCTGTGGTCTTTGTTAGGCATCTCTGTTTCCCTGGAGCAAACATCAGGTGCCTCTGGAGGTGGAGTGGGAGCACCCAGCTGGATCTCAAGATCTTGCTGGTGCTGGTGCACGGTGCCGGCCTCAAGGCATCTGTCCACTTCCTCCCTGCAGGGCGGGAGAGTTGCTGGGCCAGAGTGATCCTCCAGGTCAGCCCTGGGGTGGCCCAGGCCAGGGTGGATGCTGGAGGCATGAGCCATGTCTGCTCCATGCACAAGAGAAGCCAGAGACACCTGTGAAGAGCAGCCAAAGTCACTGGCCCTGGTGTAAGGCCGGGAGTTGTCACTTGAAGGTGTCAAAGAGACACTTGAAGAGGGCCCATCTTCACTGGCCATGAGGGAAGTCCAGGAAGTGTTGCTGTCCTCAGATGTCTCCAGGCTGAATCTGTATGAAGAGGAGGAGGCAGAAGAAGAGGGAAAGCTTAAGCCCAGCACTCCAGAGCATCCTGGGGCCATCCTTCCAGCCCCCAAGGAGACAGCAGGCTGTGTCACTGCCCACTGCCGTGGGATCCGACCCAGCATGTGCCCGAGGCCCCCTCCGTGCCTGCTGGGCACAGCGGTTCCCTCTGCCCCAGGAAAAAGGGGAGACGCTGGCAGCTCTGCGTCACGGAGATCGTTGCCTCCAGAAGGGCATCTGCCCTTACATTTTTGGCCCATAGATTTCCCCTCGCCCTCCCCAGCCAGCAGCCCCAAGCCATGCCCCCCATTGCTGTCCCCATTCCCTCCTCGGTGGCCTCACATGTCCAAATCTCTATTTAGGTCCTCCATGCTCTTCTGTATCTCATGGACGATTGTTTCATACATGCCAGCCATCTCCAGGTGTACGGGAGAGCTGCAGAGGGGCAGAGGGCAGCGTTAGCGGGACCTCTCTTGGTGGGGGTATCCCGGAGGGGTACCAGCGGGGACGGCTCCACCTACCACATCCTCCAGGGCTGTGGGGATCGCAGGGTGTCAGAGGCCACAGGCAGAGGATACAGAATGAGCTGATGGGGCCTCCGCACACGGGTCCGTAGGAACATGGAGCCAGCGAGGGTCTTTGCAGGACACCTGCCCTTGCCCAGGGCTCGCTTACTTCTGGCGTCCTCCTTGTTGCCTCTGCATGGGCGCTCCTTTGGTCTCCTTTCCTACCCAGGCAGGGCAAACAGTGCGTTAGAGGGGAGCGTTCCCTGCGCCTGCTGGGCACCGGCAAAACCCCAGAGCCCAGCCAGGGCATGGCTGGGAAACGGCCTCCTGTGCCAGGCAAGGGCCCCCCAGCCCACCCCTGGGGCTGCTCCCGGGCCCCTGCTGACCCCCCACCCTGCCGGCCAGGGCACAGCTCTGCACCAGCACTGACTCCTACCTGGGCCTTGGCCGTGGGCACTGTGAGGCGGCGGTAGGCAAGCACCACCAGCACCAGCAGCAGCCCCAGGAAAGCAGAGAAGGCGACGAAGGCCGCTGGCCCGGGGAACCAGCTCATTGCCGAGGGCGTGACGGGCATGCCTGTAACACGTGCCAGAGAGAGCCAAGGAGAGCTTGAGGAGGCGCAGCCGCACCCAGCTCGCAGTGCGCTTGCTCTCCCTTCCCAGCTCAAGAGCCTCTGTCTTCGCCCGGCAGCTCTCAGGCAAAGTGCTGCCTGGCCTCGCTCAGGCCCACGTTCTTATTGGCCCTGCGATTGTGACGTGTCACCCTTCCACCAGCTGTGATGTCACCAGCGCTCCGCTACGACAACATTTGTGATGCAGGGGCGACGGGGGCAAGTGACCCTCCCTGAGCTGAGCCGAACCGAGGGAGGCGACAGTGCCCTGAACACGCCCGGTCCCGAGAGCTGGCCCTGTGTAGGGCCACACAAAGCCTCTGGCCTCTCACTAGGAAGGGCCAAAGCCCGTGTCCCGGCCTGCGCCGCCCCTCCCGAGAGCCTGTGAACTGCCTGTTGGCTCTCTCGAGTCCCAGCCACCCCGTCCCCATCCTCCGTGCCGTGCCCAGTGTCCATAGCTGGGGCTGTCCCCACCCGCTCTGCTCCTGGCAGGGGCGCTGGGACGGGCCCTGGCTCTGCCAGACCTCGCTGCTGTCTTGCCGGAGACAGCAAGCTGCAGGTGGTAACGGCTGCGTAAGGACATTTAGCCCTTCCTGAGCACCGTGTCCTGCTCCCGTGTTGCTCTCACTTTGACGCAATGGTGCTATGGCCAACATATGTCAGGCCTCAGCATGATTCATCTCCACGTGACCCAAAACTGGACAAGGATTTCAGTGAACAATCACATGCCCTCACTGGAGATGCTGGGGCTCTCAGGCACCTGGCCTGGTTGCTCCTGGGGAGCTCCCTCGCTCTCTGACCGTTCTGCCTGGCCAGAAGGGGAAGGCCCCTTGAGTCCAAGGGCCCTGCTCCTTGTCCTCGGTGCCCGGCAGGGTGTCCCTGCTGGCCATGCTGCTGCCAGCTGTTTCCCCGTGTTCCCTTTTGCATGGGGGTGTCTCCTCATCCTCCCGAGGCATTTCTCGCTGCGCTCTCAAGAACGCTGCTGGCCCGCAGCGGGCTGGAGCCTGCATCCCTCGCGGGCAGGTGTCCACAGGGTCTGTGGTCTCTTTGTGTGGGCCAGGGAGCTGCTGCTCCCCAGGCAAAGAAAGACTCCCATGGGCTCACTTCAGAGGAGACACATTTATTGGGAGGGCTGTTGCTCCTGGTAGGGCCTGGAGGGGACCTGCTGCTCCCTGGGTCCATACGCCGCTGAGCCCTGCTTCCTCTGGCCACTTGCAAGGGGAAGAGCACGGTCACATTCCCGGGGTCGGGCTGCTCTTTGCCCTCCCGACTTGCAGCATGTGGACAGGCTCCCCCTGAGCAAGAGGAGCTGCTGTCCCCAGGGCTGCTGCCACCTTGCTGTCCCCTGGCCTCACTGGCTCCGTGTCCGGATGGCACCTGTCTCTCCCACTGAGCAAGCCTCACCCTGAGAGCCCACCAAGTCCTTCCCCATCACCTCCTAAGGTGGTCACAGGCTTTCTGCTTCCCCCAGGAGCCCCGGCAATCCTCCAGCCATACAACAACCCGCGACCGGCCCACGCACTGGTGGGCACTAAGGCTCTGCTTCCCATCCCCTTTGTCATCTTCCCGTGGGCCTCCTCTCCTGTCCTCTCGTCTCCTCCTCTTCCTGCTCCCAGATTGGGCCGTGTCTGTGCCTAGGAGCTTGGTGCACGGGCGCCCTAACAGCAAAGCAGGGTGAGGGCGAGCACACAGCAGCTGCTGCCTGGCAGAGGTGGTGTCTCTGCCTCAGGACTCCTGGGTCTGGCTGCTCTCAGGGGGGCATGAGCCTGGTGTGGTCCCACCGCACTAGAAGCCGCCCATGCCGATAGAGAGGGATCCGTAGGGTGGACCCGCACACGTGGAACTGCAGAGAATGCTGGGCGGCAGCAGCCCCCTTCTGGCCCTGCTGCCTCTTGGGCCTGTCCTCGGGAGGAGGCCTTTCCTCCACCATCCCTCCCGTTCCTGCTCCCAGGCCTGCTGCAGCAGATGGAGCTGAAGTCTGGGAGCCTTCACTGCCAGGCAGGCTGTGGCGTGGGGCTTCGCTGCGCTCGGGGCAGAGCCTGCTGGAGCCAGCCGTGTGCAGATCCAGAGGGTCGGCAGGGTCATCCTGCGGACCAGGGAGCTGTTCTGCCGGCTTCGTGGTCTCGACGTGCCTGTCCCCGCACCAGAAGGGAGAGCGTTCGGGCAGCTCAGTGCACCCCTGCAGAGGGGGAGGCTGAGTGGCATTTTGCCCCAGGGCAATGTCTTCAGAGCTCTCCTTGTCTTCCAGGACCCTGGTTGGCAGTGGGTAGTTCTGTTGTGTCTTCAGGTTTGCAATGCGATACTCCGGTGTCCATTTCATAGCCTCATAGTCCAGGAAGGGTGGGTCGTTGTCCATGGGAACCACCACCCCGTTGTGCTCTTCTGCTCGCTGAGGTGGTGGAGGAGTTGAGGCTGGGACAGTCTGCGGAGTCTCGTCCACATTGGCTGGCGGGCCCAGGTCCTTCAGCAGTTGTGCTTCTGGGATGAGGCCCTCCAAGGCGTCCTGGCCTCTGTGGTCTTTGATAGGCGTCTCTGTTTCCCTGGAGCAAACATCAGGTGCCTCTGGAGGTGGAGTGGGAGCACCCAGCTGGATCTCAAGATCTTGCTGGTGCTGGTGCACGGTGCCGGCCTCAAGGCATCTGTCCACTTCCTCCCTGCAGGGTGGGAGAGTTGCTGGGCCAGAGTGATCCTCCAGGTCAGCCCTGGGGTGGCCCAGGCCAGGGTGGATGCTGGAGGCATGAGCCATGTCTGCTCCATGCACAAGAGAAGCCAGAGACGCCTGTGAAGAGCAGCCAAAGTCACTGGCCCTGGTGTAAGGCCGGGAGTCGTCACTTGAAGGTGTCAAAGAGACACTTGAAGAGGGCCCATCTTCACTGGCCATGAGGGAAGTCCAGGCAGTGTCGCTGCCCTCAGATGTCACCAGGCTGAACCTGTATGAAGAGGAGGAGGCAGAAGAAGAGGGAAAGCTTAAGCCCAGCACTCCAGAGCATCCTGGGGCCATCCTTCCAGCCCCCAAGGAGACAGCAGGCTGTGTCACTGCCCTCTGCCGTGGGATCCGACCCAGCATGTGCCCGAGGCCCCCTCCGTGCCTGCTGGGCACAGCGGTTCCCTCTGCCCCAGGAAAAAGGGGAGACACTGGCAGCTCTGCGTCATGGAGATCGTTGCCTCCAGAAGGGCATCTGCCCTTACATTTTTGGCCCATAGATTTCCCCTCGCCCTCCCCAGCCAGCAGCCCCAAGCCATGCCCCCCATTGCTGTCCCCATTCCCTCCTCAGTGGCCTCACATGTCCAAATCTCTCTTTACGTCCTCCATGCTCCTCTGTATCTCATGGACGATTGTTTCATATGTGCCATCCATCTCCAGGTGTACGGGAGAGCTGCAGAGGGGCAGAGGGCAGCGTTAGCGGGACCTCTCTTGGTGGGGGTATCCCGGAGGGGTACCAGCGGGGATGGCTCCACCTACCGCGTCCTCGAGGGCTGTGGGGACCGCAGGGTGTCAGAGGCCGCAGGTAGAGGATACGGAATGAGCTGATGGAGCCCCCTCACACGGGTCAGTAGGCACGTGGAGCCAGCGAGGGTCTTTGCAGGACACCTGCCCTTGCCCAGGGCTCGCTTACTTCTGGCGTCCTCCTTGTTGCCTCTGCATGGGCGCTCCTTTGGTCTCCTTTCCTACCCAGGCAGGGCAAACAGTGCGTTAGAGGGGAGCGTTCCCTGCGCCTGCTGGGCACCGGCAAAACCCCAGAGCCCGGCCAGGGCATGGCTGGGAAACGGCCTCCCCTGCCAGGCAAGGGCCCCCCAGCCCACCCCTGGGGCTGCTCCCGGGCCCCTGCTGACCCCCCACCCTGCCGGCCAGGGCACAGCTCTGCACCAGCACTGACTCCTACCTGGGCCTTGGCCGTGGGCACTGTGAGGCGGCGGTAGGCAAGCACCACCAGCACCAGCAGCAGCCCCAGGAAAGCAGAGAAGGCGACGAAGGCCGCTGGCCCGGGGAACCAGCTCATTGCCGAGGGCGTGACGGGCATGCCTGTAACACGTGCCAGAGAGAGCCAAGGAGAGCTTGAGGAGGCGCAGCCGCACCCAGCTCGCAGTGCGCTTGCTCTCCCTTCCCAGCTCAAGAGCCTCTGTCTTCGCCCGGCAGCTCTCAGGCAAAGTGCTGCCTGGCCTCGCTCAGGCCCACGTTCTTATTGGCCCTGCGATTGTGACGTGTCACCCTTCCACCAGCTGTGATGTCACCAGCGCTCCGCTACGACAACATTTGTGATGCAGGGGCGACGGGGGCAAGTGACCCTCCCTGAGCTGAGCTGAACCGAGGGAGGCGACAGTGCCCTGAACACGCCCGGTCCCGAGAGCTGGCCCTGTGTAGGGCCACACAAAGCCTCTGGCCTCTCACTAGGAAGGGCCAAAGCCCGTGTCCCGGCCTGCGCCGCCCCTCCCGAGAGCCTGTGAACTGCCTGTTGGCTCTCTCGAGTCCCAGCCACCCCGTCTCCATCCTCCGTGCCGTGCCCAGTGTCCATAGCTGGGGCTGTCCCCACCCGCTCTGCTCCTGGCAGGGGCGCTGGGACGGGCCCTGGCTCTGCCAGACCTCGCTGCTGTCTTGCCGGAGACAGCAAGCTGCAGGTGGTAACGGCTGCGTAAGGACATTTAGCCCTTCCTGAGCACCGTGTCCTGCTCCCGTGTTGCTCTCACTTTGACGCGATGGTGCTATGGCCAACATATGTCAGGCCTCAGCATGATTCATCTCCACGTGACCCAAAACTGGACAAGGATTTCAGTGAACAATCACATGCCCTCACTGGAGATGCTGGGGCTCTCAGGCACCTGGCCTGGTTGCTCCTGGGGAGCTCCCTCGCTCTCTGACCGTTCTGCCTGGCCAGAAGGGGAAGGCCCCTTGAGTCCAAGGGCCCTGCTCCTTGTCCTCGGTGCCCGGCAGGGTGTCCCTGCTGGCCGTGCTGCTGCCAGCTGTTTCCCCGTGTTCCCTTTTGCATGGGGGTGTCTCCTCATCCTCCCGAGGCATTTCTCGCTGCGCTCTCAAGAACGCTGCTGGCCCGCAGCGGGCTGGAGCCTGCATCCCTCGCGGGCAGGTGTCCACAGGGTCTGTGGTCTCTTTGTGTGGGCCAGGGAGCTGCTGCTCCCCAGGCAAAGAAAGACTCCCATGGGCTCACTTCAGAGGAGACACATTTATTGGGAGGGCTGTTGCTCCTGGTAGGGCCTGGAGGGGACCTGCTGCTCCCTGGGTCCATACGCCGCTGAGCCCTGCTTCCTCTGGCCACTTGCAAGGGGAAGAGCACGGTCACATTCCCGGGGTCGGGCTGCTCTTTGCCCTCCCGACTTGCAGCATGTGGACAGGCTCCCCCTGAGCAAGAGGAGCTGCTGTCCCCAGGGCTGCTGCCACCTTGCTGTCCCCTGGCCTCACTGGCACCGTGTCCGGATGGCACCTGTCTCTCCCACTGAGCAAGCCTCACCCTGAGAGCCCACCAAGTCCTTCCTACAGTGGGCAGTTCTTCATTCTCTCAGTCCCTGCATTTGCTTTCTGCAACTTGGGGAGTGTGGCTGGAGCACTTGGCAGGGAAGATGAAGGTGATAAAGTCATTGAGTACCTCAGCCTCCTCCATGTCCTGGGTAACCAGGTCTCCTGCTTCCTTCTGGAGGAGGCACTCATTTTCCCTAGCCTTCCTTTTATCACCGGTGTACCTATAGAAACTTTTTGTTGCCCTTGACGGCCCCGGCCAGATTCGATTCTACCAAGGATTTAGCTTTCTTAACCTGATCCCTAGCTGTTCAGACAGTTTCTGTGTATTCTTCCTAGACTATCTGTCTTTGCTTGCACCACCTGTAGGCTTCCTCTTTGTGTTTTTGTTTTTTCCAGGATCTTCTTATTCATCATGCAGGCCTCCTGGCTTTTTTGCCCAACTTTGTCTTTGTTGGTAATGTATTACTGCTGAACTTAGAGGAAGTGATCCCTGAATATTAACCAGCTTTCCTGGGTGTCTCTTCCCTCCAGGGCTCTATCCCATTGTACTCTAGCACACAGACCCCTGAAGAGGCTGAAGTCTGCTCTCCTGAAGTGTACAATAGCAATCTTACTGTGTGTCCTCTTTGCTGCCCTAAGGATCTTTAAGCCCACCACTTCATGGTCACTGTAGCCAAGCTGCCCTTGAGCTTCACAATCCCCGCCACCCCCTCCCTGTTGGTGAGAACAAGGTCTGGCATGGCACCCCTCTGTAGAGGAATGAAGCTGGGTTACTTAGCATTGATAGTATACAGCTGTGGGCTGGCTTCAGGGGGGCGGGTTGGCTGGTGTAGATAAGGCACAGCTGTGGCTTGTTCTGTTAAGTGGTTGTGAGCCAATGAAGAGAGAGCAGCTGAGGAAGAAGCAGAGAGGGGAAGAAGCAAGAGAAGAGAGAGTGTGTGCCTTGTATGAGGTGAGAAGAAAGCAGCAGGGGGATTGTGTGAAGAATATGCTGGTATGAGATGGTAAAAGATCTTGTTGCAGCTGGCTAGATGGAAAGTGCTGTGGCACCCCTTCTCGGTGGCTCCTCTATTACTTGAAGAGGAAAGTTACTGTCAATGCATTCCAAGAAACTTCTGAATTGCTTATGCTCTGCTATGTTGAACCTCCAACAGATATTAGAGTGTTTGAAGTCCCTCATGAAGATCAGGGCTTGTGAATGTGAGTCAGCTTCTGTCTTTCTATAGAGGGCTTCATTTGTTCAATCTTCCTGGGTGGGTGGCCTATAGCAAATCTCCACTATAATGTCACTGATCCCTGTCCCTGCCTTCCCTTTAATCCTGACCCATAAACTCTCTCATTCATCCCCAGATGGAGCTCCATGCACTCCAGCTGGTTGCTGACAGAGGGTGATGCCACCTTCTCCTCTCCACTGCCTATCTTTCTTAAAGAGCTTGTATCCTTCCATTCCAACACTCCAGTCATAAGAGTCATCCCACCACATCTCTGTGATGTCAATCAGATCATAGCACTGCAGGCATGTGCATATCTCTTAACTCCTCTTGTTTATTCCCTGTGCTATGTGCATTTTTCATAGAGGTACTTAAGCTGGACCCCCAATGAACCTGACTGGGCTGGAGCAGCTGGAATTCCCTTGTGCTGCTCTTCAGGCGCTCTCCTGTGGCCCTGTGACATCTCTTCAGGCTCTGGGCATCTCTTGCTGTTGGCACCAAACTGGTAGGAGTGGAATGGACTGAGGTTCCTCTCCCCTGGCAACTTGAAAGACCTCTTCACCAGCTTGGCAGGCCTTTGACCAAAGATGCTCTTCCCCTTATCTGTCAGATGAACACCATCATCCTGCAGTAAACCAGGTTTCTCAAAGCGAGTCCCGTGGTCTAAGTAGCCAACCCCCTGGCTACGGCACCAGTCCCACAACCAACTCTTAATTTGCCAGATTCTGCTAGCCCTTTCAAACCCTTTTCCTTTGACCAGGAGGACTGATGAAAAAACTAGCTGTGCTTCAGAGTCTTTTACCACTGCTCCCAGGGCTCTGTAACCCTTCTTGATGCCCCTCAAACTGCTCCTGGCTCTATCACTGGTGCCCACATGAAACAGCTGCAGCAGATAATAGCTAGTGGAATGTATGAGGCTTGGTAGTCCCTTGGTAACATCCCCGATATGAGCCCACAGTATGCAGCACACCTCTCTAGAGAGCAGATCAGCAGATGGGTGCCTCTGTACCTCACAGAAGAGAGTCACCTGCTACTATCACCCATCACTTTTTCTTAGCTGTGCTGGTGGTTATACAGGGAGCAGACTGGGCTGCCTTACTCAGTTCAGGTGTCTCTCCTGATGTGACAGGTCTTTTCTCTTCAGTTGGCAGTGACAAAGCAGTTCTGCAAGGCCACCTCAGGCTTTGGGGGAAGTCTTTTCCTCCTACAGGTCCTTGCAGTTAGGATCTTCCATTCTTCTGTGTTGTTGGGCCCCCTCCCTGCTGTGAGTGCCAATGCGGGAGGTTTTGGCTGCTTGGCCGTGGGCTGTGGGGCCGCTGCAGACTGCACTTGGAACCAGCTATCCAACCCCTTCTCAGCCTCCCTGATGACACACAGCCTTCTCACTGCCTTCTGCAGCCCAGCCACCTGCTGCAGGAGGTCCTTCACCTGGGCCCAGCTTTTGCAGGCAGGTCCGCTGCCTGTCCACATCCCAGGGGAAATGTCTGGGCACATCCCACAGCCTGAGGCCTGCGCTGCAGCCTCTCCCCTCAGTGGCTCCCTATGGGTGGGGGCATTGGTAGATGGTGCAGACCCCCCCAGCTGGAGCTGCAGCCTTGGTTCTCAGACAAGTGCCCACCATTCTGCCATCAGGGTCAGGTAGGATGAGCACCCCTGACCTGTACAGTAGACACAGAGCTGTGCCCAGCTGCTGAGTAATGTGGACTTCAAGTCTCTCTGCTTGGCCAGTGGAACACTCCTCCTTTGAAGTGGTGCCCAGCCTGCATGCCCTCCACGTGAACTGCTGTGCAAACTACCATGCCAGGCCCTGTTTGCCTGTTCTGGTCAGTGGCACACCTAGGTCTGCCCTTTGAGGGGTGAGGTGGGGAAGGTTGTTAAGCCTAGCCCCCCCGTGGCTTATCAGCCACCTTTGTACAAGCTGCCAGCTCCTGGTGGGTTTCTGCACTCCTCTGGGATCTCGCCAGCTGAGGAAACCCTCCCTGCACACCGTGATGCCGACTCCACTGCAGACACACCTGCACAGGAGCTGATCTCCTCAGCAAGTGCATATATGCATATAATTGATAGAGAGAAGACATTGTTTGAAAGAATCTGTGTTTAATCTTAAATATAGTCTCAGCAGCTGGCATCACTGCTGGAGTGAAAAAGAGAATGAATGCCTGTTTATTTATTTATTTAGTCTTTAGTTACCAGTCCCACATCTGTGGTCACCATGAAACCAACAGCTGGGTTTTGGTGGAGTCATCTTCCTGCCCTGCCTCCTGTCTACAAGAAAGCTGAGGTGCTTGGTCATCCCTGGATATGGCTGGCTTTGACCGGAATAGAGCAGTTCTCAGATGCCTCATCCTGTATATCCTCAAAGCTTGAAAGTTTCTAAGGAGCTTGAACACTATTTCTTTTGAAAAAGAACTTCAGCTATACTCTCCCTGGTGTTCACATGAGGCATGTAGAAAACAAACAAGATGCTATAAATACATAGATGGAGGTGTCCCCACCAGGACAAAAATTCTGTGGAACTTACTGAACTTGAACAAAATGCCATTTTCTTTTCTTGAGAAATGAGAAATAACAATTGTGATGGGCCATGACCAAGAAAAAGGAACACAAAACCTCAAACCAATCATGCTCTGCTTGCGATGTCTTTTCTCTTGGCTTGTTTGCTTGAAGTTTTGTGCTATTTCATGCATCCAGTGCACATCACCTGTGGTGTAAGGTCTGACCCCATTCAGATGTAGCAAATGTTCACTTCTCAGGAAACATCACACACCATCATGATGTCCAGCAAATCTACCAGCAGTTGCTGACTTTGTTGCTAGAAGCTGAAGTTTTTTGATAATAACCTTTGCAAAACAAAATGTATCTGATTAGAAAGAAAGAGAAAAGGAAAAAATAATTGAAATTCAGGATGGAGCCTCTCTGCTGGAATATGTTAAGCACGGCCACCAAGAAGGACAGTGCAAGAAGATGTGAGCAGCTGGTGGTGATGAATCAGAAAAAGGCAGGAAAGAATCTGCTGAGTGGGCAGGAGAACAGCCTCACATCAGCAGCCGCCACATTTGGTAGCATTTCCTGTCTGTCTGCCCTGTGGCTGCTGTGTAGTGCATGGCTTTTGAAGTCCAGAGTGCTCAGGCTGAAGAAGCCTGTCCTATACAAGTTCTCATGTTCCTATTATTCTTGCATGGTTATAGTTATGCAAGGCAGGAAGACCAGAAGGTTGTCCGAAGTCCTTCAGGAGCAAGAATCGTGGTGAAATGTACCACCAGTGTTGTCTTAATTGCTGCAACTTGTGACTTTTTATGCTTTCTTGGGAGAAAACCTCTGGAGGCAAAACCTGGCTAATGGAGCCGCATGTGTGTCTTCTTTCCTTCCTTCCTGCTGGAAAGCCAGTCCAGGGGGAAGAACCAGCTGGACTCTGAGCATGTGCAAAATAGGGTGATTTTTTTATTATTGACAACCAAATTTCAGCTGCACTGATTTGCAGGACAGCTGTAAGCATTTCAGGATTCTAGTATGATTTATCAGTTCTTCTATATATTCCTGGCTGCTAACATCACATAAACACTGTGCATGCTTGTTAGGTACAGGAACTCTTTGGGGCATCCTCCTACACTGACTAAGATTCTAAGTATGGCAAAATGGATTAAACTAACACGATTAAGAAATATGCCCTTCCTAGGGAATATACTCTGACTGTTGTGGTAACCTAGTGTTGATAAATGAGTCGACTACAATAACTGTCCTGGTTTCAGCTGGAATAGAGTTAATTTTCTTCTTAGTAGCTGGTGCAGTGCTGTGTTTTGGATTTGGTGTGAGAATATTGTTGATAATATACTGATGGTTTTAGTTGTTACTAAGTAATGTTTATACTAAGTCAAGGACGTTTTGGTTTCTTGGGCCCTGCCAGCAAGAAGGCTTGAGGAACACAAGAAATTGGGAGGGGACTAGCTAAAGAGATATTCCATACTTGTGAATGTCATGCTGAGTATATAAGCTGTGGGAAGAAGAGGGAGGGGGGGTACATTTGGTGTTATGGCATTTGTCTTCCCAAGTAACCATTATGCGTGACGGAGCCCTGCTTTCCTGGGGATGGCTGAACCCCTGCCTGCCGGTGGGGAGGAGTAAATGAATTCCTTGTTTTGCTTTGCTTGCATGTGCAGCTTTTGCTTTACCTATTAAACTGTGTTTATCTCAAACCATGAGTTTTCTCACATTTACTCGGGATTCTCTCCCCCGTCCTGACATGGAGGGAGTGAGCGAGCGGCTGCGTGGAGCTTAGTTACTGGCTGGGGCTAAACCACAACAAATACCTACACAAAAACCTGCATTCATATGGACAGTTAGGAGCCGGCAGCAGGTAGCAGTTACAAAAGTCTTTGTTTCCCATAGGTTTCGTAGGAATAGGAATAGGAAAAGAAAGCAGATCCCATTAGTGCCTGTACACAGAGAAAGGCTACAGTCGGAGTTCAGCCCATATTAGATAACTGAATGAAGAGAGAAAGAGCTTTGTAGTGAATGCTTCAAACACAGGAAAAGGCCCATTAATCTCATGGTTCACAGGACAACTTGTTTTTCCTGTCAATGCTCAAAACACTTGTAACACAGAGAGACAGGAATGATTTGTAAAGATCAGACAAAACCAGCTGGCTGGTTAGACTAGAGAAACAGACCTAGCTCTGCTGCAGGGCTGGTGAGGGGCACTATTGGTGCGCATGGTCCCAGGTAGGTCCTGTGCTGTGTTTTGCAGAGAGGCAGCCCAGAGGTGCCATGGTCTCCAACACCAGTAAACTGGTAAGCAGCTGTGTTTATGGCAGATTATGGCAGCACACAGAGCTCCTGAAGCCTCCAGCTGTTTTCTGACCACCTGCATGGTAGGGAAAGCAGGACCTCAAAAGGGGATGTGACTTCTGGGGAATTCACATAAGGAACTGAGGGGCATCTTGTCTCTCAGCTCCTCTGACAGATGTGGTATGTGCCATTTTAGCTAATACAGCAGAAGTTTAGAAGTTGACTTCTGGGGCTAAAATCATGACATCCTACAGTTCAATCTAGTGTGACCAGGCTAGAGATGCTCCTATTTTTCACTGGCCCAGGGAGAGCCTTTTTATGAGATGCTCAGAAATCAATGGCATAGGCTGTGAATTACATGGATTGTAATCTGTCTCTTCATTCTTTTGGCCAATTAAATAATTAATTTTAAACCTGCTTCTGCCACCAGCGTATAATCCATTTGCTATGTGGGATGCCCGCCATATTATAACTATGTAAACTCAGTAAGACTTTCTTTTTTGCAAATGAGATTCATTCAAGTAATGACATATAAAGCATCTCCAAACTTTCAGCCCTAGTAATTCCTAAGTCCTAAAAGTAGTTACAGTTAAGAACTGATAGAGATAACACTCAGTGCTTCCAAGTATCTATCACTTGCCTCAGGAGTAATGCAGCTTATTAATTGCTTGCCAGGCCACAGGTAAATAAATTCTTTGGAAAAGATTTTTAGTAGAGTAGCATTTAATTCCTGCTTTGGTTAAGTGCTTGCTGTGAGCCAGGCAAAAAGCCTTACAGTGCTCAGTCACCACAGGAACATGCCCGTAGCTTTCTGCTGTATGGGGCTGCCTGGCAAAACCTGGCCAAAATGTCACCTGCCCACAGCCCCATTCACACCATGGCTGAAGTTATCCAAGACATGAAGGTGTTCAGTGAAGGAGAGAGAGCAAAACAATGGTCTCTGTGGGCTTTATTTCTTCCTGACAATTTATCAGGCTTATCTAGTCCTACTAAAGAAACCCTTCTGGTCCTTGACCATTGGAGGATGCTGATTAGGTTTCTTGTGCTCAAGGATGATGACAAGATCACTGATGAAAATAATAAAAAGAAAGTTTATGATTCTGTAGGGTGAAAGCATCAGTTGCTGTGTGGGTGTTACATTTCCAGATGACTTGTGTTTGGTCAGGTTTTCTTAGACCTTGTCCTCTGACTGTGCTCTGCCTCTTAAGCCATCTGCCTCTGTATTTCTTCCAGTCTTCCACACCTTTGCTGATGCAGTTCTTAAGCTTTTTCAGGTCAGGTCTGCACAGCTTGACACCCTGCTTGACCATAGCCTAAGTACATAAGTCGAAAATTAATCAGATAAATCGTGACATAAATTGAATAAAAATTCCAACTTTCTCCAGCTGTGGTACTTAGGAACATATACTACAAGTACCTAGAAGGTGGCAGGATTTGGAGAACTAAAAGTGGATGAAGTAATTCTCACAAAGTACATTTATACTGGTAAATAAAATGAGGCTGGAGTGGGGGTTCAGTCATGGGCACACAATTACAGGCATGTTCAGTTGTTAACATGTATCCCATTATTGTTGGCTTGTACCAACCAACACCATCCCAACAACACCCCAGCATTATCTGGGGAACACCAGAGGCCAATGGCTGTTCCAAGTGGTTAGTTTTTACTCAGCCACAGTGCGTAGGAGCCGAAAGAGGGTTCAGCCATATGGATCTGAGCTGCACTGTGCCACTTTGCCTTGGGGTTAGCAAGTGGTCTCTGGCCTATTTTATTTATTAATGAAGATTGAAAAGAGAAGCAAAAACTGGATGCAATCTGTTAAGAGATTTTAAAATTGAAGTAATCTGTAAATGTGAAATTGGGCACTTAAAAAATATTAAGTGTAAATTATTTCCATCCTATAGACACTAGGAAGGAACTGGGGTGGACACACTTGTGCACATGTTTTGGCAGAGGGCAAGCGCAGCAGGGATAAAAATTAAGAAAGCAAAGCTCCAGAGTCACTCTTTCATTTTGTGGCTGGATTCATGAGAGCTGTGTACCTAGTGGAGCAGGCTGTGGTGCACTGAAGTGTCCTCTCCCCTGCTGTGACTGTGGGGCAGTAGCTGGATGGTGGCACAGCTCCTCACTGGTGTCCTTGTTGCTCTTCCTTCTTGTGGAAACCAGGTTATTTCCAGGACACATCCACTTGGGCCCAGAAGTTCAGGGGCATTGCTGGCTTCACTAGTCTACCTGAAGCTAGAGTGACCAAGGAAACATTTTAAAGCAAAGACAGGTTTTCTTTCTTAGAACATGTTGTTCACTGGCTTTTGTGGTGCCTGTTGAGGAGCTTTTTCATCATATTTTAATGCAGTAGCCAGGCTGCAAAACACATGCTGAACCTGCTTATCTGCTCTTACATCTTCTGTAATAAATGCAAGCCTCATCTTTCCTGCAGCATTTTTGGAAGAGGATTTTCTTTCACAAAACTCAGTTAAACATCTTTTAATTAAGCATCTTTCAACAAACTGAGTTTTTTTCCTATGTATGAGCAACTAGAAAAAGATGTGCCATCCGTCAGTCTGCAGTGTGCCAGCAGATAGATTGGTGTTTAGCAGGTGGGAAGACTGAGAATATCAGAAAAGGCATGACAAAAAGCCCGAGGGATGAAACATTAACCCAGGCAATTCTACTGAGGCAATGAAGAGGGAAGGAAATAATTTGGTCTTTTTTCATGCACTTCTTTCCCTCCACAATTCCCTCTCTGCAGCACCTGCTTGAAGTGTGCCCTGGTGAGGAACTGTTCCTGGGATCACTGCTCCTTCCCCTTTTTCTCCTGCTGGAACCTTAACCATGAGGATGGGGTGGTACCCCAGGGCAGGAGGGGGTAAGCTGGTACCCCAAGGGAGTTTCCATGGTCCATACAGCAAAGAACAGGAAGGCTCGGGGCAGGCAATGGGCTCTATGGGTTGCTGCATGTGAAGCAGTGGGTCCATCAATACACAGGAGTGTTTGTGAAAAAGTTCAGACTGGTGTACTAAACCACCATACAGAAGAAGGGAGACTGGAGACCTGAGATCACCTTGGGCATCACATCTTGTGCTGTTTCCTGGGCCAGATCATGGGTCTTTGTCCAGTCCTCGTGGGGTTCAGGCTGCTGGGGTGCTTGCATTGCAGCCAGGCCAGTTTGCACAAATACAGCCCAAAGGGCTTCCAGAGTGGATGTCAATAACCATCCAGCCATGGCATAGTTTTGTTCCCAGGAAGCTGCAAAACCTGCCTGGGAAGATGGGGGAGTGCCCAGGGCCCAAGCAGCCCAGGTGCTTCCTTAAAAGGCTTTTGGAGGTGATCCATGAGCACTGTAGCTCATGGGATTTTGCAAAGTGCTTGTCTCCATCCTTAAGTCTGCGCCTTTTACAGTCACTGGTGAGTTTTCACTGAGGGTATGGCTATACCTGAGAGTGAATCACACAAAAGCCTTGTACGTAAAACTTCACAGCCTGTGAGCTGTTGTCTTGGGAACGCTGCACCATTGCTGCCAGCCCAGATGTTCCTGCAGCCTGAAGCAGCCTCACAGCTCCCTGGAGGGCTCCTTGCCTTGTCACTCAAAGGCAGAGCAGAGAGCAAGTCCTACTTCTCCTCCGTTTGTGTAATGCCCTGAGCATGGCATGGGATGAATGCCTCTCAGAAATGGCGTCTGGTGCCAAAACAGCGCACAACAACCTATTCTTTATTACATTTTTATTGTTGCCCTACTGTTTGTCTGGGATAGTGGGATAATGAGCTGCTAACAGACTTGGTCCGTGATTTTTAGTTAGCACAAGTTTATGCAGTGATTTTTTTTTAAGACCTCAGAGAGTAAAGGGTGCTAGGTATATAACTAATGGCATCCTATCAATGTATGAACTGCATTATTTTACATACTGTATAACAGAATATAAAGGATAGTATATTTTATGGTATGTGTGGAGACAGGATTGAGGTAGGACTTCCAAGCTCACCATCTCGTTTTCAGATCAAGGAACCTCTGCCTCACTGATGCATTGTTTCTAGCTGTGTATATAGACTGACAGCAGAAATCTTTTTGACCATTAAGAAACAACATCTCTTTCTGAAATGCAGCCAAGTCCCGAAATGAAAAAGAAAACATAGCCATGTATAATCAGGGTCCCAGCAGTTCAGGAGAGAAAGTATTAAATATCTCATTTACCTGGAACTGTGGGAGGAACAGAGCGTGCTGCATACAGGGACACATCTGGGCACTGGGAAAGAAACTTGCGCAAGTTCTCCACTGCAAAAAATAGGCATAAGTACTCCTACGACCACAGCACTTGGGTGTAATTTTGTTTCATTCCTAAAACTTTCCCTTTGGCAAAACAGTGCATTTTCATGGTTTATGAGTTCATTAGTGACAAAGACAAACTGTTACTAGCCAGATTCTCCCCCTACAGCTATCCCTGACTGTTCTGTGAAGCCAGGGTTACTTGGTTAAGTTTTGCTGAAATCAAGCAGGTATTTTTTTCCAAGATTCATTCACGAAGAAGGGTTGTGCTGAGTCCAGGTGTGGAAAGGAGCCATGTGATGCATGTACCTACCAACCTTTTGGAATCTAGTAAAAAGGCTGCGATCTCTTGCAGGAGCACAGGTGACACCACACCTCAGACCGCACTGGAAATCAGACCCCAAAACCAGATCAGATCTGCTATTTGATAGCTTTGATTCTCTCAGGAAATCTCACACCCCAGAACTGTGTATCTGAACTACATATTTTAAAAAGACTTTGCTGCCTGCGTAAGGGGAACGATGGGAGCTGGCCACTCCCAAACCCACATTCCAACTTTACAGTATATAAATGCGCCTCAGTTTAATTCTCAGTTCAATGTGTTACATTTCTTTGTTGCTTCAACTGTAATAAATTATTTATTGCTTATAATAATACTGAGTCTGTAACATAAAGAAGCACTACATGACTGTTTTATTTCTAACCTTAAATGATGGTGAAACATTTTTAATAAGGTATATATTACATTCCCATATACTAAGTACACTATGTTCACCTTTAAAATATGTTTTAATGTGTTAGTACACACATTTTATGATGGAAATTGTATCATGGTCAATTATTAAAGATGCCGCAGATCTGTAGTTGCCACAAATTACCACAAACTACCACAAGTGTAGTTACCACTTGTGTTCAATTCTCTTAGGTCTTAGTCTTCAGAGATCATGCTGTGCATTAGTGAAATGATCATCAAATATAGGCCTGCTCTTATTCCTTTTAATTTCAATGGAAATATGACTGACATCAATATAGTCATATGTTAATACATTTCATTGATAAAAACATTATTTTCAAAATTACTTCATTATTTGTGGCTAGGAGCTCAGGATTTTTATTGTTTGTATAGCTGAAAAGCAGTCTAGTGTCAGAGTGACTCATGAATGGAAGTTAAATACATTACAGTGGGTGATAATGCAGCCTAAAAGGTTGGGTAAATATAACTCCCAAAAGGGAAATTAACTATATTTTTTCCATGGAAGATCAGCTGAACTTTGTGTTTATCAGTCAGGAACGTAACAAGTTCTGACTAGTTCCTATGATTTAGAAACTTCTTACCCTGTAGTTTTGATGCTTTATTTCCAAGCTCTCTGAGATAATTTCATTTAAAGTTTGAGTTAGTCTGGATTCTATTATAATTTTTTTTTAATAAAACAAAAGCAGAACTTACATTTCAGTGTGGTATGTTTTTAGTTCTTTTTTCATGAAGAAAACACATGATGAAAGAGTAACTCCAAAGTGTTACTTCTCAAAGCTGCACAGCACTTCACATCTGTCCTGACTTGCATAATATACTCTATGAATTGAACAACCATCTTTAACAAGGGAACTGTTAAAATGTGCTGTGTCCTCGTAGTGCAATGTCTGGTCAAGAAAAGGAAAGATTTTCAGCTGTCATTAAGAGGATTCTGGCTTCCTTGGACTTATTATTTTCTTTCTTTGTCTTTCAAATTTCATATAATAAACCCCTTTGGGTGCTTTTAGAAAAATAGATCGCATCCCCATGCCCCTCTTTTTATTTCCATATGTCTCTATGACTGCCTGCTTACAAACATCCTCCATAGGGAAGAACAAAAAACCCAAGTAGACTCCTGCACCATGGTCACTTTTGGTTTGCGCTTTGTCCCAGCCAGAATGTATCCATACACATCTATTTTCCCACGTGTGCGGTGGTACTATGTGTGTTTGTTCAGGTAGTGGTATGTCATCAACAGAGACACTCTTCCCGGGGGGAAGGTTTTCACTCCTCAGAGTAAAAGGACACCTGGATTATCTATGTGCATATGTGAAAGCTGGTGCATTTAGCATCCTGGCTTGTGTCTGAAACAGTGCAGCCTGCAGGACCAGGGCAGTGATCATCCTTCTGTACTCCGCACTGGTGAGGCCGCACCTCGAATCCTGTGTTCAGGTTTGGGCCCCTCACTCCAAGAGGGACTCAAAGGTGCTGGAGCATGTCCAGGGAAGGGCAACGGGGCTGGGGAAGGGTCTGGAGCACAAGTCTGATGAGGACCAGCTGAGGGAACTGGGGTTGTTTCACCTGGAGAAAAGGAAGTTCAGGGGGACCTTATTGCTCTCTACAACTGCCTGAAAGGAAGCTGTAGGCAGCTGGGTGTAGGTCTTTTGTCCCAGATAACTAGTGAGAGGACAAGAGGAAATGGCTGCAAGTTACACCGGGGCGGGGGGGGAGGTCAGATTGGATAGTAGGAAAAATGTCTTCACCGAAAGGGTTGTCAAGCATTGGAACAGGTTGCCCAGGGAAGTGGTGGAATCACCATCCCTGGAGGTGTTTAAAAAAATGCAATTGTTAGGGACATGGTTTAGTGGTGGACTTGGCAGTCCTGGGTTAACGGTTGGACTTAATGATCTCAAAGGTCTTGTCCAACCTAAATGATTCTGTGATTCTATGATGCCATGATGTGATTTTTTCTCCCTTTCTGTTGCAGTCAGCCTTGTGTAATATCTCTTGAATCCTCTGTGGATGAAGGGGTGAAGAACCTTAATCTGGCAGCATGGAAGAGGCTGGGAAATTGGTGCTATTTACAATTTGCCAGACATTATGTACAAGAAAATGTAAAAAGCAAAAAACCCTGTAGTGGGCAAATAATTACACTTGTCCCTCCTATACAAATAACTGCAAATAATAAAATTGCCTATAAATCAGTAGTCACACCCAAAGAAGGTAAAATACTACTGTTTTTCCTTCCTCAAGCATTACACTTTACATGAATATGGGTGTAATAGCCACAATTCACATTCCAAAAGGCTTTTTTCCCCTTCAAAGGTTTTTGTGGTATAACAGAGCACACTGTATATTGTCACATGAATGTTGTCTTCTGCAGTGCATCAGATGTCAGTATTGTGATCAGATTTTCAGGGAACTATAGAAAAAAACAATTTGGAAACAAGCTCTGGAGGTATCTAGCCTGACGCCTGCTCAGAGCAGGGCTAGCTTCAAAGTTAGATTGGATTGCTCAGAGGGTTTGTCCAGACAAGTTCTGAAAAATCTAAGGATGGACGCTCTACAACACCTTCACATTATCCAGGCTGTAAGTTCTGGAGGAAAAAAATTAAAATCTTGAGATGATCCAAGAGAAATATTTGGAAAACGTATAATTAATTAACATTCATGTGTACTGAGTGTGTATTTCTGGTATAGTACGATTTTTTTACTTTAAATTATTGTTATTGTGCCTTTACAGAAATGTGTTTTATTGCAATCTGTTGATACTGCATAAAGGTAAATGCATGAAAAATATGGAAGAGGTGCGATGAGTGGTTGAGAGAAGCTGGGAGATCAGGAGGCACCTGAGAACTTCACCCCCGCCCAGCAGATGGGTGATGTTTTGCAGGAGAGAGGTTTATTTCTTCTTCCTTTCCTCTCTGCTGATCAAAGTTAGATGTAGATCTTATCTGAATGCAGACTCTGTATTGCTTTAATGACAGGCACAATCCCTGGACTGTGAACCAGTTAGGAAAAGAGTTTATTTATTGTACATTAAAAATCAGCAGGAAAGGGAGTAAACTGCTGCTATACAGTATTTTAACGCTGTGGATCATACAGATACATTGATGAAAAATAATACATATGTAAGTGGCATTAAGACAGCAGTATGAAAGAAATGCTGGATGAGAACACAGGTATATAATTATTCATTGTAGTGAAGTAAGTAGAGTTCTATGCTTAATTATTCCATGGACAAGAGAACAGTTTCAGCCAGAAAGGTTGAGGGACGGTCATTCCAGCCATATAGGCTGATGGTGCATTTACCTGCAGAGAAGAGAAAAAGGGTTCAGCTGAAAACAGAAATTTTCCTGTGAAAAAAGTTTCCCTGTTCCTTGAGTAGGGCCAGTTCCCTCATCACTGCACAAGAGGTAGGCACAGCACTGTTTGGAGAGCTTGGGAAGAGCAGTAAGCAGCTGCCACCTCAGTGTTCCCACAAAGGGTACACCTCCAATCCATATATACATACATACAGAAATACATATTTATGTAACTATTTATATGTATATATATGCTCTCTAACTAGACTTCACAGCCTCCCGGTCACAGGAGTCCATCAAGGGTTACTCTGGAAAATAATCTTGATATCTTCCATGATAACAAAAAAATATATTAATTCCCAGATCCCAATCCACTGCAAACACTTCTCACAATCTCTGAGTACTCAAAAACCCTTTCAGTACTTAAAGTACATACCAGGCACTGTAAGTTATCCTTAAATGTTTGCATTTGTGGAAACTAAGTTTCTGCTGCTTCTTTCTGCCTACCTTGGTCTCACACCCACCAAATTCTTGTGCAGTTATTGATAGCGCTCATTAACGTCAACAGTTCTATTGTAAGCCCATGGCTAGAAAACCCATGAAAACTACTACGCTGATCCATCCCTACCTGCTTTCAACACGGACAAAAAGTGTTAAGTTAAGCTCAGCCCACCTGCCCAAGCTGGGCAGGACATCTGTGGTTTCATGTGGTTATTCATAGCATGGGGTGCAGCTTCAGTGGGCAGCTTTTTCAATAGTGTAATCCAAAAGTGAAAGGGTAATGTTTACCAAACCTGTTTCAAAATGGCTGATTAATCAAATAAATGGGTGTTTATTGAGGCTGTTGCTAGGTACTTACTGTTATTGAGATAATTGTATGACTCAGCTAAGCCAGACAAAGAGCTCCACTGTTGCTCTGAAGTACCGACTGGTAAAGCTTGGATCACCACACCAGAGCAAGGGGAGAAACTTTGCTCTTTCTTCTCAGCCTTTTCACAAGGCTGATCACTCAGTTCGTTTATCATCACATCATCCACTTTTACGGCCAGCTTCAGATATCTTCCTCCCATAAAACCAAGGAACAAACACTGACCCTTCTGCAGAACCCCTTCGTCTGCAGCATGGTGGTGATGGGTTTTCATCACTGACACCAAGGTTGGGGACAGACCTTTCTTTTGCGCCTTTTCTGTATTATTACATTCGTGCCTTTTTTCTGTTAAATAAACCTGCATAAACCATAAGGTCCTAGCCATTCAAAGCACTTGTTTAGTAAATAATTGGGGCAAGTTTTGTGGGGAGAGGTAATCTTTTACAAGATGGAATGCTAAACGTGAAACAGCTGACAAGCTTTCAGGCACACAAGCTCTTCTTCAGGTCAAACTTGTTGCATGAAAGCCTCTCTTCTTTTCAAATTACATGTGTGTTTTTTCCAATAAAAGCTATTGCCTCTCCCTGAAATTCTCACTGCACATATTCTTAACTCTTACAGCTACAAAGACAAGGCTACTAATAAACAACAAACAGTACTTGATTAGGCAGGCTATAAATGGAGATGTTATGACAGAAAGTACATTATGCAACTCATGCCTCCTATTTTGCATCTAAAAAATTTGAAGCATTTTAAAAAGACAGCTGCTAATCAGTATAATTATAGAAAAGTCTCCTCTCTTCTCAAAGGAAAGCATGAATTACATGAAGTCTGATGTACAAAAAGAGATTTATATCTGCAGATTGGGGGAACACTAAGACCATATACCTGCCATCCAGTTAAACTCCCTCTCGTTTATGTATTTGTTTTATTATTTTAATGTAATAGGTTTTTTTCGTTTCAAAGTAGCGTGTCTATGTTCTGCTGATGGTAGTTTGCATAGCTGAGTGATAAAGGATATTTGAAATCGCAGGGGCATGTTTACTTCAAATGTTTCCCGTCCATCAGTCTCAAGTTTTACCAGTCCAAATTCGGAGTAACATTATCAGCAGTGGTGTTATAATCAGATTTACACTGGTATACCTGGGAGTAGAGTTTAACCCTGGCTAGTCATATTCTATACCAGGTTGGGGGGGGGGGGGGGAGGGGGGAGGTTGATCTTCAACAAAATAAATTATATATTGTAATGAACCAGTATTTCACTTGCCCGAGATTGTTATTTTGATCAGAAAATCTTCTGGTGTATGTCAGAGAGATCCCTGATTTTTAACACAAGTAACTTCACTGCCAGGAAATGCTCAACATTTATTCAAAAGATTCCACCAACGCTTTGTTTGCTGTAACATCCAGTTATAACTGATAAAATAAAGTCTACCCTTTTAACAAATTCTGGAGGCTTATAGATCAAGGTCGGAACTAGGCTTTGAACCAGGAAGCAGGCTTTGTTTGAACTGCCTAACCCTTGCATTCGATTTCTGGAATTAATGTTTCACCTGTAACAAAGTGTTTTCACTGAAGGAAGACAGTGACTTGGGAGCTCTCTGCTCCCAAATATATTATAAAGAAAAAAAAAAAGTTAATGACTAAGGTGTCTTTTTTGCTTTTACTGGTCATGAGCATAAATCACATAAAGCATGTTTTGGAGTCTGGAGCCAGCCTCCCAGATATGATGCTTTATTAATGGTTCTTTGTGGATATTCAGAGTGAGAAAGCTGGGAGAAATAATTCCAGAATGAGCCACTGTACAGAGGCAGGTTTATGAGTGATCTGTGAGTTTTAAAGGAAAGTAAGTGAAGAATGGAGTAGAAATCCCCTCTGAAATTCTGCATGTGGCCCAGGGAGGAATAAATGGTGGCATGACCCCAACCCTCTCCGTCAACCCCCTCCAACTTCGAGGATACAACCTCTAATTGTTGTGCCGGTACAACCAAGAGCAAGTATTTTTTCTCATATCATCACTTTGTGAGGTTGGGGCAGTACCACTCCCCTCTCGGGAAAGAAGGGGACTGTTTCTGCAGGGATTGTTGATGGCAGTGAGGCAGGAAGCACAGCAGGAAAACTAAAAGTTAGTCAGGATTCAAGGTTCAGTATTAATCTGGTTTTCTTCAGAGGACAGGACTTTTCAAGACATTAGCTGTCTCAAATGATTCAAGAGACTCTTCTGGAAGCATATGTAAAGTGGCTGCCATTGGAAGTTGGTAATGGTGTTAATTTGAAAAGACTTTTAATACTAGAAAAGGTTAATAGGCAGAAGCTTTTCATTGGGATGTCCCTTAACATGTCTCAGAATTGGGCCAGTTCATCTCCCTGTTGATAGGGCAGCAAAGGTCTTTTCAGGGTCCCTTATCCCAGGTCTCTGCTGTGGGGAGTAGCAACCGTTAATACCTTTCTTCCCTGGAACTTTGGGCCGGAGAGAAAACCATCAACCTTTTTTATATCAAATTATTTTACAGGCCAGATGCTAAATAACCCTCCTCCCCCAGTGTCTGCTAACAACATTTTTTTGACAAAGTAATTTATTAACAAGTTCAGTAGCAGCAACTTCCCCTCAAAATACTTCCCCTCAAGTAGAAAACTGGATTTTAAACTAAATTATTCTGGTTAAAAAAAACCAAACAAACAAGAAACAACAAAAAACTTGATCTTGTCTACATTGCATTTTCTCTGATAACAGTAGGAAGCATATTTGGTGAAGGGTGTCTAAATACTGAAAATACTTCATCTTTCAGCCCCTTGACACTTGGAAAAAAATGGCATACTTCAATTTATAGCTGATTCTTTTTCCATATTCCCAAGGTAAGCTTTTTTTTATCTTCTTTCTTTTTTTTTTTTTTTTTTTACCTGTTTGCAAGCGAACAGCATGAAAGAAACTCTTTAATTTTTAACAAAAAGTTTCAGTTCTTTCAGCTAAACACTTGCATTCACCTCCTATATGGCCCAGCCAGACCTTGCTTGCAGACTGGAAATCCTCATGGGATTTAGTCTACCAGAAGACACTGATTCTTTTAATTCCTTTTACATTACCAGTTCCTTGGACAGTGCTAAACAGAGTGGGAATGCAGCTGTATGCCCTTGGTCCTCCTGATCTACCATTTTTACAAGGGCAAAGCAGCCTCTTTCCAAGCGATAGAAATGTGACCACCTTTAATATGAGCAAGCATGACTGGCTGAACTGGTGAAATCGTTTTGGATTAGGCTCTCTTGTAGCAGCCTTATTATGCCACACCTAGATCATCTACAATCTGAACCGTCTTGATGAAGGACAAATTGTTTATTTTTGGTTTAAACCTGTAATCCATTAATGTATTTGTACAATTTCAAAAAGTGGGTGGGAAGGCAGGGACATATGAAGGGAAAGCTGTATCAGAACTTTACTGTTGATTGATGGCTTGTCTATTGAACGTATTTACCAGAAATAACAGGAGTCATAGGAAAACAAACCCCAAAGCATCTGGCAATTGCTGCCATCTGATCCATAACCTGAAGTTGGAAAGGCAATTCCCTAGCTTTCCCTCAAGGTAGTGTATGCATTCATATTGGGACTATTAAGCATCCCATCTGGGGGCACAGACCGGCTCTCCACTGACCTCAACTTCTTCAGACACCTCTGTGCTGCAGGGAGCACCCCCATATGCAGTACATTTACTGTGGGCAGGATCGCTGTCTGGGGACAGCCTCAAGAAGGTGGAGGGTTGTGCGTTCAGTGTCTACTCTGGTGACACTGCTGTAGCACCAAAGCGCACTTGTGAATGGAGACCTCCTGACCCTGCATGAAGAGCCTGTCCAGACCTTCCCTCAGACAGAGCAAATAGGTCAAGCATGCGGTCCTGGTGGTGTTAGAGGGTTTCCTTACCTGCAACAGTAATTTCACATGTATTCCTCATTTACCACAGTGCAAAGGGATGCACCGAGCTAACATATTTTGCAGTATGCACGTCCTTCATTGTGACAGTAACTTTGTTTACAGCTCTAAGCTGCTCTGGTATCTTCGTATGTCTCTTTGCAGTTGCATCAGTCCGTCTTTTTTAACCCTCGCCTATGATTAACAGTCTGAGCTGCTGTGCATAGTGTGTAGCACAGTGAACTGTGGGGTAAAGTTTGCAATATGTCCCTGTTCAACTTTAAAATACTAACCTCTTAAATAAAAGCAGCTGCACAGAGTAATTAGCAAGCATGAAAAAAAAAAAGATAATTTGATTCAGGAAGCCTCTGAAGAGGGTCTGTGCTCGTCTCCCTGGGAACTAGAGCTGTTACAAGTTCAGTAAATAAGTGACCTTTTTTTTCACACCCAGGCACAAAAATTTTCTTTCATATAGGAATATTTGAAAATAAATTTTAGAGACCTATGTGTGGATGCACAGAAACACACACATGTACACATGTCCTAATTAAGGTGCTACAGCTGTAGCGATAAGAAGCCACATTTAGAAAATGGAGACTCTTTTTTGCTTAAAAGTTATGCTTTGGCAAAGTGTTAAACCACGTATATGTTGCATGCTGGAGCAATGTAATGCCAAGGCACTGTTCCTGTAGCAGAATTAGTGTCACTTTTATTTATAATGGCAGTGGTTGCAGCTTCTGTTAAAGAGACTTTTTTTTTTTTTTTAGGTAATTTGCAGAAGTAATTAAAAGACAGTTCTCCCTGGGAATTTCACTAGATTTCTTTTTCCCATCCAGAGGCAAACACCATTCTCTGATGCCTCTAGTAAGTGATGAAAGAGCACACTGAGATGCCCTTAGCACCTTTCAATTGACAACAGGGATTTTCTAGATCCAGCTAGGGCTTGACACTGCTGCCAGGAGCACTGCTGCTTCTGCACCTGATTTGCTGTCAGTGTGGAGGTGTCACGCCCATCCCTACCACCACAGCCTGGCTGAGGACCCTGGGGCCAAGGATGTCCCCTGGTTTTCCACCACACCTCACTCTGTGTCCCATGATGGAGGACGCTGCGGGTGGATACAGGGGCAGAATGGTGGTATCGCTTCACCCCCACTGCTGCCTCCCCTTTTCCCTCCCTCCTCACTTTTCGGTTTTCTTAAAGTAAAAATAAGAATGGCGGTTTTAAGCAGACACCTAGGGAAGAGCAAAAACTGGGTGAGTGTATACAATGCTTCAAATGCTTTCCCAGCCTCCAGATACTCCAAAATCAGGGATTTTCTAAGCCTGTTCTTTTCCAAACCTCTCTGTGAAGCCCTGCAAGCTCCCTGAATCCATGGCACCTTTTGGCAAGGAGTGCCACGCATCTGCTATTCACTGAGTCCAAAAATTACCTCTTTTTACCTGTATTGAACTTGGCTCCTGTGTACTGGGTGCCAGGCTTGTGCTCAAAGACGCAGCCAGGGATCTATCCCTGCTGGCCCCATAAGCTGTGCATGGCTTTGCAAACCTTCAGTGTGTTGCCTTAGAGTCCCCATCTCACTGGGCAGCCTGTGAACCATGCTATCCCCTGGAGAGCTATCTGAGAGCTGCCCGGCCCCTTTCTGGCAAAGCTGGCCATGCCAGCTCATGACACCAACCCGTCACCAAGCCCGCACATATGGGGAGCTCAGAGGACTACATGTGCCAGCAGCCCAGCAGAAGACATGCTGGCCAGCAGCGGGAGCCTTGCAAACCACTGGGGACAGTACCAGCCTCTCCCCACAGAGCCACCTGCAGCAGAAGCCTCTGTCTGTGATTCCATTGCTAAATCAGAAAGGGATGAAATGCAGCAGTGGGGCACATCAGCACATCAAATTATCTTAGAATGATGAAATCCTTCTGGCAGGGGCTGTTTCCCAATCCAGACAGGCCAGGGTCAAATGCCTAGAGGTTCCTCACACACATATGCAGACACCTGGGAAACCAAATGACATGTCCATCTTGGTGGTGATTAGAGCACTTACCAACATGCATACAATAAGCCTGGAAGTTGAAAACAAGCTGAAATTCACTGGGGAATGTCCAGTCCACTGCCTGGTCCAGGGGGGCAACCAGGGCTTTACGTCTGCCCCAGCAGAAACAACCACAGAAGGCTCTCAGCTGTTGCTCCCACAGGTCTGAGTCCTCTGAGCTCTCCAAAGATGCCATTTAGTCACCTAGACTACCTCCAACATCTCAGTTTACTCTTTGTGGCTTATGGTGAATCTGCATCACCTCAGCCCTTCCTGCCAGTCTGGTGGTCCCAGCTCTGGGCACAACTGCAGGTCAGTCTGCAACGTCCCCGTTCTGCAGAGAGGGATGAGCCACATTTCAGCAAAGGCCATGTTACAGCAAACCCTCCTGAGCAGAGTCCTTCCCTCTCTACCTCTTCCCGTATTTTATTTCTCCCCTGTGCTCCTTTGCCCCAGAGCTGCAGGCTACAATTACTAATAGTAACTAATAAAAAGGCAGAACAGCACCAGATGAGCCCAGAGAGGTCAACCTAAAAGCAATGGTTTAAGAGCAGCCAAAAAGCAATTGTCCAACAGCAGTCTGAAAGCAATTATTCCCCAGCTAACATTACCCCCCAGCTTAAATAACTCCTTCTGACCTCACCAAGCCTTTGATTTGCTCCATTTGAGAAGCTTTGCTGTTGCCGTCCACCTGGCAGGTCTCACCTTTCCCTGTACAGCTGTCTGGGCTGGCGCTGCATCCTCTGCCAGCCCCAGCTCACCTGGAGCGGGTGACTTGAATGGGTGTCTGCTCTTCCATGAGCTCCCAGCAGCTTCATGTGATGGCATCTAGCAGGCTCCTCACGGTGCTCTGCAGTCTCCCTCCAATGCTGGTAGGATTATTTTTGCCTTTTCCATGGGGCTTATAAATGTACAAATCATGGCTTGAAGCTTTAAAAACTCCCTTTTGGTATCCGCAAAGAAGAGCTTTCCTGATTTTTTCCAAGAACACTGTAGAAGTGGAAGGGGCCCCTCAGCAGGTAGTTGAACAAGGTGCATTTAAACCGAAAAAGAACATTTCCATGGGGCCTGATGGATATTAAGCCTTTACACAATTTCCAAAAAATTAGCTCAACCAATTAATACAAGAAAAAAGTCCACAGTGGGTATTAAATGCAAAGTCACTACCTCTGGCACAGGAGGCCCTGTGCCATGAGCGTGAGGGACTGGGAGATGACTGGGGCAGGCTGGCTGTGTGTTTGCCCTCATCCCATTGCCTGCCTGGACCAAACAGGGACAGCGATGGGATGCTGCACTGGGTGGACATCTGATCCAATCTGGCTGCATGCAGCCATCCTTGCTCTCTGTTGTAGTGTGCCAGTATGACCGTGGGGGGCAAAAAATTTCAGCTGATTTTAACATGATAATGAACACACTTGTAAGGGAAGTTGCATAACGTGGATTTGCTCGTCTTTACACTTCTCCCAGTCCTCTTTTCTCACTTCAGCCAGAGCCCTCACCTTTCTCCAAGTGTCAGAAGGCATGATCCGTGTCATATCAAATAAAGCTCAAATCTCTTGGTTTTGCAGGAGCAGGGCCAAAAGTGAAACTCCTGTGTTTCATCTGGATTCAACCTCAGTCTCTCACTGAGATTAGAGATACCTGAAATTTGGCCCACGCTTGTCCACACGATTTACAAATCTCAGGAGCCTTGAGGCAAGTGGGGAGGCAATGTCTGATTTTTGACAAAAGCCTATGCTAGGGAAAAAACTTCTGGTTTTAGCTTAAGTCCATGCAGTTATCCCTATTCTGGATGAATCATAATGAATCCTTTATCTTAATTGTACTGAAGATTTCATTACAAGGCTCTCTTCAGAGACTATGACATAAGAAGAAGAAAAGTAAGTGGTTACAAAATATGGGAAATGCAAAAGAGACTTTTACATACACTTATGCTCTGTAACAATGGATTCCAGGTCCCCAGTAAATATTCGGTGCAGTATTTGTCTTCATTTTACAAACCCAAAAAGGTTTGGGAATTAATGAGAACACAATAGCTGGGCATTGCAAAGCATTTGTGCTAATTAGATGAGCATCTACTGAAACTCAAGGATGAAAAGTCACATAAGGGAAGTAGCAATGAAAATTTTCCAAATTAATGCCTAAATATTGGGGTTTGGTGTGTAGTAAGAACTTAGGCCTGCGGTTTAATCTTCAGAAAGGATGTCAATAAGCAGTGCTGTTGTCCAGCATTTCTGAAAATCAAACCACTGTTTAAAGACCTCAATGTGGAATTAAGAGCCTATTTAAGGTTTTGTTATTGATGCTCACCTGGTAAATATTTGAGGAATTTGCTATAAATTTTTTTTTTTTCACATTTTTTCTCCATTGAGTATAAGTCAACAAGTCTTGTGAATTTTTAAAGGCAGATGTATGTTACTCCCTGCTGTGCAGTATATAGGAACTTCAGGTACTTTATAGAAATATTCAGAAACTATAGAGACTTGCATATGGGTTGTTGCTATTTTTCCTAAAACACATTAGTTAGGTGTTAATGTTCTGATCTTGCAAATATTTATGCCAATAAATAACTTGAGTCAAAGGGGAAACATTGTTTACACATGTAACATTAGTTACAATCACAAAAATGTGCAGGACTGTGGTTTCATCTTGTAAGTGTTCACTTGCTGAAATTAAAATCATAAGAGGTCACGATCCTATTAACAGTGTACATTTTGACAATATCATTTGGGATATTTTATCTCATAGGGCGCCATCAGTAATTTAATAGCTTGTTATTGAGGCAGCTCTATTGCAACCAGGTGGCAGGACTATTTGTACCTTCTACACGAAGGAATACAGGATAACCCGTCTGACTCAGTCTCCCTTGTGTTTCATTGCAGTTACCCACAACTGGTCAGGGATCTCAACAACAGAATTCTGTTCACCAGGAAATGTCAAAGCAAAAAGTCCAATATTTTTTTACAAATATGACGGGTTTGATTAAATCCAGTTTGACAGCTGCTTTTAACAGTAAAAAAAAAATATAATAAATCTGATTAAATTCAGAGAGACCCATTGCAGACTAGCAGAGCAGACGAGAGTTTGCGAACTTTCAGGAGCTCTATTTCCATTAATTGGTTTGGCTCAGGCAGAGTAGAGACTGAAACCCTGTTCTCTACATATACAGGCAGAACAGCCTGACTCTTTGGATTACTTTACTCTTCACTTTCCACATTTTCTGAGTAGCCCCAAGGATAATGTGTACTCCTGACACATTAGTACATGTTGGGAATCAAAGCAAAAGCATCCAGTACTGCAAGCTTTTTAGAAGAGCAGCAGCACCGCACAGCGAGTACATCCATGTACTGGTATTGCATCTCACTTCTTAACAGTAATGTATCTAAAGAACAGAATTATGCAAAACAGAACCAATCACTAAACACGTTTTCATGCTAGGAACTCTTCATGAAATGGTGACCTCTTTTTCTTAAAGAGAATGTATCCAGCTGCCTACCAGGTTATTACAGCATCAGAGTTGCATCATTCCTAAGTATACCACAAGAGAGCACCAATATAAGAGCATCAGAACAATGAAAAATGACAGTGAAAATTATTATGTGGGATGTAACTCTTGCCATATGAAGCAATCTGTTTCCCACTCCTTTAGGGCAACCTGAGTATGCTTTCAGCAATCTTGCTTCATTACCGGGCAAGGCAAAGATTACAAAGCTTTTAGAAAACAGCCTGAGATGGGATGGGAGAACCCTTTTTAAACTATTTCAAGACTATTTCAGTCCCTGGTGAAAATTTGTTTTAGGTAAAGAAATTTGTTTTAGGTAAAACCAGATCAGCAGGAAATTCCTTACAAGGACTTAGAAACAAACAAGTGCTCCACAGAGCACCCTAACTTCACACACCTTAATGCAATAATTTGTTTTTAATCATCCATCAGATGGAAAATATGAGGAAAATGTAGTATAAATGTCCAAGAATAACAGCGGTTTGTTGTTTGGATTTAAAATCAAAGGAAGTTTCCATGTTGTTGAAGGTTTCCATACCAATGGGCCTGGGGGAACTCAGGGTGCGGTAGGTTTCCATCTGCCAAGAACAGGAATATGCTGCCCTTGTCCTCCTAATATCCTCCTGCAGCTCTGTGCACCGGAATGGCACTGCAAGGAGCTGTGTTAATGGGGCAGCATGGCTTTGTACACCACAGCAGACACTCCTTGGGGCGAGCGAGCCTGGTTTGAATCATTCATCTTGCTGGGATCCTTACCTACTGCCAAAGTTTTGCTCCAGCTGTGCCTTGCAGCAGACTTACCCGTACCCTCGTAGGTGCCAGCAGGTGCTGGCAAGGTGCTACCCCGGGCTGCAAGCACTGGTGCTCCACTGAGCATTCAGAGGGGGAGTAAGGCTAGAGACACAGTAGTTAGAGGTCCACCTTGGAAAAATATCTCTTATTTCCATGGTGATAAAAAGAAAATTTCTCTCCCTGGTCACTTCAGGCAAGCAGTTTTGCAGGGACTTTCAAACCTGGTTTGGGATAGAAAGGAAATAAATTTTTATCATGGGGAAATGGAACACAGAAAATCTCCCACGCACCTGTCTGCTTCTTTTGGTGCCTAAATACCTTTGAAAGTCCTGCCTTGAGTGCCAAAGCTATGATGGATCACACAGTATTTCCTTTTTATTATTGCACTGCATCCTTTGGGCCTCACATTAACATAATTAGGGCCATATGGCGCCAGAATCTCTGTTGGTTCAAACTGATGCAGCTCCTTTGAAGTCAAAAAGCCTGTGCCAGTTTATACCTGCTGAAGATTTGGTTTATGGTCTGGGAAATAAGAGGGAGAGTGGGGGGAAAGGGACCCAGTTACTTTTTGTAGTTAATTAAGAATTACACAGATATATTTGCGCCCTGCTTCTGCTGTCCACCAGGAACTGTGCCTGAAGTGTCTTCATGGTTGTAATATCCTTTGCATTTTCCTCTCCGTGTCAGCTGCTCTGCTGCTCCTTGTGACTCAGAGTATTTCAGGGGCTGTAGGTAAAACTGCGTGCTGTGAGTCAGAGCCAGCCAGCCACCTCTGAGCAGCAATCAAAAACATCCCATTCACTGGGCCATAAGGAATCAGAGAATTGCTTGAGTGGCTGTAATCTCTGGGCAAAGAAATTAAACTTTCATTATTTTCTTTTCCTTTAATTCATTATGAAAATACTTGGTATTTATAACTAAATAAAATCTTACAAAAATATCTGCTGGGTAACACTGAAAAGATACCAAAACTTAGTCTGCTTAGAAGGTAAGTAATGTAAATCCAAAGCATAAGGCCCTGCAATGAGAACCAGGGAACAAGGAAATACTGCAACTGGATGAAATAAAAACTCCAGGACCAAAATTTACGCTCCTGAAACCTTATTCAAGGCATGCAGATAAAAGAAACTTGACTGTCAGAACTGTTCTAATGAACAACTACAACTTGGGTCACTGAAAGCTCTGAGCTGTCAGTACCTGGAAAACCCCGACAACTGGCACCCTGGAAAGTAGGGCTGTGGTTTTGGGACAACTTAAATGTGGGCTTATGCACCTGCATTCTGCCCAGTTCCTGTAACAATCCTCAACTGATGTTTTAATCCCAAATGCTTCCCAGCTTTGAGGTAGTTCATATTCACATGAAGCCAAGGATTAGGGCATTTCCAGGTAAATAAAGAGCAGTAAAAAGCTACAGGAATGGCTGCCAGCCCACTTCTCCCCTTGCAACAGCAGGACCATCCTTGACAGTAGCAGGAAAATACCTCATCACAACAGGGACTGCTGGATGTTGCCATTACCAGCTTCCACATGAGTGCTGCAGCCTCTGACCAGGGCAAATCTGAATTCAGCCGCTCGGTCTGGAGCAGAAGACAAAAGCACGAGGCTGCTCTCACATGGGTCAGACAACCATGTCCTGCACCCAGCCACAGGCTGAGCTGGGGGGCTGTCTGTGTCCCACCCGCCTCCCCATCTTGTGCCCAGGGCTCAGCCCCATCCTGTGCTGCAGCAGCCCAGATGATTACTGCACACATGAAATGCTCACAGGGGGTCCCACAACAGCCCGAGTTAGCACCAAAATGTCCCCAATACAGTTTCTTGCTTTGAAGTGCTGTAGTTCACATGGACGATAGGATAATCTGAGTGCTCAGCTGTGGACAGCAAATACCCAAGCCAAGTCTGCAGCTCAGACATGCCTTGGCCACTTTTCAGATGCCACTCTGTATATTAGCTGAGCCACTCTGTGGTTGCTGCCTTTTAAATAACCCCTTTTAACTAGCGAGGAAGGCAAACCTTCAGTCTTAGAGACTCCTCAAGAGGTGTAGCAAAGGCGGTCTAGGACGGCGCTGTCTATGTTTTTGCAGCTCTATCAGTTTGTTTAAGAACAAGTATTACCTCTCCATGCAACACATTCTCCTCCTGTATCCTTAGATGATAACAGCAACAGCAGGATGGCCTTTTGCAGTATTGTCACCTCTCTGTGCTCTCAGGCACTATGACTTGACTGAGAGCATTTATATCACAGGCAATCAGATATAAAGGCAACTCCTGAGAAAAAGGAGAATATCAGCTTTTTTCTTGTGCTGGAAGGGAAAGAGCACCAGCACGACAAGGCACAGAGGTGCCTGCCACCCAGCCCCGGGCACTGCAGAGCCCTTGCCAGCCAGGCATAGGCGTGTGGATGCTGCTGGAGCCAGGGACGCTGTACGGAGCTTTGTGTTTGCTCTAGGTGTAGCTGATTTTCTAAACCGCATCTGTTCTCAATCTTCTGCTACTATGCATAGTTAAATATTTCACAGAGTTTTTATCAGCCAGCTCTCAGCTGGGACTGGGAGCTGGTTATTCTGAGGAATTTCCTGCTTCTAAATTAGACTATCACAGGGCAGAAAGGGCTCATCTTCGACCGTAGCTTCAGCACATGAGGACTCCTTCCATATCTCACTGTATGGCAAATTGATTTTATTTGGCCATTGCCGCTTTTTAGCAATGATGAAAATCAGCAGTCTTTTGTAGGAAGACATTCAGATTAAGCTTTGATCAGAGTAAAGAATGTGGATTTAGATGAGAGCAAAATTTGGACTACCACCTGTGTGAGTAAGTTACTTCACAAAAAGGAATTTTAAAATCCACCATCATCTCATATCTCATGAATGCAAATCAGTCTAATCCAAATAGGGAAACATTATACCATTGAGATGAACAGATTGCAAAACTCGGCTAGTTGGGAGGACTTCTAATTAGGGCAGAAGTGTAGGTCATCCAGTATGGCTGTTTAGAGTCACTTATATGATACGGGGTCATTCAGTCAGTCCCTCATTTACGGGAAGAGGGGAAGCTCTGGCTCAGCCAGGTCAGTGGGGTGAGGGATGGTACCTTCCTTGATCCTCTTCCTCCTTTCTGTGATGCAGAAAAAGTGGAGAATCATGCCCCAGGGAGTCTGGTGCACCTTGCTGAGATAAATAGCCACACATGGAGTAATTACCAAACTATAGTGACTGTTTCACCAGAAAAATCAACAATTCATTCCCCGTGCTCTGCATATGTACTAATACGGATGAGGAGGTTGAATTCTAGGCACTTGTTGACTATCCCAGCTTGGAAAGTCCTAGCTTCTCTTCAGTGATTTGGTGTCGATGCTACTGTTTTAATGTGGTTACATAATCCACAGCGATTTAAACCATTTCATTACACTTGTTTTGCAGGTTATATATCGCCTTATACTTCTCAAGTACCCACCATCAAATCAGAGTCATCCACTTACAGGTGCTGAAGAGGTCAAGAAGATTGTTTGGGGGTCAAAAGTGTATAATTCAGACCTCTTTAACACTATCCCAAACCAGTATAGAGTCAGGATAGGTGGAAGATACTGAGCTTTGACCTTCAAAACCTTTAATTTTGCATTCAGGTTTCTGAGCAGGGCACTCCCCAGGTCATGGATGACTATCAGAACAGAGGTAATGCTGCTTAAATTGTAGGCAGTGGAGAAACTGGGAGTGAGAGCTGTTTTTCTTGACTGCAACAGGCCAAAGGACTGGAGTTCAACCTGCCTTCCTCCTCCCCAGAGGAGTCTCAAACTTACAGCTACCCACTGCTGCCAGACAGGAGATGTTCTGCTAGGAGGAGGAAGAAATGAGTTAGCAGCAGCTGGGCACTGTAGGACACACAGCTGCAGGCGAGGAGCCCTGGGTTTGCCTTCCTGGTCTAGCTTTATGCTTTGCCTAATGCTGGGATGATATAAGATGCTCCTGGCAAGGGAAAGACATGCATTTCCATTTGCTCACAGTGTGGACAAGGTCAGACCTAGGCTGGCTTACCCCTTGCTGAAAGTGCTACCAGCTCTTCCCCAAGCTGTGGTGTTTCTGCACTCACTCAAGTGTTGAGGAAGCCACCAGTGCTGTGGCATGATTACTCTGGAGTGTCTCCTAGCCTTTGTACCTTGTGCTAGGACTGCAAACAAATGACCCATAAGTAGACCGCGGCTTGAGAGGAGGCTAACTGAGCAGGGTGAGGGAAGACACAGGACGTGGAATGAGAAATTGTTGAAGATAACAAACAACAGAGTGCATAGCTAACTGTATCCATAATCCCATATAAGTTTTTTCTGTCTGGCAAAGGAACAGGTGTATGAAAAGGTGGAGCATTCTGGAGCATACCACCATGTTGGTGCCTATGCCAGGCTGGCACATTGGCATGCACCTGCCAAGTCCTACCCAAGCCCGTCACAGACACCAGCGCCAGCAGTCTGGACCTTGCCTTGTTCTACTTGGTCTGGCTTCCACTCCCATTTTCTGTCTTACACCAGTTAGTAGAGTAAGTACCTATGTGTTTCTGAAACACACCAGGTCCCAGCAGTGTCCACCTGCAGGTGACCGAATTCCCCAATATAAACTGTCCCAGCCTGTTTCTTGCATGAGTCCAAACACACTGAGCTTGTCATCAATGATTTTTTATCATAATATGGGCACCTTGCTCCTGGGCCCAGGTCCCTGTCATCTAACTTTCAGCACCAGGCAGAGGTGTACGAGGTCGGAGCAGAGCCACCTTTGCTTTCTCAGGGAACCATGATGGGAGGGGAAAACTGTCAAACTCCTTTGGACCTCGTATCACTGGTATAATACTATTAAGCTGGAGTAGCATAAGGCTTAATTAATTGCTGTTTGCAAAGACCATACAGATAATTTGAAGTGCAAGTTGATCTATTAACCTGAAGAATTAGTCTAATTAAATGCTTGAAATTGCTATTAGATATCTTATCATTATTAGAGCAGAGGCTTTATATCAATATTTTAATGCAAGCATAGTTAAGGTTTGATTGTCTGTTTTGAAAAATATCACCGTAAAGTTAATTATGAGCTGGCTAATTATCTCCATTAATTTAAGAATAGTCATATGTTAGAATTACGTTGTTTTTTCTGTCTTCCATGCAGACATGACTAACAATGGTCTTTGTTTCTAAGAAATTAATGCCTGAGCTGAAAACACAGGAAAAGATCCACCTTTTTTTTCAAAATTATCTGTCAAAGGACTGTATTAAGCAAACTTCACCCCACAGCGAAGGGGTATGAAGAAAATTGTTAACTCTCCATCCAGACAGATTCAGAGTTTTCTGGGATGCAGAGCCAAATTAACAACAGCTCATGGAAAGTGTACTCCTGTTCCTCTTTCCCATCCTCATCCACTGTTTCCCTTGAACCAGTAACAGTATTCTGACCTCATTGAGAACGAGCTCATGGTGCTAACCCATGAGAACAATAATCCCACAAAATAAAGAATACTTTCTGAGGGACTGAATCCCTGAACCAGCTTACTGTGGGGTAAGGTAAGTGCCAGGGCAGGGGAGAGGTGAGGAGAGACTGTGCAGCCAAGGACTGCGAGAAAACAAAGCAGGGGCATGGTGTAAAACACCAACTACTTCCAAAACTGGTTTATTTGCCACATGAAGCCATGCTGTCAGAGGGGAGGAGGAGTCAGCAGCCACCATGGCACACTACAGTCAATCAAAGAGAACACAATTAATGGCAACACAAACTGCTTGTGATCAGAAACACAGCTGATCTCGGTGACCTGCTGCAATATTGATTTGCCCGTGGACTGGAGCCAGGCACAACAATGGCTCCATCAAAACCTCCCTCGTGTTTCTCTGTTCATGTAGTACTATAAAGATGTAGGTCAACAACCTGTGTTCGACAGTGTAGCACAGCCAAAGCGGAGCAGGCATGCACCTACACCACACAAGAATAGAAAACATGCATGCCAGCTCCGACCAAAGGCTCAGCTAGCCTATAATATTTCCAACAGAGACCAAAAATGGACACCTAGGGAAAAATATAAGGAAAATGCAAATGTACAATGACACGTGGCCTATGTACTCTATCAGCCTACACATGTCCATAACTTAGGGACTCTGGCACAGTGTAAAGAAGTATTTCATTCTGAGTGTTTTTAATTTATATCTCTTGTCTTTGTTTTGAGCTTGTATTGACAGTAAAAGCAGCAATTCTTCTCAGTTGACCCTCTTTCTTCATGATTTTACACATATGTATGTTGAAGCCTGCAGCTGCCTCCTCTGGCAGATGAATTGAGGCACATGTAGGTCTTCCTCACGCAGTGACCGTCCTCTGCCTCCACTCTTCTTTGCTGACCTTCTTGGGCATTCCCTTTCTGTGTAGGAGAATCTGAATCCTTGCCAAATGGGAGAGAGGACAATTTTCTGTAAGATGTAAGGTGGTAAGCATGACATAAGAAGAGGAAAGCCAACACCATAAAAATATTGAGCACTCATCTCCCAGATTAGATGCAACTGAGAAGAATGAAGATCCTACCGATGTTCCTTTTCTGTGCCAAGGTCTGTCAGTGATCTACCCTTCAGTCTTCAATGGAAAACTCCTGTTAGCTCTTTCCTGGTATAAGACTATTTAAGGAAAATTCTACTGTTGCTTTTATTAGTCAAATACCTTGAAGACTTTCCATACAGTCATGATTAGTCACTACTGATGCATCCCATTTATAATGCTCTTAGAGCTGCACACGATACCCACAGTATGACCTCTAAGGGAATCATATAAAAAATGTTTAAGTGACCAACAAGCTGAAGTCCTTTTCAAGAGGTACTCCACGTGCTTAAGGTCAGATGTTTTAGGGACCTAAAGGTGCAGGTGGGGTCTTACCAGAATTTGAATTTAAGGGCTGCATGTATCTCACACGCCTAAGCATTACAGAAAACTTCGCTAGAGCTGAAACACCCATGAAAGTGAGATTAGGGCCTAGGATACCATGGAAATTTTGGAAATCACATTCTATGATTTATTTTACAAGTATTTATATTTTTACTTTTCTTGCACCTCCTTAGTGTCTCCACCCCCTAACAAGAAGCAAGTATACATGTAATAGGGCATTTAAGAGAGAGAAGTGGGATGCATTGAATGAAGCACTGCCAGCAAAAAAATGGAAATATCAGTACTGTTATGCAAAGCCTTGGTAAGACATCATTTGGTCATCCTAAGGTCAGGAAAGAAGAATTCAAACTGGAACAAGTTCAGAGAGGAATAGCTTGAATGGCTGGAAGAACAGGGAATCTATTAGACCTGGAGAAACCAAAACACCTTGGCTCTTTAACTGATCACATCAAAGACTGTGCTGTATAATATCACTGTTATACAGCACAGGAGTACATGCAAGGGGTGGAAAAGGTGCTTAAGAAAAAGGAAAATGTTGGTACAGCAAAATACTTATAAGCTAGCCATGAATAAAGTTAGGCTGGAAATTGGAAGGACGTTTCTTCCAGAGAAATGAGGTTCTCTGAGCCTTTCTCAGAGAAGAAAGCAATCCAGTCACTTTTAAGCTTAAGCAGTTTGTGGAAAGGATTATATCATAAGACCACAAGATTATATCACAGCAAGTCTCTGCCAGTCCTATTTGCCAACATGCTTATATCCAGATAGAGCTGAGGCAGATAAAAACACCCTACATGAACAAGGAACTTGGCACAGGGCTCAGACTTCATAACTTCCTTGTAAAACTGCAATCTGAAACATCCTTTTGGGAGCTCCACAGAAGAAAGTGAAAACATTCAATAAATACTTCTGTATTGGCAAGAAAGGGAACAGTGGGTTTCTATGGCTTCCCAGTCCATTAACAGCACAATGGTGAACATGTTTGAGAATCAGCAGGTCCAGGTAACTTGAACTCCAGAGCCATAAAGGAGTTAGGGGAGGGAGACTTGGCACACTGGTGATAAACGTTGGAAAAGCTGGAAAGTTCAAGAGGGCTGGAAATGGGCCCACGTGAAGACAGTCACACATGGAAATCAAGATTATTTGTGTAACTACAGGCCAGCTACCCTGCCACTCTCAGACAAGGTAATGGGAATACTTCCATCAGCAAGATTCAGCTGGCAAAGAAGGAAACAATAAGAACATGATTAATGGCAGACACACCGTTCACTGTCTTTTTCAGACTAGTTTGATTTCATTATTGAGGGGACTGCAGAGTTGAGTGGTGGAGGTAAATACGGCTTTTTAGAGCTTGGTACTCCTGTAGCACTGCAATTAAAAAGTACAGCATACGATGTCAATAAAGCACAGATTAATTGGATCGTGAGCACACTAATTGATAAGTATCAAAAAGTGACTGTCAATGGGGAATCATCTAATGATTAACTTCAGGGGTCAGTATATACTCAGTGCTATTAAACATATCCTGCCCTGTTCTGGAAGCAAATATAAGAAACACTGCTGAGATAATTTACTGTAGATGACACAGTTTGACAGAATCATAAATAATGATGAAGATAAGGCTGTCATCTAGAATCGTTTGGAGACAGAGCTAAACTGAGCTGACTCAAACAACCTGTGTTTTAAATCAGAGAGATGAAAAATTACAGATTTCATAGCAAAGAGAGCTGACCATCTGCAGAATGAGGCTGCATCTGTAAAGCAGTAACGCTGGAAGGATTTAGGGGTCCTATCTGACAAGCAACCCAACATGAGCTCCCAAGGTGACAGAAGAGGATAAAGCAATTTTTGTCTTTACAACCAAAGGAGTTGTTCAGTAGGAGCAGAAAAGACACTTTGCCTCTCTAATTGGGTAAAGCTGATCCTGGAAAAATTCTTGCAGTTCTGGTGTCCTTCTTAAAGCACATTGGCAAACTGGAGAAGTCAAGAAATGAGTCATGGGAATTAGTTGGGAACTAGGGGAAAAAACACTTCCAATGAGAAATATGAGCTCAATCTCCTCAAATTATCAAAAACAAGAGTGAAAGGGATCTGTTTACAGTACACGCATTTGTTTTGCAAAAAATGCAATGTGAAGAAAAAAAAAAAAGCCATAATACAAGCCATGGCTGTACTCTGTATCCAGGTAAATTTTGAGGAAACAAAAGACCCATTTCTAACAGCATGTGTACTGCAGCCTTGGAAGTAATGACCTGTGGTGTATGCACCCAGTGGACACTCTGGAGCCACGTGTGAGCTGCAGGGCTCAGAGGAGGAATAGGTGAGTGATGGCATGAGATATGCATAACCCATAGTGTGCGTGATGCCTCTGAGCATGCATCCTCATGCACATATGAAACTTGACTTATTTATAGCTCCAGATCATTGTGGGATGGAAAGAAACAAATTGTGAGTTAGGTCAAATAACAGGATGATGCCTAACAGTAATAATTTAGTCTGACAGCACAAACGCACTCCAAATATTGATGAATTCAAGCTCTTTAAAGTATGGGCCCTTATCTTCATTACAGCTACAGCTCGGATCTGTTTGAAATCTGGCACTTTCTGCTGAGTACTCGGGGCTGTGGGCTTCCCTCCCAGCCACCGCAGTGGCTGCAGAAACCATTTGGCCCTGTCCTGGCCCAGCCTTCTTGTGGGAGGCTTGTGTCAGATCTGCCTCTTCTGTGAGCAGTTTCAACCTCCTTTCAGCCCCCCAAAAGCCAGACTGAGAGCTCTGAAATAGAAACTATAACTTCAGGGGAAATAGGAGGGGGAGCAGGTATAGTAGAACCTGCTGTGGCATCTCTGGGAGGGCTGGCACAATGCACATGGTGACGGGATGCTGGATGAGATTTGGCTGCAGCCTCTCCAGTGGGTCCCCAGCACAGGGAAGGGGATGGCACTGTGCAGCTCAGCTGTGAAATCAGAAAGCTGTGATGGATATTGAGCAATAGCTCCCAGTCAGCATGTCTTCCCCAGCCTTTGTTTAATTTAACTGTAAGATGCCATTAAGGTCTTTTAAGAAACAAGGAGCCTCAAAAGCCCAACGTAAGCACAGAGAAAGGCCCTGATAACACGTGAATTTGATAGATTCCAGTGAAGAATCATTTGGATCATTTGGACTCTAGATGTGCAAGGAGAGCAATGGGTGAGACTGAAGCTGAGCAGTAGAGAGCCCCAGCTCTGAAGCTGCAGGAAAGGTGGGCAGACAGCCTGAGAAACCACAGCCACATGTTAGTGGGGAAAGGGCACAGGGCAGAAAACCTGAGGAGAACTCAAATAGTTTGGGAACTGGGTTTAAAATAAAGCCAGTTGTTCATGAACAGCAACTTACTGCTCCTGTGTTTAGGGAAGTAGGACTTTGTACTTTTCTTGCAACGAACCAGGCAGCATAAAAATGTCTGACCCCATCTGTAGTTTTCTTCCTGCAACTGAAATGTTTCACAAGATCCTGAATTTTGGTGAGCGGCTTGGCTTAAAAAAGCCAATGCATGTTTGAGAGTTTTAATTCTCTGTGTGTGTGTGTGTGTGTGTGAATGTGAGTTTAGGTACCTCAAATTACATTTCAGCTTCCAAGTGAGGGCAGTAACTTTCTCTGCAATGTCGGCAGCCTAACTGGAAGAACATGTTTCTAATAAGAGAAATGCAAAGTATAGGCAGCGAGAATTTAGGAGATACACTAGAAAAAGACAACTTCAAAATATTGTTAGAAATGAGCTCATTAAACGTGCTTGTTTTGATCTCTGCATCCCATACAGTACAAAGGGTCCACTGGGTGCATATCAAGGGGGAATGGAAAGATCAATTCATATCAAGGACGGCAGCAGAAGTAGCAAGGATAGAGGCGTCTTGTTTCACCTGTGGTTTTTTTTATCTTCCGCTTATGACTACATTTCATTTTAAACTTTGAACCCAAGAGCAAAGGTGCACTGAGCAGCAGATGTTGGGAGACAAAAACATGAACATGCAGCAGGACCTCAGATGTCACAATATGTAAATACGGGCCACGGAACATAAACACGAGAGAATGGCAGCAAACATGGGCTGTGCAAGGAGATCCTGTGTAAACAAGATCTGCCTGGCAGGAGATGCTGTGAAGACAGGAGTTCTGCAGAAAGACTGAAGGAGTTGGGTCCCTTCTCCCTGGAGAAGAGAAGACTCAAGGAGGATCTCATCACAGTATTCTAGTATCTATAGGGTGGCTACAAAGAGGACGGACGTTCTTTTTCACAAGGAGCCACATGCAAAAGAAAAGAGGCAAAATGCATGAGTTGCACCAGGACAGGTTTCATCATGATATAAGAAAGAAATATTTTACAGTGGGAACAATTAATCACTGGAACAACCTTCCCAGGGATGTGGTAGAGCCTCCATTGCTGGAGGTTTTCAAGATGCTATTGAACAGGGTGCTAGGTAGTCTCATCTGGGTTCTTTTTCCTACAAAAGGTTAGACCAGATGATTTTTTGAGGTCCCTTCCAACCTGGACTCTTCTATGATTCTATGAACTACACAAGTTGCAAGACAAACACTGGAGTGTGGCAGGACCACAAACTACCCACACAGAGAGAGGATGGGGGGAGGAGGATGCTCACGTGTGTGGGAACAGAGCAGGTCAGGACATGGGACAACAGCAAAACTCCAGAAGGCAGAAACTGGGCAAAGCAGCCACCTCTGGTTATAAACACAGCACTACTGCCTTGCAGGTGTAGCGTGCATCGTAGCACAGGGAGTAGGCTTCAGTTCTCAGATCCAGTAAGAATAAAGAAGCTGTGAAAAGCATGGATTCCTTCTTAAGGGTGTGTGTATTATTGACCATAACAAGCAGCACAAGACAGGCTGCCTTTTCACAGGGAGGGAGGCATTTTGGAAACAAAGTCATTATGGGCATAAAGGAGATCCCCTTGTGGAGGGAACTGTTCTGTGGAGAAAACTGAACGCCGTTGTCAGTAACTGATGCTTTACTGGTAAAGCTGGAATGAATCTCCTGTGCTTCTGCTCCTGATCTCATTGTTTCCAATGGATTGGATTTCACTGGGTGGAGCATGGGAATCTCACTTCTGTTACCATGCCCATGAAGATGATCCATACTGTAAAGATGATTTCATGCACTTACCTTTGCTCCAGTCACACATTTACAGTGAAGCTGTTCTTGTATCAGAGTTTTAGGGAGTGATGTGGGAAAAAGGAACATGTCCCTCTGACAGAGGGAAGGGAGTTAGGTTAAACAGTGGTTAGAGAAACAGACGGGGTAATTAGGGTTATAACCAGAGCACTTCAGTTAGGTGGCATTAATTCCCTCCCATCCTCTCCTGTCTCATTGCACATGACACAAACCCATGAGCTCCGCGTATGTGGCTTGCCTGCACCCCATCCATGGAAAACCTTGAGTAAGAGGCTATGTGAGCTGACCTGTGTTAAGTCAGGTCAGAGCTGCTAATGGGGGACAAAACCCATGACAGTAATTTCACTGCTCCACCCATGAAAGACTACAGTATGTATTTCTATTTATATAATAGGAAAAAAATTATTAAATGGAATTCAGTTGCCGATGTACTTGTTCAAAATGGCATTGCTGTCATAACAGAGGTCATTGACACATAGCTAAATCAAGGAAGATGACCAAGAATTTAAGAAATCTGGTCATGTCTTATTTATGGAAAAAGCCTCAGCAAGGAGCTGTGTGGCAATTTCTGGGGGTGGAAAGGCTTATGGCGTCTGGGTAAGAAAGTTTGTGTAATCTGTCTAGGAAGGGAGAAGTCATCTGGTTCAAGGAGAAATGTATACAGATAACTAAAACAACCACAGGAGAATGCTGCACAAAAGCTTCTAGGGAGGTACAGAAGGGACATAAGGATATGTTTTGGTAAACACGAAAGCTCTGCAAGGCACTGTGCACACAGATGGGAGTGAGGTTTCTTTTAAAGACTGTGCTCACCACAGCAGAGAGCAAAGCCCAGTAAAAATATGAGACATCATCAAAAATCCAGTCAAATGGCATAAAAAATGGAGATATTATGCAGTAGATAGAAGTAATCTTTGGTGGTAGCCTATCGGATCCCGAAATGGCAATTGCTTAAAATGCTGGAGCAGCTGTTTTGGTAGGAAAAATATATGTGGGCTCCTGGCTGGTTTACAATGAGCTTTCCTCCTGACCAGTGGGTTAGTCTTTCTGTCAATGCTTTGGGCACAACAGCAAATCTGGCATCAGTATTTTTTTTAAACCTGAACTGTTAAGAATAATGTGATTTCTTAAAACTCTTCAGGGTTTTTTTTTTTTTTTTCCAAGGTTTTAAGGACCTGTGCTGTCAGTCCAGCTTGCTCATGTGTTTGGGTAATTGCTCCTCAATGGGTTTTAGTAGCAGGAATTTTAAGAGTTTACACCATGGGACTGCAGCAAGCTGGCTCATTTTTGACCAGACATTTCACGGAGGAAGCACATGATGTGCAGGGGCAGCAGAGGTAAGTGCAGGCGCTGGCCAGGGCATCCAAGCCAGCCCAGTCCCCTGCAGCAGGGAGGGTCAGCCCTGAAGCGGCAGAGGAGCTCTGATACACAGGGACTGGCAAAGGCTCAGAAAGTGAAATATCTTCTGTGTGTCTTGGGTAGCAGTCCCCTGAGAGGGATAGGTTAAAAGTGCCGTTTCCTTCTGCACCTTCCTGTTACTAAGGTGGGAACCACATTTTGCAGAGCCCTGTTTTCTCTATTATTCTTTCTGTGTCACCCCATCTCCCCAAGGTTTCTGGTTCTTCCCTTGGCCTTCAGCCTGTCATAGCCTCACCCCTCGGCAGACATTCGGTGCTGATGTAAATCCAAACTGAATCTGGCAGTTTTAAGCCCAGTCTACCCTTCATAGTGCTTTTCTACAGACATAACAATTCGATGGGAAAATTGAATAGAAACTTAAAATATTAACTTTTTGGAGGCTACCTGCTCCTGAAAAAGTTTGAAACTGAGCATTTCACGGCTAAAATGTAAATGCCTTTGAGGGGAAAAAAATCACTGATAAACAGAAGAGTGGCTGTAATGGAAATAGTGTTTCCCTGCCCAGGAGAGAGCTGGGGACCTGAGCACTGGCGGGTGATCACACAGACACACCAGCTTCAGGAAAGCTACCTGCTAGGTGAGGATCAGGCCCCACTGTCACATTTTATTGAGACATTGGTGTAGTACAAATAAAGCAGGGCTGAAGCTGTGGCTGCTACAGGCAAGGGAAAAGGAAATGAGCCAAGTATGATGTCTTCATAACTTGCAAGCTATAAGAATGTGTTTTGCTGGCCTTATGGATATCCGGACTTTGAACTCCCCTTCATTCCCATTTCTCTCTCCCATGACATCGATTAATTCCTTGGGACTGTCTATAACCCCCAAATTCCTTTGAGCTTGTTCTGTGCAATGTTACACCACTGGGGCTCCGAAAACTATTGTGTAATGGAGTGAGATCACAGACTAGCTCAGTCCACGCGGCTTGCGCTATCTTGCCCGCCTGATGGTTAGCTGCAGTTAAAACGCTAAAAAAACATTCATGTAGGATTACAGCCGTGATTCTTAATAGTGCTAGGAAATTCAGGCATGCAAGTGATCTTCCATAAGCAAGGAATCCACTGATGTGGAGAAGTTTTCCACTGATGTTTGTAAGTTCATTGACTCTGCTGTGGCTGCAGTTTAGGAAATCCAGCCTTTATTTGTCTTATGTGCTGTATAAACACATACGGATGTGTTAATCATGTAGGCTGGTACAGGGGGAAGGAGGGAAGGAGAACAGCAGTATCATGCTTTCAGATGTGATGTTTGGCCTCTGAATGTTAAATAGAAACCTGGACAGTATTCATGGACTCTCAGCAGATGCACCATGATGTTCAGATTAAAAAGTCCCTGACAGTCAGGAACTACCATCCCACGGCGGGATTTTCCTTTGAATTGAGTCATTGGCCTTTTACAAAATCTCATGTTAAAAACCTATCGACATGCAAAGCACAGAGAACAACCATTTTAACTTCCTGGGTTGTGCCCTCATGAAAGCACTGGGAACAGTCAGGGGGCTCTCACAGCCTTTTATTTACACAGAACCTCTGGGAAAATGCAATATGAAAATGAGCCCAGAGTGTTTTGCTGCAGTGTATCCTGACCAGGAGGCATGAACAACCAGGACAGCGACTCAAAAGCTGTATCCTTGGTGATTCATTTAGCTTTCTAACCACCATGAAAATCATAGTGCACCACAATGTAAAAAGTGAATGTGCTTGGTCAAAAATAAGGCTATTTGTGACCTTCAGATAGTGGTCAAATGGCTATATTTTATTCACTAAAATTAAACCAACTAAAATTTAAAAAAGCTTTGCATATGGACATGTGAATATGCTGATGCAGGATGGGCAAGTGAGAAGACACAGTGTGGTCAATAAAAATTATGTAGGTCCTCTGAAGAGCATGAAATCTGCCCTGGATGAAGGGGTAGGAGGACCAGGCTTCCAGCAGCTGCCTGGCAGTGCACAGGACATTTTCCTCTCCTCTGGGGCTAGGGGGTCGGTTCACCCTTCCGGCTGCTTCTTCCCTGATGTCTGTACCTGTTCTTTGCTGTTGACTACACACAGTTAATGAGGCCTGAAAATATGCTTTTGGAGACATTAATACAACCATGTTTTATCACCAGGTCATTTTCTGTTGGCATGTGTGGTTATAAGCTAGAGGGAATAGATGTCTTTAAAAAAAGCTGTTTGGTCAGAGAAGATGTGCTGTGGTTGCAAAATGCTGTGCACTGTGTGTAGGGCTGAGAGGAGAAGGTTGCAGATGCCCAAGAGCTTAAACATTTATACTTGAAGGTAAAACTATGACATGCAATCATTCTGCAGCCTGCATTGGCATTTGCTGCTTGCCCCAGATTATTCTCTGGGCTGTTTTTCTGAAGCAATGCCATCCCAGAGTGATTAAAGACCAGTTCCAAGCCAGACAGAACATGGGTCTGTGCCTATGGGTCTAACCTGAGGGCCAGAAAATGAAGATTTGATGAGAAACTACTTTTGTGTTTGCTTGATTAAATATGGCTATAAAATTAAGATAAAACGTATCCACAGCTCCCTGGAGGTGTGTTGGGAGGATGCAGCATTTGATGTTTGTAAAGTGATTTGGAAGTGAAAAATGCTGCAACAATGCAAAGCCCTGTCCCTTGCAAGAAAGCTGATCACTTATTTTATAGGGTAACAAAGTCCAGAAGAGTGGAGTGGAAATCAGCCTGTCTCCAGATCTGTTTCAGCAGCCCTACCCTTAGCTAATGAGAGTGGCTGCAACTCTGATACAACACAATGCTGCAATCTTCTGGAAAGAAGGAAGAAGAAAACCCTTCAGCACCGAGTGACTTCAGGATGCCTGCAGAGTCACTGTTGTTATTTATGTAGAGGGGTGCTGCTGCAATCCCCAAACCAGGAGTTCAGGCCTGGATCCAGCTGACTTCGCAGTGACTGGCATGGCTTCAGAAATATCTCACCATCCCTTTATCAGCGTGTCTGCAGCATTTCTGACTCAAGGCCCATGAGTGAATGCTTCTTCAGAAAGATGGTAATTGGTGCCCAATGCATTTGAAAACTGGCAAAACTATATGATGGCAGAACAAGCCCTGCTTTTGCTTTTTCAGAAGCATTTGTGCTATGGGGATCAATGTACATATACATTTGTGAGCCTATGGGAACAAGACCATGAAAATCTTGGAGGGGCAAGACTATACACAGTGCCTGTCAGCAGTTCTCTTGAAAAAGGCTAAATTCTTCATTTTATGGAAGGACCTCTGTAGGACATACTGCCATGGGAACTGGTAACAAGCAGGGTGTGAACAGTTTGTAACTCCCCCTTGGAGACCCATATCAAGAAATCTTGCAGTGCAATGAGGTGCAAAATATCCTCCTTTTTCCTCATGTCCAGTATCCAGCTGCCCACCATATTTTTTGAAACTTATTTCTTGACTGAAGGGTTATTGCAGGGGTCTACTGTAACTGCAGTGAGCACCTAGGCACTGCTTGTTTGCCTTCAGAAGGGCCCTTCATGTGCACCCTACCCCGTTTGTGCTCACCTTCTGCCACAGCTCACCACCACTTCAGCTGTGCAGATGCAGGAAAGGATGTTTTTATTTCCAGTAGGGATGCTTTCAGTGATGCTGTAGATAAGCACAGCCTTGCAGCCTGACTGCCACCCTGGAGGAGACAGCAAAGATGAACAAGCAGGAGGGTGGTGGAGCACAACCTTCTAAACCTGGTTTGCAGCTGAAGGAAGCATGCTACATAATGACCCTCTCATTTTTTTCTCCTCTAGACTGGGTATAAAAGCAGGCATGGTTGATGAGGAGGAGGGATGCTGCGTTAAGGGGGTTGTGGTCACCGTTGTGCTCACCCTCCCGTTTTGAGCAGGGCAGTGCCCACTGCTCCAGGTGACATGGCTGTTCATGAGATAAAGCGCTACAGTCTGGTGCGAAGACCACAGTCTAACCCACAGCAGCGGAGTTATTGTGGACAGTGGTGGCTCAGCATCAGAAATGGCAACAGGAGTCAAGAAGTCTCTGTGCCAATCCCAGCTCTGCTACCCTGTGGGACCAGCAAGGCCCCAGGAAAAACAAGTACAAGGCAAATAGAGTATAAGAGTTAGCCCCTTCCCAAAGCCCTTTCCTTTATCAGAAGTACTTCATTACACATCTATATATAAAGCTGGGATAGCAGTATTGGCCCACCTCCTCGGGTGTTGATTTCAGCAAGGAAATTGGCCCCAAGTCCTGATTTAAACTTGCATTTCATGTTCATCACGAACTCGTGCAGAACAAAACACCTCCTGTCTCACTTCCCATCCCATTAGTAAGAGGCAAAATGGCTTTTTAGGAAAGCTGTGTAATTCCTGCCTTAAATTCTCTGAAGTGCTGGGGGGTTTTTTGGTTCCTCTGTGCAGCTTTTTTTACAGTTTCTTAAGCCACAGATGAGAAGAAAAAAAAAAACACACAACAAAAATCCAATTAAGGAAAAGCCTTGAGAAAGAGAAAGTGCTTGTTGTTTAAAGGAGAGCTGTAAAGGGAGCCAGGAAAGGTGGGTTAAATGCAGAGCCTAAATATCCAGCAGCCATGGTTGTTATCTGAGCCATTAACGATGCAGCAATACTGGTTTGGGGTTTTCCCCTCCGTTCTCCAGGTTCAGCCTGTGAGCAGGTCTCCACAAGCTCCTTGCTTATTGGTTTGATATCATGAAAAGTAAAAGCCTGTTAAGAAAAGAAAATGTATGAAGAGGCAAAGTAGTGATCCCAGAACTCTGGAAAAAAATCTTGGCTCTGCATTATTCTACATAGGGGCAAATTGATCAGGTGCCAAGAAAAAAGAATTACCCCAAAACAACAGCCTTGTTTTGATTTCCACCCATTCCAGTTGATCACAAGTCTCCAGGCTGAGCTTGTCATTTAAAGGAGAGCTTCTTATTCAGTCAGCCACAAGCAGTGACTGCAGGGAGAAAGCACAGCCTAGTTTTATTTAGGATATTTCAGCTGTTGATAAAACAACGGTTCCTTCCTTGAATGTCTCAAAACCTGCACAACCAAACTATACCATAAGTGATACATGTTGTACCAGGATTTCCTTGTACTCTGTTAGACACAGATGACCTGAGACCCACTCACCCCGTTTGCCCATGGAAAAAGAAATGAGATGAAGAAATAGAAAAAGGAGTAAGAGAATAAATGTAAAATAGAAGGCATCTGCTGTTCATTCTTTGCTTGGTTTATGTTGCAGGCTCTTTCTCTGACTCTTTGACCTGTAAGTTTAAAACCATTCTGGAGGGCTTCAGCCATTTTCAGCTCACTGGCCTTGGTGGAGGGAAAAATTCTGCTTTAGTACTTTAAAATAACTGGTGATAGGCTTGTTTTCTCAGATGCTTGCACAGATGCTAGAGGCCACAGATTGAGCACTACTGACCTGCTGGGTAGAATGCAGCCATGGTTTTATGGGAAGCAGAGGAGTTTTGCACAGGTAAGTGACTGAATCTGCAGCTAGAGAAGACCAGACGAAAATACACCAGCTCACTCTATGGACTAAATTCTGCCAGTGACACAGAAGGAGTGCATAGCAGTACTAAGGTCAGCCTTGGACTCTTGTGTGTATATTTGCTTAAGTAGAGATTTTCCTCCTTCCCAATTAGGACAGCTTTGTTTTATATCTGTGCCTCTCTCTGGTCTATCCAGCCCCAACATGATGGAAACGCCTGTTCCCTGCTGCTTAAAGACACAGGGCATGGAGGGATCCCCGTCTGTGGCAAGGAAAACAGGGAAAGCTGCTGCGCGCATGTGTGTGTGTGTGTATTCCTATGTATCACCTCTGCTGGAAGCTATGAGGCACTGATAGCTCTTAGTTCAAACCGAAGTACCTCAGTCTATGCAGGGATCTGTTTGTATATATTATTCAAGTAAGTATGCTTGTAGATATATACAAAACACGCAGATATGACTGTATACTCAAGGTGATGTATTTCCATATGAACTCATTTATCTTGAGAGGCAGGCGAGGAACAGTGTTTGGAGCAGCTTTCTGCTGGAAAGACTCCAGGCAAGAGTGATCCCTCTTTGGTCATTTAACAAGTGGTGGGGTCAGATTGAGATCTCTGAGGCTTTGAACATTTAGCCTTTTCCTTTCTCCAGCCCACCTGCCTTTGTTTCTCATATTACGCAAGAGATGAGGTACTCCGATAAAAACACTTCTTGTGGGAGAATATGACTCAGTTTTCACAAGTGGATACCCCATGAAACATGGCCAGCATCCCCTCACAAGTATTCATATAACCAAAATAATATCAAAAGTGGAGGCAGGAGAGAAGCAGGGTCAGAGGGGTGAAGTGAAGGGGGAAGTCATAAACTTCCTTTTGTATTATGTGCACCTAACTCCTGCAGCCTCTGAATCACAACTGTGTGCACAAATAACTCACAGTCATCTACAGGAAATCACCACAGTTGTAATCATTGTCCTTTTTACTCAAGAATTTGCAGGCTTAAACTATTAGTGGCACAGTATGTTTATACACATCCAAATTATACCTCTGTCATGTGGGATATAGTTTCTCTGATCTAATTTAACTGTCAAATATCTCTCGGAAGCAGCTGGGAGAAAATCTAATGCAACAAACTAGGCCTTTCTCCACCAAGGGAGACAAAAACTCATCATTGCTTCAGACCCGAGACCGAATATACCTAACTCAACCACAAATTGCTGGGCTGAGTGGAGTTTGCAGCATAGGCAGGAAGACTAATTCCTTCCCTTGCAGGAATTACCATGTTAAACTCCCTGACCTGGGTTACACAGGAGGCCAGATTAGATTATCGCTGCCCCAAATTCTGGTCTCAGAAACCAGTTTTCACTGCCCATCTGGCTGCAGTCCCAGGTAAGCAAGAAAAAAATCCAAGCGCCTGGTTGGGGTATCTTGTTTCTGTGTGGTGCGGTGGAAGGACTCTCATTGGTGTCAGTAAGAAGGCAGTACAGCTTCCTGAAAACAAGAGATGAGAAAAGCATTAGTGGATGTCTGGGGTTTTTTTTAGGGTCGGTGTTGGTCAACATGGGGCCCTCCTAGCATGGCCTGTATATGCATGCAGGCAGCTCCTGCCGCTGAAGCAGGGTTCCTGAATGCCTTGAATTTGGTTAAGTACAGAGAAACCCCCCATGGCATGGTGAATCCCAGAGATGCAAACCATTTGCAATGGGCACTGATGGGCAATGCCGTCTTTTCTCTACTTTTGGACCCTCCCCTGGGTGATTTGGTCCCTTCTAGGGAAAGGGATGCTGTCTTGCCCAATGCAGCCCTTCAACAACCTCTTCGCCATGCCCAGGGGTTGGCCATAGAAGCCCCAGACAGAGACTGAATAAGCCCTGCTGCCTGTCTTCTCTCCCTACCGCAGCCAGCCCTCAGCAAACAGACCAGGAACAGCATCTTCCCATGCCACAGATACCCACAGCCACGCCAGACCCATGCATCTGAGGGACACGATATGGTAAGAGGCAGAAGCTCTCTCCAATCAGCTGAAGAAACAGAACTTTATTTCTCAAAGAGCTGCATGAACGTCTTCTGCTTAGTAGCTCCTCACCTTCCAACACAGCTAGCAGAGCCTGCTTCCCTGGTGTGTTGGTGCTCACTTACAACTCACGCTTACCCCTAAAGCTCTAGGATCCCTTTTTAGCACCTCCTGTGTGAAATACTTAGGCAGATACTACCAGCAGGGCTTGAGCTCCCTTCTGAGGTGCCATGAAATCACATGGTGATTGACTACCCCCTAGAGCAGCTTGCCCATCCTTGATTACCGAACATGCCTCCATCTGTTTGTCCTTTCCCAACCCCTGGAAGGATGGTGAATTAACAGCAGGGCTGTGACTAATGGCAGTGTGAGCAAGCAAAGAGGCCATCGGCTATCTAAATCAGCTGAATCAGAAGGAGCAAGGAAAAGGGAAAAGAAAAAAAGCTACCTGAACAAGCACAAATCGCTTACAAGCCACAACATGAACAGCCAGGCATATTAGTGACTCACAGGTGAAATGTGTGACAGCGACTTTGGTGAGCAGTGGGAAAGGTTTCACGCTTGGGTGGCAGGAGAGGAGGGTGTGTGGTAGAGCCAGGAGCTCAGCCAGCCAAGTGTTTCCCACACACATTCCTCTGCTCCATGCACTATGAAATTTGGTCAGAAGATAAAGCATGGAAGCAGAAAGAAATTCCTAGGAAGAAAGTGAAACAGAAAAACAAAACAGCATGGTAATTTCTTGCTTGCGAAGAGTGGTATTTCCATGTGCAGGCTTGCTCCACTTGCAATTTTACATGTGTACAGTGATTGCTGATATATGCCTCTGGTAAGAAGCTTGATTTGTCTCAGGAAAATCCCTTCCTTGATAATTTATTATTTGATATATATGTAAAGCAGCATACAATATAGCCTCAGTCCAAAGAGACTCATGCCTCCAGGGATGTTGTTGAGTCACCATCCCTGGAGGTATTTAAAAGATGTGGCACTAAGGGACATGTTCAGTGGTGGTCTTGGCAGTGTTGGGGTAACAGTTGGACTCCATGATCTTAAAGGTCTTTTCCAACCTAAATGGTTCTATGATTCTGTGATTCAAAGGGATGAACAAGAGAGAGATAAGCTAACAGCAGAGCACCCTGGTTTCAGAGCAGTCCCTGATGTTATTTTTGCCACAACTACCAGCAGTGTGGTAGCACCCACAGGCTCAGCTGTGCGTGGTGTTGTACCTACACAGAGCAGGCACGTGCTGGCGGGCATCCCTCGGTGGTGCAGCCCTGCTGCTGGACAAGCACACAAAACCTCAGCCGAGGGATTTTCAAAGGGTAATGGGATCCAGGCCCTTCAGCAGCACTGAACAGGGTCAGTCAGTCCCACTGTAAGTCTCCTTGACTGGACCCCTTGCAGCAGGAGAGCATTTTTGAAGGAGCATTGTCCAGCCAAGAGTCCGTACACTCCAGACCTCACCTCGATAAGGCATCTGTGCATGGTGGATAAATAGCCAAAAATAAACTGCTCTGTAATGAGGAAACTATTATTTGCAAGCAGTGACCACACAGCCTGCCATCTACGCTGTGCCATTCAATCGCCAGGATGAGGCATGCTCTCTCGATGGTATTTCAGTCAGCTGCACTGACATGCAGGTACCCGCCGGGACACCAGCCCTGCGCTCAGCCCCGGGGTGCTTGGTGCCCTATAAAAATGGAGCAAAGAGCTTGCAGATGAAGCAATGAGCCAAACTCAGATTACAAAATAGACTGGAGGTGCAAATAAACCCTGAAATAATACAGTAGCATTGCAAACAGCAGCCCAGAGCTCCCCCAGCTGAATCGCTCGCTAGGTGTTGTCACAGCCAATAAAGCATTGGAGGCAGAACCTTGGAAGCCACCACTCTCAAGCAGCTCCTGCAGGAGAGGCACTGCCCCTGTCCCAGCGTTTTAGAGCATGCAACACTTCTGCCAGTGCTGGCACATGTGATGAGCTTTACATGCAGCAAGCTGTGATTGCAACACAATGACTTGCAGTGTATTAAAATTAAGCAAGTAGTTAGATTATTTTCTGAATCAGGTACTAACATGAGACAAGATGCAAAGTCAGTCTAGGAGAGGAAACGAAGCGGGTGGAGGAGAAAGGGAGAAGCACTCCAGATGTGTTAGAAAATAAACCAACAGCGTGCCTGAGTTAATGATTACCAATCCCGGTGTTTTTTCAGACATACCAGATAGAGGAGGTAAATGCCAGAAGCCCAGGGATACAGAGAGCTCACCACAAGCCCACAGGATGACCAATCTGCTGTCTGGTTCTCGTACATCTGCAAGCTCTTTTCCACTTCAGCGCGTGGTGTGCAGCGATGCCTCGTGGCGGCAGGGCACCATGGGGTTTGTGTTGTGTCAGCGCCACCCAACCTGGAAGCTCATGCGTGCAGCGCTGTCTTGTTTGCAGTGACTGCCAAGACGAGCACATGGTGCCTGCAGCCCCCTGCTCCCTTTCTTGCTGCCTGCCTGTGAAAATTTCCAGTGGTTCAGCACGTCTTCTGTTGTTTATGTTGCTGACCTTTTTATAAAAAACAACCTGTCTTTCAGAGGACACTTGCACAGAGCTAACAGGTACCTCACCAGCTCGTGGCACAACCTTGGGTGCTAACAGAGTGCTAAACAGCCTTGTGTGCACCTTGCATGACTGGCTGCGGGGGGACTTTTTTTGTGGACAGGTGAATTTTAGTCCACACTTACGCGGATGCGCCAGAGGCATTGTAGGAGATGTGTAACGGCCCTTCACAGACCCTTTCCTTACGTGTTAATGAGTTACCATGACCCTGGTTTCCAGATCTCTGTTCAATTCACACCAGTTCCTCTCAGGCAGTGTAAGTTGTGCACCTCCACCGTTAGTAACAGCACCTTGAGCAGCTGGCCATTTCTCTGCCACAAATACATACTTGTTTTTACAGCAAAGACATCATGCCTTCTTCTATCCTAGTAAGAAGATGAAAAGTACCTACTGTCCGCCTTTTCTCAGTTTTACCTCTGGCCTCTTCACCATCCTTATATGGCAACAAGAACGTCTCATACTGTAGCTTCAGCCCTCAGAAATGTCCTCTGCCTCCCAAGTATGTGCTCTTCTAATTTGCCCCTCTGCCTTCCCGAAAGATTCTCTTGGGGTTTTTTTAATTGTGGGTTAGACTGAGGCTGGCCCTGGGACAGATGGGCAGGAGCACACTGGGAAGGTGCAAACTCTTCCTTATCATAATTTCCATGAGCATACGACAGTTACAGTCCTGGCCTGGCCCCAACCTTAACAGCACAAATAAGATGTGGGGAGAGAGCCTGGCCAGCACCTGCTACCACGCTGCTGTGTCTGGCAGACACTGGAGAGGCCTGGGAGGAGGAGAGACACAACATTGCTCAGCACCCTCTCCACGGAGAAATGAGATTGCAAGATCCTATGTCAAATGAAGCTGTGGCTAATGCAAGCTGTTTCTGGGACCACCGTAATGAAAACTGCACTGAGCACTGAGCTTCTGGTGCCACTGAAGCCCTCTGCCTTCCTCAAACTTCCTGGGAAGTGTTTTGAACTTTATTTTTAAAAGTGCAATTAATCATAGAGCAGAGCTTGAAATGAGTCCAAGTGCAATAAAAGCACCCAAGCAGAGCCTGCTCAGCCCAGCAAGCATTGTTTGCCACGGCCTGACTTCAGGCATCAGGAAACTTCCAGATGTGTTAACTTTGCAGCTCCTGGCTCCTGCAGGAATCTTAACTGCTACCATCTGTACGGGTGAAAGGCTTCAGAAAAGCAGCTCTCCCTCGCCTTTACTTACATTCCTCCAAGCACCAAGAGTTATTACCCTATGGCTTCAGCAATTTCTGCTGGCTTCGCCCTCATCGACTGAAGATTGCACCCTGCAAGGGTGCTATTTTTTTCTGCTTCCACCCTTTGGCAGGGAGCATCTTGGTGGAGCCCCTCCATCGGGTGGAGGACAGGCCCCCTCCATCTGCTCCTGTTCTGCATGTGGTTTACAATATGCTACAGGAAGGCATTTTCTCACGCTATTAAGTTTTCACTAGATGCGGAGGGGGATCAGGAATGCCTCGGATGGCGTAAAAATTCCCTTCTTGGTTTGGTTATTAGGATCTAGCAGCGGCAGCAGGCAAAATTACAGTCTCCATGAAATCCAAGTCTGCTGCTCTGCCACAGGCAAGGGGTGCACACCGTCCCCATTCCAGGTATGCTCGGACACCTCCTGGGCCAGCCCCAGAGCCTCTCCAGTTACTCCTTTTGCCTCTAACCACAGGAGTAATTTGTATGTGTGCAAGCTCTGGGTCTGTGCCCAGAGCCTGTGGGCAAGGAAGTTTTGGGGCTGAAAGGCCCTCAAATGGCTCTGGGTTGCTGCCCTGGGGAGCTGCCCCTAGTCTGTCTTTTTTTTCCAAGACGTTGCTTTTTTGCTGCATGTTTGTCACCTTTTTCTCTTTCCCAAAGTATCTCAAGTAACAACCTCATGCACAAGCTCCATAGATGGTCCTAATCATCCCAATCACATTTAGCACTTACAAAGCACAGAGTGCTTTCTCTGATGGGGAGGCTGACACAGGCAGAGGTTCATTGCTTCACCCAGGGCCACACAAGGGGTTAGTAGCACAGCTGGGATCAGAAAGCTCTGGCTCTTAAGCTATGCTCAAACCACCAAACCTTATGGCAGAGGCAAACTGGAAGGACTGGGTCCAAATGAAAAGTGAGCGGTGCCCAGGACTGTAAATAATTTCATCTGACACAGATTTTAGAAGCTTATGCAAAATACAGAAAAAGCTGGTGTCGTCCTGGGGTTCATGACTGTTTCCTTCAGGAACCCTGTAGATCATCAAGCCCGCCCAGTACCCAATAAGTCCTGGAAATGAAAAACCAGTGAAGCAGTTTGTGACAGCAGAGACCCTGTCTGTGGCCAGGAGTTTGGGTTCTATCAAAACAAAACCAATAATGAAGTGCAGCTGCTGAAAAGCAAACCTACGCATGAGGCCTTGAAATAGCAGAGTGTGAGCAAGAAAGCAGGAGCAGGGGAGAGAGGAAAGGAGAAGTCTGACAAGAGGGACTTCAGTAATCCAGGTTTCTCTGGTGGAAGCTAAGAGGAGGTACTGGTCACCTGCCTGGTAGCAATATGAATGGATATGTTTGCATCCAAATACAAGCAAGGTGTTCAAGATGTAACTTTGCTTTGCTTATGCTCCTGGCTGGGAATAAACCAAACAGTGTGAGGTTGTATGGTTTTAAGGGATGACCACGCTTTCTCATATTTTGCTTTAACACACTGCTGCTCCAAAAGTGTGCCCTGCTGTTTGGAGGAGGGGGAACGTGACTCAGCCACACTTGCAGCAAGGAGCTCCAGTTAAGTGCCAGCGTGTCAGACCTGCTGCCCTCGGGCTGTGTGCCCCAGGGCGATGGCTTCTGAGGGGAGGGATGTTTTCAGAAACACTGTGCCAAAGCAGAGGCAGGATGCAGAGACATCTGAGTTACTCATCCTGGCTTAAACCTCACAGGATGTCTCAAGTGACTGAAGCGTAGGCTGAAATACAGGCTTAAACGGTAACTTTGGGGATTTTGGCATTGGGTGACTAGCCACAGAGAGGTCCAATATGAGATGACCAAGTACATAACCCCAAGTGACAGCAGAAAATCTACCAGATGGCATTGTCCATTCCCAAGGGGGTTTGGAATCACTAGTGGAAGCTGATGACTACGCTTTATTATGACATTATCAGAGCAGAGAAATTATGGTCATAGGGAGAGCAATATCTATTTTTTGCTTGTCTCATCTGTAGGGGGGGCGGGGAGAGGGGTTCAGCTATTTATAAAATTTTGAAATCAAGAAGTTTCTGTCGTCTCCGCTTTTCTGCCCGCACAGCTTCTGTTTCTGAGAACAGTCTCCAGATGGGGAGCACTGGAAGTGACATGTGAAATGAGAATTCAGATTTCACATTAAAATTAGAAATTGTGAAGGACAGTTAGCTCACCATCTCCACTTTCCATGCAGGATAAATCCACTCCCTCCAGTTTTCAGTGCTTTCAGTGCTGTTTGCTTAATCTGATGGAACAGATCTTTTATTAGGAGATTAAAATGTTGTAGTGTGATTTATCAGGAAGCAGATAAAATATATTTAAGGAACATAGATATGTCTAAATATGTTAAATAAAACAAGGATTACAGTATCCAATCTATACAGAAAGTTGCAAGAGTTTTATCTGAGCAGCCATTCCAATGCATGTTAATAGTGGGTGTAATAGCAGAAATGAGAAACAAAGTGGAAGACAACACTTGTGACAGTTGTGACATAGTAGAAACAACTCAGCATCACTCATTAAGGCTGAGCAATGGGAAATGGAACAGAGAGGTCAGGAAGAAGATGACACAGTGGCAGGAGAGAAAGAGCTGTTGTTGCTTCAGCATCAGACATAGTTTCTGTCTTCCCTGCCATTCCTTAGCTCATTACCCCGAAAACAGGCTCCAGCTGCACTGCATTGGCTTAGCAGAGTCAGCCATGGCTCTTTCACAACGAACTTCTCATCAAGCCTTTCACTAAAACTGGAATCAAGACCACTTGGTTCAACTGAGTTCGTGTGATAGCTCTGTCAGCGATCTGCTGAATGGATTTGGAAACCTTCACCCTCAAACACCTTCCCAGTTGGAAGGTTTTTGTCACTTGTTTGCTCTTCTCCTTGCATTCTTGCTTTTGTTTTGCCTGTATGTCCAGCAGTATCACAGACACCAGCTCCTCCACAGTGGCACAGATTGCTGTCCCGAGTGGCCTCATTAATATATGTGTAGAGTAGGCAGGATTATTATGTTTTGAATGCTTTCTAGTGCTGGTTTTATTTACTGTGCTCCTCATTTCAGGGATTATTTGTGATTCCTTGTGATTGATGGTGCTACAGATGTTGCACCACAGCCGTGATGGCAGCTGGAGCATACAATGTGAGAACTGAAACTGTTTAAAGCTTCTGCAGTAACCCAGGAAAACAATATTCATTCTTCTCCCATCCCATTCAAATACACACGTGTGGACCACTATGGCCAGATGGAAGCCTTTACAACATTTATTTCTGCAGCTCTTCAATATACTTAGAGGAGATTTTCTTTAGGAACCACATCGAATGGTGTTCGCTAAACTAAACTTGCTCAGCTGGCCTGATTCACTCAGTGTAAGGGTATGTTTCAATCTTTAGTTCATGAGAAAACGTAAATAAAAAAGTAAAGTACATCCCAACTTACTGCTGCATTCTGTAAAGGTCTGTGCCCGGCGCTATGGGGTTTTTTTGGCAGACCAGGGTGTGCAGCTCTGCAGATCTGGCTGTGGGTGTCATTTCCAAACATGTTCGCTGTTAAAATGGTCAGTATCTGGTCCATTCCTACACAGAGGTCAGGTTCCCAGTATCTTTTTAGAAATTAAATAAAAATGTGACCCAAACATCACAGTGCCTTGTATAAATATTGCCCTATGGCCCAGCTTCAGGACCTGTCTGTGCCTGCATGGGGCCAAATGAAATGGCACGCATGAAAATGTGGACCTCATTCTCTCTAGGTACTAGACTACATCACCAAATCTTGGGTCCGAGCTTATAAAGACTTTAGTTATCTCTGTTCCAGAGGCTGGTTCCTGCAGATTACTGAGCAATTCAGTGTCTCAGACAGCCTAACACAGTGCTAGAGTCCCACATCCCTGAGCCCCACATCCCTGAGGTACCTGAGCAAAGGGTCTTTCATTTGCTCAGCTGCTCCCCAGTGCGAGATGACAGGCACTGTGCTATTGCCTAAGCTTATTTTCATTAAGGTCTGTCATCTGTGTGTATTTATTTGCCCAAACCAGCAGGGTATTCAGGCTATACCTAATTCACCCAGGCTGCATCTAGGACTCATGGCATCCTTCCCCATGAGCGAGGGGATCTGTGGAGTAGGGAAGAGGAGAAGGTGCCCCTTTACTTAGAGATTTTGGGATACCCAAAGGTATATAGGATGACAAGCACTGAAGATCCAGCAGGAGTAAAGAAGTGAGCTTAACTCTGTAACCTAGAACTCTACTGTGGTAGCACAAATCAATAATAACAGCAACCTGCAGGTACCAAAGTTGCACAGGTAAATATCTAGATAGTTGTCACATACATTTCATTTATATAGCACTTTCCTTTCAAGGATCTTTGTGGACATCAGTGAACTGCTGAAGCAAATAAACATTGAACATGCAGCTCAGATGAGGAAATCCTGACCCTGCTCTGAGCAGAAATGTTGTACCAGATGGTCTCCAGAGGTCCCTTCCAGCTCCAGCGATTCTGTGATTCTGTGAAACAGCCTAAAACAGCATGGAAAATCTGGGGTAGAATCAGATCCATTGGCTTCGTTTAAGCTTCACATATTTGTTCTAGCTCTCATGTTTTGCAGGAGATTGCTTTAAGGGCAGAATGGAGACCACAGAGCTCATCAGTGCATATTTACTTACAGTTACGTCTGCGTTTGCTAGCATGTCTCTTACTGCAGTGGTGGTTTGCTGCCTTAGATACGCAACATCTGAACAGTTGTCCCGTTACTATGCAGAAAGTGCTTCACCTTCCCATCTCACAGAAGATCAACCCACCAATTTGTTCCTGACTGTACTTTCTGGAACAGCTGAAGCAAAGTACATGTCTGAATTGTGCTGCACTAAATGTCAGAAATAAAACTGCTCACATGGAAAGGTCTAAGTCCTGCACTGATTTATGGACCAGTTTCCCAGGAGTCAGAAATCCATGCAGCATCACACTGAATTCTGCATGTGATCCTCTGTCAGCTGAGATGCACTGATTGTAAATCCACATATACGACTTGCAGAGAACAACCTACTGACTTTGCGCCTTAAGAGGTTCATGTGTGGTACATACTCTGGAAAAATGAATTACCTAATGCCCCTTAGTGAGCAGGAATGTGGGGTGAAGTTAGAATCTGATGTGATAATTGGACAGAGAGAGAGGCTAAATCTGTATGAGTAAACAGACAGTTCCAGGGAATATCTCTTCATGAAACTGTTCAAATGGTCTGTGGTGTGGCTTTGGCCAGGCCCATAACACAGGAGTCAGTATGGGCCAAGGACCATACCCATCTGGAAGTTCAGTTGTGACACCTTCTTTTAGTGGTTAAGAGGCTAATAGGATGGATGTGGGCTATCCCATGCTGTTGATCTTGTGGCATTGAAAGGTTCTAGGCATTTACTAGCTTAATATGTCTAATTAAACATAAATGGTCTGATTTACTTGCATAGAAGTTGAATGGCCATGGCCCACATCAGCATATGTGGTAGGTGAGTATTCTGAGGGGTGAACCAGCAGGCTGGCTGGCCAATATTTCAGGTGATATGAAAATGTAAATCCTCTACTGAGCTTGTCACACAGTTTTATAAAGTTAGCAATCTTTGGTTTTATAAAGGTAAAAATCTAGAGCCATTGGGATGTCTTCACCATATTTCTTGCTTTGAGTTCCTTTGCTTATATTTAGTCCCACACTCCCCAGGGTTACCTGAGATGATGGGTGCTGGTGAGCCATCAGCGAGCTGGCCCCATTTCCTCCAGATTCATCACACACCAGAGGTGATCATATCTGTGCTGGAGGAGCCTGTGATTTTTGCACTGGGTGTGCAGCAGCACCATTAGAAACCAGTACCCTGCTAAATAAATAGTGCCTGGAGCAAACACAGCATATCCTCTGATGAGGGATAATGTCTCACTTCTGTATCAGCGCTGCTCAGGAGCCCTCCAGCTTACTTAGCTGAGGAGTCCAGGATCAATCACACCAATAGTGCACACACATACACCCTCAGAGTCTGTCATCCACGGATGCACTCTTTGGTTTTCTTTTCCTTTTCCTTTCTCATATGTGCCTTCTCTTTTCCTAAATGTTCTATGGCTCCACTTGGTCTCTGCTTTTCCTCTTTCACAAAAAAAATGGCTTCTCAAGGACTTCCACAAGTACATCTGATGTTGTCTCTTACCAACTCCCATCACCATAAACTACTGTACCAAGGAAGTGTGATTATATTGTATGTTAAGAGCAGAATTTGATCCTCAACATTTTTAAGCAAATCAATTCACTAGCTCTTTTGTGAGACCTTTAAAAATTGTCCATCCTATACTTTCTTTTTCTCCTCCTTTCTAGAAAATTAACACCATTTTCATCCAACTTTCCTACAATTTTGAATACTGAGGTAATATAGATTGTCGTGGTTTCATAATAACCCAGGAGTTCCTTGTCATTGCCTTCTTTGTCTATCCCAAAGGTGAGTCTGAGCAAAAACCCCCGAAGACCACCACCCTGTACCAGGCTAATACAAGCTCAGAAACAGTCTAAGCATCTTGCACAGAATGGGTCTGGCCTGCCTGCTCCTCAGTGGTCTTCACAGGGCTTCCTTGGATATCTTCTTGGTCTTTGTTATGGAAAATGCCTTGAGGAAGATTTTGTGGAGCTGGTAAGAAGAAAGGGTGTTGGAAATGTACACTTAGGTATAGTGTGTTGACGTGATTTTGGCTGTCTTTGACCCACAACTGAACTTTTAGGTTACACTAATTAAAAATCCCTGAGTCCTGTATATGATCACTTTGTTGGTCACAACCTACTAATTGAGTAAAATTTAGTGGAATTGCTAGTTTCCAGGATAAACACAACAATACAATTAAAAACCAACCAAAATGTGGTTTCCAAGTGGTTTTCCATTAATATCAGTTGAACCGAAAATAACCAAACCAAAATAACGGATTGAACAGGTGAAATAAAAGAGGAGAAAAGTGAGTGAAAAAATCAACTGCTGAGAAAAAAAGTCCCACTATAAAATAGTTGTCAGGTTTTCTGCTCTGCTACATCAGTTATAACAGAGGTATGTTCAGTGTTAGGTCAAGTGGTACTGGATCAGCTTCTTCTTTATACTCCAAACGGCAGCCCAGAAATCTCTTGCACACAGGGACAGACATTCATATGTATATACCCCAAAATTACTTGAGCCCATCAACCTCCAAGCAGCACTAGTCCATGCTGTTGCATGAAATTATTCATGTTCTCCTTTCTTCTGTGCTGTCCCGTTTCAGGGCTTCCTCATTGCAACTCATTTTTCTTTGCACATTGCACACCTTTTTCAAAAAAGATTTTCAGATTCAGATAGCTTTGTTAGCTTTTATGGTACTTAGCTCCATAGGACCTTCTGGTGAGGCAAATCAAGTTGGTTGCCTCAGTGGTTTCATCTATCCTTGTCATAAACCTTAAGCCTAGTGTGATGGGTGTGTATGGGGCGTAGTGGGACAAGACAGCTGGGAACATACAGAGTGGGAGTGGGACGCCACTGCTGGGAGTACTTCATCCACCATTCATGGGAAAACAGGCCACTGAGAGTGAACCATAAAGTGGATTAATTGCCCAGGAAAGATATACAGATGCCAAAGGTCATACATTAAGTATCTCTGGTCTGAACAAGCAACACAAATCACACTGAAAGCTCCCTGTGTATGCAGAGGCAGCTCGGAGAGATGAGGCGCAGCACTTCTTGTTTGATAGGTCTGCCCTAGCAGGCTTGGTGGGATCCGCAGACTGGTGAGATTTGCTTTCCAGGGCAAGCTGTATTCCCAGGAAGGAGACCAATGTGGAAAAAGGTTTTAGGAAAGTGTTGGAAGGATGTAACATATGTGGGACACAGGATGCAGTGGCAGAATAAAATGGAGGTGGGAGGGAGTACAGGGAAGTGTGAACCCAAATGAATATATAGATGAAAATGTAGAGAATCCTGGTGGGGAGAAGGGAAAGGCTGAATTTTGTAGAGAAGGAGAGCAAATAGGTGCTCCAAAGAAAGGAGCAATAAATATATGTATATGTAAATACAACACTTTTATTACGAAACTCATTCAGTGGGGGGTTCTGTATATCCTAAATTTTATTTTTCTTCTGACACGGGAAAATTCCCTTAGGCTACTAACATCAGCTGCTCTCTGTTATGCTGCCATCTGTTATGTAAAATAACTAGAATTCCTTTTTTCTCTTTCCCCAGTGGCTTTCCTGTTTTTCAGCTTTGGTCAGCTCTGGTTAGTTTTGTCTTTTTAGCTTTCTTTTATGATGCAAAATAGCTTTTTACTTGCTAAATAAATAAAATATTGCAAAATAGGATAAAAGGATTTATCTCTTCATATAAAATGCATCAAATTATCTACATTAGTAATTTGAGAAATACCCTTAGTTTTACTTTCTAATTGCTGATTTAAATCACAATATATTTCAAAACGTATGTGCATTTATGCTGGGAGTTGTAGCAAGTCCATTCTGGTGGTATAGTGGTATACTGCAGATCTGAATCCAGATGCAGATTTTAAAAATGTTTGAAATGCAGATGTGATTGAATTAAGGGTTTTGATTAAGAATTTCCATTCATTTAAGATCCAATATCCAAATTACTGTGCCAGGAACTAAATGTCCATATTTACCCTGCCAGTACTTAGCAGGGTACACCACAGATGGCTTTGAAGTCTTTGGAGACTTGTTAGGTTGACATGGACTTTGAAAATACGTAAACTGTACTGTAAAACAGACTGCACAGCTGTATTGTTATCTTATTTTAATTCTTTTCTTAAAACTACAACTTTTCTCTTTTTTTTTGTGACCCTTAGATAAGTTTTTAGGGTAAAGACTCTGCATGTCCTCCTCTGTAGCCTATACACTCAGTTTCTTTAAACTGAAGAAATATTCATTATACATGTAGAAAATGCAATTTATATCTGACCAAAGGGGTTTTACAGAAAAATGACTTTTCTGCAGGTTTTCAGATGACTCTATTAAAACTAGGATTCAGTAGTGCGTATTGCCCCCAGAAGACAGCAAATACTGTGGTGCGATGTCTATCCCTCTAGCTCACCTTCCTCCCCGGAGTCTGTGCAGGTCCTTCTGTTCCTTCAGCTGGTGGAACCAATCTTGGAGTCTACAAACTCTACATCACAAATGCCACTTTATAAATATAAGGCAAGGGGAGGCTTTGCCACTTTTTATCTTTGGTTTTGAGCTAGATTTCCAGGAGTAGGGAAAATGTGATGGCATGGGACCAGCCTCAGGGATTGCTGACCTTCTGCAGTTTTAAAAGAAGGGGCAATGAGAGAAAAGGTGTTCAGTGCCTGGTGAAAACTAGTTCTTCAGATGTGAACTTCTGTGAGAGAACTGGGAGGGAAGGGGCTGTGATTGCCTCTTGGAGCTCATCAAGGAGAAGCAGAGAGGGAACAACAAGAACTGCTCTCACCTGGGACTGTTGTATCTGCTGGCCTCCAGCAGATGAGCTGGTGGAGATGTTTATGTTTCCTAAACCATCTGAACCTCTTTTTTTTTTTTTTTAGTCTTTGAGATGAAAAGCCACAGAACCCACACAAAGCCTGGCTATTTCTGTGTGTAAGTGCTAACTTGCCACGTGCTCCTGTAAATGCATACTGTGGCTCCACAAACTCCCCACCTTCCCTGGATAGCTCTCTGTATTTAAATTAAGGTGTCCTGCCTGGGAGCTGTGTCATAAGGGCCAGCAGCAATGGGCTTGTGAGTCACTGTTCCACAATCCACAGAGATTATGGATCTCCTACCACTTAAATATAGATCTGTAAAATATGTCGCCTAAGTCCCAGCTGCTTTTCTGGGTGTCCTCTAAAGACATTAGAGGTGAAATAGGAAGTTTCAAGAAATTTTTCTTCTTATCTAACATTGATATTTCCCTTTGAACAGGAAAAATACACCCTCAGTGTGCTCCTTTGACACCAGAGATGGCAGAGAGAGCCTAAACCCAACTTTTAAATATTGACATGTAAGTGAAGCTGATTCCACCTGGGGTCTGTGCCTGATGTGTCCCAGGAGTAGTCCTAGTGAGGAACAGCAAAGCTGAAAGCCAGTGAGCAGTGAGCTGAGATTCAGCACAGCAGGCTGGGAGGTGTCCAAACATGGAGATGTTGACCAGATCAGTGGCACCACCACAGACCCAAACAAACTCACTTAAATTCACTGTCACATGCCAGTCACAGATCGAACCAAACACAGCTCCGCAGAGATGTTCATTGTCAATCAGTAAGGTCTCCTGGTGTGTTTTAGAGGTTCCTCTGCAAGAGTATTCAGCACAAAGGTGTGTTCACTTTGTGAGGAATTACCCACTCTTCAGTCCCGTAGCAACACGACTTCCCTCTCTTGTAAGAAATCATGCTTTCTTGGATGGCTTGAGGAATTTGGCAATAAATAATGGCTTTGAACATTACAACTTTAAGGCTACAAAATATGGGGAAGAAATTATAAATATACAGGTTTTACTCTATGCAAGCCCTCTAAGAAGGGGCTAGATAGCACGTATTGACAGAATGATTTTGTAGGAATTCTCCAGTTAGGAAACTGCAGGAAAGCTGTAACTACTAAGCTGCCCAAGCCACAGAGCAGTGGAATTTGCTCCATGAGATGCACCTTTGGGGGGGCTTAAAGGGAGTTTTAGAGAGATTTGTACATTAGGAAATTTGAGCCAGGACAGGAAAAGAAACGCTTCTGTTACACGACAGATGCACAAAGCACTACTATGAGTTGCTGAAAGTCTTCAGTCATGACAGCATATTGAGTATCACTAATAGAAACAAGAGATTTATCAGTGGAAAAAAATTCCAATAACTCATCCTGTCCATCACTTTAGAATGATATATACTTGAATTGCTTCCTCATCCAGTGACTTGCAGCCACCTTCAGGGATGGGACAAGTGCAGCTGTTCAAACAGCACACAGCAACCCTAAACCATGCAAGGAAGTGGAGAGGTTTATCATTACTCTCTATCTGCAAGAAATTCTAGGAAGACAGTTGAAATTACTTTGCATCCCCAAAATACTGTGTCTCTTCTGAAGAAAATACACTAAGGTATCTTCAGTGTCCAAGTATATTTGATTATTTTGTTTCAGGACCACCAAAGCAAAGGCCTACAATTGCAAGTCTCATGGAAGGAGCAATATTTACTTTTCAGCTCAATTTTGATAAACTGAACAAGCAAGTGTTTTGACTGAGAAAGCACAATTTAACAGGAGTACTGAAAAAAATTCTCTGAATTTTATTTCTTTCCTAATGTCTCTAAAAATGCAGAGAAGGTGAAAGAGTTTATGTAGAGAACTGGACAAAACTACTTTTGTTTATGCCTATTTCTGACTCTCTTGTCGATACATTATTTGGTCACCTTCTCTGCAATGAATTTTTTTTTCTCCAAAACTAAGGTAGAATAGTCATTCCCATGTGATAAATTTCAGGAAAATATTCCCACCTTGAAGGTATCTTAAGAGTATTTATCTAACCATGAAAAGAAGCTGTTCTTCTAGTTGTGTTAAAGAGCCAGAATTATGTTGAGAAGTTCACTACAAAGGAGATCTGCACAATTATACAGATAACACATCTAGCAGAGAACTGGAAACTTTTGCAATCAATTTTTTTGAAACTGAGACACTAGCCTGGGCTGGCAGGGCTTCACTGATTTATTCAGGGTGCAGGACTTGCTCCAGAGCCCTCAAAGCACAAAGAAAATCACAATCAGGGTAGCTTTTTGCTGTATCTGCATGACCCAGACATGCTGTACTAGTGATACCTATCATACATACTACATAAGTAAAAGGTATGATCCTCCATCTGGGCTTTGGATCTCTCATGCAGGCTCTCCAACACTGACACAGAACAGCTGAAGGTGAAAAGCTATTTGAGGCTTCACGCATCTTTAATTTTGCACAATGAAGCCTTCCTCTCTGGTTGATAGATCGAATGTTGCTCCTGGCTGGATTTAAGCAGCTGTAATGTCAGGGATTTACAAAAATTCAAGCAGTGGAGTATAGCCCAGGGCTCCACCAAGCACAGTTTAAATAGTATAATCAGACATTTACTGAGATGTTTCCTTCTGCAAATTATATTACCTGTTTTTCACACATACAGCCTTTGTTAGTGGAGGCATAAAGCACTGTTGTAAACCCTATTGAAACATTCAATTTGTGTTTAAAATGCTGGACTAGTAAAGCCAGCAATTTAAACATTTATTAGAAATGCAATTTTCAGACCTTTACATGCAACCAGTTGTCAATTACTAGCCAGGTCCATTGGACCTCTCATGTTCTTCAGGCATGGCCTACATAAGACCAGCCTGGAAGTGTGGAAGAGCAGGGTTGCCCCAGCTGACGAGCACATCACTTTGCTGATGACTCTGCTTCCTCCCTTAGCCTTCATCCCTCTGTCTATCTGGACTGCAAGCTGTCCAGAAGAGGGACTCTCACTCACACAAAGTAGTCCCAATGTAGATTGAGATCTGTGGGCAGCAGTCTAATATATACATAATATAAATTTTCCAGAGGAATAACAAGATTTTTGGAAGAGGGAATTACCTCCTTTTCCTCTCTGAGCTCCCTGCAATGGGAGCTGCTTACCAGTCTACCAGGAGCCAACAAGTCTTGTCATCCTTTTTTGCACTCTCACCTTGACCTTGCTACAGGTCTTCAGCATCAAGATACGATATTCCTAGTTCTGTTGAGCCTTACTTCCTGAAGAGACAAAACTCTGGGTGCTCTCTCTCTGAAAGTGTGACTCACAGCAGGGAAAAAAAACCTCACAGGAGATCTACTCTTCCAGATTAATTCCTCTTAATTCTTCTAATTCTTGAGGTCAGGAAATTATATAACACAAACAAAAATGGTTTAAAGGGGAAACTTAAACTGAACAAATATCTTTTTCATTAGGATGCTCATGATGAAAACTACAAACAGCTGTAAAGGGTAGCCCTTCACCCTGGGCTGCTTTCTTTCCTGGCCTGAGTACCCTTCTAAAAAAACAGTTCACATACAGCCTTATGAAAGATGCTGAATCTGAAGTAGGAAGGAAATAGCTGCCATACAAATGTGCCATATGATTTTTAAAACTATTTCTGGTAGATATAACTACAAAGAACTGCAGATATGATAGAAGTTAATGTAAAGGAAGCCACCCCATGGATCAGAAGGATTTTCACTTCTGTCATTAGGGTACAAGAAGTAAACGACTTTGGCTTCCAGCTACAATATTTACCAGGACCTGCCACACAACTATGAAAATGGATGGTTAGGCTTGGACATTGCCTTCATTTTCTCAATGGCTACTTTCAAGCAAAGCTTTGAGAAGCACCACAAGGCCAAAGGCTGAGCAGCTGTGGCTGCACGCTGCTGGTGGATTCCCAGCCCTGGCCAGCATGTAAGTGTCACCCGGTTTGGTGCCTGGCCTCTCCTGACCAGGTACAGGGTATTTATCACTTGCAACTAACTCACCCTAGTTTCCCACCTCCATGCAATGTATGCTGCTGCCTGTATCTGCAGAATACATAAGTCATGAATAACTCATTCTCAGCTATTGTGGCAGCCGAAAGGTTCTAGAAAGGAAATCTAAGTTGTTTCAATTCTTTCTGTGCAATTTGTTCAGCTTCAGAAAGGAGAGAAACATGCAGCGGCAAGTCTAACTATGAGTGGTTTTAGGGAGGGTGAATCTGTGGGTGTAACTATGTCATCCAGTGTACCCAAGTTCACAAAACAGGCCTATGAGCCTGAGAAAAAAGGGCAGAAAAACATAAAGACAGAGAGAAAAAAAGAACAAAAGAGAGAAGGAGAGAAAGAAGTGAGAAAAGACAGGAGGAAAGACAGACAGACAAAGGAGAAAGACAAAGATCAGTGGAAAGGAAGGAAACAGGAAAAAAAAGGAGAAAAAAGAAAAAGAAAAAAAAACAAAACAAAAAAAAGAAAAAAGGAAGAACAGAGGAAAGGAGGAAAATTTATACAACTTGTTTAGGACCTTCTACATAGCCTAATTTTCATCACTGAGTCAAAATACACGATTTGACATTAAAAATGTACTTAAGGAAGTGAAGCACAGCAAATACTATAATCACAGACAGCAGTAAACTGTAATGGCCCAAGGTCGGACAGACCCACTCTGCACACTAGCATCAAACATTCCATCCCCAAATATTGAGAAACAATATCAAACCAAATTAGTATCTCTGAACTCTGAACGAGTTTTGCTCTCAAGCTGTTCAAATCCATATCTGACCTCTGCTGGCCAGGTTTTTCTAGTTTCTTTACATGATCCATTTACAGAACACCACATGCTGGCTTCCCAGGCGTGGCAGAGGCTGGTAGGTGATACTTTGCATATGGCTATTTTGATTCTTCTCACAGTGGAGGAATTACACCAAGTTTTTAAGCAACTGAGGAATCCAGCCAATATTTCTAACTGTTTTCTAAACCCTGAGCAGAACACAAGTACTTTGGAGGTTAGTATTTGGCAAAGTGAGGTATATGACCAGTCTCCCAACAGATACCCAGGCAGCGTGGCCTCATTTCACTCACCTGCCTGGGAACTCCCCGGGTCAGATTTCCCACAGCTAACACACCTTACTGCCACCCAGCCACCACGACAGCTCTGACTGCATTGACAGAAAAAAACCCACCCTTTGCTTATAGAATACCTGGTGGCCAGACTATTATTAACAGATTTTCATGTTCACGTTCTTCCTGAGTTTATATAAAACAGAATTGACTTTACTTGCTTGTTTAAAACTTTTAGGGAATGCAGAGAGAACACACCTGCACGGGAACATGCTGGACTGGCCATCAAAGAGGGATGGATTCTCCTCTTTGACGGCAAGACTGCATCCAAAATGCATGTGACATGTAGTTGATGAGTTTAATACATCACTGAGAGGCATTCACATACTGGGTGTGCTACAGGGACCTGGGACAGCACAAATAAACCACGATGAGATGCATATTGCAAAGGTACAAGTCTCCACAAACATCCCAGCCTTATGCTCAGCCCTCACCGAGAGTCACCACCTCATGGGGCCTGTGCAAGCGTCCCTCCCCCTGAGTGCTGCGGTGTGCATCCCGGCTCTTCGGCAATAATAACCATATCATTTCATGTGAACATCTAACAATGACAGCTACACTAACACTAATCAGAGATAGTTTCTAAAAGTAGTTTCAGGCACACATTATAGCATTCCTCAGAATCACCGAGTCCTGTTTCAATGGCAGTTTGTGAGCTCTTGCACTATAATATAAAACGTATTGTGCATGGGAATCAACAGCTTCGCATGAACTTAAATGTACTTTCTTCTTCAATGCATCAATATGTATTACGGTTGGGTTTATACTGTAATCCTTGGCTAGCCACAAAAACCTGTAGATTTTCATATGCTTGTCCCCTGTTAATGAGCCCACAAGAGTGATTTCTTGGTGTTATGACTTCAATGAGACCTCAAATCCTGAAACCCTTTCCTGAGCAGAAACTCTCATCAAAATCAGTAGGACAAAAGATGCAAGGATCACTCACATAAAAGTTCCAGGGCTGTTCTTTCAATCTACATATCTGAAAAATACCTGTTAAAATGCATCAGATCAGTTTGCTTTGAGTTTTTTCTTGGAGCATGAAAAATGCCTTGATGATTGCACAATCACAGTCCTTCAAAGAATAGCTGTGATTTGACTTAAAAAACTTTGTAATGTTGGCTTTGCCACATAGACTACACTTGCCTTTGGGATGAATGAGATACTTTCTGCCTGTCAAGCTGAAATCCATGCAGCAGTTTTCAGATTTTAATGAGCAGAAAATCTTTGTTGAAAAGACAGGTTAGACTTGATTATTATTTTTTTTTAAGATGAGAAAATACTGTCAGTAGCAGTGGGAAGGAGTCAACATGCATTCACTGGTTACAGCAGTTACAAGATCTTTTATATGAAAAAAGGATTAGAGCAGCATGGACTTCACCTTTTGTAGACCTGGAGAATTTAGTTACAGGTTCATATTGGTGAAGAAATGCCATGAGCAGATCCCACTTCTATTGACATTAAGAGGAATTTTGTCATTCATTTTCTAAGGAACAATTCTTATTTCTTTTCTTTATTCTATGCCCAAGGATCTTACCTGAGCAGCTCAGGGATTTAACTTTGCAACACACTCCCAGGACATTATAACACAGAGAGTGCAGAAGACTTAATTTTAAAGATGTGTCTTAGTATAGGCAGCTCCTACAAGAGCAGGGAATGGAGCCTATTGTGTAGATAGCAAGCAGCCATGGAGAACAAGGACTGCAGACAATTTAAGGGTGGCAACACGAGCTCTTAGTGCAAAGCAAAAGGGGATAATGTGATTCATGGATGTATGAACAAGGAAGTAGCGAGTAGGAGTGGGGAGCTGATCTTATCTCTCCCTACCGCTCTTGTAAGACTAATATTGGCATACTGCAAAAAAGTTCTGGTGCCTGTATTTTAAATGGGAAAGTCGGAGACAGGTCAGGGAGAGGATGAGAGAAAAAGTCTCTCTCTACTGAAAGCCTGTAAGGGATCTCTCTGCTTACCTTATCAAAAAGATGGAGACATGACTTGATTAAAGTGTACAAGTACCACCACAACAAGATAATACTGTATGCAAAAGATCTCCTTCATCTAGTGGAGAAAGCATAGCAGGAATCAACAACTAGAAGCTGAAGCCAAACAAATTCACACAAAGAAACCCAGGCATGCATTATTAATAGTAAGAGCAATTAATCCTGGGAACTACTTACCAAAAGTAGGGTTGGATTCTCTGTCTCTTGATGTTTTCAGATCAAGATTGGATGTCTTCCTAGTAGAGATGCCCTAGGCAAACCCCTATAAAAGGGAAGCAAGGTGAGACATAATAGTCTATGATATACTATCAGACCAGTTGACTGGATGATCCTGTTGTTACAACCTACTGGTTCTATCTCTGCTAGTAAATTAAAGTGTCAGGACCCAGGCCCAGACTCTAGAACATGATCACTTATGCTATTAAATTGTTAGGCTAGTCCCTCATGTGCCGTTGGCCTGGGTCAACTAGTCCTCTGCCAGACACACTTAGCAGAGTTTGGGAATGAGCATAGTCTAGGGCTACAGGAAATTTGGACATGGGCACCCTGTTTTGGAGAGGAGAGGAAAGGAATGTAATGGTGATACATGCTGACCAGACCACCCTTTGGTTGGCAAAATCCATTTTTGCCTGTATTATTTGCAAAGGCTTGAGTTGGCTATGACCGCACAAGGTTCAATGCCAAGCAAGAGAAACACTGGTGAATCAGATATTCCAGAGCTGCCTCCCAGTAGGTGGAATGATGTTGACACACTCACAGCTTTGATGAGCCCTAAAAGGGAAAAAGGAAGAATGTTTTGACATATTTTGAATATTTAGAAAGGGTAATTGTTTCCTGCAGTAACTGACATTCCATAAGAGTAGTGTATTCCTGCTGGTCATGTCCATACTAGATAGAGACATTGAAGCAGTGCTTCCCACACAGCCCTCACAATTAGGCAACACGGATATCTTTTAAATGTCAACATAGCTTCCTATTCCAGTGCTCACTTGGTGCTCGTTAGCAGCACTGAGTTATGTTTTTTGTTGGTGACAGTGATGATATACAGGGACCCAACTGCTACCCTTCGACGTCTGCTGTAATAGGAAAACAAGGAGTGCAAGTTCATTACAAGATTTAGTATCTCATCTCAGGGATCCCAGAAGGATGCTCTTCACTGTTTCCAAGTACTGGAAGCATTTCTTGCCTCTTGAATGTTACACAGATACTAAGCCTCAGGCTTTTTACAGAAGAAAAAAAATCCCATCTACTCTGACTAAAGCTTTAGCAGGCTCCAAAACAATTTCTACAGTGAAATTACATCTACAGTATGTGTTTTCCAGCACTGCTGAACCTGGCAGCACAGTAAATATTGCATGGGCCATAAAGACAATTGGGCAGTAGTTGCTACCACTGTGCATCAGATGTCCCTAAATGCATAGTTTGGTCTGTTGGGAGACATGGGACAAAAGACTGGCATTAGAGTGAGCCTCTATGTAAAGACTTCCAGAATTCATCTCCATTCATAAATCAACCAACACAGAACCCCCAAGAGAAAATGAAATAGTATTATCCTTTCTTCTAGTTGAAGAAATCAAGACAAAAAGGCTAGATGCTTTTGGTTCACAAGACATTCAAAGAGAACTGAAGGGCCGCTGTGCAGAGATACCATGTAGCTTTATGAGCGCTGCATACCTCCAAAACAAATGTTTTCCTCCACGCTGAGTACCACAGTGCCAGGACTAACTGTCGTAGTTTAACTCTAGGCAGCAACTAAATACCACACAGCCAGTGCTCACTTCCCCCAGTGGGATGTGGGAGTGCATCGGGAGGGTGAATGTGAGAAAACTCATGCGTTTATCATGAGATAAACACAGTTTAATAGATAAAGCAAAAGCCACACACATAAGCTAGGCAAAACAAGAAATCCATTCACCATTCCCCACCAAGCCATCGCCAGGAAAGCAGAGCTCCATCACACATAACAGTTACTTGGGAAGACAAATGCCATGATTCTAAATGCCCCCCCTTTACAAGTTCTTCTGCCAGCTTTATATGCTGAGCATGATGCCACATGGTATGGAGTATCCCTTTGGCCAGTTGGGGTCACCTGTCCCATCTGTGCCCCCTCCCAGCTTCTTGTGCACCCCCAGCCTCCTGGCTGGTGGGCTGGGGTGAGGAACAGCAAAGGCCTTGGCTCCGTGTAGGCACTGCTCAGCAATAATGAAAACATCTTTGTATTATCAGCATTGTTTTCAGCACAAATCAAAACACAGCCCCATACTAGCTGCTATGAAGAAAATCAACTCTATCCCAGCCAAAGCAAGCACACTAATTCAACAAACAATATTGGAATAAGGGAGTTTAGCATTAGTTCACGTATCTCCACAAAACACCCAAACCGGCCTTGTGCTCTGTGTGTATCGCAAGACTCTCTTGCCCAAGAAAACTGAGCAATTCTGAGTCTTTCTGAGACTTATCAAAAGAGTGCTACAGCTGCAGCAAGGGAATGCAGAAAGACCCCTTTCAATTCTCTTCTGAAAGCCTAAAGATCCTATGCTGACAAAAAGGTCATCTATCTCAGATCAAGGTTTGTTATTTTTGTGAAACTCAGATCACTCAACACCTGGAGGCAATTTCCTAAGCATCTGCATTTTTACAATGTGAAGCCAAGGTGGGATGAAAGGGCAAAACCGAGTCAGCTCTCAGAAAACCTGGCACTCCTGGGCTTTGCAAGCTTGCCTTAGCTGAGTAAAGCTGTCATTTGCAGGGTATCCATGAAAAGCTTCTGGTTTAAGTGAAGCAACACTGTGGTTGTGATTTTCCCTTGCTTATATAGAACACCCATATTTTAGAAAATTTCGGTAACATTTCATCCTGGCCTTAAAAAATTATGTAGTCATAAAAAGTGGATATAACACAGAAAAGCAGCACTCTGAACAGAGGATACAAATGTACTAGCAAAGTGTAGAGAGACACATGGGTTGGCCATCACTTAACCCCAACCCAGGCCAGTTTACACCCTTGGAGTCACAGCTCAGGCACGGTTTTCAGGAGCTGGATCATTGCCCACAGGCATTCTGGATGTAGCCACTCAGTTTTGCAGCAGAAGGTTGTTTACCTCTGTGGCCATGAGGCGTGCCACCGCTCCAGACCATGGGGCAGAAAGCAGTCTTCGAAGTATTTTTCATTCACAATGGTACCGCCTTAGGATTTGTCTTGCCAGGATGTGAGAGAACAAGAGCAAATGAGGATTTCAGCAGCACTTCAGACATCAGGACTCAGCAGGAGGCAGTGTTACTGTAAAAAAGTCAAGATTCAATTTAGGACACTAAGCTGAGGTGTTTACATCTAGGTGCCAACACGTGAGGCAAAGGAGCAGTTCAGTTTTTATCACCTGGTGCCCTCTCTGGCTTTTGGACAGCAATGCAAAAGACATGCAGTCTTTTCTGTGCTGTGTCATTTCTCACAGCACCACCCAGAAGTCTTGTGTACCCCAGGACACGTGTCTGGGCAACACTGCTGAGCCCACAGCCTTGGGGACTGGTGACCTGAATTGCCTGCTGGTCTTCGTTGACTGTACTGACAAGCTCTCCACTGACCACGATGGTCTCATATGTAAAATGCATAGTAGGTGGGGTTTGCATGTAGACACTGAAGTCTGGGAGTCTTAATACGGAGCTGAAACCTGCTCCAACTTTCTGAAGGATTAACCTTTACATTCATAATAAATTCCATTACTTTAAAAAGACAGAAAACAAATTCATATATAGGTCTTAATTAAGATGATTATAAAGAAAAAATCAGACTACTACTCTTATTTGCTCTGTGCAAAGCATAGAGAGGTACAGATATCAAGTGTTGATTTCCACACTTTATATTACTCTTCATTCTGGCATTCTAGGTACTGAAACTTTTCTATGTCAGATGGCATTGTATTTTTAGAGAAAGTCATGGATGGATCCCATCTGTGGATGCAGCACTGGTCTCTAACATTTTTTTTAAATATTTTTATAGAGCGTAGAAAGGAAAGGAGGTAATAAATTCCCAGGACATATCTACCCTGCTGCCACCCCCTCTATGATGATGACAGTGAGCCTTCTTGGACGGAGGTGCTTGCAGTGTGAGAACTTCCAGCAGAAGAAACTAAGGGGTAATAGCAATAAGAAAGAGGCTTGGCAAATAGTTGAGTAAGAAACTTTACAGGGCATATTCAGACTTGCCAAGCTGAGCCCAAACACATGACCTAGCATCTGTCAGGATGTGTCCATGTCCACTGAATGCTCAGTCTTGTAATGGACATGTTGTCAGGCAGAGGAGCCTGACTCAAAGATCTTTTCTCCACCCTGCTGTTGATGGTCTGCTGGATCATAGAATCATAGAATATCTGAAGTTGGAAGGGACCCATAGTTGGGGTCATAGAATCATAGAACATCTTGAGTTGGTGAGGGGTCCTGGGAGCATCCCTCACTTCATCATTGTCATCCCATTTTTTTGATCTTGTCCGCTTACTTTTATAACACGTTCAGCATGTGCTGCTAAGTTGAGGTCCAGTTTTGAGCTATGCCTCCTTGAAAACTGGAGCAAGCCTGTCTCAACCTCCCATTCAGAAACCTGGAAGACTAAATTATTCTCTCTGTGCACCCTGGATTAAGTAGTGTTTTCCTAGTCACAGTAGCAAGCTCTAACAAAGTGTTTTAAATGAGCAGAATTTTATTAGAGGGAAGGGAGGGAAGGAAACAGAAGGAAGCATTAGTCTGGGAAACCTGAATTAACAGTCAGTGACCCACAGCCTTGCTCCTCAGTGTAGTTATTAAGGAATTAGCCTGGCCCCAGCTTTCTGCTTGCAGTCATGACAGTGCCAAAGGGACAGCTGCTGCCCTTCTCCCTGGTCCCATTCCCCTTGAAGTGTGTTTGTGCTCAGGATGGTTCAGTGGGGTGACTGGTCAGGCCATTTCCAGGGCTCTAAGTATCTCATGGACAATGCTCCCAGCCTCGCTGTTGGTGAAGGAAGTCCCCATGGAGTCCTCAGGCTAGGTAGATTCTCCCAGATGCCCCAGACTGGTGCCCAGTAGCCTCCATGCCACAGGTTTTACCGTGGGCTGCTGGACTGCTGTGGCTCATGCAGTACCACCTCTTGCTTACAGCCAGGGATCTGCTCCTGTCTGCAGTCATCACTCTCTCAGGCCACCTCCTTGTCTTCTCAGGGCCATCCACCCAGAGGTCCCTTGAGAAGCTGGGGGTGACCCTTTCCAAAGCTCACCAGTGGACTCCACATCTTTTAAGATGACCAGCCATCATGTTTACAAGCCTTCTGGGTGCAGCAGCTGTCTCCTACTATGTGTTTTCACTGTGCCAAGGCCAAAAAATGTAAAGTTTCTAGTTATTACTAATGTAAGTAACAACAGTGGTTTCAATAATATAATACTACATGGGCCACAAGAGGATTATAACTCTACCAACTGGCCAAAAGTGATGGGAGAGCAAACAGGGAGGTGGGCTAAAAAAACCAGTGTAGATAGCGAACTGGTGAAGCACTGGCCTCTTTGCAGTGGAGAATGTGGTTGATAACCATCACCACTCTGATGCCCAAGCAGAAGGATGTGTGCTCAGTTACAGGATGAGGCATGATGCAAAAGGAAGGTAAGGAAAGGAAACACAGGGAACAGCAAGGGGGGGAAAGGATGAGCAGAGCACATGATGTGAGGTGGGGCAGGAGAGCAGAATGAGGCAGAGAAACAGCTGACCTGAGACATGGTGTTCACTACCCGCAATGTTCCATCTTCCCTGAGGATAGCCCCTCTCTTCGTTCTCTCCCTTCAAGTCTTCACTACTGGCACACTCTGTGTCCAGAGCACTGCAGACCAGGACACCTCCTGCCTGGACAGCCACAATGGCACCAGTGCCAGCGACATCCAAAAGAGCCCGGGGATCCCTGTTTCTAGCTGGTACCTCTCCTCCTCCTCCCTCAGCATGCTTTGGCAGTGATATTAGCCTTGAAGGTCCTTACATCAGGAATGAACTGCATTTGGTTCAGGTTTGCCAAGTGCTGTTAGAATCCATATTTGTATTTCTCCAAAGCTTTCCTACCAGGTACCAGAATATACTCTCCCTCTTCTTACATGTTACAGAATCTCCCTTTGAGCTGTCTCCCCTCCCCGTGTGCACTGAGCAGCACGTACGGGGTTAACTGAGCTGTTCACAGCATTCAAATTTTTGAAAAATGGGCTATGGGCATTGTAGCTTTCAGCATGTTTCCTCCCATACAGAGGCACAGAGCAGGAGCACGCTGTGGGTGGCAGACATGACTGACATGGTACAAAGTTTAGGCTGGGCTGCCTCAGCTGCAGCTGAATTGCAGGCAGCAGTGCTGGCTCAGCCCGGGAGCGGAGAAATGCCTCTGCTGGGTACAATAGCGGAGTGTGAGAGATGTTGGGATGTGAAAGCCATGGCAGTGGGACCCTGTGAACCCCCATCTCCCAGTGCCCCCCTGCCAGGATGCCTCACTCCTAAAGATGTGATTCATGGAGATACAGTAATCAAGGGAATTGTGAAATACCTGACATTCTCCCCACCTTCTTCTAACAAAAAAAGCTTTGGCTTTCATGTCCTGCAGGCAGTTGCTCATACATTGTGCGTTCCTCAGAGCAAAGGAACAACCAGAGGTGTTTTACTGGAGAAGAGAAACAACTGAGTGGTGCTGGGGATGATGTGAGACAAGAAAGAGAACAACAGCACTCAGCATCTGATACTGGTGGAGGCCATCCTCAGGCCTGGGTCATGCTGGCAACCCAAGAAGTATCAAGCTTGATGCTGGAGCAACAGTGCCATCTTCCCTGCAAGCTGATAATGAGAAGTCATGGGATGAAACAGATTTTCCCTGTGGAAAAGCCCTGGTTCATATAAAAAATAAATCAGTCTGCTACTGCATGCATAGCTTGGCTCTGTTACAACTTCTGTGTGATTTCTGAGCAGCCCTCCTCATGGCTGGAGAGGGATGTCTTGTCTTTCTTTTCCCATCATCTGTCCTCTTTGTACCACATACAGCTGATCTGTACTCATCCTTGCTTTATAGAGAAGGGCAAAGCACCCAAGAATTCAGGTGTATTGCGTTAAAGATAATGCCTTTAAAAAAAAACAAAACACAAAAACAACACCACAAAAACCCCACCCGGGGTACGCAGTGAAAAGGCTTCCCTCCCCTCCTCTCCTTAGGTGGAGATGAGATTTTGGGAGTTTGCAACATCAATCTGGCAGTTTGGGCTCCTGTTTCAATGCAGCTTCTTCATTAAGTAAATCCTATTTAAATCTGCTTCTTTATACCAGAAGAACCACTCTGGGTAGATCCTACCTCTCTCCCTTCTAAAAATGACTGTGATGTGCTCACTCATGCACTGGATCTGCATTGCTTAAAGTTAGTAACAAACAACTTAGTGAAATAAAATTAGCATTATAGCCATTTTTTTCTCAGATTCTCATTTCCTGATTTCTCTTCATTATCTGTGTAGGAGGAAAGCAAGTGAGATCTTCATCCTTTCTGGTTGTGAGGCAATTAATGCCTTTTTTTAATTGTAAGGGTGTTTTGCCATAAATGGTTTAACTTCCACCTAGGTTGTCTTCTGCATCTCCCACTGCTTCTCAAAACCTTTAAGAAATATAACATGTTATTGCTGTATCAGTTCCCTAACTCCCACATTGTGCTACCTCTGGAAAATGCTCCCATGGGGATACCTATTGTCAAGTGCTTTTTTTAAATTACAGGAACTTTAAGGTACCCTGCTCCCTACCAGTCCTGATTGCATTGCTGCGAAGACAGAGGGTTGACGTGTTGTCCCTGCCAAGGCCGCCCCTCTGCCCCCTTCTCATGGGGTCAAGGTGGCGTGAATCGCTGCCTGCCCCAGCACGGCTGCTTATTGGGGAGCAATTTCTTCATTTACGACCTCTGTGACACCTTCTTCCCTTGGTGAAATGTGAAAGTAAAAGAAATTACTCCACAAGTACCACAGCAGCTAGACAGGGTTAAAAGCTTCCTCCAGAAACCTTCTGTATCTGAAGATTTTGGTTAATAGGAACCAAAATTATTTGCTAGAACATGTTTATCTGCTTTAGAGGGGTGAAAAAAAGGAGAGATTTTTTGCCTAACACAGGAGAAATTTATTCTACAAAGGCAGCTAACAGGTCAGTGTCAGGGACCTTTGTCCAGACCAGAGTTCAAATGTCCTCTCTACAAACAGCTGGACATGACAGGGACTCAACTTTTCATTTACTGTATAGATCTGAGATATAAAAAAACCCTGAGTATAAAAAAATCTGAGATGTGAGTATAAGAAAAACATTTCCTGTTTTGTCAGTGGTTGAATGAACAGTTAGAGGGGAAATTTTGGCTTGGGTTGAACCTAGAAACAATTTTGAGTTTCTGGAGAAGAGAAATACTTTTGTTACCATCTAAGGTATTTTTGATCTAAACCAAAATGTTTTAAGACTTTTGGGTAGATAGAACTTAACCCTTCAAAGGCTTTCTTCTGTAAATTCCGGATAATGTCAAAATTTTAAAAGATGCCTTTCTGCAATGAGAAGTGAAAAGTTATGTTTGGCAAATGCCAAGAAGAAATACAAAGTAATATTTTCAAAATATATGCCTCCATTTTGAGGGTCAATATTTTTGGCCAAACTAAACCCAGATCTATAAATATATTTGGTCTTTCTAAAGGTGGGGTTTTTTTTAACAGGAAAAAAGGTATTATTTGTAAAATTAAATGTAAGCTTCCATGTTCTCTCACCACAGCTGGAATCAGGACCGTGACTACTTGGCTACACTGGAGTAGGCGAGGAGCTTCTCCCTCACTCATATTCTTTTTTCATCTCTAAAAAAAGTGGTTTCCTCCTGTGGTGAAACAAGAAATCAGTTTTCTGGCTGATTACTTTCTCTTGCCAGGCAGTGCCCTGTCTCCCAGGGGGCAGTGAACTCCATTGCAAAACTTTCCCATTAAATGTCTGACCAAGGCACAGGAGCAGGAACTCTGTCAGCAAGTCCACGTGCACTTCCCAGTCCTCTGGCATCTCACCAGGCTGCTGACAGAGAAAGAGGTGGCAAAGGAATTGCCTAAAACAGTGGCAAAGTCTCTTGTGGATGAATTCCAGAGGAAAGCAGGACAAAATTACCTTCCAGGTTTGAGGGTCTTACTGTCCAAGGAAGAGGAAAAAAAACCCACTAACAACTTTTGGTGAGCTAAGTATGAGGGCATGTACCTGTAGGTAAATGCGTGTTTTGATTCCTTGAGCCAGATCTCAGTTACACTACTGTGAGTAATACCAGCCTGATTATGACTATTTCACCACTCCTGCAGGCTCAGAGGATGGCAAGCTGAAATCCTGGCCCTTATCTGTTCTGCCTGTTTGCTCTTGTGAAAAGCAAGGGACAGGTTTTCGAACGGGACAGGTTTTCAAGGGCTCATTGTCAACAGCTGTAACCACTTCCAGCACAGTTCACACCCAAAGGCAGGTCAGTGAGCATTATTTTCCCTTCCCTTGGAAAGGTACTGAGAAACGCCAGAGACGAGACTTTATGTAATGCAGTAATGTGGTACAGCACTCTGCGGGCAATTTACTGGACCTTGTGATTTAGACTAGCAGGAAGAAGCAGGTTGCTTTATTAAAAGTGCACTCCTGCCTCTACAGTATCATAGAAACAAAAACTTTCACACGATTTCAGCATCAGGCACGCTGGTTTTTGATAGCAGCGTGATGCACCGATGCACATGGGAATCCCAGTTTCACAGCCAATGCACGTGCCATAAATTGACACAAAAAATACACTTTCCCTATATTTATAGGGCCAGGATGTTGCCATGCATACAATTGCATTTTTAGATTTTATGACAGTTTCCTTCTGTGGGCAGGGACCTTATTGCTCCCAAAATAAATACTATGAAACCAAAATAAATGCCATGGGAATATAGGCTTCAATATAAACTGCCTAAATTCTGGCTCCTTAACTGGTGCCTTGCTTGTGTAATAACCACTGAGTCAGAGTATGACCCTGAATGCTTGGTCGTTACCTCCCTGGGTGTCATGGGGAAAGCAAAGGCTCACCTCCCCAGATGCTAATTCTCGAAAGTATGTAGTGAGGTATAACATACGAAAGGGCAGGACTACGCTTTACATAATTTTTTAATTCAACGACTCATCCATTCAAATAAGATTTACAAAGACATTATGCAATTTTGTTGTACGCAGTCATCAGGGGTGTGTAATGAATATCTAACTCACAGACCAAGAGATTTAATTGGATGTAGATCATCTTATGACCATAGTCAGAAAGTGAACAGGTCCTGTGCACCGAATGAGCTTGTAACAAAATGTGTTGAAGTCTCTGACTCAGTTGTTGTCTTGTATAAAAGAGAAAAGCTAGAGAATTGTGAAACCTTGTGAATTATGCAAGGAGGGAGTTTAATTACTTTTATTGTATTTATAGGGGGGTTTGCACTGCTAGTAGCTTTTAATTACTCATTACCTTTTGAGCGGTTGAAAATCAGAAACGAACTGCAGGTAGATTTGCCCTCGATACTGCTTTTAGAGTAATAAGAAGTTAAACCTATCTGTACAGGTTATTTTACAGTAATATTTTTATTCATGTATAATACAATGCAAGAGAAAAACAAACAAACAAAAATCTTATTCACTCATTTCTTCCTGAGAACTTGTCAAAGAGATTAAATAAATATTTGTCAGCAACCATGTAACAGCATTTTTACTTCCGCTAGAAAGGTTCTCCCACTCTGAAAAACTCCAAACATATTTATTTATGTTATCAAAGAACATTTCAGAAAGATATAATACACACTCATGTGTTTTCCAGCCTGCAGTTTACTTGGAATGCTGACACAGTTTCTTGTAAAAAAAGGTGAGGGAAAGGTAAAAATATAATATTGCTAAATGTATAAAAATCTAATAATAGAAAATAACACATGGATTAATTGGAAGAAAAAACTATTTTTTGCACATTTAAAATTTCTAAATGTGTCATCAAAAGGGAAAAACGGAAACTTAAGTATGCCTCGTTATCTTCCAAAGCTGTTCAGCACTAATGGAGGGGAAGACACAGTGTTTTGAATTTTTTTACACGGACATCTGCAATCATTCATTTTATAGAAAATGCCACAAGAAAAACAAGTGAAAATGCATTTGATAATGACTCATGTTTCCATTTGTAAACATGGCATAAGCACTCAGCACAAGGGTATGGAAGTCAGATCTGGGGAGCTATGGAAAGCAACACAATGTACTTTGGCCCAGAAAACTGCTGATTATTTCAAGTAATGCTGACCCCAGCCTCCCGTGTCCTTTTACATAGTCACCTTGCCCGTCCGGACTTAACCAAATTCTCCTGTTACATTGTGTTGTTATTTGTGTGACAGGACACGAGCTCCTTTGGGAGCTGGATGTACCCCGGTGCCACACGGGACAGCACGGTGGCCCAGGCCAGCATCACAACAGGGGTACCGGCACCTGCACTCAGACCTGCACCCTGCAAGCGTGGAGTTTGCTAGTGCAAGCACACATGCTTGATGAGACCAGGCTTTCCGCCCCAGCCACCTACCCCCAGCAGTTTACAAACCAAGTCCCAAATTACACGAAGCTTGCCCATCCCACCGCCGCACATTTATGCAGTCTCGCCACTCTCAAGCAAAGTTTTCAGCCAAGCAGTGGAGAAGTTGATGCTTAACGCTGAAGGGGGAAAAGAAAAATTATAAAGGGGTAAGAGTCAGTGGCAAAGAGCTGCGAATCCCGGCAGCCTGCAGTGCCTGCGGTGCCTCTTGCTTGCCTGCCCCAGCTCTGGGTTACCCTGCTGCCTGTGTGACTCAGCCAGGGAGAGTGAGCACTGGGAGGGGTCAGAAATAAATGTGTTTGGAGGAGGAAAAGTGTTTTCTGTAGGGGAACAGACCAGTACGTAGGACTGCATGGTGGAAATCCAACATAAGCCTTGCGCAAGTCTAATTGCTATGATGTCCCATGACTGTCTTCTCATTCCTTAAGTAATTGAGGCTTCAGTTCAGCAAAGCATTTAAGCTCAGGCTTCATTTTGTGCTGTCAGTAAGTGCTTTGCTGAACAGGGGCTTAAAGTATCAAGCTTATTGCATGAGATTTATCCCACCTAATTTTAGATGTTTGCAGTGCAGATATCTACACCAGAGCTAGCGACCCCAGGCTTTGCTCATTATTAATGAGGAGAGATAAGCATTTCTGAGCTGCTATTCCTAAGGCCTACTCTACCTTGGAATGAGAAATACCATTCAGTAGAAATGTTTGCAAGAGGAGCTTAAAATACCCAGATCAGATGTAAACACCTACAATCCAGGTACCTACAATCATATACCTGAACCGCAACAACTTCCGATGACAGATAAGTAGAAATAAACATACCAATTGGATGGAATCAGGCAAATGCAAACTGAATTTTTACAGAGCAATGAAGCCAAAAATTATTTTTTTCAGTGAGAAAGTTAAAGTTTTAATTGATTTAAAGACAAACAGTGGAAGAAAAGAACAGACCATCATTATTCCCTTGTTTAAGCATTATTTCTTTCATACTTTCATTGTCTGAACTAGCTCCTCTGCGCTCCATTGCTTACTGAGGGTTCCTGCGCACCAGCCTCACTTTTAGAAAGCTGCAGCTAGGTAAGGTTTATCTCCTCTTGCATCAGACAGATATTTTTTAGAGCAGGAATCCCAAAAATTCAAGCTATTTCTGCAGAATTATTCAACTGAGAACTTGTGTTTCTCTGAATGTTGAAAATTGCTGCTCTCCCTGCATAGGCAACTGGGATGTAAACTTCTGGGAATTACTGCAAATACGGGAATGCCTGGAATCCTTGTGGGAAATAATTGCAAAACCTTTAATCCTTGTTATCTCTGAGAGCACATATTTTTGTTTGCTTGATCAGCAGTGGGAGAGGATGACCGATTAACATGTTGGGCAGTAAAGCATCACACCGTTTCTCTGTTCCCCTGCCCCAGACTGCCTCTGGGAAGATGCTGGTTCCTGAGCAAACAGCATGGAACAGAAGAGCGGCAGCAATACTTGGTGTGCGGTGGTGGTGGTGTCAGGCATTGTGTGGCAACTGCAAAACCAGCAGCATTGACTGCAGTTGCTGAAAGTATAACAGAGCAGCAAATACACTTTTGTTAAGCTTAAGCAGTTGGTGCTTAATGTGGTCCAATGCCTACAGCAGGAGTCAAGAACGCCCATTCAAGAACTAAACTGAAGCAGTAAGTTAGGAGTAAAATCACTTGACATTTACTTCTATGAATGGTGGAGACAGACAGCTCCAGAAACCAATTCATCCTATCCCAAGGAAAAGATTTAAAATTTGTGGGTTGCATCCTTCTCCGTATACAGCAGCCTCTTTCTAACTTCAAGAAAGTCACCAGATCCTTAAATGAGGTGGATAGTCCAGTCCTTGAATGTTACTAACATAAAATATGTACTCCTTAGCACTGGAAAAATCTTTTTTCTCTGCACTTTCATACCTACCAAAATGAGGAACAGCCTGAGATTGCTGCTTCTTTGTGCTGTCACAGGGCAGCTGATAACAGAGCTCTGGACTCTGTGAAACCTGCAAAGGGAAAATTAATTTACAGGACCACAACACATCTTTCTCTTTTGATGTTTAAAGCTTTCTGATTCTAACACACATTAGAGCTTCTACCACAAGCAGCAGCCTGGGAGATATATGGGGACTGAATCTGATAAAGAGTTTATTTTACTTGGGGACAGATTCTGTCTGGGTGTTTTGTGGGACTCAAAGAAGAGGAAATGATTCACCGACAAAAGGGGGAACAGATGCCTTGACTCACAGTTTCCTGATTTGACCACTAGACAATTCCTCTAGCAATTCCTTAGTGCATCAGAAGGATGGATTAGCTTCTTAATTCCTTAAACATCATTAAATGGTTGTCCTGGATTATACGTCCAGGCTTATACATACTACCTTATACATACTGGATTATACTTACTGTCTCCTGAGGGAAAATCTCTAGGTTTTATTCTGCAAGTTTGTAGAAACAGTGGCAAAATAAGTGTATTGGCCCAACAATCTTGTTGATGCTAATGGAACCAAAGTGCCAAGTCTGCTGCACTGCTTTTCTCTTATGTACAGGGCGGGGGTGGGGTGGTGGAACTCATTTAGTTCATAAAATTCCAGACATAACAGAACATGGGGTTTTATGCCTAATTCTATAAGATTCTGGATGGTGGCTAAGAAACACAAAAGGATTAGGTCTGCATGAAAGCAAATTTAAGACATCACTGTTCAATTAAATCACTCTGGAGTTTCACTTTCCTTCTAGTAAAAAGAATTTTTTTGTACCCATGGCTACTATAAATTGTTTCTAGATTATAGAAAGATAATTAAAAGAGTGCTTTATGAGGCATGGATGTCAAAAAAATATAATTACATTGAAGATGTCAGATATACTTGAGAGTCTTAAACTAAACTCTGCAGCTACCAGATTGTCTCATATATGCGGTTTCTTTTATAAATTACTTCTCCTAAAGAGGTAACACGTTATTTTCAAAAAGTTTGTTTACGTTGACAAATCATTAGACAAATCACAGGATCCTTTTGCGGGAGCTTTCAGATTTCTAGCCCAGGCAGTGTTCCCCCGTGCTGACCTGCCGGCTGATTTTAGTTTTAGGACTGTGCCATCTGCTGTTGGAATTGCAGATTTCCCTGGGTCTGCACAGCCTGCAACCGCCAGCTTCCACGGTCTGGCCACGCATGACTCAGTTTTGTTCCCATGTGAGGGACAGATGTTGCAGGGTAACTGTCTGCCATCCCTGTCAGAAGCTTCAACCCTCCCAGGATCGTTTTATTCTACTGTTTTGAAGGGCTTTGCTTTGGCACAGACATGTAAGGGCCTCCCTTTGCGCCTGTTGCTCAGAAGTAACTTTATCAAAGGTGGTATCACGCACAGAGGATGCAGGGCCATATCCTGCAATATTAAATTTTAACAGAAAATCTGACTTAGGGCTGTTGTTTGGGCTCTTCTGGGCAAGAGGACTGGGGCTGCAGGAGATGCTTTGCTTTCAAGGTCTGATCTTGCAAAGAGTTATTTCCTGACTCTTGCAATGGCCTTAAGAGCCTGTGGTGCTCTGATCCCTCATTGTGCATTCACACAGCTCCAAGCATTGAATGCATCACATGCCTGGTCCCTATGGCACAAGGCTCCAACAGGTCCATGTCCTTCTTATACTGGGGGCCCCAGAGCTGAGCACAGTACTCCAGGTGGGGTCTCACGAGAGCAGTGTAGAGGGGGGGAATCACCTCCCTTGACCCTTTAAAAGAAGGCCATGCTTCTTTTGATGCAGTCCAGAATTTGGTTGGCTTTCTGGGCTGTGAGTGCACATTGCCAGCTCATGTTGAGCTTCTCACCAGTCAAGAAGTCCTTCTCCTCAGGGCTACTCTCAATATTGTGCAGAGCGGGTACTGTTGTACAGCAAGAAGTACCTGTCCAGTATCTCAGGTCAGCATTTCACCCTCCTGCATAGACCCCACATTTGTGCATTTGGAGCAAGCTGTGATAGCTTTAACACAGCAATGAACCACGTGGCTGAGACACGAACCTAATGTCCTCCACTGGGAACCAGCATTTTTATCAGGGCTTGGACACAGCCAGCACACAGCAGAATTGGACCATCAGGGCATGCTGAATTCCCAGCAAAAAGTGCTAGCAAAGTTCATAAAGCCATCAGTTTTCTGAAAAATTAGTTCTTGAAATAAACACTCTGCTCAGGTGTGTATTACCTTAGTTGGGGCTTAGACTGCTGCCATGTCTACCACAGCCAAGTGCCCTCCCCTAAGTGCTAACTCGGCAGTGGTGCTTTGGTCAGCAGTGTGATAAATGGGTCTAAAATTAGCTGCTGAGAATTGAAACACAGTACTGTTTTCTGTTCCTGGAGCTTGTTGAAGACTCACCATTTGTAGATTGGCATCTCAGAGGGCTGCTTTGCATGGGAATAAGAGGATCCAGAACAAGGAATGAACTCTGACCACTGCCTGGTATTGTACTTTAGTTCCTGTTGTTTACATGCTAGTGGCATCATAGAGCTATTAAAAAAGTAGACTGAACAATAGAGATGTTTATTACTGAAACTCCATTACACTCTTAACCACAACTACCTCTTATCTGACAACATGAAAGCAATACCACTTTGGGAAAACTGAAAACAACTGTGCATTTGGGGAGTCAGATTCCTCACAAGAGTAACCCATATCATCTGCAGGAGCATTTCTGAGCTCAAAGGTCCACCAGGGAGGACTGGTCAGGGAAATAATCCCAAACATATTTTCAATTTTAAATTTTCAACAAGGGGCATCTTCCTGGCAGTCACTGAAGAACAGGCACGCTGTGCTCCATATCCATCGATGGCAGGTCAGGAAATCATGTGGTCGGTGTACAGACAAGCTCTCCAGGGGGACAAAGTCATATTTCAAGAGACACAACTGACCTGGAACTTTTTAATCCCACTCCTGGTTCCTGTTATAATTGCATCCGACTGCCTCACATCACTAGGATGTTTATCTACTGACACTATTAAGAAAGGAAATGCCTGAAGTTTTAGGCACAGACTTATGTTAGCAGTTCGTTAATAGCATTTTTTTATTGAGAGTTGTAGGACCTGGCATCTTTAGCATCTAGACTGTTTAAGGTGGGGGGCGAGGGGGGGGCAGGTTATATGCCCAGGCATCAAACCAAAAAAGGCCAGCACACCACACGAGGTTGTTTAAACAAGCCAGTTAGAAATACAGAGACATATGCCTTAGATCCCATTCTGCTTCAGGATTTAGGCAGTTTTTAAGGTTTGTTTTTCTCTACAGCATGAAGAACTCCCAGATCAATAGGCATTATTAATACTCACAGTTGGCGTGACACCAGTGGTCCCTCAAGTACCTGGCCACAAAGCTTTAGGTGCCTGTCCTAACATCAACAGCTCCTTCACTGATACGTCACCCCGCTGGCTACACCAGCCCACGGCTCGGGAACCTGCCCTGATGCTATTCACAGGCAGAGCAAATTCAGAAGTTAAAACCAAGGCTCACAGGGAAAGCCAGGGTTGGTGTTGCCTGGAAAACTTGTTACCTCTTGTAGCCCACAGGCCGGTGGAGTTTGGAGAACACTGATTTGAGGAGACAAGCAGATGAAAGATGTGAAAGCAAAGCCATTAACTCCTGAGCCAAAATGGCTTGGCCAGGGTTACCCAGCAGAGCTGGGAGGTGAACATGGCCCCTGAGGGGCATGTAAACCGGGTCATGTTTTCTAGTTGAGAAGTAAAATGGAAAATATCAAGAACATCAAACAAACCCAACCCTTTGCAGACTGAAAATGTGGCTAATATTGCTGTCCCTCCTGCGCTTCATTTAATCATCTTAGAACTTGCTTGTAGCATCAAATGATTCATTTTCAAATAGAAACATGATTAAGTGTCAGCAGAGACCCTTGACATAATGATGGCCAGCATTTCCTTCCAGGGTCTGAGCTTTTCCCACAGGAGATGTCATCCACTCCAATCCCTTTCTCTGTGGGAGCTGCCTTCCCTTCGTGCCGCCTGTAACCTGAGGCTAATTAGAAAGGAGTTGTTAAAAGGTTATGTGGTGATGTTGAAGACCTTTCCCAGTTTCCCTGACTTCAGGAGGTTTCAGAGCAGGCCTGGGATCAAACAGCAGGACTACAAATGAAACAGGAGCGCTGAAAGCAGGAGGCAGAATTAGCTGTGACTTTTCAACCACAGTGAGAATGAGCTGTGATGAGAAGCGAGTTCCTCTTGGAGAGAAGCCTCAGGTCCAGCTGTGGCTGCTGATTTCTCTCCAGCAGATGGACCTGGGCGCAGGGCTGCCTGCCCCTCTCCTGCCTGCCCTGAGGCCACCCACACTGCCCAGCAGAAGCACGGCTCAGGCAAAAGTCTTGTCCTGCCTTGCCGTGGTTGCCTACCATTTCCAGCCTGGATTTCCTCCTCCTGAGACACTTTGCTACACACATTCCCGAGCTAGGCTTAAAAATAGGACTGCCTCTGATCCATGCTGGGTAAACAGTTTTCATTTTCCTGGTTTGCATGTGTTGAATTGCATGTTTTGCATGGTATCTAAAGACCACAGCAAGCTGCAGGCAGCACAGTTATTGACAGCTGAAAAAAGAGCCATCTTCTCTCTGGAGATGCTTTATACAGTGAACTTAAGCTCAATACACTAAACTTAGGAAAATGTTACGTGAAAGGAACCTGGGGTGTATGGAAGAGTTAAAGAACTTGAGCTTGGCTTAAACATGCACACCCAAAGAGACTCAGAAAATTACAAGATACTCCCTTTTAAAAATCATCTGCCAAACACAGCCTTCCCCTCTGAAACACTGCGTTTGGGAAGAAATGTGGAGGAACAAGCAACCTTATGCATGGGAGTCTCCAACACTGCTGCTGCAACAAAATTTTATATGGCGTGGCTGGCAAGGTGGCATGAGAACAGGGTGGTGGGTTGGCTTTGGATGCTTAATTATATAAATTAAGAGAGACAACCCCCAAAATTAAATGTTGCCGGTCTAATTTACATAGTTGCTATGGCTATTATAAAATGGAAAATGACTGCCCTCATTGCTTGCATTGTCACATGCCTTATGGTGAAATCACAGCTCCCTGGGTTATGGAAGGAGACAAAAATTGCGGGGTTCATCCCAAAATGCTGCATTTTTGGGGCAGGGTCAGCAGAGGAGCAGCAACCCCAATGAATCTTGCAGGTTGCTCTGACTCTGGCTGGATCCTCAGGGCACAACTCAGGGACACAAGTCTGGGATCTAGACAAAAGAGCAATTTGAAAAACCTCAGGGCTCAGTCACTTATAAAAGACTTCTTTTATTACAATGTTTTTTACAAACTTTTACTTTTATTAAAAAATTTTATAGACAAAGATTTCTTCTGCAGAGCCAGATCCAGAAGCTTCTTTGTGGTGACTCCAGGTCTTCAACCTGGCTGCTCACAGGACAGAGCCATCAATAAAACAAACCTTTGTGCTAACACTCGCATCCCAGGCACCTACCAGCCATGGAGGAGACTCAGGCCTTTGGTATGACATCTCCTTTGAAGGAACCAGGGTCACGCATTTTCTCTTATGCAAGGGCCAGCAAGCTCCCTGGGACTACAGGGTTCACGCACACGACACTTAAGAACTGGTCACTCATTTCTGTGGGTCCAGGAGACCACAGCAATCCACAATGTCTGAATTTTTGGGGGTTTTCTCAACAGCAGTGCCCAAGAAGGATGATCTCCTTCAGGTATATGGAGACCTGGGATTGAAGGTAGAGAAGACAAAGCAATAAATCATCTACGATCAGGTTACATCTGGGGGGCAGCAGCCCCATAAGTCTCGGGTCTGACTCCCCATGCTGAGATGATTTGCCCCAGCTCTCCTCACCGTCCCTCTGGAGCACAAGCTCTGGTGCTGGGCCAGCTCTGGGTACTTCGCTGTGGTCTTTTACAGCCAGGCTCACAATTTCTCTGCCTCAAATGTGAAAACACTGAATACAAACCAGGTCTGAGCAACCAGATGCATGTATACTGTGGGGAGAGCAAATAGGCATATACCTACAGATCACCGTGTAAATACAGCCTCCATAAGCTACTTTTACTCTCAGGAGGTATGCCAGGAATATAAGGAATCAAATGCATTTATAATAATCCTTCATAACAGAAAGTGGTAGTGCAAACAGTGAAGAAGCAAATTTTAATCCACTGACCACACCGGCCGCACAGATAGGATGTGACAGACCACCTGAAAGCAACACTAATGCATCAGGGTTTTGTCTGCTAATGTGATACTGACCAAGGCTAACAGCCTACACAATGACCATAAACCTCTCCAGTATCCTCAAAAAGATCTATTTGTAAGTGCTCCAGATTCCCTGTTGATTACAAAAGGATTAAACTTCTTCTTCTTCCCAACATTGTGATGAGCTTAGCCTGAGCTGACAAAACAGACCAAGGGGTGTAGAAACATCATTTCTCCTTTGCAGAGGAAGGATACCACATAAAGGTCACTGCTAGCAACCAACAAGTCCTGCTAGTTTGTAGATGTCATTTACTCTAGTAATCCAATAAATATTTCCAAATGGAAATCAGTAAACTGGCTAGGAAGCAGGAAAAACACGAGCAGGCAGCTCCACTGGTGCCCCTAATGCATTGGTGCTGGAAAGAGCTAAAATGATCCCACAGTGTATATGCTAGGAACAAGTGAATAGGTTAAAGAGGCTGAATATTACCTCTCCATATGACAACACAGAGGAGGTCAAGGGGATGTGCAAAATAGGACCACCACCACGCCCTGAATAGTGTGAGACCTGCTGGAAGTGCCTTTTGGTGACAGCTCTGAAAAGATTTAATATCTGTGTTTATCAGAAGTGAGTTTAAGATGTAACTTGTGACACTGAAGTACTTTCTCAGGAAGAGTACAGCAGCAACAAGAGGGATATCTCTGTCAGAGACAGCCACCAAAATCAGTGGTGGGAAACTAGATATTAAGTTAGCAACAACATGTAGCTTTTTTCACGTGGAGGATGACTAAACATGAGAAGAAACCATGACGGATGTGGTGGATGCGGTACATTTTTCAAACTGTCATGTCTCCAAATCAGAGTGGAAAATCCTCTTCAGATACAGAGGTCATGTAAGCATATCTAGGGAAAATTCTGTGGCCTTTGATACCTCGATCGCATGAGAATGATATTGTCTGAACGCTGTAGCATAAGTCACACTTTTATCTGTGTATACATATTCATACATTTTTGACATTAAAGCCTCCCTGAAGGTAATGATCGCTTCCCTCCAGTGTGTCAGCTGCATCTCTCTGAATGTTGTTTTTTATAGCAATAAACAGTGTGTCATCAGTAATTTACTCTGTGTTTGCTGTGTCGTATGCCAGTTTGGAACACAGCAAGGACAGACATTTATCTTGATTTTAGGAAATTTCCTTGTAGTCATCATTATATTGAAAAAATGCACACGTGCTGCTGATCGCTGATGAAGAGACCTAGGAAGTTTTTAAAGCAAGAGCTTGAACCGCCTGTCAAAAGACATAGAAAATTACCATCTGTTTTCCCAGACATTTGGATCAGAGGCACAGGCTGAACAGCACTGAGAACAAATATGCATGTAAGGAACATAGTAACAGTCCTGTCCTCTGCTGCTAGACAAATCAATTTTTTATGGTATAAAATATTTACAATAGTATGTTGTAGGTTGCACTCAGCTTTTTTGTAGAGGGTAAGGGAATAAATTCTCCCTCCAGATTCCCAGATCTCCACTGCTGATGGGATGCACAGAAAACCTGCCACTGCTGCTGTATATTCCTGCAGCTCTGCACAGGCTTTCATCCAGGAGAAGAGCAGAGCGGGTGCTAAGGGTACAAGAGCAACCTGGGGCACTTAACAGCTTCTTTCTGAATTAACAGGGATGCAAACCTCTTCACCTTCAGGAAAGCCAACTATGCATATTTTTATGTCTGCTTCTGCTTTGCTTTCAAGGCCTTTGATTTTATCTTTAAACCAGCAGTGTTTATAGTTCTCAAGATGATTGTGTTCTGCTAAACAAGTTCCTTTGTCCCATACTGCTGCTGACAAATATGCTCATGAAAAAGTTTTACCATTCAGTAACTTCAGTCTTGCCTCCAACTTTTTTGCTGTACCCTTTGAACTGACATTGTTGCATTAATGCCTGCTACGATTTTGTCTACCATGCATGTCATTGCTATAGCCTATTAAAAGCAGTTGCAGCCGTGCTTACTGCTGGCTTCCTCCTTCCTTTTGAAGCAGTTTTCTTTGACTGGTCTTAATTAACGCATAAGCTGGGAAAGTGCCTTCTTTCCTCCTTCCAAGATGTTTTTGTTTCTTTGGTTTAATTTCATGTCTTTGGCGGAATAGATGTTTCCAGTATGTTCTTTATGAAAATGAAAGGGAAATTTAAGCTTACACAACTTCTTTGTTGTGAAAAAAACCCAGGCCATGGTTCATCTTTGACTGCATGACCATTGTGTGCTTATTTGACTCCATTTCTTCTCCCTATTCAGAAAAGCCAAGTAACATGATTAAAGTCCTCTTCCAACTCAAAGACTTTGACAGCAAACAAATACGGATCACTTACCAACTGAATGAATCATGTACAGGAAACCAAGGCTAGTGTTAAACATATTTACTAGGGCAATCAGTTAAGAATGGTATGTTGAAGATCTGCAATTAACACCAGTTCCACATACTGAAACAAGAGATTCAAAAGCTATTAGATAATTAGTGAAAACTTATAAAGCTGCATTCCTCAAGGCAGCCACAGATGCCAAAAGGAAATGCTGGACTGCTAGGCCAGATACCAACTTGTCAAGGAATTAATCATCATATTTAATGGCAAATACCTGGCCATGTGGGCAGCCATGCAAAGAGCTGAATAGCATGAACAGATGGAGTACTCCTCTTTTAGTACTGCTTATTGTCATGCTTTTGCCAGACATGCAGCTAGCACATTGCTGTTTCCTCATCGATAGGCAAAATGAGCTTAGTAGCTCACCAGCTTCACATGTCCATGGAAAGTCCCTAGTGCACCAGGGCTTCAGACAGGAGAAAAAATGGGAAAAGTTTGTGAATTACATCAACATGTTATGAATACATCTCCTGCGTATCAGCAGGTGAACTTCAGGATTTGGTGCTAACATCCTTTTGAGCCTGTAAATAAGTGACGGGTTGTGAGACCATCTCAGCCTGTAAAATAGCTTCATTACAGCAGAGCAAGAGGGTCACAGCCAGAAGCAGGGCCCCGTGGCAGGAGTCGCTGCCCAGGGCACATGTTCTCGCTCAGTGTTTCAGCTGTGTCCAAACATCCTCCTACCCACCTCTGCACAGGGCTTGCCAGAAACAGCTCCTGACTCAGAGCACAGAAACCAGCTACCAAAAGGAGAGCTGCTCCGTGTCACTCAAAGCAGTGCAAACCCCCATGGGTTAGCCCAAATTCCCGTGGTCTCAGAGAGGGAGGACAAAGCCTTGTAATTTTGAGAAGTGTCTGCTCTGAACAACCATTGCTTGTAGGTTGAATGAGACACTGCTCATTCTCTCCCCTTACTCAAGGCTTTCTGAGCAGCTGTTAGAAACAAAACTCACCTGCCTTGTTTCAGCTATAGTTTTCTGAACTCCCAGTTGAGGGAAGCTGATTAAAGAGTATTAAATACTACCAAGATGTCTTTTTGCCGCCTCTCAAAAGGCGTTCTTTGCTGAGGCAGTTTAAAAGCTTTCTCTTTACACCTCTGACTTGAAATCACTGATTTTTCTACCGCATCTGTTGCTGCTGATTAAACACAAGCAGTGTCAGAGTAGGGTACTTCTCTTAGCTTCCGTGGGTGAAGCCTTAAGTCTATTGCTAATACAGCAGGTCAAGACGTTACAATTTCTGTGAAGTGTTATTAAAAAATTTAGTTCCCTACTTTTCCAGAAAATTTCATTTTCTAACAATCCAATAGAAAATTTAAATAAAAGTTAATGCTTTCATTTCAGCTAGAAAACTCTGGTTTCCTTTTGCCATAGTAACTGCCCAAAACAGGATTTTTGCTTTTCTTTTTTTTCAATTGCGACCTTGTTTTGTCAAAATCAAACTGTTTGCATGAAACATTTAAACACTATTAAGACTGAATTTGTCCCCAGAAAAGCTCCCAAAGGCTACCTTCATCATTTCAGCATCTCCAATGACTAACTCTGCAGGCAGAAGCAGACAGGTTCGAATAAGGCCCATCAGGCACTAGCGACTGCACTATTTTGTCAGTGTATATGAACTGCATTTTGATCCACACCAAATAGATGGTTGCAGCTCCTGATTACTAGACTCCCATTCTGACTCTGAATAGAGAACAACTCCCCATCAGACATTAGTAATTACTTTATGTCACAGAAATAGAAAAATACCTTCTTGCACTTGACAAAAAAAATCAGGCTTTCCATATAACGTGACATCACGATAATTTATGCTAATTTCATAGACCAATACTGCAAGTGATATGCTGTTAAATAAGCCTGTATTGATACTAGAAAAAGGTCTAATGTGGTGATGCTTATCTTAGAAAATTAATACCATTACAGGCCAGCCACAGTAACTGCCTTTATTTCGTAGAGGGAAAAAAAGAAATAGAAAGGAATGTTGCATAGCAGTAATCTCATAGTCAATTAAGCAATGCTGACTCCTGAAATGTCTTTCATCTTATGTTTCCCTGGGAAAAAGAAAAGCAAACTAATTTAGAGGACCTGAAAGCAGTGATATTTATGATCCGAGATATAGGTTGTATCCGTTTTAACAGCTCAGACCTGGAGAGATTCATTTTATGAACACAGATATCAAGGCGGGGAAAAAATAAAAGACAAGTATCAAACTAAAATGTCATAAAACCAATCACATAGCTGCCATTTTTTAACTTCAGGGGAAGTCCCCCCCATCTCTGACATTTGCACATGACTATTCAGTTACCACCTTAGGGCTCCAGGTAGGTACAAAATAGGCATATGCTCAAAAGAAATCAGTATCAGAGCTAGGAACAGAAACACCAGTTTCTGAGGTTTCAGACCACAAGATTACTCAGTGCTGAACTTTGAAGATAAGGAGGCTAAGACAGATGAACAGAAAACAGATAATCCGTGGGATCCGTGTTTGAATGTTGTTATTTGGATGGGAAGTTTCCATTTAAAGTACCACCATATCCCTGTGGCCCTCTCCTGAGTATTCAGCATTTCTCCCTCCCTCCTAAAACCTTCTTCTCCCCATAAAGCCATTCAACACATCATTTTATTGACGATCCTCCTATATTTTGTCTGGACATTTCTACAGTCCTATGACACCTTATTGTGCTTTCAAAACATATCATTGTTCAGCATGAATTAGAATTAGGCCCAGGACACAGGATTAATAAGTCTTTCCCCCCTGAAGAGCTGTCAATCCAACGGAAGGATGGATAATGAGCCTTCCCCATTGCTGCCTCTTGCAAGGGTGTGTGTTTGGGTTTCAGCTCCAGCACTTGGATCTGCACCTAGGAGAGAGCAGTCCCCACTGGGTGTGAAATAAAGCCAGGACAGAGAAAGACCATTTTCTTACCAAACCCCTTCTCTGCGCTGGGTTTACTACAAACATGACTTTTAATACTGGTCTATTTAAGCTTTAATCCCTACCTTCTTTGCAGTAGTGCCCTCTAGCCCTGGTGAGTCCCTGAGTTTGTGCCAGGTGTGACATGACCACATGGAGAGACACGTGTCTAAATTAGGGGCTCGCTCCTTCCCTCCGTTTATTTCTCAGAAGTTGTCCCTCTAGATAGGCCAGGATAAAACACAACTTGCCACTTTTAAAGAAGCTCTATGACTTTGAAAAAAGACTTTCTGAGAGCATCACCTGCACTTATTCATCAGGTGGGTGGAGAAATTTTCCATCCAGCAAAGTAAGAGGTTTGTGGTTTGAGGCACTCTGCCCAGGGTTCTGCTAGCGGTGGCATTTCCCTGAGGATCAGCACTAGGCGGGAACACATCGTGCCTTGCATTACATAGGCAATTCTTTTAATTATCACAGGGATGTTGCTTGATAATGACATTATTTGTAACGGTGCCTGAGAACAGAAGTACATCCCTAAAACCTCTTCTGTCTAGACAGGAGAATTTTGCAAAAATGCATCACTTGTGGACATCCCTGTGTATCCTGATCCTCGACCACGCACCTGCTCTCAAATTAATCCTGATGTCCGCGGCTCCGCTGCTTTGAACCGCATCGCGTTCGTTCAGTGCATTAACTCCTTCCCCCAGCCCCGGCATAGCCCCCCACACCGCCCCCGGCAGCGCCCGCGCTCCCCCCCCCCAATCCACGCACCGCGCAACCGCTCTCACGACCGAACCCTTCGCAACCAGAGTCCCCTCCCGCAAGCACAGACGTGTCCGCGTCCCCCCCGCTTCCCCCCATCCTCCGCTTCGAGCAGCCGGTCCCCCCGCCCGGCACGGCTTCGCAGCCGCGCTGGTGCCCGCTCCCGGCTGCGGCAGCCAGCGCGGCTCCGGCACCAACTTTCCGTGCGCGGCGCGGAGCGTCCCCCGCGGGGGCAGCGGCGGCCCCGGGGCGGCCATGCTGGGGCCGGCCGTGCGGCTGGCGCTGGGCGCGGGGGAGCTGGGGCCGGCGGGGCTGCCGGGCCGGCTGATGGCCCTGCTCTGGCCGGCGCTGGTGCTGGCGGCGGCGGCGGCGGCGCTGCTGGTCCTGCGGGGGCTGCGAGGCGGCCGGGCCGCGCCGGGGCACCCGCGCCGCGCCGCCGGGGAGGCGCAGGAGGAGGAGGAGGAGGAGGAGGAGGCGGAGGAGGAGGAGGAGGATGGCCCCGCGGGGGCCGGCGGCCGGGCGGCTGGGGCGCTGCCGGCGCGGCAGCCCGAGGAACAAAGGCGCACGGCGCAGGTAAGGGCGGCGGGGGGGTTCGCTCCCTGCCCGGGGTCTGCCCGGGACAAGCACCCTTCCCTCCCTCCTCCCCAGCATCTTCTCCTCCTGCCTGCCTTGCTCCCTGCAGACCCGCCGGGCAGCCCGGGGTGCCCCCTCTGCTACGGCCATCCCCCATCCCGCGCGCCCGGGCAGCCCGTCCTGTCTGGAGATGCTGCGCCCCAAACCTCTCTGGGTGGTTTAGGGGTCAGGGACTCAGCGTTCCTCTGCGAGCCCCGTGGTGGCATCAGGATTACAGGGCAAGGCAGCAGGTTGCCAGAGCACCTGGCCTGGGATTGCTGGGTTTGGCATTTCTTCTGCCACGTTGTCTAACACCATAGCTCCATATGGGCTTGATCCCGAGTGCAGGGAATTAAGGTAACTCCACTTAATGTCCATCATATTAAGAGGGAGGATGCAAGCAGAGTATCTCTGCTGTGGTGTTAATACAATGTCCTAATAATGTATATTTACTACAAAGCAAAGCTTCATTATTATTGTGTTAATACATAATGGTAGCTGAGAGCTGATGACCATGGCCACCTTGTTGAATATATGTTTGAGTTTGATATGATGCACTGCGATGAAGTTTCCGTATGACATCGTCATGATTGTGTCGCTTTGACTTGCTGTAAGCTGTCTGTAGCAGAAAATCTCAGGATAAATTACAGAAAACCGTTTCACCAAGGTATTGCAGTATGGAAAGTAAAACTCCCAGGAGAACATACTGAACATAAGTAAGTATGTATTTAAAATTAATACATCAAGCATTTCTGAACATGTTTATCTGACTAGTATCTCCTAGGTCTCACTTCTGAGAAAGATAAACTAAACCCGTTTGGGGGGGTGGGGGTGGAAGCTATGTGAGGTAGGCTGTAAAATAAGTGGGTTTTTTCTTCATGAACATAAATGTATCAGGCTGTCCATCATAACACTAGTTTTCAGTGGTTTATTATTTGCTGTGGAAGTTTTAACTTTTAGTTGTATTATCTTTTAATAGGTTGTTCCATTTTAAGGTATTTTGTCTTTCATCAGTAAGAGCAGAATCTTGGCCCAGCAGCATAGGTATCCCTAAATTAGTAAAGAACAATTAAATCAAAAAGCAATCCAAACAGAACTGCCCATGTCAAGGGTGACTTCAGTAAGAATTTTATTATAGCATTATAATCATCGATACTAGATGACTTCAGTAGACTAGATGGCTACAGGACAAATTAAAATTTTGCAGAGCCACCAATTATTGGAGGCAGTGTGGGACAGAAAGAGCGGGACCTCCACATGCTGTTGTCAGAGACAGGCCTGGTGCTGTAGTGGTGGTGGAGTTACTAGTTTAAGCTGAAGACACTGCTTGAAATAGATATTTTCTGGTCAGCGATGCTGTACCTCACAGGCCTGGGTAGCAGAAACCAAAGAAGAGCAGAAAGAGATAAACTGAAGGGATAAATTTGTTTACAATCATCTGCAGTTTCTATCATTATTCTCATCTTTTGCTGCACTCAGGGTTTCCTGCTCTTTAGGGGCTGGGCTCTAGCAGTTGCGTTTACACAGGGTAGAATCATCCTTTATGTGAGACCCACTGATTATTCTCTAAGTGCAGAAGAGGCAGAATATGGTCCTAAGGACATGGAGGATGAGAAGGGGATGATCAAGAAAAATAACTTAAAAGATCCTAAGGAAAGATAACCTGGGGAAAATATCTTACATGCTGAAATGAAAAAATCAGGCTTGTCCTCCCATGACAGTAGCCAGCCCTTTCTCTTCTCTGTTTGTCTCGTTTTCTTTTCCCTACCCCCCTTCTCCACAGCTCCTTGTCATTTCCCATCATGTTATCTCTGGCTTTGGAACATCATATCCTTGAGGCAAAAACTTTATCTCCTTACGTAAGTGTAAAATGCTCCATGCTGCTTTGGCACTTAGCTGATGCAAGGATGCCAGAACAGCAGAACACCTTTAATATGCCGAAATTTGCATATGAAAATCTCTACCGAGGCAGCATCAGAGATATTATTAATAACAAAGTCTTCCATCTGTAGACGTGGCCAATGCCATAAGCTGGGGCGCGCAGGCATTGCAGGGTGGGAGCCACTCTCTGCTGCCTGCTGAGGTATGAAGCTAAGAGACGAATTGCCTCCGGTGCTCAGGTGTGTTGATACATCCCAGCAGCCAAACATCTGCATATCCTGGAGTGGGGGATAAGCCAAGATCTTAATTAAAAGAAACTAGGCAGTTAATTATTTTTTCGGTTTGGGAATGTGTGTTTGCTGGTGATTCCCAGCCGCTGCCCCATGGGTGGGCTGCAAGACTGCCTTCCCTGGGGAATCTGCCCTTACAGGGCTGCAGTTCCTCTGATGTAGGACCAATCTCCTTTCTTCTGCATGCCCCTATGCCCCATAGCAATAGACAGCCAGAGCCTGCCCAGGGTGCCTTTGCTGGAGGGTGTAGCGCGCCCTCAGCAATCCCCAGGGCTCCTTCCCAGCCTGCAGCTCCCAGCCACAGACCAGCCCTCCCAGCCACCTCCATCCAAATCCTTCCCAGGTCCAAGTCACTAAAATGCAACAGTGCATAACTACGTTTGTCTCTCACAATGCCAGTCCTGCTGGCAGGCAGCTTTCAATCCTTTCATCTCACTACTTGTTTACTTGGCGTATAGCAGAGTAACAGGATGCGGTGATTACTAGCCTCTGAGCAGGCTGCACACTCTAAGACCTGCTCTAAATTGCTTTCACAGCCCCTATGAGATAAGGCTGTTGAACAAACTTTGTTCAAATGGGTGCACGGCCCCAACACAACCGTAAAAGCACATTTTGAATGTGATCTTACTATGCATCACACATAACAAGTTACATTCTGGCTGCTGTCATACACAAAAAAAATCTCCAGAAATGATGCTAGAGGGTGTTCAGTCTTTTTCAAGATAACCTTTTCCCTAATAAAGAGTCTTTTAGGAAACTGCTAACGAGGCTTGCTGGAAGCCAACTGATCTGAACAAGATTGCTGTTGAGTTTCGGGGTTTGTGTTTATTCATAGGTTTTAGGTTGTTCTGTAAATTGGTCAGTCCAAAAGAAGAGCTTTTTGTACAAATGCAGTGATATCATCTTTCTTAGGCAACTTCTAAAAATATGTATTATCTGATACATCCCAAAAGAAAGCTTTCTGCTTTTCAGAAGTGTCTTTAGAAACCGGAGATACTTTTTGCCTCTTGTGGGGATTGCTTAACAACACCAGAACTAAATATCAGTCTCCTCAGCTCCAGAGGTATGCAGATAGATCTTTTTTTCCTACCTTTTCCGGTTATACTGTATTTTTCATGCCAATGCAACACTGTTCCACAATTATTTTCGTACAGCAGTCTTGGATGAGAATTGATTTTGTAAGTATCCTAGAAGGTGTTGGGGTTTGGTAATTGCCTTCTTAAAATGGAGACTTGATCCCTTGATGTAATGCTGCTCTGATTAATTAGAATAGTAAATCCCAGGAAACTGATTTCTTCATCCCTCCTTGCAACAGTGGTTTTAATCCACTCATGCTGGGGAAACTCTTTTGTCTTTCCCCAGACGTCTCATCAGATGATAAGAGCAGCTGAGCTGAGGAAAGTACCTGTCAGCTCCCCGAATTTATAGCTGCTGTATATGGCCTCTTGTGCGTCCTGGGAAGGCTGGCCAGTGGGAGGGTATGTAGTGTAGGCATTACATATTACAATACATAGCATCTCAGAGCTGCTTCTCTAATTTTGCTCTTGGAATTACCTTCAGATATGAATGGCTACAGCTGTAGTTCTGGCTCCTGCTTCTTGTCATCAGTCTGTATTCGTTACCTTTCAGTGCTCAAGGGGTTCCTACAGGCAACTTCATCCCTGTGAATATGTGCAAAGGAACAGATTTTCTGTGCTGATGGCCCACATTCTTTTCCACGAGGTTCTTGGAGCATCCTTTTGATGGTAGCACCATCTCTTTCTTTCCTCTACCAGGTACCTCAAATGAAGGGGAAAATTTCATGTATTCCCAGTAGGTTTCCCAGACAATTCTGTCTGTTGCATGTGTTTCCTGTATAATTTTCCCTTCCAACAGATTCTTTTTTCCTACTGGGAATCTATTTGTCTGAAGTGATTCTGTCAGGGAAAACATTGTATTAACACATATCAGTAATAGCTGTTAATATGATTAATATTTACAGTATTGATCAAAACCCAAGATCCTGCTCTCTTTTCCCTCCCTTTTGCAGTTACGTGTGTCTGGTGGTGTGAGCAGGCATGGCCCAAAGAAGTTATTTTATGTTCTGCCATGCATCAAAAGCCTCTGAGTTTCTTTTGCTAAGGAACCCAGTATGTTTTTGTGGCTTCCCATTGTCACCTTAGCACAAACTGCCATTGTGTTACCTTTTCTCTAGCTATTAGGACTGAGTAATTTTCTTTGAAGCTGGTGCTTTCCTGTCTCCCTGGCCACTCTTGCTTTGTTTAAACCCCATCCTTTCTTTGACAAATGCAGGCTTGTCCTTTCCCATTCACCTGGTTCCCATTGGTTTAGGAAATAAGTCTTCCAGGTTAAAGCCCCACAGGACCACATGGCAAAGCCGGACTGGCCAGGATGTCTGCTTCCATTTATGAAAATCTGATTCAGAATTAATGAAACTCAGTGCTGCTTTTATTTCCCAACACATTTTCATGCAGATTGCTCATTGTCTGCTGATGGAGCAATCAATACAAATTGCTGGCTGGCCCAGCAGCAGCAGCGCTTTGGTGCTTTGGTTCGCCTGCCCTGTGGCTGAGCCAGTGCTTCTGCGCACAGGAGGGAAGAACCCATCCTCAGAGAGCAAACAGTGGACTGCAAGTGGCGTTGCAAATACCCAACTCACAGTGTGCCATGTGGGGAGCAAAGACCAGACATTCCAGAGGGTGCCGAGAGAGATGAAGGCTCCTGCTCAGTTTTCAGCTTGTTGAAGGTCTACTGAGAAAGCTGAGGATTGCAGTGATATTTTGTTCAGTAGTAACACAGCATGTTTCAGGGAGGTTATTTAATGCCCTGGTTATAAAGTCCGTTTCTTTTTGTTCCTAAACACACACAAACCTTTCTTTTTCTTTTAATTTAGCACATGTTGGTGCTGCTTTTGCTGTACCAATGCAGCCTTTTGGCCTAAGTCCGCCACATTTATCTTGTGGTGTAACATGAGGTGGAACAAAAAATAGTTTCTGCACTGGAAATAAGCACTAGGAAACAATTTAATTGGAGTATTTCTTAAATCTGGAAATGGTTTTGTGTTCACAGACCCCCTGCAAGAATGGGATAGTTTTGCTTCTGTTCATTTCCAGTGTCCAACCCATTTAATTAAAGTTTTTTGAAAGTGGTAGCTGAAAACAATTTTTCTGAATCTTTATTCATGTTCTTAAATTAATTCCTAGATTTCCAATGTGTGAAGCATATAATAGCTCCCCTTGGGTTTCATGTGCTGAGTTTATTTTGTCCTAGTATCCCTCTTCTGGGGAAACCTTTGCATGACTTCCTTAAGGAATGCAGTTTTAAGCACCTTCCCCAAGTGGGACAAAGGGCGGTTAGCGAACCTGAAGCTAATGTTCACATAATTTTTAATTAATTCTGTAACCAGTTGGTGGCACTGCAATTTGAAAGCAGGCTTCCTGATCTGATAGACACTTAAAAAGGTGTTTGGCTCTGTAAAAATGACCAGTCCTGTGAAAGTATTGAAATGCATAAAGGTAAGCATTTAGGGGTACAGTTTTATGGCTTGGAGTACACAGTTTATGTATTAATGATTAAACCCGTATTTTTTAACATTTGAAGACCTAGTCTTTGCCTCCTTTCTTTGTGACTTTATGTAGAACTATATTAACAGTAAAAATAGATTAAATGCTAGCTCAAGGGAATAAAGGTTTCAGAGCAATCATCAGAAATATAACCTTAGGTTACAGAAAAAAAAGGCAGGGGGTGGGGGGGAAATCCTGTTCCACTGGGTCATGAACCAAATGGCCATGAACTAAAAATAATCTTTCTATTGTTCCACAGAATGTGAGTAGAAATTAATATGCTAAGTCTGATTCCACTAAAAGTCCGGATTCTGTTTCTCTGCATATATTTAATGTATTTGGAATTGCACTGATAACTTTATACAGCCACTTAATGCAGAGGGTTTAGATGTGTTGTCCCCGTACAAAACTACATTTTTCATTAAGGAAAAAATTACCCTGACAAATTCATTTCCCTTTAATGAGTCCATTAGGTTAAGCACAATAAAATAATGAAAATTCACAATAAAATAATGAAAATTCCTTTTTCAGAACAGCCAAACGGCATGGTAAAGAGGCATGACTAATCCTGTATGCGAAGGGCTTAGGAAGGGAAGAATAGGGTAGGGTGGGGTTGGTACAGCCGGCTTACTGCCTGAGAAGGGCTTGGGTAAAGGCAGGATTTCATACAAAAGGTCAGGCTAGAGTAGTACGTTTCCACTAAAATGAAGCTGAACTTATAAAAATACTTGGTGATGAAAGGAAGGGAGCTGCTGCGATTACTGAAGGATGGTGGACAAGCAGCAGATATTTCAGGTTTGAAAGAAGATCATCGCCTGAGTAGCGAGCTGTTTGGTAATCACCAATCAGTGGTCACGTTTGGTATTTTTCTTGCACTCAGCTGCTCATGAGGAAGGATGCAACAAGGTTCAGGAGTGCAGGTGGGTACTTAGGGCTGAATAGCCAGTCATTCATCCTGAAGACCCCTGGGATATAGTAAGTGACCGTCACCAATGTATTTTTAACCTTTTAGTCAGTGATAGAGAGGGGGATGTTTGCCTAGCAGATGAAATTTCATTAAAGTAGCAAATGTTGTGCTTGTCTAGTAAAAGTATACAGCAGTCAGACTGACAAAACATTAAAATGCAGTGCTGCAATTTTTCCAGCTTCTTGATTGCTGTCATTTTATATGGAGAGAAGGTCCAGGAACATGATCCTGCCCCAGCTGAGACAAGTCTGTCAGAGTCAACGTAGATTGCATCTTCCCTCATTCTCTGTCACACTCAACGTTTTCCCTCTGGAGTTCTCCCTGCCTCTGTGAGGGCTCTGTACAGCCTCGGGCTGTGCTCACTCATGGCAGCCTGGGGGAGGAAGACAGTTGCATGTCCTTAATCTTGACGCCTCCTTGTCTCTGTGTAGTCACTCATGCTTGCAGAAGCATCTTGATGTAAAGAGCAGCTAAGAGGAGGTGGGATGTCTCTTATCCTCTGTGTGTGTCTGAAAGAAGGCAAAAAAGCATCTTCCTCCCTTGCCTTTTAAGTTGGCCCTGCTGTTTTTGTTGCTGATGGTGGCAGTCTTGCTGAAAGCGCTTTTTTTTGGGAGATGCAATTGCAAAGCCTTTAGAAAACAGTGAAGATTTTGTTATGAGACCTGGGAAATCACCAGAGTTTGTCGAGATTGGGAAGGAATACTGTGTTTACACATTGAATGGCTTCCCCTGGTCATCCCTTCTTGTGTTCATCCCATAAAATTCAGTGTTCCTGAAGTCCTGTGCCATATAGTGGAAAGTCACAGCCCTCCACCCCCAACAAGTTATATTGCATAGGAATTTTTCACTGAGACATGATCTATTTGTATTTTCACACAGCAGACAGGAGCATATGCTGAGAAAGAATGGTGTAAGCTCAAGGTCTTTCATATCTAAGTGGTTCAAATTTTCACCAGAATTCCTCTGGTGTTGTATTTTATGTCTATTAAGGCTGCTTCCTTCCCTGCTGCAGGCAGAGTGGGTTTTTTTCCTTTGAGCAGAGCAGGATGTGGAAAATGGTTTGTTTTGTGGTGGGACTTACGGAGTAAATGTAACTTCAAGTAAATTAACCTGAGAGTCTCAGAAGAGAGATGACTGCCTGTGGGACAAACCAAAGATGGCCTTGCTAATTATTACAAAATGTGGCTGGCTTTTAACAGAAATAATTACTTTGCTAGTGAATGTTCAGAAGAATATAATTGTAAACAATTATATTGTTTGCAATTGACAGCAAAGGGAAACAAAAGAGTTGCGAACCACTTGGTTTAAGCTTATAATTTGAAGCTGGTGGAATTACTGATGTAATCGGGCAGGGATTTTGGCTCCTGTTACTGTGATATTTTACTGGAAGACTCAGAATCAGTGTTGCCTGTGTGTTCAGAGTGGTATGTTGCAAAGTTGGCAATTTTGGGGTTTCCCCTCCTAATAACTGCAGTGTGTCAGTGGAACACCAGCCAGCTAGGTCCATGCTACACCGTTGTCTACCACAAGCTTGTCACTGGTCCAGGTTTCAAGCAAGCACCTCCAGGGATGAAGCATTTGCCAGCATGCAGGTGCCTGTCTTGCTGGTTTTAACATACACTTCAAATCAGACCTTTCTCAGACTTGGGGGGAAACAGCTCTAAAATCTCCAACATACCAAAGAACTAAGCACTAAGAGGCTAAAGGACTACAGCCCCACTGGGTTTGTTGGGGACAGGCGTGGGCAATCACCCACAGGGTTTTATTTGCTAGTAACTAATCATCGCAAACGTCAGCAGAGGTTACTTTTTTGGTGTCTAATTAATAATTGTTTCGTCTCTCAGAAGAAGCTGCTTCAGGTCCTGATGATGTTTCCAAGTGCCTTTGGGATAGCACACAAAACCTTGTTGCTCTGTGGAAAAGAGTTCCCTTCCATCTCCATGTGGCCCTGAGAGAGCTGTAATCTCGCCCATCACAAGGTGGCTCTGGGTCTTTGCTTCTCCCAGCTGCAATGGTGTCCCTATCACTTAAAGGGATGAGGCCACCCAGTGAGCCTTTTTCTTTTCTAAAAAAACTACCAGATTTTAGCTTTCCTGATTTACTGTGCAGCGTTTTGCAGTGTGTGTGTATTTCTGTCTCTCTTTTTCATTTATGGCACTTGTTATTCTTCGGCCCTGCAACAGCATCTGTGGCAGCGCAGAGCGGGTACCACTCCTCTGCAGCTGAATCGAGCAGATTTTGTCTTCCAGCGTGCATGTGGTTAAACTCTGCCACAGTGTCTGGGGGACAGAGGTCACTTGTGAGGGAAGGGAGGAGAAGTAGAGGGTGGAATGCATCAGCTCTCTTCCCTTCCCCAAGAGGACCTGAAGCCCCTTCATCACCAGCTTGTGAGAGGGTGCCCACTGTCTCCTGATGCCAAGGGGACAGCCCTGGGCTGCAGCCAGGGGTGTTGCTCCCTGCAGGGCTCCCTTCCCCTGCCTGTCGTCTGGGCTCCCGATCACCCCTTGCCCTGGGCAGAGGTGGAGGAGGGATCAGCGCCCAGGTGACAGCCTGGATCAGGCTCCTTGCTGAGCTTTGGGTTTAGCTGGGCAGCCCAACAGGTCTGATGGAACGGAAGGAAACCTGGACAGCATTGAATGAGGATTGCATTGCACAAGGAGAGCAGCACAGGCAGGTGAGAGGAGTGCCATACATTCAGCAACATGCTCCTGGGCTTGTCGGGCGGGAAACAGGCACCTGGAGAACAGGAGCCTGCCTTCTCTTGGTTGCTGCTGCTTCTGCGTCATGTGCAGCGGCCCTTGCTGGCACAGCCCTTGCCAGCTCAGCTGCAGATTTACACCCTCCCCCGCCGTAGCTGGGGGTTGGTTGTTGCCAGTGAATCCTGAAACAGCCAAGACATTAACCAAACCATAATTTGAAAAGTCCTTAATTTTCATGGTTTACTTCACAGGATCTAAGTAGGATGAAAGCTATTTTTTCGGTTGGTCACATAGACTTGAGGGGGAACATAAGGTCCACCCCAACCAGTAAACAAGAATTAAAATAAGCCTTCTTCTGTCTACGCTGCTTTTTTAAGACAGGCTTACCCTATTTGAAAAACAACTTTGATCCTAGACACATCTTAGGGTAAACCACAAATATGTCTGCTTTGGAATAAATCTATGTAGAGTTTCTGGATTTACATTCATAAAAGCTTAGCTAGCACTAATTAATTTGGAATAAATTACTCGAATTGGAACAAAGCCATGAATTCTAGCCCAGATTTATATGGGGGGTTATTTATCTGTGTCTTTCAGCCTATTGTATGTATTATAGGAAGGTATTCAAATAATTGTATTCACATGTATATTTACATACACACACATGCACTTATATATTCCATAATGTATTTATTGTCCATCTTCTAGGTTCCAGTGAATGGCCAGCTTCTAACATCAGTCAACATCAGAGAGAAAAAGCTCCTCAAGGTACCTGCAAGAGCTTTAGAGTTTATATGTCGTCTTTCAAGACACATACTTGTTTTAAGAATGTTCCCTGTTTGGTAGTTCTTTTTAAAGATAATTTGCTGTTCCCGTTGTTGGAGCACTTAAGAGGTGACTTAGGAACGTAAGACCAAGTAACTCTGGCACAGTCACACTGTAGTGCCTGTCACTGCCATCACAAGTGGGGTAGCCTCATAGCCCAAGCCCAGAAGTGGGAGCTGGGATTTCCTGTGTTTCAGTTCCAGAGCTGACATGGGACGTTTTCTTGGATCTGGCCAAGGGTTTTATTGTGAGCATTAAACACTTGTACTGGTGGGTGTGGAGGAAAGTGTCTGTGCTTTACAGACACTTCCAAGTGCGGAGCAGCCCCCCAGCCTGGTGTTCCTGGTGGGGGTATCATGCCTCGGAAGAGTCAAGAACCACTGTGTTAAAACTAGAGCACTCAACAGTGAAGGTTTAAGGTTAGCTCTACTGTTTCATCAAGCTATATGAAAATGGCCTCAGCCACTGCTGTGCCCTTTCAGATTAGTGCAATCTACAGATATGTTCATTAAAAATAGGCTGTTCCGTGGAGTTTCTTTTGGTTAAGTATAGGCAGGGTCTTAACTTTTGATTTCAGCATTGCTGACTGTAAAGGGGGTAAATAATTTTAGGTTTTCCTCCTTTATAGGAAGAAAATTAGGACTTAGGAATGATGAATGCAAATTTTACTAATAGAGTAGGTGGCTGAACTAAAATGTGAGCTTTGTAACCTAGCAGATAAATCAGATTTTGTAGGCCAAAAGCTATAGCATTCATTGCTTTGGAGTTTGCAATAAGATCTGCTCAGGAAGGCTTTTGCCCCCATTTAAAGACTTCGCCGAGAGCACCGACTGCTGCTCTCTCTGAGTACTACCGCATGGTCTCTGTTTCAAAACTATTGCCCTGACTCTTTTTTCCTTCATGATGAAATGCAGCAAATACCTGTTTTATCTTTCTGCCATGTATCTCCTGTATACCATAGCCTAAGAAGAAGAGGAAGGCTCAATGCTCAGACAAGGAGGTGCCAAAAGATCTTCTTTCTGTGGAAAAAGACAAACTGCAAGAGGAAGAAGGTAACAAAAGATCTGGTTCTCCTGTTATCCGATTGATATTACCAAATAATAACATGGGATGAAATATTTCAAAAGGAAGGTCTTCTCTACTACTCTAGTGTTCTGCGTTACTGAGAAAAACTGCCAGTTTGAGAGCCATTTCTATCTGCTCCTTACTGCGTGTAACTGTGCGGACAAGGACCATGAGCTTTCCTGCCACACTTCTCAGGTCCCTACCGCATTCACAGGGATGGCAGATCTGCAGATGAGGAAGCATCTCTGAAGTGGCCAGAGGTCCACTGGGTAGTGGGGTCTTGTCTTCATGCTCTTACTCTAATCCTGTGGCCCTTGCCGTGAAGCTGCGGTCTTCTCAGGCCGTGTTTTGTTGTGCTCACGATTGCAACTGGTAAAGGCGCTGCGGCAATACACAGCCAATTTCTAGCATGCCCATGAACAGAGCCAAGATCTTTGGTTGCAAGCAAATCTGTGGAGAAATCTGGCAGAGGTTAGCAAGGCTTAAGCAGCTGGAATTTCACTGGAAAATACACTGCATCCCATGAGCCTCTCTCCACCTCACCCCACCAAGGGTCATATTGAATAAAACAAATTCTAAGCTTTTCTGGGCTTAAAAGATTATAATGTGATTAGTGTGGTGGTGAGAGCAAGAGAAGCCCTCGGTGCTGTTGGACCGGAGTCCTCCTATGGGCCCGTGGGTCAGGAGCACGGCAAGGCTGCTGGCGGAGAAGAGGAAGCAGCAGCAGCTCTCTTCAAACGGATGTTTAATTTTTTGAACGGATGAGCCAGCTGAACTGTTTTCACACATTATTTGGGGATGCTTCGGAGAGCAAAAGTCTCGGTGAAATCCAGGGACTGTGCTTTTCCTTTTATTAACCATTTATGTCATTCTCTCCCCTGACTTCTTGGTCATGGAGAACATGGATGGAGGCAAAATGTGGCACTATCTGTGTGAATGAATGCGTGTGGAAATCAGCTGTGTGGCAGAGGGTCTCCACATAGCAGGACAGAGTATGTTCAAGGCTAGAGAAAGCCAGTAAATTGAAATCTTGTCTGACTGAAGATTTTCATGATCTTCTTTCACCTGTCAGACATACAAGGCAGTTGATGCTCTGTTGTGACATATCCCCCGAGGGAAAGGGGTGTCACATCAGGCTGACACAAAGGACAGAAGAGTATGTACAGTTACATGAGTCAGGAGACATGACAGAAAGGTTTGTGATGGGGATTTCTTATGTAACGCATTTCTGCAGAGACGCACACAGGGCAGAAGCTGCACGAGACTGGGGCAGCACTTGCTGCCCCGGTGCCACTTTTACAGCCAGCATCAGAAACTATCAGATGCTGTTTATATTGGTGCTAAGCAATAAAGGCAATAAAGGAAGTTTCTTGTTAGCTTCAAAATGAACTTTGCTCTGCGTTGTAGGAGTCTGGCAGACCAAGATCAGCAGCCGAGAAAAGCGACACTTGAGGAAGGAAAGGCTGAAACAAAAAGGTAAATGCACAGGCTCAGTTCACACACCTGATCTGGCTGGGCTTGTCACCCCTTCTCACTTCCCAGCATCTTTCTGTTTGCTCTATTCACCATTCAGCAGAAACATCTTTGCACGCACTTAGGCTGTTTACGTAGGAAAAGGCAGCTTTGGGAGCTTGCTTTTACTCCAGGCTTTCAGTAAAATACATATCATTACCCATAGGACTTTGAAAGCAAATGTCTGCTAGAACCGAGACCTGCTAAAGGCTTGATGTAATACAGCTTAGTTACTTCTGTGTGACTTGACGGAAGTTGTTTTCTGATAATGGGTATACAAAAACCTGTGTAATTTGCTCAGTTCCAATTGTGTTCTTTAATCCAGGCCTACCCAGAGTAATTTATTAGAGTAATTTAGAAGCTAAGATAAAGTTTGGAATTGGGAAACATAGCTGGATAAATGTGGGTGTTTCTGCACTGTCTGCAATAGGACTACTTTAAAGTGCTCTCAGATGCTCTACTAAAACTGAAGCACGAGTGAACAGCAAATTTTAATCTCAAAATACACAGATATTTTGAGACCTCTTTCTCTGCCATTTGGATTAAGCAGAGTTAAATATCAAGAGTTTGGATTTTTAAATTTTGGATTATCAAGAGTTAAATATCTGCTTGACAGTCTCTAAGGGCTTAAGGTCCTGACATCTCTGTTTGCTCTCTAACAAAGTAGATGGGTCTACATTTGGCTTGCTTCATGTCAGTTGGCCTGTTGGCATGGGTGGTGCCAGCTGCATGTGCAGAAGGTTAACCACGCATGGTTTAACACTAAGCTGGTGCAGGCATTAAATGCTTTGCTGACCCAGGGGAAGGGAGCTCAGCAGACCAAGTCGCATTTGAAGCACCTGAAGTCCTTGGTGTGATCCTGGAGCCTGGGTTGTTCTGCAGGCTGAACCAGGTGATCATGGTGGTCCTGTTTAGTATGGATATTTACAGAGCACTGAAATGTGGTCTTCCAGGAAGAAGCCCTAATCCTGCTGAGTGCTGACTGCTGTTTCCTAGCAGGGAAGAAGCAGCAGCAGCAGCATTAAGGTGTGTGAAGGTGGGGTTGATGTCAGCAGTGGTCCCGTCCCCACCACAGCCCCAGGAAAATGCTTTCCTATTCTGAAGGCTAGAGTCATAAAGTGCTTTAGGAGTCTTTTGGAACAAAGGATGTTGGAGATAATTTTCATTATTTATAATATCCATATGCCTGGCAGTGATTTCTCTGGCAGCCTTGAACTACAACATCCAAGAGGTTTGCTTTCTTTTTCCTTGGAGGTCATGCTGTTCTCTTTCTCTCCCTTTACTGCTCTGGGTCCCCAGCTGGACTCTGGAGGCCTTGAGCCACCTTGCAGTCAGGAAGGGATGCCCAAGGCCTCTGCAGTGCGGCGTCATCTCCTGTGGGACTCATTGCTGGACTATGTGGTGCCTTCCTTCTCACATGGCCTTCGCATTTGCTGCTTCAGTGACCCGTCCCAGGGGCTCTGCGTTACTGTTATTTTATCTGCAAATAATTTCAGTTGGAATATAGCCATTAGATCTGATGAGTTTAGGTCAGGCTTTGCTTTGTTGTTTCCCCTGTACAAACTCTTTGTTGTAATTAAAAATACTGATGACCCTGTGATGTTTATTCCCGAGAAGACCCCAACAGACCATCCCTGGGTAGCTCAGCAGCTGAGCCATCCTTTGACTGGGATGAGAAGGGAGCTGTGTGGCCGCTCACAGAGGACACCAGTGGCAGTGTAAAAGGTGCTTTCATTGCCAAGACAGAGTGTGGGACTGTGCTGAAGGTCTCAGGAGCCATACGGGAAGAATCTGTGCCCTCCCAGTCAGAAGAGGATGTTTTTTCCAATGTAGGTGAGTGTTGACATTCAAACGTTGCAGAGGGAAAGTTTCATGAATTACTACATCCAGCAGTGTACATCCCCACCAGCATTTGTCCTGCCTGCAGGCAGTGTTGTCCACCCCCTTTGAACACTGCTAGCTGGCTTTTATTTTCCAGCAATGTGAAAAGAGGGGTCTTTATGGCAGGAATGTCTTCTGTGTTGCAGACTACTTGTTGGGTGCAAGTTGGTTTCTATCCACAGGTATTTAGTATTTGGTTCCTTTGCAACCAAAGCTTTTCCTTCTGAGGATGCTCACACATGCTCAGCATTGGGCTTCAGGGTCTATCTGTGCATTTCAAAGCAGTATGAGGCAGGGCTTTCCCAAATCAGTTTGGGTATTTGACAGTTGGAAGTACTTTGTTCATGTCAGTGCTGTGTTGTACCTACACAGTTTGCCCAGCTTCCCAGCTGATTCACCCCTTGTTGGTGTCCAGCCAAGGTCATTTAGAGCTGCTTTGGGTCTCAGTTGTGCTGCGACATTCTCTGTGTAACCTCAGATACCTTTAAAGCAGAGAAGGGATGAACAGCCAGGCCATTAGGCTAAAGATTAGGAGCCTCTGATAACAGCTGTCTCACTGGTATTTGATGACTTTTTGTTTCCATCGTGGTTTAATTTTTATGGCAGAGTTATGACTTACATTTTAATTCTACTGTGGGTGATACTGTAGATTCTAGAGCAATACGAATAATTAATCGCTAGGTGGTAATTGGGCCTCTTTGTGTCTCTCTTCCTGACTTCTTGGTGGAGCAGGAGAGTTATGAGTTAAAAGTTAAAGGGGTTAATACTGCTTTTTGGTTGATTTTCAGAAGCCAATGTCACTGCTTAATTGAGCTTGTTGGCTTGATTGATTGGAGCTTGAAGGCTGTGTGATGACTCACCATCAGTAGCAGTAATCGAGTACTCTGCTGATTCAGAAAATGGTCTGTTGCCTTACCTGAATTGCTTTGTCTGCTAGACTCCTTTTTTCACAAAGTATAGGGTTGATGGGGGTGGGTGACACTAGTACCACCTTTTACTCTGAGTGCTTTCAGAAGGCCAGATTCCAAGCTGATAAGTGATGACAACTTCTGCCAGTTGTGCATAAAGGGGACATCCGTTCAGATGAGTGAGGAATTTTATTAAGTCCAGAGAATCATAGAATTGTTTAGGTTGGAAAAAACCTTTAAGATCATCAGGTCCAACTGTTAACCCAGGACTGCCAAGTCCATCACTAAACCATGTCCCTAAGAACCACATCTATGTTTTTTAAACACCTCCAGGGATGGTGATTCCATCACCTCCCTGGGCAGCCTGTTCCAATGCTTGAGAAGTGCTTTGCTGGTGTGACGTGGGTTTTGAAGGGCTGAGAAGGTGTACACGGTGACTGGGCTGGACTTTCTCTGTCCATAGAAGATAATTTCTCCGTGCTTGATTCTTCTCCAGCAACAGAGGCTGCAGGCTTGGGATGGAGAGAACATGAAAGGACTGTAATGAGACTGGGAGACTCAGGCAGAAACTGCATTTGCCAGCTGTGAATGTGTCATCATCACATTTTGGGTTACTGTTTGTTTGCTTTTTAAATGCAGGAACATGGGATATTGCAGAAGTAAAATCCTGTCCTGTGACCTTTGGGACGTTATCAGAGCTGTCCAGGGAGATAGGTGAGTGGTATCTCTTTGGACTTCTATCTGAGTTCTTCTATCTTAATAGATGCTTAGCTTAAAAGTACTCTCATTGCTCACATATGGGTCTTTTTCCTTGGAGCCACATTTCATTAGTCACTCCCTCTTGTAGAGCTTGCTTGCATCTGCAATCCAGCACACCAGCATTTTAAGGAGTGACATCAGAATGTTCTATTGAGTGCTTTCCAAAGTCGTGTCTCATCTTGGAATAAATAAAAAAAACCCCATTGCCTCCCCAGCAAATTCTTTCTGTTAGATTTGCTTGCATAGAAGGTTTTTGTTATGTTCTGATGGCCAACAAAATTCAGAGAATTTCAGACCGAGGGAGGGAGCAAACGCCCAGCTCTTTAGAGGCTGCCTAGCCAGCAGCTTCCTTTCCAGCACAGTGAGGGATTTTCAGCTGGAACCTCTCCGTGCATGGCCTTGTGAAGGGTGGAGCATCTCCTGGTTTTGCATTAAGTTGAGCCTCATTTCTGGCTTTCACTTGGCCTCTCTGTGACTCTCAGTCCTTTCCACTGCCTGGCTCTGAGCACTCCTGGTTCATACACTCTATACCTACTCAAATTTGTCTGGAGGTCCAACTGGCTGATGAATGCAAAGTCTGGTCCTGAATCTTTTAGAGATGCTGAAGGCAAACACAGATATAGATAGATAGACATCCATGCACAAAACAGCATGTGCAGTGTAAGCCAGAGCACTGAAAACAGCTTCTAAAGCTAGACATTTAAAACATGCCATATTTAATCATGTGTTTTCCAACACTGTATCATTTGGATTGAAGCAATTCCTACTGTACAAGTACTCAACAGGGAGAAATATTGGTTAACATCTGCATTTATGCAGCAAAAAATCAAGCCAATACAGAACAAAACTGTGTAAACAAGGGAGTTCTGTAGGTGAAAGGAAGCAAGGAAAAGATGTGAAAAAGATCTGGTTATGAAAGAAATGAAGAAAACACTATGTGCAGGCCTTAGAAAGGGGATGAGGGGAGTCATTGAGGGAGGCATATGAATCCTACTGGTTGCTTTACTTGTTGAAAAGAATCATAAAACCCCCTTTAAATCTTCTTTTTCCACCAGCAGCTCCCTCTCATCTGTGCTTTTTCTTGGAGTAATTCATTTGGTAATTAGGGATTTCTGTCAGAATGAGCAGAAGCCTTCTCACTGAAGGCAGTGGGAACTGGAGCTGGATACACTGGATATGGCCTTTGTTCTGCAGGAACTATATCCCTTTTTATGTCCCCAACAGAGATGTGTCGGAAGTTTACATCTCTGGATATTGTTAGTGTAGCCACTCCTGAGTGGGTCGTTTTTAATAAATCGTGCATGTAGTGTCCTCGTCCAGCTTTCGTTAATAAATCCACTGCAATGAGCAGCATAGATTAATGTCTGACTTAAATTACATAACATCCAGGCGTCGTGACATAGCAAGCAGATAAAGGCATGATTAATTGTTTTTAATAATGTGAATATACCTATGTGATTATCTTTTAGGTTGGAAGGGGGGTGTTGTTTGTTTTTATTTTTTTTTTAAAAGACGCTTTCCTGTATTCAGGTAATGTGAAGAGTAAATCATCTGAGGCCAGTCCTTCCAGATACTGTTGGCATGCCAGCTCGACTTTCCTCCCTGCAGATGATGCATGGCAGGGGCAGGGTACGTCTCTTTGCTCTTTTTCTATTGAAATACTAGAGTACTAATGCTGATAACCCTTTTCGGTCTGTTTCCTAAGCCTCAAAAAACAGGGTCCACTTACTACGTGACTCATTTGCACAATGCTGGTAGGGGTAAGGGAGAAATTCAGTGTGGGTCTGGTTGCGGGCAGGTGCCCAGAGCTGCTGTGAGCTTGGTCAGAGCAGCAGACACCCTGTGTGGGACCCTTGAAAAGGGTGAGAATGTGCATTTTATTTATGTTTTTATTTGGAATCTGACAAAAAAAGGATGCAGTAGGTATGGTCTTGTTTGGTGCACACATACTGCTGTGCAAAGTGTAATTAGAGCTTCTGGGCAGCAAGACCAGCTGTAGGGAGGCTGGCTGAAGGTTCCTGTAGTCCACTGTTCTCTCTCCAGCAGTTGTATATAGCAGCTGCTGCCAGATAAGCACAGGAGCAGGGCAAGCATAGGGTGATCCCTCCCCACACCCAGGAGAGGGTGGGTCAGGGGCTTCCTGAACCAGAGGCAACAGTATGGGGGCTGTGCTTCAAAAAAAAACCCAAATGTTTGCAGTCATCTCAGATTACTAAATTTGTGAAATAAGTTCAAAGTTGGGTTTGGTTTTCATAACTGCAGTATCCATCCTGCTTCCCTCCCACCCACAGTTGGGTAGGGAGGGTAGAGCTGAGTGGCCCCTTTCCAGGCAGCCCCCAGCTCAGGCTCGGTGGGCTGGCTGGGGAAGAGCTGCAGAGAGGACAGGGCACTGCTGGAGCATGGGGTACCTTTGCCAAGACTTGAAATTTTGTCTGTAATACCCAGAATCCGGATGCAGAATCCAGCTCCAGTGGACTCTGGCAGTCAGGATTTCAGTCTTTTTAAGACTGGTGATGTTGGGGTTTTCACTTTTAAAATCTGCTAGAAAGGACATGTGGGTCCTGAGTTGCTGGAATAATTTGGCATGAGCAGTGTGAGTATTAGATGGCCTTTTCTCTTGACCTTTTGGTCAGGATCCAGTGAAGTATCTATTTATACTCCTGTTGTTGGGAAGCCTTACCCTGTTTTTGCAGGAATGATGGCTGAAGAGCCGAGCAGACCCCTTCTTGCTCTAGCAGCTCTGACTGCCTTACAGAAAAACCCAGACTGGTTCGAATACATGGAGGAGAAAAGGCCTTGGTCATTTTGCTTCTCTGCCCAGTTGTAACTGAGACTCTGCAGCAGATGCATCAGTTTGGCCATCAGAAGATTTTATAAATAGCATCGTTTGCTTAACAAAACAAACAAACAAAAAAATAACAGCCCCAAGCACTCCCTTCCCTTAGTGCTGTTTGTTTAGCCCCACGTGTCTGCTGGTGAGCGCCTGGCCCTTTGTACCTTCTGAGCCCAGGCTTGCCCGGTGGTGTGGGAAGGAGGGAGGCGACGTAGGTAGCTCTTCAGCTGCCTTCCCTTGCGTTGCATTTAGCATGTCACGCTTGGCACACTCTGGCTTTGATCTGCGGTTGCAAAGCCGGGCCAGAGATCTACTTTTTTGGTGCCATGTCCGTCTGAGAGCAGAACAGATAGGAGCAAATTCAGCAGCTTGCTCTTGGGAACATTGGAGCAGAAACATTTTGATTGAAAGCAGAAATGGAAGGATTTCTGCCTGCCTTACGGCTTGATTCTTAGTAATAGTAGTTTTTTTCCTTTGACTCGTCAGCCTTGATATTGATGCAGAGGGGAGTGTCGCGAACATGTATTCCCTGAGCCCAGATGAGGTAATGGTTGGCGTTAAGGTCTGCACTGCAGGCAAAATGAGCTCTTTGACAGTTGAACAAGGCCTGTTAGCTCTTGCAGGCCTGTGAACTAAAAAAAATGCCATTCATAACCTGAATATGAGCTGGGGTCATTTTATCAAATCCAGACCAGTGCATTTAATGAGTTTCTTTGTTCCGTGCTGGGCTGGTACAGAAGAAGGAGCTGGATGCTGGACTCCTGCCTCTGCCCCAGCTCATGGAGCAGCCTTGGCTGGCTCCCCGCTCCGTGTCGGGTTATCTTTCTGTGCAGCACCAGCAATAACACCCCAACTCACAGAAGGTTTGAGGCTTAAGTGTTGTCACAAGTGAAAGCATATATACACAGAGGGAGAGGGGGAGTTAGTAGTTAGGGACCTGAGTATTCACTATGGGTGTGTTTAAAAGTGCTATGGGAGCGTTTAAAAGACTGATAATTCAGGCAGGTTTCAAAACAACACACTGCCAGGCTGGCATTCATTAATGATACACGCTGCTGATGGTTCATTCTTAATCATTGTCACATCTGGAGTGCTGTGCCCATTTCTGGGCTCCCCAGTACAAGACAGGCATGGACATACTGGAGCAGATCCAGCACGGTCGATCCATGTGTACGAACACCTGATGGGGTGGTTGCCCCTGGTCTGCACAGAGAGTGGGCAAGAGGCAACAGGTATGAAGTACGGGAAATTCCACTTATACATAAGAAAAAGCTTTTTTGTTATGGTGAGGGTGGTCAGGCAGCAGAACCGGTTTCCCAGAGAGGTGGTGGAGTCTCCGCCCTTGGAGATATTCAAAACCCAGGTGGCTGCATCCCTGAACAACCCGCTGTAGCTGTGCCTGCTGTGAGCAGTGGGTGGGACTAGACGGTCTCTAGAGGCCCCTTCCAACCTCAGGAATTCTGTAATTCTCATTCTGTCATCAGTCATTGTCTGCATATTAAAACAATGAATCCTCAGCCATCTAAGCCTTCGTTAGCTAGGGGTATTCAGTGTCTTGGAGCTGAAGCCACATGGTTAGCAGTAATGGCTGCAGTCCCTGCAGTCCCACCAGGCGGCTGAGGTGGCCAGGACTCCTCCATGAGAGAACGGGGCCCCAAAGTGGGCAGCTTCTTTCATCTTCATTTTTTCCTGCTCATCTTTAGTGTTTGTATACTTTTCATCCCTGCCACAAAGAGAAAAGAAAGGGAGGTGAATCTCTTCTGCTTCTGGTATAATTCACTTTATTTTTGAGCCTGGGAACTGCTCTGGTTTTGCTAGGCGCTTTTCTCACTTGTTCTGCAGCGTTGTTCTAGATCCTCCTGCTCTGCCTCCCGAGCTGTACTTCCAACGGCTTTACTGCTAGCACGTATTTCCCAATACTGCCTTTGTGCACCTATACCATGCGTCTGCTACTGCCCCTTTGGTGATATTTATGTAATTAAGCTTAGCTGTCTTAAAAAACACGTTATAAGCTGTGGCTGGTTTTCCTCTTACAAAATGTGTAACCCACACAGTGCAGCTGGCTGGGCTGTTTTAGAGCACTTGTGTCTGGTTCCAAGGCAAGCAAATGCTAATTTTATCCCATGCGTCTGCTTCTGAGTGCAGTGGACCTGTTTTAGGCAGCAGTGCAAGGCAGTCTCAGAAGACTCATGTTCTGCTTCACAAATGCAGCATGTCTCACGATCATGAGGGCTGTCTTTTTACCTGTGACTTGGCATCTTCCCAATGAATCCTTCTTGATTGCCAAGGCAGATTTTCCCTGGAACCTTCAGAAAGCTCCCATGTCTCCTGACTCCCATCCTTCCTTTTGTCCTGGGGTTAAAATTAATTTTAATTCTTTTGTGTCATGGGATTAGGAAGCCTCTTTCAATTAAAAGCAGTCTTCAGTCTGGGACTTATTTTTGCATCTACTGATTTATGCTAGAGGAAGGTGCCAAATGAGGGACTCCTACACCCAGCTGGTGGTAGCCATAATTTTGACCTGTAACATATAAATGCAAGCTTTAGACTGGAAATTGTCTATCCATTTGCACTGAATGGATTCGACTTGGTCTACAAGTGAGGGCTTAGAAATTATTTGGTTAGAACTGGGCTCTTTACACAGCCAGCTGCCCTTTGCAAAGGGATGGGTTTTCTACAGCAGCCACATAAGGACTTAGTGCCATGGACAATATGCAATCCACTGAGAATTTTGCCCGGCCAGATGAAGGGCTGCTCTCTCTTACGTTTTTGTTGAGCGTATTGGGAGAGAGCATGCCAGAGGCCTGCTGATAGCACAGGATCCAAAACTACAGTTTTCTCCTTCTCAGTGGCACAGACTTGAGTTTTGCTGCAGTACTTTCCCGTTTTGGTTTCCATCCAGGTAATTAGGCTCAGCCTATAGAGTACTCTACCCTTATCTATTAGATGTTGTGGAGAACCTGATGACTGTCCCTTTTGACCAAACCCTGCTGCTGCAGGACCCTGTTTGCCTGCTCTGTGACCCCTCCCAGGGTGCAGCCAGCTGCTCACTGGCATTGCCCGGACAGCTGGAGACCAAGGGCATTCGGGTGGTCGGTGCTGGGATGGACTTCCTGCCTGCAGGGGCAGCCTCCCTGATCTCTGAAGACACCTTCAACATAGTGCCCTTCAGGACTTTAAAGTATCTTTATTACATGGGGTATGTGGAAATGACCTTGGCCCTGAAATGCATGCTCTATATGGGACGTGTTTGCTGCCAGCAGGGAACAGGGAAGTACAGCTTTGTCTTGGGTAGGGCTGCTGGGGGACTGAGGTGGGTGGCAAGTAAGAAACTAGTTGGAAAATGGCATTTTACAGGACTGCTTTTGTAGAAATGAACAGCAGGAATTATCAAGATGTTGGTCTATAGATGTGTGGGGAGAGATTGCCTCCATTAGTGCTAAACCCACCAGGTGAGCAGGAGTACATGCTGCTGCACATCCCTTTTTGTTTGTGGTTTTCTCATACTGAAGGAAATACTGACTGGTTTAGCCTGTGAGAGGATTTATGACTCAAGAGGAACCAGTTGCTGATACAAAAATACCAGAGAATATTCAAAGTTTAAAGACATTCCAGGAGATGTCACTGTAGAAGGGAAATATGCCACACAAGAGGAAAGGTTTTAAACCAGTGCTCTAGGATAAGTACGTTTAATCCAATTTTCCTATCAAATCCAGCAAATTGTAAAGAATCTTATATTGCCCTTAATTTTACTCTGGGTTGATTTTAAACACCCCTGGCACATAATGCTTTGGGAAGAGTAATTCTGAGATGAGGCAGACTCACTGCTGCCTGCCTGAGCTTCATGCCTACCTGCATGATGAGGACGAAGCCTGAACGTCAGCCCATTGCAGGAAGTTAGCCATTAAAACGATTTTCATGCTTAAAAATAAGTACATAAATGTACTTTTTGAGAGATCAGAGGTTAAATAAGTGAAGATGAGAGTGGTGGCTTCCAATGTGTCTTCCTTAAGTTACAGTCCATTTTGCTTGCACACCCATGAGAGCATCCATCGGCAGAGCTGCTGCCATGCAGCTCGGGAGGAACTGTCATTCTGGAAGTCTCGGTGCCATTTCACCAGTCCCTGCATCATGCTGTGTACCTTCCTGGTAGCCAGAATTTGTCTCCTCACTAGCAGTAGCACCACAGTTTTGCTTTTAACTTCTTGCTGCCAAGACACACTTGTGGTATATTAGTGCAGAGGCAGAGTGTGCACCACATGGGCTGAGAAGCTGGGACTTGCTGTGTCCTCACCCTGATGTACCTTGTGGCCTAGTTATGGGGTGGGGAGTGCAGGCTGGTATTGCCTTCAACCATGACAGATAAATCGTCCAGAATTTGTGAGCCACACCCTCAGGTAGCCTAACTGGGGAGAAGTGGCAGAAGCATTTTGGTGGTGGTATCCCATGCTACAGCTTACACAAACTGTTCTTCAGACAGCTAACTCATTCATGTGTATTGTGCATCTCTCAAATCTAGGTGCATTCATTTGCCTAAAAGATTGGGGAATGCATTCCAAAATACTTATTCCTATCCCTTTTGAAGAAGGAAAGAAATACTGTCTATGTACAGGGCATGGATCTTAAACTGAGAAACTTGAGCAATGTTTATAATCATGTTTATAACATTTGGCAGCAAACTGGACAGAGGAACTTTTTGGAAACAGTTTTCTTTTATCATCCCCAGCATGCTTTTGGTTTGGCCCTGCTTCAACTAAAAGTTTTTCCATCTAGCTTAGGGTTTTTTTGTGTTTGTTTTTATTTTAAGAGACATGATCAGCTAAGAGTTATTATTATATGTTTTGTTTTCCAAGTCTTTCTCCCTGTTAGGATACGGCTTAAGATTGTTACAGTCAAGCTATTAAAAAAATAATCAAGTAGTCCTTTCAACATCTTATGCTGATTTATCTGGTTTTTTGCACGTCATTCAGTTTGGGCAAAGGAATTAGGCTGGTCTGTTTTGCCTTCTTGCCTGAGGGTCATTTGCCAGTGCTCTGCAGAGAGGCAGCTGACAACTTGTAGCCAGATTTTCAAAGGTACCAGAAGCTGGCAGATACAGAAACCTAAAAGATTTTCAAAAGTTTTTTGCCTAGATCCCATGAAACGATCAGAAGTGATGCAGGCTAGGTGTTACCTATTTCATGCATATTTAGAGTTGCATGTTAGGGAGCTTTGGAAATTATGCCGTGATGGTGCCTTTCTGGCTTACATTCAGGAAAAGAAAATGGAAGAGGGAGATGAGGTCAAAAATGTACTTGGTTCTGTTTTTTATAGGAAATAAAACACCAATGAGAACATTAACGAACACACAAATCCTTTGCTAATATTACTCTTCCATACAAATAATTCCTGTAAGGATGGTGTGTTGCAGTGAGTAGAAGAGCCTGCTGTGTCTGTCGGTGTTTCTGTATGTGCCTGAATCCTTCTCCATGAAATCAAAAGAAAATGTTTGAGAAGCTATGCTATTAATTTTGTAAAGCTTGTTTTCTTGAAGTGCAAGCTGGAAGGACTTTTGTTCGGGAATATGAAACTCCTTAACACCAATGTAGCATTAAGAAGCAGGTATTCTTTATTGCAGTGCTGGATGCAGGGATCACTCCACCTAACGTGCATAGCTTCCTACTCTCAGGTGGCTCTTACTATGCAGTACATGTATACATATTTAACAAATTTCCCAGAAAATGCATACATATTAATGAGATTACCCAATACTAATTATAGTATTTGCCCTCCCCCTCGTGCATGCCCAGTTGTCCAGAGCAGGTGTCTTCGGTGGTCTCAATGGTCTGCAGATCTGCCCACTCCTCTATTCAGTGGGCTAGAGTTCTCCTTTGTAGTCCCCGTATATGGTCTTAAACCAGGTCATCTCGGTCTCTTTACTCTTTCTTGGCCTGGAATTGCTGGCCTTGGGCCGGTTTTCCTTCATCCTTCAGTGCTATCTCTTTGTGAGAACGTGAATTTATTGCTTACGTGTATACAAAGATTAGTTTCAAACAATCAAGGTATACTAACTGTTCAAACGTAGGGTGCATGAGTACTTCTGAGTTCTTACGATTAAACCTTAACCCTTCTGTAACACTAGGAAGTAGTATGGATTTCAACATAACTCATTCATGTGCTTGTCCAAATAGATAATCCTTCAGCAATTGACCTGGACTCTGACTGGAAGGCTCCCACGGAAGAGTGGGGAAACTGGACAGGAGATGAGGAGAAGCATCAGATGGGGGATGAGAAGAAGAAGGTGAGTCAGTGGCGCTGATGACCCGGGGAGACCTACTCCAACAGGGTCAGTCTCAGCCAGACTGGAGTGTCCAGTTCAGTGCTGGAGCCAAGCTCCTCTGGTCATGGGGGATTTCTCACACTGGAAGGAGACGCTTGGCATGGTCACTCCACTGACCTGTCTGAGATAGCTGGAGCTGGGGGACACACCTGCAGGACATGTGAGATGGGTTGGGGGGAGCTGGCTGGTTGTGGGAGTTCATCATCTGGATGGCATTGCTGTCCTGAGTGGCAAATATTGGGTGTTCACCACACGGCGTGAATGAACTCTTTCTACTGCTGCTGAGCTTCCTCAATACTTAAAAGAGGTGTTGAGTTCACAGCTGACACTAATTTTCACACCATCTCAGGTGGCTGGGACATATTTATTTATTTAAGTGAGAGGGTTTGCTGAAAGTGAAACAGTCATAGCTTGGATGGAGAGGTAGAAGCAGAACGCTCGCTGTGTAAATGCTTTCTAGAAGTCCAGGGAAATGTCCCTTTTTGGCAGCAGTGGGAAGAGTGTACTGAGCTTTTTGCAAATAGCTGTCTTAAGCTGAGGTGTGCACCTTATCCAGAGAGATGCCCTGCTTGTATGCTGTCAGCACACACTCCTGGAGGTAAAAAAGTTTTCCTGAAAAAGCTATGAATCAGCTGTCCCAGGCCTCCACTTATAAAATCTCTGATGCTTTCAGGATTTGCCAAAAGGCAAAGCAGGCATTCGCTTCTGCCTTTCTGGACTCGAAAGCAAAACACAGCGGAAGAAGAAGAAAATGGAAGTGAAGGAAGCAAGGGGTGGAGCTGGACTGAGGCATGTGAGTATTTTGCATTCCCAGAGTAGCTCTCATTTTCCAAGAGCAGGATGATGTGGCCTAAGGGGGGCTTTTCGTTCTCTTCATCTTCTGGCTTCCTCTCCTTTTTTCTCCCTGCCTCCCATAAGAGAAGGGTGAGCATGGTAACCAGTGCGTTTTTGCAACGTGGTATTCCCTAACTTGTTTACAGAAGTTTCATTTTGCAATGCAAAGAGGAGCAGATGGTTTTAATCATGGAAAAAAAAAAAAGCTTTCTTGGTCAGATGCACTCCAAGTTTAGCATACAACTGGGCTGTGTTTTATTTACAGCAGAAGGTCACCTGGAGATATTAACAGTAATGCAAAGGTGGTTCCCAAAAGCCAGTGAAGATAAAGCAAGACCAACGTTATACCAGCGAAAAGTTTACAGAGATAAAATGTCTGAGTGCAACAGAGAAAGGCTGTGGAAAATGTCAGCTCATTTGGGATGGGAAGTAGTACAAAGGAACAGAGTGTTGACTGGGGTTTGGACCAGTCCTGGGCCGTGATGTCTTTGCTGCTCAGTGAAATGAGAAATGAGGGGGGATACCCCCCAAAACGTCCTAATTCACTTGCTGCTTAATATGTTGCTCTGAACTCATACGGCTGTATAGTATCATTTGTGTTCCCCTCACACCACACCTGTGGTCTCTTCTGATCCTTAGGATAATTTTGCTCCCTGAACTCCTGATGCTCCCATTTTAAGGGAAAAGCTTTTAACTAACTCAATGGCCACAATCCACATGATCATTAGGACAGCCCATCAGTTACCAGAATGCTGCCAGGCCACTCTCTCTCTTGCACATCCAATTAGTTGCTTTAGCTTTGTATGTACCTTAATGAATAGTATTAATAGTGCTGTTCAGACTCCTTAGGACAGCATTGTTTCTTCTGCCATGTTTATGATGGGCCAGAAGGAGTTCGTATTGCACGTCAGCCCCAAATGCTGGTGTCTGCTGCTGTACAAGCTCATCCTTCAGAGATGGACAGAAAAAAATGAAATTGCTTACAAAGCCAGATATACAAAGTTGCTCATCACACTCCTTGTGCTACCTGCAGTGTTTCTGCAAACTGTGGTCAGTCACTGGGTGCATCTTAGTCTTAAGTCTCACTATACAATTACAGTACTTCCACCTCAGTATATCCTGTTCTTCTGTTCACTGGAGAAAACAAGGGGAAAGGTGGTAATGAAAGACTATTTCAACATTTTAATCCCTTATAAAACAAATAAACAGGAGGTAAGTAGATGACATGCCAGAATATTCTAATAATTTAAAAACTAATTTGTCCTGCAGTTTCTTTAAATACCCTAATTCCCTTCAATAATGACATTTTCTCTCATATTTTATACTTGTATATGCTTCGTTTAACTCATAACCTTAGTGAAGCATATTGTTTCAATTAAGCTGCAGCAAGGTTTGGAAGCAAGAATGGAAGAAGGCCCAAGGGACTTGGTATCTATGGAACGTAGCAGTGATGCAGTCTGTACTTCCTTGAAAAAACCCTTGGATGTTGCTAATAATTCACCCAGTAATGGTAAGTGATTGTTTTTGCATATCTGATGAACTTTGGTTTCAGAATAACATGTAATCTGAGAAGTGAGAAGTGTTCACAACTGCATTTTTAAGTGAATATGTGAAATGCTTCTCCTTTAGCTGTATGTATTAGTTCTTAGAGAGGCTCTGTAATACTTAGAGGTTTATCTATGACAAATGGCTTCCAGCTCCTGTCAGAGTTAATAAGCAAAACTATTGCATTTAGTGGGAGCAGGTTTTGCACAGTGCTTTTAAATGTGAACCGGAAGCAAATGTATGTGTGAGTGAGTCAGAGCCCACTAAAAACATCCAGAGCCCTTCTCATGACTTTGGATTACCCTTGGAAGTAGGCAGCCCTTGTAAAACACCTCTAAGAACCCCAAAGTACCCTTCTTCAGGTGAAAAACCGCAGTTCCCAGGGACACAATTGCACATAGAAGGTTTGTGCACTGGGCCCTGTTGTTTTTATGGCAGGTGTACCTGGAAAAAAGGAGAGGAGGAAGAGGAAGAAAATGAAGAAAGAGACTTGAGGGAGCTGCGCAGCTGCCAGAGTGACAACCCAATGGGGCAGGCATGCCAGTGAGCTGCAAGGATTCTGCTTTCTGAGATGCTGCACTGAGCCCCAAGTCAAGAGAGGCTCTAGGAGACCTCCCAGCGAGAGGAAAAGGAGAAGAGGAGCAGTGAGCCAGAGAGCGTGAGTGTGTGAGAGAACGGAGAGAATGAGCACGCTGTGCACAGGAGGTGGTGTTGAAACAGAGTGGCTGTTCACTACAAACTGCTGCCCTTGATTAAAAGATGTTGAATGGGGTTTGACTGGTTGCATTAAGTCTTTTCAGTTTTTTCAGTCATGTTGTTTGTCAGCTTGTATATGTTATATGCCATTGTAGAAATGGTCGGAACGTACCTGACTGTGATTGTACTTCAGTCCCATGGAGGATTCACCAGCTAGTCTGGTCTCCTCTGGCATTTTTGCAGAGGTGCTCATCAACAGGCTAGTAACATACAGAAGCAAGCACTGTTCGGAGAGAAAGGGAGAGTAACATGGATCATTCTCAAACCTTCTAAATCTTCTAAATCCATGTTGGCTGCTACAGTCAGACTTTTGCCTCATACTTTGACATATTTATACGTTTCACGCCACATCAGGCTAGCTTGCTCCACAAGGGAAAATTTCTAAAGGATGTTTTAAACTTAATTTGGAAAGATGGTCTAAACCCTTTCTTTCTCCTCAGATTTCATGGTGGGCTAAAGTTTAAAGTCTGTATGTCCAAAGCATGTTGTATTTGTACTTATAGTAGACTGAAGTAACTTTTGAAAATAATTTTTCTTAATCTGATGTTTGGAAGTTTTTATTATTTTGCTACTTAAATATTCTAATATAAACTAAATTTGTGAATGAATTTTTTACAAATGTAATTTTAGTATTTACTGAAGAGTGTGTATTTCTCATTGTCAGAGGACGTATAGTATGGAGGAGGGTATGTGTTACAAATGAATATTGCAGTTTATAAACAGCACCAAGCTGACACCAGCGAAAGCTGAAGCTCTTTATCCCTAGAGGAGTTGCAGCTTTGGTGGTAGCTGTGAGGGTTTCTTCAGACAGTCCTGAGACTGTGCCTCCACCCATCCTAGAAGTGCTGCCTCGAAGGATGACGTAGTGATTGTCAAATCTCCATCTGCATTCAACTTTGTGCCTTTGGAGATTGTGTGGGAAGATTAGTAACACAGATGAACATATGCACGTTCATAGGCATTGGGCTGATGCTGGGAAACTCATTTCATCTAGGACACTGAGTAGCCAGGGATGTTAATGGCTTTACACCACTACAGCAGCACTCCTGTTTGCATCATTGAGCTAGAGACCTCTCTGCTTCTGCCATCGCAGCCACCCAGTCCCTGATGCCGGCTTGTCTGAGCTTTACCTGCAGCTCAGTGCTTTCACCTGATACCCTTCATCTGTTGCATAGCTGACAAAGCAGCTGTATCCTTCAGAGAAGCAATTAATTGCAGCAATGTATTTGTGTTTGGAGTTTAGCTACTGTATCTTAAAGGGCAGTTCTCTTGTGCTGTGGTTTTTGGGGTAGCTAGCTGTACAGTGTGCCCTGAAATTGAAAGGGCTGAATAGACCAAAGAGCTGTTACCTGAAAAGTAAGTGGTTTGGAGCAGATGCATAACAAGAAAATATATGGCCTCACTGGAGAAACAAGTACAGCAAGTTCAAAGATGTAGAAGATGTGTTAATGGGTATGTGGGTAATGAGTAAAGTTCTGCTGTCTCTGAAGCCAATGGAAAACATTCATTGACCTCATCGGGGCCAGGATGTTTCCCAAGGTCTTTGTTTAGCATTGAAGATAACCTCTGTTGTTCAAAAAAGAGGAAAAAAAAAAAAGAAGAATGAAGGAGATAAAGCTCACAAGATCTGTTGACTCCAGATTTCTTCTGCTTTTTTTCTCTATATCTGCTTGCAAACTTTTTGATGTCTGTGTAATTTTGTTTTATTTCAACGTTACAGTATTTCAAATGTTCATTGTTTTTATAATAAAAAATAAAAACTTTGCCTGAATCACAGCACTCATGAGCAGTTTTATTTAATTAGTTTATATGTGTGTGAGTAAGAGCACATGGGTTTGGCTAAAACCATTTCATTTTCAAGCTTTTTCAAGGTACTGTAAATGTTCTTTAAGAGATTTCCTTAATCTGAACCCTTTTATGGTTAGGAAATCCTCATGACGTTCTTCTCGTGTTGGGGTAAAAGAACAATCAAGACCTGTAACACTGACACGTTGACTGCAGTGCTGATGACAAGCAGCAGCAAATTATAATCCCCATTTTTTCTGTCAAATTCATCAGTACCACTCTTACTGACATCAGCAGTATCAGGAGAGCTGTATTTCTCTTCTGGCTCCAGTTTCATAGATGGGAAGTCATCACTGTAATACAGATGGGCTCAGTAGTTTATAGCAGCACATTATTTAAAACCCCATTCTAATGTAGGCAAAGAAAATACACTCCCACAACTAAATACTGTTGGTTGTAGGCTTCCCTAAATAATTGCAAAGCTGTCTTCAGGGCAAATTTGGTGGCAGTGTACTGTTTGTGTGATTCATCTGCTGTATCGGTACCATTGCTGAGAGCAGTGAGGTAGGGTATGTTGGGTACCGTTTGGTTGATAGGGCTGGGGTAGTGCCTGGAGCCTTTCAGCGCTGCATACCCCAGCACTGCTGCTACACAGGCTCCTGGGGATGGGAAAGTGTGCTGAGGGTCTGGTACCTCAGTGAAAGGGCTGAGTTTAAAAAAACAACCAAACCAAAACACAAAGCACTTAGCAACTGCTGCTAACTTCCACTTACTAGTCTTCAGAGGCTGAAAAAACATCACTCAGCTTAACAAATTGTCTTTGCAGATGGCCAGTGCCTTTGAAGAGCAGACCTTTGCATCCCTTAGGAAATTCCCCTTCCTTTCATCACTGCATGTTCAGGCTATTTCCTGGTTTCCATGTTTTTAAGATGTTTCTCCTTCTCTTCTGTGGGAATTAACCATTCTGCACAGATCATCAGCCTGTTATGCTGCTTCTGGCACCAGGAGCATTAAATGAATGTGCTAGATATGCTCATCCTCCTAGTCTCTGATCTTTACTAGCCGGAGACTGGTGTAAATCCTCAGGAGATTCAGCATCCCTCCAGCAACTTGTAGCATTGCTTGTGCTATAGCTGAATGTTTTTATTCTCCATGTAACTTATCCCTTAGAAGGGTAAATCTAGAGTAGCCTCTATAGTCATTCATCAACCCAGTGTAGTCTAGTTGCCAGTTCATGGGCCAGATCCAGCTGGCTCTCCCTGCCTTCTCCCTAAGCAACTTATTAGTTGCTTGAGCGGCACATGCCTCAGGAACAGCCAAAAGCTCTCCCTGCACTTGCAGACAGCCCCGCAGCTAGAAATCAAGCCCCTGGTGCAGCCACAGCATGGGAGGTGGGATAAAGTGTAGCTATAAAAATATGATCTTGTTAGGAGCAAGCAATTAATTGTTACAGCAGCAGCTGCAAACGATGAAATATACTGCTCAACTTTCTCTTAAACTCAGTCTGCTCCATTTTTGTAATGAAGCTCTTTCTTGTGGGAAGCCTTTTGAAGGTGGAAGGTTGGCTATACCCCTACTAACAGGGCCACATCCGTAAGCGATGGGTCTGTGAGTATCTCAGGCATTAAGATGTGGTTGATGCTGTAATTGATGAACTCCTGACCTACAAAGCTGTGTTTACTCACAGGCAGACTGCTGTATGGGGACGCAGAGGCTGAAGCTTTGCTTCACCCTCAAACCATGGTGTAACACCATCAGGGCTAAGTGGGGCAACCACAGAGAGGAATTCGGCCTGCTGTTCTGTAATTATCTGGAACTGATCATTGTCAGTAATTATGAAGGTTCCACCCAATCTGATGAGTGGCACAGCTGACATATCTGCACGAGCGGAATATCAGACATGCTAATTGCTTGACAGAATGTAATTATTTACTATGCTAACAACACAGGCCTGCTTCATAATACTGCAGATTTTCCAAGGGTGGCTGGCTGCCTGTGAAGAGAGAAGGTTTTTAAGTCACGGGCTACAAAGATCAGATATAGGAAGTCCTGTCCTTCTGTGATCGTACTGAACCACACCCCAGGGTCTTTTCAAGGCAAATTTCCAGTATGTGCCATCCCTGACATTCAGCTTGACAGATGCTCTCATCTGCGAAGGAAACATCCTCCCATACTGAAAGGACACTGTAATGCACTGGTCTCACAAACAAACTCCCTGTGTCTTCTTGAGAAAAAGCCAATGTAACAGTAATTGACCCTTGTATCATCTCATCAAGAGACTATTAGAAACTTGTTAAACTTTATTTCCTGTTGAACTTTGATTTCTCTTTGCATCCACTATTTTCCTTTGGTGGTGGTTCTGTGTAGCACACGTTGCAGAGATATGATAAATAACTTTATCGAGAACTTTTGGCAGCATCAGTTGTCTGCCACTGTGTTCATCCTGGAAATCTTTGCTAACGTCCTGAACTGCAAACCCATTCAAAGAGACAATGTGTAAAAAAATAACAATGACCTGAAGGTAACTCTTCCTACTTTCCTGAGCAGGTAGTGTTCAGGTCCTCAGGCTCCTCCTGTTCATCCTGCCAAGATTCATGGAGAGGCAAGCCCAGGCTGAGGGCTGGAAGGGAGAAACTGCCAGTAGATACAGGACATTTCCTGTTTCCAGCGCTCAGTTTTGCTCATGTGAAAGTACTGAGATACCTGAAATCTGAAATGTAATGAAAGTACAATTTTAGATTACATTGTTTTTAGACATTTTTATAGCTCCTCAGCTGTACGAAGGCTGCTATAAATGAACGATGGCTCTTTTAGTTTAGCAGATTTTGATAATGAATACAATTTTTATTCAGTTTGATATTCAGAAAACCTGAGAGTACAGCAAGTAACACAGAAATGCGGTCTTTGCTAATAAAAGATTTACATCATGCTGTCATATTTTAGCTGCTTTTCTAACCCTGACTTTCTGATCCATCTGTTATGATTTAAAAGGTTTGGAACTGAGTTAAACTGACTCTTGCTGGTAGAAGATAATTCATATTGTTAACAGCAATCAGCTAGAACAAAAAGTACAGAAGCTTGGAACATTAGATTAGGAATCCCGAAGTGATGTTGATTAATTCAATAAACAAAAGTAAAATCCAATAACCCCAAAACTCATCGTGATACATTCTTATTACTTTTTTATCTCTTTATCAAGAAACCACTGAACTCTGAATCAACTTGTTTTCTTCTATCAGAATCCATCTTGGAGAAAAAGGCTGGTAAAATTTGTTAATGCTGACTTCAGGATATCCAGGATTTCACGGCATGAGTCACCAACAGGGAAGTTTCCCTCCTGACTAATTTATTTTTATGTTTTTTTTCCCTTCATGGATATGTTAATGCTTTGCTTTTACTCCAATACGTTCTCATCATTTTTAAGGAAGCAAAAAGCCAGTTCATGCTTCCAGCCCAGATATTTTTCACATCTTCTGCACCAGTTCTATTGATTTTTTTAAATTCTGTTGAAGGGATCTGTGTTATATACTGCAGTATTGATGTAAAGACATTAGTCTCTCTGTGATGTTGAAAACCAGCGCTTTTTTTAATTTAAAAATGCTTGATCAGTGTTGAAAATAACCAAGTCTGAAAAACAAAGCCACCTTTCCTCTTTTTCTTTTTATATTTTATAATGTAGAGTAGCAGACACATGCATAGAGAAAAAAAAATATAGAAAAAAATTATAGAGGTAGCTTGTTACTACCCTTATAGTCAAGGCTATTTGGGATGGAAGAACTCCAACATGTCCTGCACTGCACCTTTTATTTCAAGGCAAAGAAGCCACTGGACAGGAGACTTGCTTGATATTCCTGTCGCTTTCACTAGCCTTTGTGGTAAAATAAGTTCATTTCACTGTGCCTTAGTTTCCCCAACCCCAAGCAGGATGATATTTTCATTATAAAGTGGTATGAACTCTGCCTGTGAAGGTTATGTGCAATTATCAACTTATGGTCGGTAAGTTCCCTTCACACACGCATATAGAGTAAATGCTGAAGCAGAATAACACCTCATCTTTCATAAGCAACCTGGCAATAGTTCAGTGCATGCAAAGGAGAAGTAATGGTTACAGTGTAAGTCTAAACCAACAACGTTTAGCCAGGATAGACTGTAGAATGGCACAAAAGGGAGAGACTGTGGAATTACAAAAATCAGCATAAAACAGTGTTCGTGCTGCCTGTTTTGACATCTTGCAGGTGTTGGACTTAGTATTTTCAAGCGGATGAAGAGGAATGCAACCTGGCCTCGCATTTACCTGATCCTAGCCATTCTGCTGTCCCATGTTTTCTTTTAAAATATGATTATTCAGAAACATGTTGTGTTTGGTAAAACATTGTCAGGCCCTCTCAAGACAGAAGTTCAAATCTCTTGTCTAGACATGGATTTTGAAAGACCTAAAACTAGTTTGGCTAATAAGGAACAAAACTCCTTCCCTCTCTACCTGCTGAGAGGGAAGGAGTTAAGTGTCATGCTGGTAATCTGAATCATTCTTCTGCAGCTGCTTCTGACTTGCAGATAAGTGTAGGGCTTTCTGCTCTTAGTGTTGTGGAAGTGGACAATTTGCTCCCACAATGTCAAGGTCTTTTTGGTATTTGGGAAGAAAAGTTTATCACCAGTACTTTCTGTCTCTTGCAGATTTTGCCCTGGCTACTGCCCATAAGCTGAGCTTCAGAATTTTCAATATATTTAGCCTCACAAATCCTCTTTGAACTAGCAAATGGGAGAGAATTAAGGCTCAGAGAGAAGGAAGTATCTTGCCTGAGGTCATCTGGGCTGCTTGTGGCATGGAAGAAACGGAATCTTTCATAGAGGGTAGGACTAAAATCGTTAACCTATTCTCTCTTCCCCAAGTACACGAAACAACGTAATCATTCTCAAAATGCTCTTTTAATTTATTTTTTTTTGAGAGAGAGAGAGGAGGAGAAAGTGGAGCGGTTTTTCTATGCCTACTCAATAGTTCCACATCAGCCTATCCTGCTGTGGAAAACTGCTTTGTGATGTTAAAAGACATTCACATTACTCTTCCCAGTATCTTTGTTGTCTGCAGGGTATAACAAGCAGCGAAGCTCAAGGGAATCACATCAATTTTTATTCTGAGCCTGGCTGACAAAGATATGAACACTTAATTAAGATTTCTTTCATTTCATGAAAATAGCCCTGAAGATCTGAGCCTGACATGAGAGCTGCCAGTGATACTAGTGAAGGAAAAGTGTCCAACTGCAAGACATAGTTGGAACACTTGCCCTCACAAATCATTTGAATTGCAAATCGAATCTAGGTGTTTCCAAGTGGATGCCCAAGCTCAAGCAAGAGGCTCCTGCTTTGTCTTCTGACTTACTCTAGTCCTGTGAATTCCTCTGTTGTACAGGGGCAGATCAACAGGAGAGACTCTCAGCTCCACAGGAACAATGTAATCAATTCAGGCGTGCATGGTGCAGAAACAGTTGTCTTAGGCTTCCCAAGGTGCCATCTGTGAGAAAACTGGTTTTTTCAATGATTGATTACAACAAAATGCACATTCCTTTTCTATTTATTTACATGCATGCATGTATATTGATTGAAATTAGTCCAGTTTTGCTACATTAAATCAGTGTTGATAATTAAGCATCTGTGCACAGGGCCGACAACATTAGGATCACTAAAGAAACAAGCAATAGTTTATAATAGGATCATTAGAGCAGTCTTAGCAGCACTTACAACATGTTTATTCAAAAATGAAACATGCCCTGGGGAAGAAAAACACCAGTTATGGAACACAGGGGATTTAAAATAAAAAGGTCAGTTTTAAAGCCTTTAAGTAAATCATTTCAAACAACTCAGAAACAGCTCATGTTTAAAAGTATACTAGAGTAGCTAAAACAATAAAACGTGTTAATTGTAGGATCTGGAATATATCAAAAGGACAAGTTCAGTCACCCTCATTACCTTCTCATTGTTCAGAGTGAAAAACCTCAGTGTTAACACTGACATATGACGTACGCCTTGGCGTATATATGCACAGCAAATATTTATGGTTCTATGAGTGACTCAAATTGGCCAAAAAGGAAATATTTGCAGCTGCACCAGGGTTAAAATAAACTATGCCTATCTGTATCAACAGCCTAGGTCTGCAGAAACCACTGCCTGCCCTTGGGTCAGAGGATGTTTATAGGTCCCGCTTCATATGGGAACAGGAGACCTTGTGTTAAGAGGTGGAGCAACCTCTTATCACATACAGGTATGAAGGCTGCTCTTGGGTTTATACACATTATTTCTAATTAACACATGCACCTGGCAGCACCTGCAATTTTCAGTGGGACTAATGAAGTAGTATTATTAACCACTCAGAAACAGGGACTTTTGACTTACAGAAAAGGAAAGCATCCCTGTGGACTAAATTCACCTCTCATCACACACCCTTTTAGCATGCAACACATGCTATTAGTAACTTAATCCAAGGAATTAACAGAAAATAATAAGCAAATTAACACCCCTACAGTACTGGCTGAATTTCAGTGAAAGCCATGGGATGGTGGTAGTATACCAAAACAGGCCACTTCAGGTTCTACTAAGGAGAAAATTACTCCAGTTTTTCTAGGAAGAAAGGGTTATCGCTGGAAAACACGGTTTTCCCCGTAGGGTTTTAGTTGCCTGCCTCAGAGGCCGAGTCAATGTTCACCGACACTGTGCTGGGAGGCACCACGAACTGCTCCCCAAACACCAGGCGAGCTCGGCTAGGGGCCTGCTGTTGCGGGATCCACCATGCGGCGTAGCACCAGCCCTGACGAGACTGCGGCAGCGCGCAGGGGCCCCGTTCCAACATGGCGGACAGAGGGGACACCCCCTGCCGCGGGCACCCCTCGCCTTAGGTAAGCGCCAGCCGGCCGCCGCAGGTAAACGACAGGGCGTCGCACCCAGGGGTGCTGTGATTGGCCCGCGGCGCCGCCAATCGCCTGTTCCCGTGGCAATGCGTACGCCCTCCCGCAGCCACACCCCCGCGCCCCCGCTGTCGGCGGCTGATTGGGCAGAGCGGCAGTGACGCGCGCGCGGGGGTTTAGCGGCCCTCAGCTGGAGGGGAAGTGGCTGGAGAGGGCGAGCGGCGGGCTGGGAGGCGGGAGGTTGGCGTCGCTGCTGCCACCGCCATGACGTTCAAGCGGAGCCGAGACCGCTTCTACAGTACCCGTTGCTGCGGCTGCTGCCATGTGCGGACGGGCACCATCATCCTGGGTACCTGGTACATGGTGAGAGTGCGGTGCGGGGGGCGGCCGGCGGCTCTGAGGGGGCGGTGATTGGGGTTGTGCGCGGCGCGCATGCGCGGGGTTTGGCCGGGGCCCAGCCGGGGCGCGGGGTGGGCTGCGCGCATGCGTGGCTGGCGGGCCCGGGCGGGGGCTCCGAGGGGGCCCCGGCAGTGGTGGGTGCAGCGGGCTTCCCTCTTCCTTCGCTTGGGCGCCCGCTCCCCGTGCGGAGTCAGCTGTCGTTGTGCCAGCTATCGCGATTGTCCCCTGTGCTGCTGCGTGCAGGGGAAGCCGTACGGCTTCCCTGGAGTCACCCGGCGTGAGTCGGGCCCCTCGTCCTTCTCGGGGTCTGGCGCAGGTTTCCCAAACCCAGTTGTCACTCGGTGGCTTCCCGAAAAAGAAAATGAAGCAAAAGTTCAGGGCATTTTAATCTGGGTCTTTGAGGGGTACCGTTACTACTTCGTTTCTTGGAAGGTTAGAGGCTGAACAGTACTCGGTGTGTCCTTGGTAAGAGAGGAGAAGTAACGTTTGGGGAGCCTCGAATTTGGGGCCTGTTGAGAGCAGGATAAGGTGTGTTTTGCTGCGTAGTGTGTAACATCTGAGAGGAAGTTGAGGGACTTCAAAATGAGTATGGCTTCTTGTTGAAGAACTTTGTGGAAAGGATAATTCCCAGTTGTTTAGTACTCTGTTCTCAACACAACCGTTTAGGAACAATGCATACAGATTTAGTTCCTGAAGCACTCTGTTTTCTGACTGGTGGGTGCCTTTTCTCTGAGAGCAAGTTGTGGTGGTGAAGCTGAAATGTTAGGGATAGTTTTGAACTACAGTGAAGCAGAAATGTGAAAACAATACCAGCAAGTTAAGGCCTGGAGCCTTAACTTCCCTTAGTTCTCTTCAAAAGGGAACTGCATTCCCCTTTTGTTGAAGTAATTTCCTCACTTTCCTTCCCCTTACCCTCATGGGCAGTAAAAATGTGAGAATAGTTTAAAAACATTACTTCATAGCTCTTCTCCTGAAGCTCTAACCAAAGCCTGTATTCTCCTTTACCCTTCCGCAGACTGTAAAAATAGAGAGTGCTGAGTTTTTATGTCTTGGTGCAAAGGAGCCGTGCACAGAAACTGCTTTTACAGGCATGGGGATTTAAGTTTGGAGAGTTATGGCTTATTTTCAGCAAGTATGGGGAGCGTTTTTTTTTTCTTGCCTCTTCCGTTGACAAAATAGGCAGACAATAAAATAGGAGGAGAAAGGAATGAAGAAGCAATATAGGGGACTGGGAAGTGTAACAAAACTCTAGGAAATAGATTTTTTTTTCTTTTTAAAAAATAATTTGGAAAAAATGTCTTGCTGCTGTTTAAGCTTTACTGTTCATGTAAAATAGAAAAGTGAGGTCCATTGCAGTGTTGAACACTGGACTTGTTCTGGAAACCTGCAAAACCTCCAGAAGTTTTAGCTTGTGCTGACAGGAGATCAAGAATATGCTTCTGCTACCTCAAGTAAAAGTATACATTGTTAACGCTAAGAGGCTGCTAATCTTTGTTATGAAACAAAAGCACCTTACTGCTTTCACCACTTTCGTTTCCTGTTCACTGGAGTATCTAGAAACTCAGGAACTTGGTGGGGGTTGGTGAGCAGGGTTGGCCACGGACCACTTCCAGCTTCTACCTGTCTTGCTGTCGTTCTGTTTCACCTTGTTGCCCTGGATGCAGTGCGTCTTCATCCTTTCTGAATCTGTGCAAATATCCGTAGTGCTTATGGATGGTGGAAAGTATGCTGGTCATTAATGAGTCTGATGGCTTCAGAGGTGGAGTGGTATCTGAAGCAAAGTGTTGCTTTGGTCTTGTGTAACTGCAACGGAGTCAGGCTGCTAGAGGGGGGAAAATGTGGTAGAGCTCAGGGTAGCAGGGTGCCTGCAAAGTACTTCATAGTTGTGTTTTTCTATAAACTGTATGAAATGCATTGTTAAGCTATGCATTGAAGACTTTTATCCAGTTCTTCCCAGCTGACAGCTGGCAAAAGGTGATAACTCTTAAGTTTGACAACTGTTAACTGTTTGAGCTGAAATAGTCTTACCGTGAAGTCTTAGGTGGTCTTGTCTAATGCTTCAAATCAGAATTCAACTATACTTCGTAACTTTTGATGGTAAAGTACAATTTGGTCAGTGAAAATTAAACTTACCTTTCTGCTGACAAACTTAAAAAAAAATTAAATAGCCTAGGGTATGTCAGGTTGTTTAGACATGTTAATTAATGCACTGTTTAAGTATATCAATAACACTAGTCTTTCAGACACTAGCTTTTGATAAGTATTTTGAAGTCAATTTAGTTACCTGTGCTTGTAAGTTACAGTAGGATAAATAGTAGTAACTTCCTGTGAGGGGTGGGTTTTTTGTTGTTTGGATTTTGGGGTTTTTCTTTTATTTTATTTTGCAAGGGAGGTAGCTTTTTGGCGGGGGAGAATGCTTAGTTCAGCAATAGCTTTGTGTTACTGAAAGTCTTGGTCGGTCTGTATTTACTGGATAGACTGTGTTCTCGTGCTGTGCAGTCCTGAAGGAATTTGATACGAAATATAAAATGGAGTCTCATAGCAATGTACTCCAGATGTTTCAGTTAGATAAGAGTTTTGGCTATTTAATAAATGTTTTTTACGCTTATGTACATTTCTTTAGTATTTTTCCTATTCCTTGCTTATTTGTATACTCTTAAGTCTTGCATCTAATTAACTTTTGTCCTGACTAAGACAGTTACATCGCTGTCCTCGTGTACTTCTGTGAGTCTAGAGAGAGCAAGGATGTTATCTTCTAAAATGTCTACTGTAAGATCAAACTTTTAAGCATGCTTCAGTCAGTATGCTGCTACCGTTTCTGATAAATAGATAAAACTGTATTTGCAAAAAGGTGAGTTAAGAACGTTTCTAGCGGACTTGTACTTGAGCTGCAGGACTAACACAGTTTGGTTTACTCTGCAACACCCACTACTGCTCTGTGTAGGAAGGAAAAAGAAACCTTCTATTCCTAGCCCCATAATTGCAAATGTGTGGCTTTGAAGTTTGTTTCTTCCTGTAAAGTTTATTAGGCACAGTGCTTTCCAGAAACCGGAAGCATGAGCACTGCACTAGCAAAAATCAGATCAGAGTTCAATAAACAGTCTAAAAGTAATAGCATTGTTTTGGAGGGAGTGACTGTTTCATTCTGGCAGCAGACTTCAGCGATGGAGTCAAAATGATGCAATTGCTACTGGTTAGCAGGAGGGTGAGGATGATCTCTGGAGTAGTTTGTTCACGATTTCCAGAAATGAAGGTGTATAACTGGTCTCAATCTAAACAGTGCTAGAAGCTCTGAAATAACCTATTTAAAATTATTATTTTTGGGGTGGTTATTATTTCAGTATAATAATAAAAATTTCAAAACAAAAAACCCATCTTTTTTTTTTCTTTTTTTTTCCAGGAACATGTTTAAGGAAAAATACTGGAAAAGTGAGAGGAGGATGAGAAAGTGTAGTAGTGCAAGGGAGTTTCCCTCTATTTTTCCCACACATAAAAGGAACTAAGTAAATGATAAGTAAGAATTCTTGTTTATGTCCAGGACTTCTAGTTACTTAAAGTGCTTGGGGAAACTTATATGCAGGCCTCCAGAGAGATGAAGCACTTGCATGATTAGGCACTAAAGGAGATAAAAACTAACTAATTAAAAAGCTAATGCTTGTTATGGTCCCACAGTCTTTTGAGTTTTGATCATATGGGGATCTAATACTTCCTCTTACCAGTTTGTAATAAGTGCTAACTTTTTACTTGAATACCAGCTGTTGGATTTTTTTTTTTAATTTTGATATAAGCTACACCAGACTTCCATTAAGCTCAAGTTATCCCCATTATAAGAGTAAAATACATTACTTTAAAAAAAACCAACAAACAACAAACCCTTAGTTTAGTTTTGTGTTAGCTTATCTTAATGGAACCATCTTTTGAATAATAATTTGAACTGCATTTTGTAATTTTTTATTTCCTAACAAAAAAAGATTAGGATGTGGACTGCTGGAGTTTCTGAGGTATTACCTCAGAATGGTGCACTGTCCATTGGGTGCTGGCTTGTCAGGGTTGGTAGGGTGTTTTTTGGGTATGGAGTGGTTTTAATCTTCTAGTAACACCAAGACTCACCTGTGCTATGCTTTTTCTGACTAATTCTTCATGTAGACCATTTGTGAACATATATTTTATTTGCAGTGAGTATATTCTTTCAAACTCTGATGATGCCTTGCAATCTAAACCATATTCTTGCTGCCAGTCACATTGACTATCAAGTTCAAACAAGCCTTGTGGTCTTGCTGTTATCAAGCTTATGTGAAAGAAGAATAGCTAAAACGCAGACTCTGGCTTTGTGCTTAAAAGGACTCCTAGTTTGTGGGGTTGTTGATAACTCTTAATTGAAATCCATATGTTGAATATAATGAATTGCTCGGTGCTGCAATATAATTCACAAATAGCAGTAATGGAGTACTGGAAACCCTGGGGTCTTAATTGGCAGAGGTTTGCATTTGTTGTTGTTTGGTTTTTTTAAATTACTGTGGTTTTGGGGTTTTTGTCTCACTGATCCTAAGAGATTGGAGTTTGAATGACTCTTAACTTCCTATTTTCCTTGCATGCCATTTCAGGTTGAGAAAATAAAGCTTTGATACCTTGAACTGTGCTCAGTAACTAGTGAAATTACTGAGGACTTCTGTATGCTAAATTAGGACCATGGATAGGATGAAAATAAAAGTGACAGATGCAGGATCACAGTCTCACAATTTCAAGGCATTCAAGTTCTTCAGTATTTTTATATTAATTCAAGTGCTGCTTGCCTCTTTATCCTGAGGTAGATAGCCTGTCATAGCAGCTAGACTCAGTATTAAACTAGTATTTTTCTTTTGTCCTGAACTTTATCACTATTTAAACTGAAATTATGACTGTGTTTAAACAGTAAATGGTATAGCTATAATCAAATATGTCTCTGTCTCTATTTTCTGAAGTAGAAATCAATGCTTCAACTGCTAGAGATATGAACCCTGACACAGGGTTTTTAAAACAAGTATAGGGCAGGTAGTTATTTTCCAAAGTACAAGTTGATACTCTGGGCTCACTCAAAGAGGAGGAAGTACAAGGCTTGAAAATACATTGAGAACAGAAAGCTAGAGCAGAGAAGGATGAAATGGGAGTGGTGAGGAATATAGTATTCTATACATTTGAACCATGGTGAAGCAAAATAAGATTTGGACAAGTGGTAGATGAGCAACGTGACTGTTTGCCCTGTTGGAAGTGTCTGGCAAGGGGGAAAATCTACTCATTTCAAGGCTAAAGATATTGGTAGCTAAACTTGGTTCTTTACTGCCAGCTGTACTGGTTATTATATTTTACATTCCAAGGCATAAAATGGAAGATGCTGTCGGCTGAAAGTAGCTGGCATTTCTAATACGTTTGTACAATACATGGTGATGTGATAGCACTTCCACAAAAAGATCAGCTTTGTTTTCACTAAAGGGTTCTTTTTAGCAGAAAGTGTAATCGAGCTTATCGCCATGGTATGTCTGAACCCTGGGGGGTGGGGTGGGGGTGGAGAAAAAACTCAACAAAACTAGTAACAAAACAAAAAAAAAAAAGCTTGCAGGAACTGACCCTTAAAATGTAGAACTCCTTTTAAATGTTCAAAAGCTTTTTTTCTTGCTTGAAACCTTTAGTAAATGTGCATAGATTTGCACTATTATTATTATCATTCACTCCTGGAACAAGACTAGTAAAAGAAGAAATATCTGGCAAATGTTGTTGTTGTGAGAACTACAGACAAGTTTGTTTCTTTCTTTTGAGGCTAATTGTAAAAGATCCTGCTTGGTGGTGGTGCCCGTACTGAATACTGATTGGAAAACGACGGCAGCTTGAAAATACCATCGTGACTTTCTTTGTTACACAACGCACCCCTCTACCACCACCCCCTTTTTTTTTGGCACCTCTCCAGATACTAGTAACAGAAACTATGCCCCTGTAAATCTTGAATAGGATATAAATGCTGTGAAGGCAGTTTTGCAAAGGCTTAAGCTACTTTCTGACTCTTTGAGCTCTTACTGAAAGCATTTCTGGTATGTACCAAAATGGGGAAACAGAAGTAGTCTTCAATGGCAGTGTTAAGTGAGAAAGGCTGTTAAGCACATAGCCAATGCTGAATGATTACAAATGTAGGGGTTCAGTCTTTGTGTGATAATTTTTAACTGCACCTGTGTTTATGTAGCCTTTCTGATAAGGACTGATGAGGTTTTAATAAGTGAGGAAAGGGAGAGAGTCTTCTTCCCTGCTTGTATGAAAGCTGTAACATGGGAGAAACCAAGAAGTAAGCTACATCTGAGGGTTAGAGCTGTAGTGGAAGTTTTCTTTCATATGCTCAGTATTTACTGTGTGATGCTTGCACATCCCCTTGTACTGCTTGGCTCCCAGCACTCTTTGAGAGGAGGGTGCAGTACCTTATTTCTGCATTAAATTAACACTGCCTTTCAATTTGTTGTAGTAAGCAGGAACTCTTCCCAAATGTTTCTCGTGTCGGTTGTTGTACCTCTTCCTTCTTGACCTCTTTCAGCTGTTTCCAGTTTAGTTTTCTGGTTCACAAATCTGTTTGTTCATCACACAGCATCTATTTAATTGTCGTTTGAATCCCTACAAACCCTATCTATCCTCTTAATTTGCAGTGTTACTTAGTTGTGATTCATTAAAACGAGCAAGTGGCCAGTGCTTTTCTGGTTGTTTTGGTAGTGGCTTAACTAAATCAGCTTGAAATTTAATCATAACTTGGGTTCTCCCCCCCCCCCCCCCCCCCCCCAAGCTATAGGCAAAGCAGAGTTTGTTTTGAACTGAAATAAAAGATTTATTAGTGTGTCCTTAAAAAGATCATAGCTGTTGCAGTGTAAATAACCTTTAGGTAACTGTCATCTTTCTCAGGTGGTGAACTTGCTGATGGGCATCTTGTTGACAGTAGAAGTGACTCATCCAAATATAGTGCCAACTGTTGATATCCAGTATGAAGTCATCGGCAATTACTATGCTTCTGAGAGAATGGCTGGTAGGTGTTTTACTCTGCTGTCTGATTAGAATTTAAAGCATGCAGTATCATGGTGTATTTGCCTTACCACTAGTGTGTATGTAATACATGCATATTGTCTTGTTTTCTGGATTTCTCTTTAATTATTCTAGGATTGAGTTGTTCTACAAGAATAAAAAAAAACTTTTATGGAATACGATGTTTACTTCTACTTATCTTAAACGATAAGATTTCTAAAGATTTCTTGGCATTCTAATACTTTGAGTGCTGAAGTATGTGTGGAACATCTCCAATTCACTTTCTCCATAAACATTTACTATCCTTGCTGTGTCAGTAAAACAAAAAGCAGAAAACTATTTTTAAAGACTTCTTTGGGAATTTTTAGTGATCCTCATAGATTTAAGGAAAGAGCTTTCAGCTATTGTATATGAGTTTTCTAAGAGGAAAATCATGTCATCACTCTAAGAAGAGGGGAAGAATTGGGATACCAAGTACTTGGGTGAATGTATTTGTCTACACAGTTTGATGTGCAGAAGAAACAGAAGAGAAAGCATCATGAGCTATTTTCCACTCTTGTGTTAAAGATGAAGTGCATGATGTGTGCAAGTGTAATTGGTGTTAGACTTCTGTCTGTAATGACCAAGCTTTTTAATTGTCATATGACTTGAAACTTGTGTGCATGCTTTCTTTTTCTTGTTTTTAAATGTGCAGAAACATGTTCAGCATGGCATTTCTAATGTGACTTGTATCAGTTTGTATTACACTAAAATTTAGGGTCAGATCCAGTCTGGAGCAAAGATAAATAGTGCAGCACAGATCTGGGGTTTGAAGAGTTCTGGTTTGGGGTCTTCCTGTTAATTGTTCATGACCCAAATTGAGGATCTGTCAAGTCTGACCTCTCACTGTAACTTGTGTTTGTTAGTAATGAAATGAGCGTGAGAATAAGGAACAGATCTTCATGAAGCAGAGATACTAAGTAAAATTACAGCAGATATCAGTAAAAAGTCATATGTTTTGTAATAAGTGTTATTGTACTCGGTAGCCTTAAGTTTATGTGACTGAGAGATGCTTCTCAAGCTGAAGGTGCTTTCTCCCCTCTTCAGTGTAAAATGGCTGTTACATGCTTTTGACTTGAAGATTTTCATTTCCCATGTTAGGATACAGGCTAGAGAGGTTTTGTGTACATGAAAAGATACAACAATTTTGATTGTGCATGTGGATATTGAGTAACAGATTCTCAGAAGAAAACAACACATGTTGGTTATTGCTGAGTACTTAGGGCTCTCAGAACAATGCAAAGCATTTCAGTCCTGGGAGGGCTGCCTCCTTGATGCCATCTGTGCATCTAGATACTATCTTGTACTGAATTGGGTATGTAAGTGCTTCTAGAGTGTATCTTTTCAAATCAGTTGCAGACTAGAAAGTTATGATTCTCAGATCATCTCTTTCAAGCACAGGAACCACAAAACTTTGGCTTCAGTATTGCTAAAAACATTAACTTACCACATCTATAAACTCTGAAGCTGGTTTCTTTTTCTGTGTTTAAAAATGTAAATTGTGCTTGCTGTAGGAGAACGAGTATAATCCAACTCATGGAAAGCAGCTGTGCTTCTGTCACCAGTGTCAACAGTGATGCACAAGGAGAATCTTTATCATTCAGTTTCCATGAGCATCCTGGATTCTGCTACCATTTGGCTCCTGTTCAACTTGGCTTTTGTTTGTAAATAATGGGATACCTTCCACAGAGTGATTTCCTGTTTTCCTTAGTGCTATGCTGAAGGAACAATGTTGCTCACAGTGCCAATGACCAAATTATATAATAAAACCATTTTGAAGTGTAAAGGTTGATACTGTGCTAGCTTCACTTAAAATTCTTTCTAGTTGTAAAGTTAATCACCCACATGCTTCTAGCACTGACATATATTGCAAATCAGCATGATTATGTTGCATTACTATCAAACTATGTCAGGCTTCTAATTGGTGTGTCTGAGCTTTATTCAGGCTCTTAAGTGAGAGGGTTTTTTCAAAATGCCTGCTGGCATTCTTGAACCAGATCCCTTTCCATTAGGAGAAATCGGAGTTAATTCTGATGCTGCCAGTTCGCACGTATGAAACAGTTGAGAAAAGTTCATAGTAGTGGGTAGAGTTAGGGTACCTGTCAGCTACAGTGTGACAACTTCAGGAAAAGATTGATGCTTTTTTTTTTTTCTTTTAATGCAGAAAATGCCTGTGTTCTATTTGCTATCTCCCTTCTCATGTTCACAATCAGTGCAATGATGGTGTATGGTGCAATTGCTGTAAGTATATTTATAGTCCATGATTTTAAACTTGCTACTTGAATTTTTAACTACATACCTTACAGGCTGCTGCTTTTCTTTTTCTTCTTAGCATCGTGTAGGCTGGTTGATCCCGTTTTTCTGTTATCAGCTCTTTGACTTTGTGCTCAGTTGCCTGGTTGCCATCAGTTCTCTAACCTACTTGCCCAGAATCAAGGATTACCTGGATCAGTTGGTAAGTGTTCAGCTCAAGTTGGTGTTTTACATTTGAAATTAAACTTTGTTTAATTGGGTAAGTGACTGAGCTATAGTTATCTTCCTGTACCTGGGAGAGAGGAACTCAGGTTGCAGCAGCCACAGGGAGTGACTGCTAGAGTGGTTCTAGGAATGAGAACTCTTCAGAGGTGGAAGGACCAAAGGTGTCATTGCTGCCTAAAAGGAAAGCCAGGAAGAGGAATGAAAGAATTCTGATGGGAATAGTTGGTTACAACTCTTAGCTACATTTGTACTCGAAACAAAGTTGTTTTTAACCCTTTAAACAATGTGGTTCTGTGGCAGGTTTGCTAGTTGTGAGGTTCAGACAGATTAAAAATGTATTGACCCTTATTTGGTGGGGAAGGGGAGGAAGATTACAGGTAGGGATTGATGTGATATGAGGTCTTACAGTATTATGGAATGGGATCTGAGATTCTGAGGGTTCTTTTTGTGTTCTGTATGGCTTTTCTCATTTTCAACAATACTTTCTAAGACTACTAATGGAATTTTTATTAACACTGCCTGTGTTTTAACTGCAAGACTTAGTGGATAGAATTCACTGTCAGTTAATGGGGATCACAAGATCTTTCTCTCTGGTCTTTAGATCTGTTAAAATAGATGTTTTTTAAAAAATAAAATCCTTTTGAAATTGGAGAGAAAATTTGATTGGTATTGGAAAGAAGCTTTGTTGCTGTGATCAGGGAAAGAGAAGAGTGAAATTACCAGAGGCTCTTAGTTTTGGCTCTTCAGAAGCTTGGGGCAACTTTTGTTCTTCTGTTCTGCTCTGCACACATTTATCTTACTGGTTGGACTGATAGGAGGTAATTAATACTAAGTCATTGAAGAGTTGTAGAGGACCGTAAATACAAATGCTCTGCTGCAGCTGTTAAAAAGGAAATTTCATGGATATCTGTATTAGCATGAGATTGAGGAAGTGACTAGGGACATGGACAGTACAAGGCTTCTGTATATGTAGCAGTTTCCTGCGGTGACCTGCTCTTGCAGGACAGAGGCAGGATAAATACTGTACTTTGTGGGAGGATAAAGAAGAAACTGGTGAGAAATAGAACTTGTTGTTTCTGGGAGAGTTGTTTATGCATGCAAGAGTTCATTTCATTTGGTGTGAAGTTTGGATGTCCTTCTGTCGTATTTGTGACTGTGCAGTGTTCATGCTTATCTCCTCCTTTTCTCTCCCTTCCTTAATTTTCTTAAATAGCCGGATTTCCCTTACAAAGATGATCTCCTTGCCTTGGACTCCAGCTGTCTTTTGTTTATTGTTCTGGTGTTCTTTGCTTTATTTATCATTCTAAAGGTAAGTTAAAACTGAAGTGTATGTCTGTTTCATGAGTTACTATATTGAGATAGTATCAATGTGAGTTAATTTTCAATGCTGAAGTAAGAACTCAGCTGCCTTCTTAATGCTGAGTTAAGAACTTACTTGGGCAGAATTGTTAGGGTGTTCAATGACAGTATGACTTAAGTCATTTGGTGCAGTGGAGTCTTCAACTAACTTGTTTGTATGCAGTGGGGCATATTTATGCAGCTCTGTCCTTCCTGAGTAGGAAGTGGGAATGCATAAAGACCAAATACCACCTTTTTGCATATGTGGAGATAAATTTGATATTTGTAATTAAGCTTGCAGCAAAGTTGAGTTTACTGTATACAAGCTTTCTAAACAAAACTTTTAAAATCTCTCGCTGTGCCTAACAAACCAGGGTGCATGTTTTGGAAGGAAGATGATGAAAGATGGAAGTGCATAGGTTAATTCAGAGCTGCATCTTTCTTCCTGCTGAAGGTTTTTATTACCATTTATTTTCTTTTTGGAGATCTAAATAGAGAGGCATTCGTTTGAATTACAAAAACTGTTCTGCAGACAAAGCATATTGGAGAAATGAGTTGATAACATTGGCCATGACAATATTCCTTTGTTGCATTCAGATTGAATTTAAGAAAAAATGAAATCATGAAAAAGAATTTTACTAATTTTCTATGCTTTCTGGCAGGGGAGAGTGAAAGTCTAATACAGTAGATTAAATTTTTGTATTGATTGGGAAATCCTTGTGTATAATCATGTGCTAACTTGCCAACAAAACAATCTGAGAGATTAATGTTGTACAGATTAATAATAAAAAAATCTAATCCTTATCGGATCATGATAATATGTCTTTCTACAGCAGTTAATGTTGACTTAAAGTCCAGGCTACTTTGCTCTACCATATTTTCCTTGCCACCCCAGTTGTGTCCTTGTGCCCTCTCCTTCGCACTGGTGGTTGGACAAATAGTAATCCTAACTCAGGGATGAGTGAGACTGTGCTCTTGGCCTGTCCTCCTCCTCTTGCTGGCAAGTTTGGGCTGAGATCCAGAGAGGCATAAACTGGTTGGGGATTAATTTGATTAGCACTGCTGAGGCAGATAGAGACATTAGTTGAATGGATCTGTGAATTCTTTTGGTAAAACCTGTGTGGTTCATCCTCTGAGTCACTATGATAGCAAAGCTAAACGGGGAACAGCATAGGCATGTGGCTAAATCTGTGAAGTAGCAACCATTCCACAGATAGGTATCAACTAAGTTGATTTATGTGCACTTTTGTCATATGAATGTAATTCAGCATCTAATTTCTGAATCACTAATGCATATGAGGTCTGTAAAAAGAGAAATCTCTCTTCTTTCAGGCGTATCTTATTAACTGTGTATGGAACTGCTATAAATACATCAGTAACAGAAATTTGCCAGAGATAGCTGTGTACCCTGCTTTTGAAGCTCCTCCACAGGTAAAGCCTCTTTAAAATAAAAGGAACCAGCATAGCTTAATTTTGAAGTAGAAAACCACCGTATCATGTATGTTTACAAGCCTTGTCCAAGCTTTCTAAAAGACTGGGAAGATTAAAGCAACTAACTTTACAGTGGGTTATTTCTTAGTTATACTCTTTTAGTGCATAGAATAGGAGGTTTTATAGAGGAAAAAGTCTACTACAAGAAAAACATTCAAAGGCTGAAGCTTTTGGATTGCACCAGTCAAAACCTTCCATGCCATTTTGCAAAACCAGGAGACAGTGGGGTGGCATGAATGATCTAGGGTTAGGTTCAGCAGAGCAGTAAACTGCTGTTGCACTTCTTGCTAGCTTACTAGAAACAGTAGTAAGTTCTTAAAAAAACATTTGCCTGCAATGGAGGATTAAGATGCTGATGGGGCATGTATGTTTTTGTTCTGGGTTTTTTTTTCTAAACCTTGTGCATTAATCTCCTCAAAATGTCTTCTCTTTAGTATGTTCTGCCAACATATGAAATGGCAGTGAAGATGCCTGAGAAGGAACCTCCACCTCCCTACATACCTGCCTGAAGCAATTTTTATGTTGATTAACATCTGTACCAGCTTCCTGGGGGTTTTGTCTTTTAATCTTGCAAAACTGCTTAAGTAATAAAAATATTCAGGGCTTTAGGAGCAAACTGTTCTGTTTAAAATGTTTGATATAAACTTACTAAGCAAAACACATCTGGGAGTGATTTCGTTTGCTTTAATTTTTGTTCTCCTTAATGCTCTAAAACATTTTATTGCCTTAGGGCCTTGTACTGCAAGAACTTATGCATGTGACTAACTTGTGGCTTTTAATAATAACTACTGAGCCAATCTATGATTGAAGTTAGCTACAATTATAAGTGTCTGCAGGATCGTGCCCTTAATTTATATTAATTTTTTTGTAAAGTAGTTCATAAAGACAATCTGATCATGCAGCAAAATGATGGTTTGCCTTTATCCATTTTTTGGAGGGGGAGGGGGTTTGAATGTGGTATATACGTGACTTTTTTTTTTTTACTTTGCACTTTTCTCATGTTATCTTACCTTTTATTGTGTTTTTTTGATTATCCTATGTCTTGAAACATACGTTTCAAGAACTGAGGGTGGCACAGGTGTTCTATTACAATGTGCTGCAAATGCAAGAAAAGTAAATAGAAATGTGGAAGATGGTTGCATGCTTCTAATCTTAAATGTATTTTCTTCTTTGTGATAAATGATACTTAAATAAATCTTTTACGAAATGTTTACTAGTAGCCGCGGTTGATTTGTTTGTTGCTTTTCTAAGTGTACTGCAGATAGTCCCATGTACATGCATTTTAGTGGACACCAGCTTCCTACAGGTTGTTTAGTGGTTGATCTGTGTTCTTCAGCAAGAGGCCTCCTGTTGGTGGAGAAAATGGATTTCCTTTAACGTATAATAAGCTTGTGTTGCAGCCTTTGCAGTTGAAGCACTTGGTTGTCTTCTACTTCTCTGATTGCTACTTGTGTATAAGCTGGGTAAAGGTAATTGTACTGGAAGCTTGAAGCTTCTAGCTTTCAGGGCAAACTTGATGCCTGATGAGCTCAGGTATTAAGAGCAGGACAGACACTCAGTAGGACTGCAACATTATTTACATTGGAAAATTTACATCAGAAAATACTGACCCCAGAGCACAGATCTGGCCTGGATCCATCTACACTGAGAGAGATTCAGGCTGTGTTACAAAACAAAGCCAAAAACCTGGTCCTTCATTAGCTGTATGACCGTTGTCAGTGGGCGTTGGAGGAACTTGGAAGTGGTGGATACGGGCAGAGCGCTCTGGACCTGGGGGTGGGTGTTGAGGCTTCCTGAAATATGGGTGGGTGAACGTAGGGGTGTGTGGTGTTAGGCAGCAGCAGGCACTGCTGTAGGTTTGCGTGGGGTGTGTGTGCATGTGTTGTCATAGCTCGGAGCTGCAGCCCCATCTAGATGAAAGCCATTGTACTCTGCTTCACCCGTCCTGTGGCTTTCCTCTTTACAGAGGGTGGTGTTCCCTCTTCCCTGATTTTATTGGCAGGCTTTGTGACTGTGATGGTGGCCTGATTGTGCAGTTAACCTGGTACTTTCTGAGTGAGTCAATACCTGCCTGAGACTACGCTGCTGGTGTTTTGCGATGGGGTGTTGTGGTTCCTGTTCTAAATCTGGGAAAAAAGATGGGCCTGCAGTCCAACACACCAACTGCAGCTTCGGCAAAGGTGTCTTCTAAAACACTGTGCTGGAGATGGTAGCGGATATGTGTTCTACACCGGGCTTCCCATAGGAGCCGGCAGGATTTGCTGTGGTGGGCACCAGGCAAAACACCCTCTGCGAGCTCTGGCAGTGCGGAAGGCAGCTGCTTGTGCCAGCTTTTTCTCCCATTCTTTGCAAATACTGCACTGGAGATAAAGCCCTGAGACTGGAAGTGCAAAGGTACCAGATGTGGATCAAATCATTCCAGGGGAGGGAGAAAGGGTGAGTTTCTGTTCCAACTCCCCCTGCCTCCACGCTGGAACCCTGTCTGACTGTGCCCTAAGTTCCCCGAATTCAGCCCCAGCCCTTGCAGCCCTTCCCTCTTTGCCAGGCTGCGCGGGCGGGCCGCCAGCCCCCGCGGGGAGGCGGCGCGGGGGCCGATACCACCCCGGGCATCCCTCGTACCCCCCTCCCTCCGCCTCCGAGCGCGGCCGGCGGCTTTAAAGGCGGTGGGGTGGGCGGCGGGGCATGCGGCGGCACCATGCGGCGGGCGCTCGGCACACGGGGCTGCTGCCTGGCGCTGCTGCTGCTGCCGCCGCTGCTGCTGCCCGCGGCGGGGGCCTCCCCGCACCGCCCGCGCCTGCAGCCCGGCGGCCGCTCCGGGAGCCTCGCCGCGGCAGGTACCGTACACCCGCGGCCGGTTGCGCGCCCCCCGGGCGGCCTTTCCAGGGGCCGTGCCCGCCCCTCGCTCCCTGCCCGCTTCGCTCGCCGCTGCCCGGCCGCGCCGCCGCCGCCTGCCGCTCTGCTCGCAGGGCGTCCCACCGCCGGCTGTCACTGACGGCTGCGGGAGGGCTGTGCCCCGGCGGCGCCCGGCTCCAGCGGCAGCGCTCCGCCGGCCGTCCGCTCCCAGGCAGGAGCACCGGCTACTTTTTTTATGCAAAGCCGGCCTTGCTAATCTCTAAAACTTGCATCACTTCCCTACGTGTGTTCCTTTCTGGAAACATCTTTTCAGACGCACAGAAGGATCAGGTTGCTGAAAAGTTTTGTTTTGTTGGTGGGTGGTTTGGTTTTTTTTTTTCTCCCTAATCTATAAAAGGGAATTGTTCTGCCTACAAATCCTGGATTTGGTTGTGTGGGGTTTTTATGGGTTTTTTTTGAGGACAAACACTTGTGTGTTTTGTCTTTCATACCTTAAGCTACGCATGCACACACAAACATTTCTTCATGTTTTCTCAATTTCCCGAAGGGCACAAAGCTATTCTTCTAAATCCTTTTGCAAAATCTGAGTTAAGGGATGCCTGTAGAATTATGTGTAATGTACCTGAATGGGGTCCTGGATTCATCCGGTGGGTTACTCTGTTCAAAGGCAAAATCAACTCTGCTACTGTGTATCCTGATGGAAGTAAGATCTAGCTATGCAATTTGGTTTTTTCACTTGCACAAGAGAAAAAAAAAGTAACGCATTGAAACAACAAAAAAAGTGCTGTTTTCACCTCTAATTTTAAGAGATTTGTGGATATTTTTTTTATTTCAATTGGAATGGAATAATAAAAGTGAACTTGATAGCCAGGAGAGGTGTGTCAGGTTCCCAAAACACCTCTTGGGGAGCATATTCAAAATGAACACCTCATATTTTGTTATTTAATGCACTGTTGAGCCAGAATGTCTCTTCTATACAAGAGCTTTCTTTTGGCTTGTCTTGTTTTTCATAAACCAACTACATAAATCCATGTCTTGATGGTGTAAACCAAGTACATGGTATCATCAATGTCAGGTCAAGGTACCAGGACAGAGAGTGTAAGATTCAGCTTCCCTGCTGTTGCTGTATTGATTATTTTTTGTCTTCCTAGAAGTGATGCTTCTCTTTGATCTGAGCAATGGCTTTTCTGTTTCTGTCTAGATTCATATGTCAGTGAGGAATTTTGGAAGCTGGAAATATGTGTGTAAATACTCATTTTCACATGTAAAATTACTTCATAATTAAGTTCATTTTTTTCTCTACTGTGCAGTACTCTAAAGTACTCTCTACTTTTCTCTACTAAAGCAGGCTTTCCCTACTATAAGAAGCCTTTATAACAGCATCATTTGCATCTTTTTCCTGTTGGCCTTTATTTCTTCTTGTTGTGGGCTTTGGATTGCGAATTACAAACAAGAAATAATTCATAATCAGCATTGTTACTATCCTAAAAAATAGTTAGGATCTGTTCACTATGTAATCTATCCAGTTGTTTTACCATTTTATTTCTGTAACTTATAAAAATGTAATTCAGGGTTTATCTTTACAAAAATAAAAAGGAAGTACATTTATACATCATTGCTACATTTCTGTGTTGGCTGTTACATGCAAACTACAACCTTTTTTTTCAAGGATAGTTACAGATTTTTGTGAGCTCACATGTGGATCTATTTGTTAATGCTTAGAAAAGTTCAATTATTTATTACTTGTCAAAATTAGTATTTAAGAATTTCTAGTGTGTTACTCCTACAATTTTAAGCCTCTTTCTAAAGAATCAAGAGTGCCAACATTTAACTGGTAGTAGTTTGCCAGGACAGCTCTCATTGCCCTTAGGGGGAGAGCTGCAGTCGTGTGTAGGAGATGACTGAAATGTTTTCCTTCCTTCTTGACAGACACTGCCTGCAAGAACCGGCCCCTGGACCTTGTCTTCATCATAGACAGTTCCCGTAGTGTCCGACCTGAAGAATTTGAGAAAGTGAAAATCTTTTTGTCAGAAATGATTGATACTCTGGATGTTGGTGAAAGAACAACCCGTGTGGCGGTCATGAATTATGCTAGCACTGTCAAGGTAGAGTTTCCCCTCCGGACCTACTTTGATAAAGCATCTATGAAAGAGGCGATATCTCACATCAAGCCCTTGTCTGCTGGCACAATGACCGGCCTTGCCATCCAAACTGCCATGGATGAAGTCTTCACTGAGGAAATGGGCACCCGGCCAGCAACCTTCAATATCCCCAAGGTGGTCATTGTTGTGACAGACGGACGGCCACAAGACCAGGTTCAAGATGTGGCAGCAAGCGCCCGGACAGCTGGCATTGAGATCTATGCCGTTGGGGTAGACCGGGCAGACATGCAGTCCCTGAGGGTAATGGCCAGTGAACCACTGGATGAACACGTCTTCTATGTGGAGACCTATGGTGTGATTGAAAAGCTGACATCCAAATTCAGAGAGACTTTCTGTGGTAAGGTGGTCAGTTCAAGACAGTAGTGTAATTTGGCTCCTTTTGGCTCCTACTGTGGTTCCACTCCCTAAGAAAGAAGTTTTTCTTTTTCAGAAGTGTTATGTACCACATCTCAATATTTCCTTTGCCGTCGGTTGTGCAAACAAGCCAACCCTTTTATTCAGTGGAGGCCAAGTAATGACCTTCCATTTTGAATAGCGACCTTACCATGCAGGTAACAGACCTGATTTCAGTGGACCTCCTTGTGCAGTTGGTCCGATTCAGTGCAAGAGAAAGCATGGCAGTCTGGCTGGGAGTCGGCGGCGTGTATTTACTGACTTACTGAGAGTGTACACCGGAGATGTGCAGTCTGCTCATTTTTTTCCCATCTCACTGGGAGGCAAGGAGGGTGGAAGTGTGGCGCTGAAGGGCTCCTTGTAGATTCAGAGTAGGAAAACCAGTGTGGCAGGTGAACCACTACGCTAGCTTGAGAAATTTGGTGCAGGATGAAGTGCCCAAGCATAACAGCAGGTCATCTCGGGATGGGTTTTCACTCTGCAGGCACTGCTGGGCTTTTTCAGTGTGCCAGACTCACACCTTTCTTTTTCCTTGCAACTTGATTTAGACAGGGAACTGTGGGATGGGTTGAATTAGCTTGTCTTTCGGGGCTGGTCTTGGAAAAATGCTGGATGTATATTCGTTTTGGGCTAGAACTCCACTAATGATGCTAGGCCAGCATGGGTTGTTACTGTCATTTAGAGGAAAAAACTTCATGTATCTGGAGTATTTAGAAGTACCTATAGATAGCTATGACACAGGCCTACTCACAAAAATTAGATGACAACTTTTTGACAATCAAAAAGCTTGAAGTAGATTTTTCTAGTAAGATTCTAAGGAAATTACTTGTAAAATAAATCTCCAGCAAATAATGGGTAAAATCAGGTGTAAAGAACATTGTAAGAGAATTAAAATAACAGCCATTGCCTTGGGAACTTGGTTGGCAACGTGTTACTTTGTTACTTCACGGCCTTAGTAAAAATTACCATAATAACTGTTGAATATGTTTAAAGTGAATAGACCTCTTTTTCTAGGTATGAAATAAATGTGTAGGACTATCTGCAAACAGGACACTTTGCCCAGTAATTAACACAGGAAATGCCTTGGGTTTTGGCTTGACATCACGATGTGTTGCTGATGCGACCAGATCCTCTCTCTGGTACCTGGTGGTGGGTACAAGTGCCCACCTAGGTGGACTGGTATGTTTGCTGTGAACACAGCACGGATTTTCCACCTATGTTCTCACCAAAGCAAGCCCTTTCATAGCACCAAAGAAAAATCTCTTGTTCGTAAGAGTAACCCTACTGTTTATTGTGCTGAATCATAGAAATTACGACCCTGCTAAGCTGGAGGATAAACCAAAAAGAGCTCACGTATACACACTTCCAGTGTAACTCCGAGTTGCCTGCATGCAATTAGCCTGAATCTGTGGTGTTTATGAATTTATGAAATCTGTGGGAACAAGAACATGGTACAAGGAATAGTTTTTAAAAAGGTTCCTACAAACCAAATTAGTCTAAAAGGGTCTTGTAAGACAGTGTGGGTAAACTGGGTCTTTTACAGCTTTTTGGTTAGAAATCTAGACTCACCAGTAACAATTAGGATTCTCTTTGGGCCAAGGCAAATAACTGTGTTTGTAGGGTGAACTGAAAACAGGAATACTAATGTTCAGGGGCAAAATAGTTGGCTAAGATCAAGTTCTTGATGCATTGAGGGCATCATTCAACATGTGACCATCCTGGAGATGGAAAATCTTAGCCTTGGATTAGTGTCCAAGTTGGTGGAGGGCTGACTTTCCTACCACAAAAATCTGACCATTTGAGTCTTGAGCTTCTCACTTATGCTTGAAAATATCACCCACAGATTTTGTTCATAAGCCATGGAGGTGTATTCTCTGTCTTATTCCCAAGGGTGCAGCAGAATGAAAAGACACTCCCTTAGTTTGAGATTTGTTTTTGCCAATGGAAAGAAAAGACATCCTTTCTGTCAACCTTATTAGAGGACATTTAAATCTCCCATGTTTTAGAAAATGAGAAATGTTGCCTTGCATTCAGAAATACATGAGAAGATTCAAGCACTCTTGCTTCTCATTTCTTACCTCACCACTATTGCTTTGGAGTTTGATTTTACCGGTACTTCATATCCATATTGTGACTACTCATCTAAGTAAAATCTTAGGTAATATCAGACTTGTCTTCTCATTTTTCTCCTTTTCCCTTTAATTTTCTCCTTCTTTCTTTCCTTCCTTTCCCTCTTCTTTTCCCCCTTCTCACTTTTTTCCTCTACCATTTTTTCTTCCTCATTCCCTCTCCCCTTCCCTTTTCTCCTTCATCTAAATTTAGTCATCCAAAAATCATCTAAGCTTAATTGAGTATCTTTACAGTCTGTGGAGAGAAATGGGCATCTTGAGGTAACCAGAGAAGCAGCATATCCAAAGCTAAATAAACTTGAGAAAAATTGGTCGGAAGTTAATTAGTTATGTAGTTAGACCATATGTGAAGGGAGACACTCTCAGCACATATAGTGCATTTCAGAGACAGCCCAGCATTACAACAGTCATTTTATTTGCCCTGTCACCACAACACACTTCTGTCAGCTGCCATCCATCATGCTGCTTTTCCTATCACTGTTTTCTGTTTTCTCAGTCTGATGAGCTAGCCTTACTGTTTGCTCAGGCATTAGTCGGTCCCTGAAAATTGAATCTCAATTTGTAGTTTACGTTTTCAGCTTCTCAGTTCTCTGAGGTTTGGACATTATTTCTGTACTGTCCTTCCATTAGGCAGTTCATGTGTCTGTAAAGCCACCCCACTGTAGGAACTTCCTCCATATCCTCTCTTGGTCTTGACTTTTTAAATCCAATAGATCAAGGCAGCTGCAGTGCTCACATACTCATCTTGCAGTGATGGGTTTCTTTGCTGGCTGATACATCTGGACCATCGTTACACAGATACTCTTTTCATCCCTGAGAAGGCAGTGTGTTATCCCAGTGCCTCTGAGTAATTTTTCTCTTCCTCCTGGTCTTGACGCTGTTTCTGTTGCACTTTGATTTTATTTTATTTTGGTTTGGTTTGGTTTATTTTATTTAATTTCATTTTGCGTCTGTTGCTTTTCAGTTTATATGGGAGGTTTTTTTACAGTGCAGCAGGAATCCATAAATTGTATGCCAGTGAGCAGAAGTTAGTAAACTGCCAGAGAATGTGACTGACAGATTTTGAGATTATTTCAACTGGTTGTCTGTGATAGCAAGGGACTGGATACAAAAAGCCAGAAGGTCATTTTCATTGCCAAGTTCTTGTCTCCAGTGTAATGTTACTAAATGCTTACAATCTTTCCCTTGCACACTTTTCAATTCATCTTGTCTTTCTGCCACCTCAGGTGGTGAATTATTTCACTGTAGTTGTTCCGGTGTCATTTATGACTTCTTTCTTCTGGCTACAGCATGGTGCAAAAGCTGCCTGTAACCTTCTGTGAGTGACATAGCAGTGACATTTACTACTACTGATCCAGCAAACAGTGCAAGATGTACTTTTGTAAGCATAAATTATTAATTACTTTTTCTTTCCTTTGGGATGACTGAAATACTTTTGCTGTAAATGCCCTTTTTAGCTGTGAATGTGTGTGCACTTGGGACCCACGACTGCGAGCAGGTCTGTGTGAGTAACGGCGGAACCTACCTTTGTGATTGCTATGAAGGCTACACTCTGAATCCAGATAAGAGAACCTGCTCAGGTATTGCTCCTTTGGTAAATGTGTTCAGCTAGAAAAAAATCACTTTTTAATACCATAACTGGATCTGAGAAGCTACTTGTGTACTTCTGTTGAAACAGTGAACATCTGTATCTTCTTCAATAATAACTCCAATAATAAATAAAAGTCTGCTGCAAGTACTGGTGAGAAGTAGTTTGTTTCCATCACCATCCTTCATTAGGGCCAGATGCCAAAACAAAGTCTTCAGATCTAGACACTGTATAGACATTTTCTCCTACCACTTATTCTAATGCCTTCAGTTACTATTGCCATTTCTGAGCTGATTCCAAATAGAAATACATTTAAAAATGTAAATATGCACTCCATCCCAAACTATTAATAATGAGTTTTTTCTCTAACATGCATCTTGCAGCTGTGGACATGTGTGCACCTGGAAGGCATGAGTGTGATCAGATCTGCGTGAGTAACAACACATCCTATGTCTGTGAATGCTATGAAGGCTACACCCTGAATCCAGATAAGAAGACTTGCTCAGGTAAGAACTAAAGGCTACTTTAATATATGAAACTCATGGAGACATGGACATGTTTTCTGTGAGTTACCCTCATTATTGCTAGTTGAAAAATCACTTACAGACATCAACTCTTAAAATAGAATTTACCTGTAGCCTTTCCACTTGGTTCCAATAACAATAAAATTACATTTTTCTTTAAATGTGTTGATTAAAAAACTGCAGTTTGGCACTTACCTAACCATTTTGTGGTCCTCACTATACTTCATAAACATCACTTAGTCCCTGGGGGAGGATGAACCTATTTTGGAGATGCCCACCAGCACTGTATCTCCACTGGAGAGTGGTGGCACTAGTCCATAGAGATCTTAAAACCCGATGATTATTCCACGTGGTCTCCATCTCTCCTGTTGAAATGCAGGGGGTTTTGCAGCTTACTGCTTCTGCTTCCGAAGTTGTGCAGGGCTGTGCTATATAGCGACCCCAGTCTTACACTGGCAGCAGCTTCTTCCTTTCCTATTCCTTGCACTGGCATCCTGAAAAGTGAGCCTACTATAAACACTTTTCCCCCCAAATACTTCTCTGGAGTTATTTCTTTAAATGGGAAGTTTTGAGCAGCACCAACCTTAGGGTAGCTATTTTATAACTGGTAAGTGCATCCCTCCCTCTGAGAGCACATAAACATTCTTCTCACTGAAGTTTCTACTCATTTCTGAAGAGAGAACATAACATTCCAGTGCTCCTGCTTGTTTGTTTGTTGGGTTTTTTCTCGCTAGGCTTTATATCTTTTTGCCATTTAATAGCATTTCTAGATATCATGTCTGGCTTTTTGTGCCTGCCTTCAGCTCATGGATGAAAATATGAATTTAAATTTGAATTCACCATAGGTACTGCTAATATTGCAAGAAACAACTCTGCCTTGACACGTGGTGGGTTATGGCTCATTTCAGTATGGTGTTTTAGCTTCAGTCCTCCTGGGGATATTCAGGACTGTTAGAATTGCTGATGAAAATCAGAATTACGTGAGATGTGGCATAGTAATGTCTTGCAGTCCCAGTATCTGCCTCCTCCATTAAATAATTAGTAACTGAATTCAGTTGTCTGCAGCATAATATAATGATACAGTAGGGCACCGATTGAATCCTAATTAAAATGTAATTGTAAATGTTGAAGCATTTTAAACATTTGAGTGTCTTGGAGGCATTAATTGGTTTCTTTTTCAAAATGTGGTTCACCACAGCCACGGACATATGCGCCCCTGGAAGGCATGATTGTGCACAAGTCTGTATGAGTAATGGTGGATCCTACAACTGTAACTGCTATGAAGGATACACTCTGAATCCAGATAAGAAGACTTGCTCAGGTAAGACCTGATTAAGGAAATACTGTGTTCAGCTACAAGCAAGTAGGTTTTAAAAATCAGGTTAATTTATGTTATTTTCTGATAAGCTGTCCAAGAGTTTCTGTACTGCTCCTGAAAACACAGTACAACTTTTATTTTTTCCTATGTCCTGTAATAATTTGAGATCCATGGCTTTCTTCAGTTGTGTGAAGCTTGTAATTGGTATAATTAAAATACCATATGGCATTTCCCTGAGGACTTCACAGTATTTTCACATCCATGAAGCATGAATTGCCATATCCACCTGAGAGAGAAGGATAATATATTTGCTGGGAAGATGTGGTGGGTACTACCTGTGTCAGAAAACTCTTCAGCCAAGCAGCACAAGGGAAAGATGAAGAAGAGCAAGGACTGTGCTGGGAGAGAGATGACAGTCTGTATCATCATGAGTATGATCACTCTGGTGGGTGTGTTTGAACCTTAAAAAATACTCCAGCCTGAGAGCTCTAGAGGGTGAAAGGAAGTGTTATTCCCCAGTGCTGATGTCTGAGAGGATAGGAGTGTAGATTTAGTTGGTAGTTAAACATGTATGTGTAAGTATAGTACCTACAAATTAATATGTATTCTATATTAATTTTCCTTGACTGGGATTTGAACTTCACTGTTCATCTCTTTGGTTGTCTCATTAATGACTTAGTTATGTAAAATCCTTTTTTCCACTTCCTTCATAATCCCTTTCCTTACTACATTTTGTGTGACAAAGTGCTGAACCAAGGCTTTCAATTCCAGGAGTTCCTAGGCAAATCTCTCCAACTAAGTTACAGGTCTCGCATCTCGAAGAAGTGAAGCTAGAGGGCCTCAGTATTTCTTCTTGCCTAGTTTAGGAGCTGATTTTGTAAATATAGTTCCTAAAACGGACTTTTACCTGGCATTATATAAAGACCATAAATATCTGTGAGGCAATGTGAATACAGCTAGGCATCTCCTTTGGGCGTCCAATTCTAAACCTCCTTTCATAACACTGATTCTCCCCCTGCATAGTCAAATTCCAGATTATTTCCCTAATATGCTTTCTTATTTTTCCTTTTGAATCTCATTTAGCAGTATGCTGCTAATGATTTCTCGGCCATCCAGGTCTTTGTGATTTAATAAAAGTCATCTAGGTCCAGGAGGGGGTCCTCCCCTCCCCTCCCCTCCCCTCCCCTCCCCTCCCCTCCCCTTCCCTTTCTTCCTCCCTTCCCTTCCTGCAAAGATATCCAAACATAGGAACTCCTTCTCAGCTTGTCCTTTCAGAGGTGACGTGTTAAATTTGGCAGAAAACATCAACCTCACACCTAAAGTGCTCACTTTGTAACTGGCAGCAGGTGCCACGTCTCTCTTTTTTTTTAGCAGCCATTTATACTTTTCTGTTTATGGTCTTTTCATTCCATAAAACAGTGTCTTATCCAACTCAATTACAGCTGAAATAAGGCCAAATAGTCTCTTTAAATCCAGTTATTTATTCTCTGATATTCCTTTGGATAATTCATTTGTAACTGGGCCACTGCTGGTTCAGTTCCTTTTGCAATCTGTTACAACTGCAAAAAAAGTGTTACCAGTATTCCAAAAATTGTATTATTTTTGTGATGTTGATAGTCACACTACAGCGGACTGTGTATACCCTACTATAGCTAATAGCATGCTGACATGCAATAAAAACATCCTGGTTTGAATCCAAATGTTTGCAAGTGGAAATTGCCAACACCAACTAAAAAGGCTGAAGTTTGGGTATTGATTAATATTCTTCTCTTCTCAAATGCCTTCCTCAGCTGTCGACATGTGTGCACCTGGAAGGCATGACTGCGAGCAGGTCTGCGTGAGAGATGATCTGTTCTATACCTGTGACTGCTACCAAGGCTACACCCTGAATCCAGACAAGAAGACTTGCTCAAGTAAGAGCAGCTTGCTGTTCCCCCACACCCTCCCCAGCTAAGTACATGTATTGAAATAGCTCTCATTAGCAGGTTCATTTATTTAGATCTCTTTGAGAAACTTTCACATGCGTGCAAGTGTTACAAGACAGTTCTATGCCACTCTGCCTTTTCCACTTCGAGCAACATTCAGAGATACAAAGCACTTTATATGCAACAATGCTAGTAACTGCTTACCATTTGGTCTTTCTTTATTATGTTATAACTAAGGCCTTCACTGCATTTTAAAAAATCATGCAATATTCAGCAAACCCAAACTGAGAAATAATTGAAGAGAGAAGAGTTGGGGCTAGTCACACACTTTGCAATACTGTGGAATCTGCATACTACCATGCAGGAGACAGTTTGAGGTGATGTCCTCCCCTCGGGCTGAATTTCATATTGCTGTTTGCTTCTTTAGCTTCCCATTGACTTTGCGTTATAGTGAAAATGTAATAATTTTGGAAGTGTTTCTTTCTTTCCTGGCCTCCTTACTGTAAAGTTATTGTGTACTGGAAACTTTTCCTAGCATATGTTTGGAGGTGGTCTGGCACCTCATGGCTGGTGAGGTCAGGCAGCTGCAGTCAGAGTGAGCACAGACTGTACAAAGTAAGGACTGAGGGAGACCCCTGTAAGGCAATTAGTTTGTCTTGCTGCTCCAAGGCAAGACCAGTTACACATCTCAGTCGTTCCTGGAAAAATTCACATAAGAGAGGCTCCCAGCATGGAAAAGCATTGCTGTTGGGAAGCATTAAAAAAAAGTTACCTTGTTTTCGGGTAACTGTGTCTCCAAAATGCGTTCTGTAGGAACTGATGTGTTTGCAGCAGGAGCCCCTGGCTGTGAGCAGGTCTGTGTGAGTAATGGCAGGTCATACACCTGTGACTGCTATGAAGGCTTCACCTTAAATCCAGATGAGAAAACATGCTCAAGTAATAATTTATTGTGTTTTTTACTGAATTTATTTAATGAAGCGCCTCTCTTTAATATGTTAAATCCTTTTAATCTGTTTGAGAAACATTCCATCAACTCACAGACTCCCTGAAAATATAATCCCTTTCCATTCTTTCCTTCCTGTTTCCACTACATTTTGAGCTATTTTGGTCCTTCTTGTTTAATTATAGCAGTTACTGTATTTAAAACTGCAGTTGACTCTTACTTATCATGACACATTTAAGGGCTTCACTGGATTTAAAAAAAATGATCTGTTATAATCTGCATTTCTTTATCAAATGGGAATAATTGGGAGGATTAGCAAGACAGGGTTCTGGGGTATATGTCTCCAGAGCATGGGACTTAATTGTGTACCACCACTTGGAGGGTGGTGGGAAGCCAGAGGGGAACAGAACTGGTGCTAGAAGAACCACAGCAATGCTAAACCATATGTTCTTGTCCGCTCCTCCAAGCTGAGTGGGGCAGATGTGAGCTCACCAGCTGACTCGCCTTCAGATGGGCAATAATGGCATCAACTCTTGGCAGAACCTCTGCACCATTTGATATAGAATCAAAGTAAAATTGGGTTGGAAGGGACCTCAAGAGGTACGTAATCCTATCTCTGATTCAGAGCAGGAATAATTTGCCATTTCATCAAGTGGCTAAGGACCCTGTGTAAGAGCAAAGTTATGAAACTGGTGGATATAGCCAAACACCATCAGCAAAAATAGTAATTTTTTTGTAGGTCTGGACATAAATATAAATGCAGTGCAAAAACACAGCTCTAGCATGTTTTGTATGAATTGTTGGGCATCCCAGTGGCGATGTGAGTGTCCAGGATTTTGAGTATCAGATACTGGAAGACTCTAAATTTCACAGAAGGACTAGAAAACTTCAGGGTACACTTGGGAAGTTGCCAAAGCTGGTTGGAAAAGTAATTTTGTTAAAATAGTCATAATCCAAGGAGGATCTGTATCTGTCATTGGAGAATTTAAATGCAAACATAAAAAATTAACTGGCAGTTAGTTGGAAACCAACTGTGTTGGTGTGATATTTTGAACTGGCCTTCCTCCAGCTGACTTTTGAACAGCTCTTTTTTCTACGTTGACCATAAAGCTGGTGGAATGTTCCAAAGGAGGGAGCTGAACAAATACAGGCTCAGTGGAATCAAGGAGACACCAGTTTCAACATTGGCTGTAAGACAAACAAATTTCTGCACTGCTAGAACTGAATCTGTTCATAGTTTTTGCAGTTTCCCTGTAATATGGATATATCAATGGCATGATTGATAAACAAAAAAAGAAACCAAAACAATTCAGAAAAACAAGAAAATTTGTATCCAGGTATAATATTTCTATTGTTTTTCTGTTACAATGCTCACATAATTTGTTGGCATTCATTAGCTATGTGTTTATATATCTATGGAAAAAATAATTGAATAATCTGCAGTCAACACCTTTGCAAGCAACGTAAAAAAACATGTACGAAGAGACAGGTATTACATACAAGTAATACCTCTAGAAAACTTGTTGATATGTTTGTTCTGCAACAAGTGGTACAGCTTGCCATAACTCTTACTTTCTAGTAGGTGAGATTAAATTGCCTTTCATGTAGCTGAGAACTCAGAACCATCAGCTGATGCCTGATGTTATTATACCACAATGAAATTATGATCTTTCTGAGCCCTTTGTGATCATCCCTGGTTTTGTGGTAGATTATGGAAAAAAAGGAATTTTTAGGAACAGCTGAGGCTGGTCCCCTGTGAGTCTGGAAGACTGAGGGCAAGCCCTAGGAACAGATCCAATGGAACCACTGTGGAGTATGGCGATGTTTGAGATTGATGACTTCTCTGTCATACTAACCAGCACCTCCATTAATATATTGCTGTACCTTTCTACTACATTTTAAATTCGTTTGGGCCTATTTGCATATTGTTATTCCCTCCATCCATATTCATGTGACATTGGGATGGACTCATGTTCACACCTCTTGAATAAAAAATGATAATCCCTATGTATGCGTATTGCCAGTGTTACAAGTGAAGAATACTTGTGGGGTGATACACATTGATGATTTAGCTGAACCTCTATTGCTTCGTATTTAAAATTAATACATGTGTTCCTGCTTTCATTTTTGTGTTATTTACCAAGTGGTAAATTAAATTCTTCTAATTTCTTCCCAGGCTGAGACTTAGGTATCTAAATTCCACCCACATCTCAGAAACCGATGCAAACAGATGAACTTCTGACACTGGCTGGTTTTATGTCCCTAAAATCACTATGTGCCTTCCTGCTTGGCTTGCAAAACTCCTGGAGGCTTAACTTGGGACTAATGCATTCTCAGAAGTTCTGTGATTGGGAGTGATGGGTACCCCAAATGTCATTACAATCCAGCTTTGACAGGACAGCAACCCTGATTTTGTATAGATAAGTAGAATTTAGATTCTATTTAGATACATTTAGATATGAGGAATAAATTTTTCACAGTGAGGATGGCAAGACAATGGAACAGGTTGCCCAGAGAAGTTGTGGAAGTGTTGAAGGCAAGGGTGGATGGGGCTTTGAGCAGCCTGGTCTAGTGGAAGGTGTCCCTGCCCATGGCAGGGGTTTTGGACAAGATGATCTTTGAAGGTCCCTCCCAACCCAAACCATTTTATGATTCTATCATTCTTCTGAAGAGAAGCCCAACAAGTTAGTCATGGCCTTAAATACATCTAATTGAATAGATTCTGTTTACAGTGATGCCAGTGGCCTTCCTGTATGGATAGTCTGATGGTCAAAGTACTACTCACAAGATGAAGACCTGGACCACAGGTTCAGTCTGCATCACCTGAACACCCTCCTCCTCTTTCCCAGGGTGCCCTACCTTTTGGGATGGGGGATATTCTGGATGAGAGGGACAGGTAACAGGTGAAGGGAAGGTTCTCTCCAGCAATTAGAGTTGATGGGGGAGGCTGGTTGGCCCCTGCACTCAGACCTCTTCTTATATTTTGCTCAATAATCGTCAAATTTAATGAGTGCAGAGGATCCAGGTAGGCAGGCGAGGAACGCCCTGTTCTGCCTCCTCCTTGGTTAGAGTCAAGCTCTCTCTTGCCTGTGAACTATGACACTTGTCTCTGGCTACACACTGGTCCCTGTTCACTGCTGTCCCTCCTTCCTGGCTGCCCTGGTGCTTGCTGTAGTCTCACAGCATGAGTTCAACTCCTGTTGAAAAATCAAGGATTTTCCTGGGATTTAAGTGTTCGATAATAGTCATAAATATTCTAAATGCTGTTTTCTTTCTTAGGAGCCATAACAAGCAGTCTCATAACAACTGAAGAGTCCTGTAAGTGTGAAGCCATAGCTGCCCTGCAAGACTCAGTCACTTCACGCCTTGAAGCTCTGTCCACAAAATATATCCTTTTTCTTACATGATCTTATACATTCACCTCTTTACTGTTATTTTAGAGGCAGCTGTTTTGATATAAGCTAGGGAAGGAACATTGCTCAAAATAGAAAGCATTTTCGTGGTGATTTTGGAAATGTTATGGAGCAAAATCTTGGTTGTTGCAAATACCACTATGTTTTCACATTTCACTGAGGGGCTTTATTATCAAGATGCAGATAAAATGCATATGCCACATGTCCTACACTATATATGCTGTGTGGAACATCAAGCACTGCTCTATTCATAATTCTTCCAGATGACTTTTACTGAATAGCAAATGCTCAGTTTTGAGCCCTCCTCTTATGTCCCCAAATTTTCAAGACAACTTCAGAGGCAGTGCAACAACAGTCCCTTTCGCTGTGGTATTCCTCTGCATCCCTCCACAGGCAGGTGCTGTCACAAGCAATTTTCAACCACCACTTTCTTTTCCATGAAAATGTGCTAGCGTATGAATATCCAGCTGCCAGGGTATATAAGCATGGGAGAGCTGCAAGGTAGGGTGCTGAGGCTGAAGCCACTAGGCAAGATTTGGGTCCACGCAGTATCTGAAGTGCAGGCTGGTGGGTGCCAGCTATGCTGTGCTGGAATTTGCTGGCTTCATTTGCTGCAGTGTGGCGCCTGTGGCAGTGAAAAGAAATGTAGTCAGCCCCCAGATTAAACATTTCACAAACATGTGGGAGAGAAAAAACAAAAAACCAACAAAAAAAACCCCAACCCCCCAAAAAAAGAGAAAGTGGTGAACTCTGTGTTACCCCAGCAAACCTGAATGCTGGAATAAATGCCCTCAGATGGCACAGCAGGAACTAATAACTGGAAGATAAAGTTGGGCAAGCTGTGATTCATCATAAGGCACAATTTTTAGAAGTTACAGTGGTTGATCACTGTTACAATTTACCAAGGATTGTGGTAGATTTTCATCAGTGGAAATTTTTGAGACTGCATACTTTTTTTTTTCTGTAAAAGGTGCTCTTGTTCAAATAGGATTTGATTTAGAGGAGCACTGTGGTTTTCATCCTGACCCCTGGGGCTTCAAAATCAAGGAAGAGTGGGGTATTTAGGATTAATCAAAGGAGAAGAGAAAACTAGTAGAGTTTTATACGTGAACTTGTCATTTATACAGATAAATGAATTTTTCAGTTTCCCAAAGCTTCTGAAAGTCAAATGAAAATTTCTGCCAAGGGCACAAGACTTTCACAGTTCTTGTATAAATACAAAGTGATTTTTGTAAGCTCTAATTGCGAATCCCTCTTCCTGTAGTGTCCTTGGAGTTCAGTTTATCTGCCTGGGAAAGGTGAAGGGAAGACTGATTTTCCTTGGATTATAATACATAATTCCAGGGAATCTAAGTAGTTAAAACTGAACACCGAGATAATTAAACCTGTAATGACGTCTCAATAGTAGCATGTCCTTCAGAGATCGGTCTTTCTGCCCCAGAGAGCTAATGTTAAGCCAGAAAATGCAGTGGTTTCAAGTTAGGAATATACTTTGTTACAAAGAACTGAGGCTTTCTTTCAAAGTTGTTCTTTGGTGGGCAATTTGTATCCCTAGCACCCTTTCAAGGCAACCTGGAAAAAGAAGCAAGAGACAATGACCTGTGCTGCTCCTGAGCCCTGAGTGTCACTTGGTCCAACTTCCAAGAAATTAAAGTTGTTGAGACCATTTTGGAAGTTGCCAGACCTTGACAGATCTCTAACATGTTTTGCAACCTCTGGTTCAAGCATGTATTGACCTCATCTAGAAGAGAGATTGTTTGTTGAAAATGCAGCAATGAGAAAGATTGTGAATAAAACAAACCTTATAGCCATCTATCTTATTGCCCTTAACAACTGACCACTAGATGAAGTGTCTGAGAAGCTGCAGGCATATCAAGGCAGACAGCAGGTTGTCTGAGCTATCATTCTACTTAGTTTTAAAATAATCTTTCAGAATCAATCCTTTTTACTGCATTCAGCAAGCTTTATTTTGTTGCACAGCTTACAAAACAGCAGTTGGTTTGTTATTATTGACAAATGCCAGGAAGACTCCAGGAAGACCACAGTCTTGAAAATATAGTGACCCTGAGGATTTTCATGTACAGTCACTTTATAACCATAAGGCTACCTGTACCTGCTGTGGCTTCACTTTTGTACTACAAGTATTACAGCAGGTACTGCTTTTCTGCAGTAACTGCATTTTTATTCTCTTATTTAAAAGTAAGTACAGAAAAAATGAATAGACACAGTATATCACATTATATAAAACTGTGAAATGGCAAGGCAGACTAAAAATGTGACCACATCTTCTGTCCATTAATGAGAAAGTAAGTTGGGGTCTTGTAACTTGTTTCAATAAAATAAAGTATGATATGCACACTGATGTTGGAAGTTTTATTCTATACAACTTCAGGAATATGTGTTATGAAAAAAAGTTTAATGAAAACAAGGAAACAAAACCTCAGAGATAAAGGAGGCAAAAATGGAGGAAATCCACAGAAATAAACAGGATACTACCCCCAAGTCACATACTTGGAAAAAGAACCATTTGATTTTAAAACCTAGAAGTCCTTGTTAATATAAATAAAAGGTTTGATAGTAATTTCAAGTATTAATAATGTTGTTTAATACTCCAAAGGATGAAAGATGTCCTCCAGTTTAAGGTTTTTATCTTGCAAGATTTCCTTATGTGATTAGTCAGTCATTCCTGCTGTCATACCACAGACTTTACTGAGACTACTTATGTCAGTTGGACTTGTAGGATAAACACAAAAGCTAACAATTCAAACATTTAATTATTGAAGGAATCCACTCATTTTGCACACTTGGCATTTATAATCAGCCAAATGTTTTAGAAACTGTATTTAGATAAATTTGAAGATGGAGTCAAAACTATGATTTATTTATTTATTTATTTATTTATTTATTTAGAATTGAAAAATCCAACATATTTGTAAAGCTTTGCAATTTAATTACACAAAGTATTCTATCAGTAGCTAGTATGCTGAGGACATATTATAACACCACCTGTGCTTGCTTCATGCCCTGCATGTATTTGATACCAACAATTGCAAGGAAAATTGGTGGGCAGAAGTTCAGTTATCATGTTCATTGCACATGCGAGTGAGACTTTAGGTATGTCTATATAGTAATGTTAAGTTACAATATAACACTAGCTAGCACAGTTGAACATGGGACACAGCTTCATCAAGGGCTAAAAATGTGACTATAAACTCTCCAAGACTGCTGGATTGGTCTATGGTTGATATTTTGTGATGTGACCACACTGATACTAATTTGCTGTAGTTCAATTAAAGTTAGCATGGGCCAACCTAGCTATGCTACACTTGCTTCCTCAAAGTGCTATGTATACATATTTTTTCTGTAAGTCATGGAGTTTTATATTCAGCACTTTGCTTACTTTCACATCCTCTGCTTAGACACGGGTATTATACCAGGATTTATAGGGCCAGAAGTATGCCTTGGCCTCCATAATTGGTAAGAATAAACAAGTTGTATATCTAATGCAAGACTTTTCAACTTCTTGGCAATTGGGAGTGGATGACAACAGTCCCATTTACATTAAAGCCAGCTGTCAGATAAGAAGTATGATTTTATATGATAGTGGAAAATTGTCCTGCAGGCCAGATGTGTCTTGCAAGCTGTTAGCTGGCCAGGCTTTGTTTCATGCATTAGTAGTCATAGCTCCATTTTATGTTGCAAATGATAGTGTTCAATTCCTCTGAGCAATTATCTTGTCTCACTTTCTGTTTGTGAGCACCAGGCAAAATTCCAAGGTCATATAAGCGATTTCTTTAAAATAGAACATATCAGTATGTCCTATTCACTGAACATTTTATGTACTTGTTGATATGGAATGAGTAATTATGCTGTTTTAATTATTGGGGCAGTAGAACTTTAATGTAGAGAATGGTTATGAAAAAAAACCAAAATTTCGTCTTTTGCACGGTATTTTAGATTTATTTTTATTCTGAATAGAGTAGAATAGAATAGAATAGAGTGGAATATTTCAGTTGGAAGGGACCTACAATGATCGACTAGTCCAAGTGCCTGGCCACAGGCATTTGCCAAATTACTTTTAGCTGTCTTATTCAGCTCTAAAATGCTTACAGGGGTTCAACCAGCTTTGTGTTATGTGTCTATCTCATGTATGTGCTTCTAAGTTGGCATCAGTCAAAAAGCTGGATGTCCAGTGCTCCTCACTGTTGCATGTTCAGTAACTTCAAAAAAATGATGTGATGATAACCTGTGGCTGATTCTATTTCTCTGTGTTTCCAGATAGCCTCTCTGAGAAGAGGGGAACAGCACTAAACTTGACAAGATGCAGGTTTCACAACTTGGGTTTGTCATGATCCTCCTTTGATATTGAACAAATTGCTTATATTTCAGTGTTTGTGTTGTGGATAATTGCACTGTAGAGTTCTTAGCCAGTAGGAAAACGAGGAGGATGGCCTGGGAGACATGGCACTTCTATTTCTCCCATGTCAGGCAGGTGAGTTTTTACAGCACGATGCAGAAGACACGGGACCGACTGTCTTCTGTACATCTCCCATGTTCCCCTTTTCTGTCAATCAGCTACAAAACAGCTTTGGTATGGAAAATATTTCTTTTGCAGCTGGGTCCAACCTAGCCCGGAGTCAGTGCTGCAGAGCCAGGCTGCTCCTGAAGCCCCCCGCACCCCTCATGTGGGCACAAATCCAGGCTTGATCCTTCCCCTGCTTCCTACACTGCTCAGCGTCCAAGAGCTTTGTAAGAGTAGCCATGGGGCTTGCCCACCCTCTCTAACCCCCTGAACCAAGGCATTATTCATCTGTGTACGTGTGGAACTGACTGACCAGACCTGGCAGTGGGTGCAGGCAGCACCTTCCCAGGATCGGGAATGGTATCCAACACCTGTGGCCTCAGCCACAGCCACCAGTTACCTCAGGTAACAGCAAGGCCTGGGGCAGCCCTGCGGCTGGGATAACTCTGTGGACGTTTTGATGTGAGCTACACCACTGAAAACACTATGTGCAAACACTTTGGGATTCGCAAGCTTCAAGGTTTTCCTAGATGTAAAAGCAGAGTGCGCTTTATTAACGAATTACCAAGTGCCTTCTACCCAACTGCAGTACGACCGTCAATGGCTGTGGCGGGGCGGGCAAGCCCCCAGCCCACCTCGCAGCTCAGGGGCCCACCCGCCGGCGGCTGGCAGCGGCCTGAGCAGGCCGCGACGGTGCCCCCGGCGCTGCCGGCGCCTCAGGGGGTGGGGGGCAGGGCTCGGCCCCAGCCCAAAGCAGCGGCAGGCTTGTGCCTGATGTCGTGGGGCGCGTTAATGGCATCTCTCGTCTCCCGCTGCCGGAAACAGCGGAGCGCGCGGCCCGGGCGGGCTTCCGGCGGCGGTTGCCAGGGTGACGCGGTTAGCGAGGAGGCCGCGCTGGGCCCGCTGCGCCGCGCTGCCGTGAGGCGCCGTGTGCGTCCCGCCTCGCTCCGCCGGGATGTTCATCTACCTCTGCAAGAAGGTGCTCCCGGGGCACGGCGGAAAGTCGCGGTGGTGGGGGGGCAGGCAGCCCTAGGGCAGGCGGAGATCCCCGCTCCCCCTGCCCGCTTCGGCCGGGGCCTCGGGGCGCTGAGGGAACCCTGGGGGCTCCCTCCCGCTGCCTGCGGCTGCTGCGGCTCCGCTAGCGCTGGTGGGCGGCCGTGGGCTTGGTCCCTGCCCGGAGCGTGCCCTGCTCTGCCCTGCCCTGCTCGCTCCCTCTCGGCCTGGGTTTGGGGCTTGGGGTTTCTTTGGTCTTCAGCTGGCTCCTGAGCAACTGCACCCCCCAGGAGACCTTGGACATAATTCCAACTGGAGACCAGCTCGTGGCAAAGCCCTGCGCGCTGCGTGATACCTCTCACCTGTTTTGTTGCACCTTCTGTGCACACCTTTGAAGATGCCCTCTTATTACTTACTGCATGCGTTAATTTCCATTTTTGCAAGTGTTGTGTTGCACCGTGTCACTAGTGCTTGTAGCTTTAGTTGTCTTCTGTCCCTTTTTGCATGTGCTGAAGAAATAATTTTATCTTGTGTGCTATCATAGGTGTCTTAGAGGTGTTTCTAATAGAGTATTTTAAAATAAAACATGATTCTTACAACTGTGTAGGGAAACAAAATATTTCTTTTATAGATTGCAATTCCTGGTAATGTTCGATTAAGATGTATTTCCTGGAATAAGGATCAAGGTTTCATAGCCTGTGGTGGAGAGGATGGATTACTGAAAGTTTTAAAATTGGAAACACAGACAGGTAAATGAGGGTTGTTTTGTTTTGTTTTTTTTAAGAACAAAACCCACCATACTTCAGAAAGCATAAGTACTTCCACAAGTTACTTGACAATATTTTATATTGTGTATATTTTAAATCTGTACATACATTTGTATAAACATTAAATGTGCTGTCACTTTCTTTTGAACACTTCCAGTTTGTCTTACATGGCACACATGTAGTTTGTCAACCTGTTGTATCTCCTGAAGCATTCTTCAGTGCTGCTTCTTTTCAGGGCATGTTTCTTTCTTGTTTGTATAGGCTTCCAGTTTATTTTTTAACTGATTTTGTTATTTCTTGATTTTGTTTGGATGTTCTCTACCGTCTTCATTATTTTAGGGAGTAAGCTCAGGGGTTTTTTACTTCTATATAAATATGTTCCAAGAAAAGTAAAATCCAGTATATTTTCAAAACTTTTTAAACCTTATTCTGAAGGTAACAAAATGTGATAGCCATAGTTGTTGTGGGTTTTTTGTTTGTTTTCTTGTTTTCTTCTTGAAAAAATGCTAGGCCATAAAGAACATGCGAACTTGGTTGAGTATGAGTATGGTATGACTAGCAAACATGTTGAATTGAGGGGTGGAAAATTAATCCTGTGGTTAGAATTTACTTATAGGTGAATAATTTTATCTATGTAAATAGTGATTAGATCTGCAATATTGATAGAGGCACAGTAGTATGTATGCTTTATTAGAATTATTTTGTAGCTATTTTTGTTATTTTTAGATGAAGCAAAAATAAAGGGACTTGCAGCTCCTAGCAATCTTTCTGTGAATCAAACTCTTGAAGGTCATAGTGGTAAGTGTATTTGAGCATTTAACATACTTTTGATTAGAATAAAGAAAAAATACAAGATTTTGTGAAGTTGATAGAATAATTTTGCTGTAACTTTTTATTATAAGCTTGAAATAAAGATTATCAATATTCAACTCAGGTATATAACAGCTTGGCTATCTATTTTTACGAAGTTATCTGATGAAAGACCTACAGTAAATTTTTCATGATTTGACAGTGAATTACTGGGTTGAGAATGAAACTTACCTAGCCTTACCTCAGTTCTTCTGGCTGATACTGTATGTATGACATGGAATGGAAGCTGCATAAACCAAGCTCTGCTCTGTCTGTTACAATTTAAAGTTTGCTTATGTATTTTGCAAGGTTAAGTCTGTGAACTTTGAAATTACAGTGTAACTTGTTTTGTATTTACATCAGGCCTTGCTTTTTCCAAATTATTTGCTTCCCAGTTATTATCCTGAGAAGGAAATACTGGTTTCTGTTTCAGTGGATGATGCTATTGTATGTGTTATGTTACAGAGGGACCTTTTTTTAAAAAAAAATCAGGCAGTGCTACTGGTATAGTAATTGTTATCTCAGACTTCAGCATGGTTAATCTGGATAGTTGTATGGGACTAGAATATATTTTTAGGTATTTACATAAAAGATCATTATACATTTGTTCACATACTGCTTTGGTAGATGACAGATAAAGAGTGCTTTATAGCAGAAGAGAAAAGCTAAACTAATGGGCAGTTGATGCTGGAATTGCTGAGTTAAACAATAATCTACTGTGGTTTAAAAAAAAAGAACAATTTTCTTTTACACTGTATACACTGTATATACAAAGTTTTAAGCTCTGTACAATAGGTTAAATCAGAAATGAGACTAAAAGCCTTGTTTTTTCTAGTGATACATGTGGATAAGCCTTTTTTTTTTTTATAGTGTCTGTAAGATTTGCTTATATGTTATGGTAGCTTTACATTCCCTTCTGAAGAAATCAAAGGTAGTTCAGTAAACCTGATTTCTGTCTTAAATATATCTTAATTTTCCATTTATTGACAAATTACAGAATGTGTATAAACATAGACTGCAGTATAGTATACAGACAAAGTTTAGAGAGGTTAGAAAACAGGCTAGAGAAGGATAGTGTGTGAAAGTAAAAACTGAATGCAGGGAAATTGGATGGGGAGGAATTAAACTCTCATGTGAGAAATGTTAAGTTGTCACCATCTATGGATAATGGGATATGAAGAGAATGGTAAAATCCTTATGCTATTTGACGAAATGTTTTTTTACTGAGGATTTGCAGTTGAAACCTGCCAACAGTCAGGTTATTTTTAGGGACCTGGTTAAAAATGATCTAAAAAATTAATTGTGAGAAGTTGATTTAGTGGATACTTTGAACAGACGTCTTCAATTCTGAAGTAGATTACTGTTACTTTGAAAAATTCATTCAGGATATCTTTGATCGCATCTGTTGATAAATGATGGAAATGCTGAAAAAATGGAAAAAACTCAGAGGAAATGTTAGGAGAAAAAAAAGAGGAATGCTAGTGGTGAGGGCATGAAATAATGTGACGCTTGAAGTTGGCAATTCAGTGTTGAACCAATTAAATAAGATGCTGCATAGAAACAGTTTGAAGATGTTTCAAGTCAAATATGTATGAGTAGGATCCCATATGAGACTTCATGGTCTGAAGGAATTGATTGTAGAGTGCTGTTCTTGGTGATTGGGAAATTTTGTTTTAGAAGTGCAACCCTACTGAAGATCAAGTTAGTAAGAGGAAGGAAAAAACAAAATTTACGACAAGTTTTGTCAGCTTCCCAGATTAATGTGTCAGAGGCGGTCAGAAACCGCAAAACTGTGATTTGGGGTTTATGTACTGAAGCAACATTCTGAACAGAATTTGGAGAGGATGTTACTCAAGTGGGTGAATACGGAAGCAAAAGGAGCCCATTAGCTGAATTTTGAAAGAAGAAATGAGTGATACAGAAAGAATGCCTAAAACTAAATCGAAGTCAGCAGTGCAAATTTCTGATAGGCTCCAGGTTGATTAAGCTGGATGTGGTGTTTTTTATTAATGTATTTAAATGATGTAAATAAAAAAAAGAAGTTATATAATTTTCTAGGTTCCGTGCAAGTGGTGACATGGAATGAACAGTATCAAAAACTGACTACTAGTGATCAAAATGGACTCATCATTGTGTGGATGCTGTATAAAGGTATTCTACAGATTAAATTTGAGATGGGGATAATATTCCATCTTGTAAAAAACATTTTCCTATTTTCCTTTTCAGCAATTTTTTAAACTGTTTTTCAGACTTCTTAGTTTGCAGACTGTAAGGCTCAAAATAGATTTAAAACAATTTCCAAGTTTTTATTGTAATACTTGTCTACATTTTTCATAGTGTAGTTACATATGAAAAGACATTTGTCCTCCAGAGCTACCTTAGCCATATGCTTGGTAAACTGCTCTAAATTTATTATCTGTGTTCCTCCCTTGGAGGAATATAGTATATTGAACAAAAAATACCCAGGAAGCAGTGCTTCTTTGTGTAGGTTCTGTTCTGGATATCTTTGTAATATTTAAACAGTTCTGCAAAGTACATGAAGCATAGACATGTTTGTAAAACTACAAGAACTTAGCAACCCTGCTTAGAACATCAATTAAATACTTTCATAAAAACAATCTCTAGAAATGTTTAATTAAGGCAGTGAACTATTACGACTAACCAGTGTATTGCTGTAATTGGCTTTTATTGTTCTTGACCTTTTCACACATCCGTATACTTCTCTGGTATGTTTAAATTAATTTGAAAGCCAGCAAACCTCACAGTGAAATTACACACTTTCCAACATATGGGAATGAAAGTAAAGGGTTTTCTTTTTCTCTTGGGGATTTTTGTTTAATGAAAAATGGAAAGAAATAAAATCTCAGCTCAGATTCTCATTTCAGGAATAAAGAATATCACTTGATTGATCTTTCTGCCTGATATGTGGTGGCTACTGTCACAGAAATAATCTCTTAATTTTGGAAAAGAACCAGTAAATTATTTAATATGTATTCCTATCAAAGACTGTTCTTCCCTCCATTTATGTTTCCTAGTTCTTGCCAGTTCTGAGATTATGCAAGCACAGATCTCTTCCTGTAGGGTCTCTCCTGTCTTTGGCTCCTGTCTCTGAAAGTAGCTCACACCTGAACACTAGGTTTCACAACAATTACATCTGTGTAGTCTGGGGGACACTGTAGCATAGTCTTGCTAAGAGTTCTATGGGAAGGACAGAATGTTGTTTTTAATTCCTTTCCAAAACTTACTGCTACTGTAGCTCTTTGTTGTATATGACACTGCAGAGTTGTATGTAACCTACTGTCTTACGTTTACTTACAAGCAGCCCAGGTTTCTCTTGTTTCATTGAAGACCAAATTTGATTGCTTGGTAACTCATAAACTTTGTGTGCTGTATTTGGGCTTTTTTAAAACAACGTCAGGAATTCGTATTGCTAAGAAATCTCATTACAGTTCTATTTGCGTATCTTTCTAATTGAGAGTAATTTTTCTCTTTGAATTCAGTGATTAGTATGTACCTTGACTCCACTAGAGGATTATCAAATCAGAAGTATAACTCAATTTTTCATTCACTACTAATAGGTGCTTGGTATGAAGAGATGATTAACAATAGAAATAAATCTGTTGTTCGAAGTATGAGCTGGAATGCTGATGGACAAAAGATTTGTATTGTATATGAAGATGGAGCTGTGATTGTTGGATCAGTGGATGGTAAAATTTAAGCTCTACTAATTGTGGTGTTACATAGCTTTTGTTTTCAGCATTATGTACATAGTGGCTCTGTTTCTCTAGATAAATACAATTGATAGTTACTTTTTAATTGTTGCTTTGACTTGCTTAAGCTGTTTTATTTTTTACATTGGTAACTTGCATCCTATTTTTGATTTTGTAGTATGTTTATTAAGTACAGTCAGTGTTCTATTACAGGCAATCGCATTTGGGGAAAAGACTTGAAAGGTACTCACCTGTGCCACGTGGCCTGGTCCTCTGATAGCAAAGTCTTACTCTTTGGAATGGCAAATGGAGAGATTCACATTTATGACAATCAGGGAAATTTTATTGTAAGTTCATGGTGGTATAATAAAGGTATTAACTTCAGCAAGCATAAATCCTTACTTCCTCTTAATTTATTTCATGTTTGTTTGTTTAGTTGGTGGATTTCAGTACTGAGAACTGGACAGGGTCTTGTGCATGAAGTTGTTGCTCAAGTTTTATGCAGCTGCAACTTTTTAATATAGTTATTTCTTTCTTGGTAGCTAAATGAATATTGCATCAACTAATGCCTTTTTGCCTTGCAATAGTTACTGAAATTGTAAAAATACATTTGGTGATACTAATTAAATTAAATTCATGTTAAAAGGACTAGCATGCTTTTTAGACTAAAGCAATAGTTTATTTTCTTATTGCCTCTGTCATTCTTTATTCCATAAGGAATGTTATGTGCTTCAGAGAAAACCTGATAAGTGGAAAAATGAAAGGAAGTGATTATAATATTGCTGCATTCCTACAACTTTGGTTTAGTTAGTTATTTTTATCTACTTACTTGGAGTATTGGACTATGACTATGACAAAATGCTAAACAGAACTAAACCACTGTCTTTGAAAAGAGCAACATAATTGGAACCATATTCTTAACTTTTTAGATGCCTATTATGGTGAATTTTCTTTCCCTGTGTCCCTTTGCCTTCCTGTTTTCTTTTCTTTACCTTCCCCACTGTATCTATCTTTCTTACCACTGTGTGAGTCATGGCATTTCCAGCATGTGCTGTAAATCAGTGAAATTCTTTAAGTAAGTTGTCACTTCCCTGCCCACTCCCCCCCCATCCCCCTTTATCAACAATATATATGGTTGTGCTCTGCCCCACCGTGCTCCCACCCCTCTTCCATAATTTACCTGGTAGCCCTTCTAGAAGTGATCCAGGTGCACTCTTTCAGAAAAAGCCCTTACCTGTGTTACCAGATGTACAGGGCTACTTATTAAAAAAGTAAACTTACCTTAATTGGTGTTCTAGTTTGGACACTTATTTTTTACAATTATTTTTATATATTTTTTTAAGACACTTCTATCAAGAAAAAGCTGACAAAGATATTTTTTTTTTTTTAAATCTTTTGGCCAGGAATGGTTTGAAATTATTTTTATTTTTTGCAAAGTGCCAGTGGGGTTCCTTATGTGTATGTGCATGTGCTGGGGACTTTTTGTTTGTTTGGGTTTGTTTCGTTTTCTGTGGTTTTAAGTTACTTTTCAAAGAATGAAAACACCAACATTAAAGTACTTCTTAGTAGTTAAAATACATGTTTTCATTTGTCTGATCTGTCTGTGAATAAGGAATTCTTTCAAACTCTTAAAATTTTGAAAGTGTGAAGATTTTTTCTTGGGACAGGAAAAATTTTTTCCATAGACATCTTGTCTTCTGCAAGGTATCAGTAGAGAGATAAATTGTTCTTCTAAAAAACATTTTGTATATGACTTTAAATAATTAACCATTCTTGTCTAGGTGAAAATGAAACTGAGTTGTTTGGTGAACTTAACTGGAGCATTCAGTATTGCTGGAATACACTGGTATCATGGTACAGAAGGCTACATTGAACCAGATTGTCCTTGTCTTGCTGTCTGTTATGACAATGGAAGATGCCAGATAATGAGAGATGAGAATGACCAGAGTAGGTACAAAATGTGTGTGCTAATTACTGAACTACTCTTGATCCAAAACATCTACTTGTGTTTATATTCTTAATGTTTATTTCTTAAAAACTAGATCCTGTTTTGATTGACACTGGTATGAGTATAGTATGTATTCAGTGGAACCACTGTGGAAGCGTGTTGGCGGTGGCAGGGTCCCTAAAAGCAACTTCTCAAGAAAAAGATGTAAACATTGTGCAGTTCTATACTCCGTTTGGTGAGGTAAAAATATTCAATATATATATTAAATGTTTTTTTAAATCTTAGAATGTTTTGTCTGTATGGTCATTACTGGTGGAGTTTGGATGCCAAAATGTAGGTGTTTAGTGTGTTTAATGTGCTCTAAGGTATCTAGGATATCTACCTGGATCTGGAAAGATGACACGGGACCAGGTACCCTTTTAGAACCGCAAGTTAGTGGCCAGTGCGAGAACCCAATTGCAAAGTGATGGGATATGTATAGTGTCTAACTTGGAACATCTAACTCGGATACCTCAGTTCAGACTATAGTCAGTAAGCGATTTGGAATGCTTAGGCAGCAGGTAAGATGCTAACTTAACCTCTGGGTATCAAATACAGTGAATGTTCCCCTCTATTTTTATGGCATCAGTAAAACTGAGAAACAGCTTCTGGTACCAGTAAAAGCAACGGCTCAGAAACCTCAGAAAATACTGTTTCTAATCTTCATTTGTCTGTTGGGCATATTGTCTTGTAAATGTTAAAAGACCACTTTCCTATACATTTCTGTTCATGGTGCTACTCTTGCCTTGCAAGGTAATTTCAGATAATTTCACTTTCCCTCCTAGGCGTATATCAGGAAATCAGTAAGTTAGTGTTACGTATCTGAGTGTGAGAAAGTTTGTCCCTTGTACAGAGGAAGTACTGGTTGGCTCTGGGGGTATCTGTGGTAAGCATATTGCTGTGACCTGTGCTGCGAAAGGGGTTAAGATGCAACATCATCTGTAGATTTTCCCTTAGTTGAAAGAATTAAATGGAACTGAAGACTTTGGGCAATAGTTATGTCTCTGGTTGCTGCTTCAGATCAACTGAAATAGGGGTTCCAGACTCTGTATCTAGTGTTTAGAAGTAAATTCTTCAGTGTTTAGAGTTTTGTACTAGTTCTGATATTCAGGTACAGGCTTAACTTTTTGGAAGATGGTATCTTTTGAGAAATGTGTGACCAGCATTGGGACTTAATATTTACATCAGATCAAAGGCATGAAAAAGGTAGTTTAGGCACAAACTAAACTTTGTTTAGGCACAAAGTTATGCCCTCAAAAGGAAAGTTAGATTTAAGCATAAGTATTGGTGTTCTGCTGAGTAAAATATTGTATTCTTTTAAAGCCTAAGATTATTCAAATTTTTGCAGTAAATAGTAGATTAATGTATCCTTTATTACATATGTCTATATTATTGGCAAACAAAAAGTTTCCCGCAAACAAGTGCTCTGTGGGACTAAGGTTATAGTTTTTGAAAACATTTTTTCCAATTGTTGCATTCAAATTCTACAGCAAAATAAAGATACAAAAAAGAGGGAAAGCTTATTTCTTTGCTAGCTGTTAATTGTAAATAGACATGTAACTGCCTTTTGTAGACTTTTTTATGAAAGGGAATAGAGAAGAGGAAAATGTCTGTTGCCTCACTGCAATTTGTGTACCTATGCGGTTAATTCATTGTATGCTCTTGGCATAGATTAGCTATATGCTTTTGTTTAAACTAACAGCTGTAGTTAAGGGTGTTATACATCAACTGACTAATACATTTCCAACATAAATGAAACTTATGAGGCATGTCAGATATCAGTACTATTACTGTGTTTATTTTAGTAGCTACTGAAATTAAAAAGGTGATTCAAATTATCAACCAAAGAAAAAAATGCTTGTACTGTCATTCTTCATCTATTATTTTTCTAAGTTTCAGCTGTCGCTGAGGTGGTTTGGTTTTTTCTGTCTGACAAAAAAAGAATTGAGGCAAAAGCAGTTTTATGGTAATGCGTGTTAAATAGATCCCTGTTTGTTTGTACGTGTATTGTAATTTGGAGTCATTATGGGGTACTGTAAAGAAGTTCTATGTTTGGTTTTTATCAACTATTGGAACTGTTTATGTATTTTTAGGGTGGTTTTCCTATGATAAATTCAGAACTCTTTCTTTCCTTGTTTTAAACAAGCATTTGCGCACACTGAAAGTTCCTGGCAAACAGGTATCTGCCTTGTCTTGGGAGGGAAGTGGACTGAAAATTGCACTAGCTGTTGATTCTTACATATATTTTGCAAACATTCGTCCAGATTACAAGGTATGTAGTAATGTGGCACCTAACTGTATTAATACAGGTTTCCTCTTACTCTCTTTCTGAATGAGTTGGAAAAGTAGCTTTCTCTAATACATAAATCAGTGCTTAACTTATGGTTGCTACTTGACTAACACTACTGAGCTGAAGTTTTAGTAGAATATGTGTGTCTGTTTTGGTGATGGAATGACTTAGCCATTGCTTTTATAATGAATTTGTGATTTTATTTTTGTAATAGGGAAATGTGTGCTTTGTAAATATTAACAGAATTGGGCATGATTCTAAATTTGGTAGTAATTGAGGCTGTCATGTAGGTAAGGCTCCAGTGTTTTCATTGCTGTTTGGTTATACTGAGTGGGCTAAGCGATACAATGGGAATTGCTTGAGCCTTACTTTTACTGCCTTTTTTTTTTTTTTTTTTTTTTGGTGGTGAATTACTGGTTTAAAGCAGGAGTGTTTGTGTAGAACCTTGAGCAGCAGTAATGAATGCAACCTGATAACTGTTCTTCCTACTTATATTTCAGTTTCCAACATACCTTTTACAAATATGTATTGAGCTAATTCTAAATAATGATCTTGTCTACCGTATGGGGTTTTTTTGTGTTTTGTTTTGGTTTTTTTAGTCCTAACTAATAGGACTAAATAGGACTATTTAACTGTAAATTTACAGTTTAAAAAAAATAGCGATTACTGTCAAGTGTACAGTATTGTGTACCTTTTTTTTCCAACACAAGGTATGTTTTTTAATCATCAGTGTGTAACTACTGTGATTAAAGAGAGCGAGTGTGTAACATGAGGAACATACTGCTGCTATATTGAAATGTATTGTTCCTCTTGGTTGTGAAAAGTCATTGGTCAGGGAGTTATAATCACAAATCTGTTAGAAGCAGTCTCAAATTGTTTGTTGTAAATCTGCTGGAAAAGACTTTGGAAATTAGAGCTGGCAATTAGTCTTGCAGGAAATGCTACCTAATGTTTATTCTGGGAAACATGTAACAGCTGTAAGAGAGGCCTGTTGCTGTTTCTTAAACTCATCAGTATCTATGAGACCATGTGTGTTTCAGGATCTGGCACAGTTTGCAAATGAATAATATTTTGAATCTTTAGTTTTAGAAACTGCTCTTTGTTAATTTTTCCCCTCTCCTTTTTGTATATTTATAGTGGAAAAATATGTGCTCAAATTTGATTATTTCTGCAGTAAATAAACACTTAACCTATTAGTAGTATACTTGTTTCAATGTCAAATATTTTTATGGTGAACAGTATGTGTTGTCCTTCCATAAATAATACACATTGCTACCACTATGTTCTTTGTGATTATATCTGTAACTCCATTTTAGGAACTAGATACTGTAAAAGGTGTCAGTCATTAAATGGTAGTGATTCAAAACTGTCATTAACTTAAACTGGATTGGAATTAATGACCTGGAGATGAAGTGTTAGTATCACATTACCAATCCACTGAATAATCCGGTTTTGTGTATTTTTCAAGTGTTAAGAGAAAGGGGGTTTAAAGTTAATACGACAGTAAAAACTATGAATTGAGCTGATCTTTTTTAAACTATTCATAGTTTACATGGTGTCTTTTTGGGGTTGTAATACCAATTTAGAGTCTATAGTGCTAGTTGCATTTCTTCTGCTGTATTGTTCAAATCTAATTTGATTTTACTTTATATCCTTATCATACAGTATTCTGGGGTCCTTTGCCACTTCTTGAAATCAGTTCTAGGTTTGACAAACTGACAAACAGTTTACTGGCTTGTTACCTTGTAACTTATTCCTCTCATATAAATTTTGAATATTCTGAATAGTGTAAGTTCCAGTTTGCATCTCTGAAAAGGATCCTGTGGGTAGTGCTCTCAGCTGTCAAAACCTACCTTTATTCCAATCCTTTTATTGTCTTCCTATATCCAAAATGAGCTTGATTTTCTTGAAAATCCAAGTAGGTCGTATCAGTTGGGTCATCTCTGTTCACATGACTGTTGCTTCTCTGAAAGATAATAAATAAGAGTAAATGAGTGAGGTACAACTTCCAGAGCTAAAAACATGACTGTCTAATGTCAATGTCATTCTAATTCTATTATTTATTACTTTTTTTTTACATCTCTACCTTGTGTGAAAGCTAGATATACTGATTTGTGATTCCCAGAACCATAATGCTTTTTACATCTCCCCACTCTTGTTCCTCTGGCTATATTCCACAGCTTTGTGTTTGAATTCCCATAGAACTGTACTTGAGTGAAAACCTTTGGGTTCTGCCAATTTATTACCATTCAGTTTATAGATCTATTCTAAAAGTTCTCTTGCTGATGCTTGATCATCTTGGTTTCATTCCCTGTGGAGTGTGGGAACCCTTCTGGCCAGCTCTCTCACAAGCTCTCTCTTCTCCTTCTACTAAATGCTGATGCAGAGAATTCTGTTAATTTTTCTACAGTTGCATCACCATCTTTAAGTGGTTTTGCTTTATATCTTGTTTATTTGTCAGCTTCACCTCCTTTCTGAGATATTTTTGGATTCTGCTGTGTTAGAGAGGGTTTTCATTGTTAATTTCTATAATTAAAATCAGTGGACTGCAATAAAATACATCATGATTTTTGCAGTGTTTGGATATCCCATTTCTTCTTTTGCCTTTTTGCCTTTTCTCCCACCCGTTAATGAATAATTATATTGTTCTGGCAGGGAAGGGAGGGTTTTTCTCATGTTACTAATATGGAAAAGGTGATGTGAGTTGATATGGTGCTCTAATATAATTGCTTATTTTTTGTCTGCCTCAGCAGTTGCACTGTTTGAGGTGTTTATTCTTGGAAACAAACTTTGAGTTTCCAAATCAGTAGTCATAGAGCAAGAATTTTCATGGCAAACCCCATCATCACAGTGGGTTTTTCTGTGTACCTGCTGAACAAGGAAGAAATAAGGAGAAGTGAGATCTTGTCACATTTTGAGGTTGATCCTCCAGGTCTGATTGTGACATGTTATTCTGTGTGATGGGAAGGCTTCTTTTGCCAGTTTAATAGTATGAAACTAATTTATTACCAGAGCTGTGTTCACATACTTTCAATGTATCAGTTCATCACTTGACAGGTAAAGTATATTGAATACTGATTGTGTATATGAAATAAACACTTTCTTTTGTAGCTGTGAAAAATGTATTATCAAATTTTTATAATTTCTGATAGGTTTTATCAAAATTGTCTCTCTTGGCAGTGGGGTTACTGCTCCAATACGGTTGTTTACGCGTATACCCGACCTGATCGTCCAGAATACTGTGTAGTCTTTTGGGACACAAAAAACAATGAGAAGTACGTGAAATATGTCAAGAGTTTGATTTCCATAACGACTTATGGAGACTTTTGTGTTCTAGCCACTAAAGCAGATGAAAATCAACCTCAGGTAAAGTCTTTTTCTTAAATTTTCATTTGAAACGCTCTGTTCCACATGCCAGTGCTTTATAGCTGGAACAAGATGAAATGTAAAATTCTGAGTGTGTCATTCAGTTGTCATTTGACAGAATGGCACTTGAATGGGCTTGGTGCTTAAAAACAAAGAGCCTCAACAAACATAATAATGAAAATGTGCAGACTGATTAACTGCCTGTGTGCTTTTAACTCCTTGTAGCCATTAGTCACTTAATGAAACCGCAGCCTTCCAGACTAATGTTTCTAGAGACTTGTTCTAAGTATTTCTAAAGACAAGTTAAAAGCAGGAGAGCATCAGAATGGTAACAAATATTTAATTAGTCAGAAGTGGGGAAAAAAAGGGAGGGGGGATTTTTTTAGGTGGTATAAATTACATTACCACAAACTGCTCCATTTGTTTGTTTATTTTAAACGTAGTGACAAATGATATGATAAATATATTCTTTGGTTAATGTACTTTCTGTTAGTGTGATGTTAACTGTTACACACGGTTTTTCTTACTGAGTTCACTGTGAATTATTTCTTATATTGCTTGTATATTGCTTACAAAGGAAGAGCATGAGATGGAGTCAAATGGTGCAACGGTAAAGAAAAAAATTCTTTAGTGCTGCTTTGCTTGATTGTGCAATAAATGGTGTACTGTTATATAGATGGCAAATATGGTATACATGATCAAAATGATTTGGTGAAATTGAGCGCAATAAAATGAGATTTTTCTGTGCTGTATTTTTAAAGCAGGAAACAAACAGTGGAGGGACTTGGTGTAACTTTCTTGAGCATAAATGAAATTTAATTTTAGCATCTGAAAATTACAGATAATAAGCATCTTTCAATTCTTTTGAAATGACTCCAGTGTAATTATTAACACTGTGGGGGGTCAGCTTTTAGGAAATGAACAAACTTATCCTTTGGGTAGCAGTTCATTACAGTTGCTTTCTGAAAAACAGGTTTGTTTTGCAATACTTTTGTTCATTAGAATTGTGATTTCAAGATGGCAAAATGTACAGCAATAGCTGATGGGGCAAAAAAGACTAATTTCAGCAGGAACTATTTAAGGTATTGCAAGTGGATGTGAATGTCAGGAAGTTATGAAAAATACTTTTGAGAGGTGTTTATCGGTGGCAGAACCAGATAAATAAATAAATTAATTAAAAGAAATCCTTGTTCAGATCTCTTTCTTTGAAAGAATGAAGTTCATATAAAAACCTAAATTCTACCATTCCTACGTGATTAATAAGTTATCAGTCTGTCAGTTTAAAGGGGTAATCTGTACACTTGCTGTAGTCTACTACCACAATTACATGAGTTGTTCTGGTGGTAAAAGAGGTATGAAGAACTAATTATATTCCATTTCCTGGAGAGTCAGGATAACCAGTTTTGAGTTTTGGCAGCCCTGGCTTTTTTTTTTTTTTTTTAGCCTAAATACTTTTACTGTGAAGTTCCTACTTGATTTCCACACTTCTCATTCAAGACATTCTTATTTCCCTGTGTAATCGTCATAAAGCTATGTAATTCTTGATTTGGGTCTGGAAAAATGAATACATCAGCAACAAGAATGAAGCATTGATGTCTAGGTCGATTTTTATTTATTTGCATCTTCCTGAATTTAGCAGACCAATCCGAGGTATCTATGCTATCAGAGCCTTCCTGAGCAGGATCACAAGAAGGGCAAACCTAACAAAACTCATTTTGTAGTGTCTGTCGTACTGCAGGGCGGAGGGATAGCCTTTATTCACAGTCCTCCCCGCATTGTACCCCTCTTGGAGGTTCAAGGAAATTGATGTCTGCAAAGGTCCTAGGGTACACAAGGGCCCTAACTTCTGGGAGCTAGCCAGGGGGTCTGATGCAGTTTATTAGATTATCTTTTGCACGAACAGCTAGGTGAGAGTTGAGTCACTGAGAAATTGCTGGTGTATCACACTAGTAAATAATCGCAGTACAGTGTGTGCCTTACGTAGCAGGGGTGAGACACAGTCTGTCTTGCCCACGTTACCTGCAGACCCTGTGGCAGTACATCCTACGTATTGTAATTTTGCCTGGTAGATTTGCTCCTTCGCTTAAAACAGCTGATCGTTTTCCTGTTTCATGCTTGGCTTTGGTTATAGTGCTAATTGGCAAACATCTCATTACTCTCATGTTTATGGTGCTTTATATTTACTGCAGTCACGGTCCCTCTGTTTTCTGTTGGTGATCAGCATCGGATTGTGTGAAACGTGGGTTATGAGATATACCTTCACAGAAAACCTTGTACTGTTTACTAATTTACAGAAAACGTGATAATAACGACACTTGTTTTTATTTCTGTACAGTATGTGCTGGTTCTCTGCAATTCTATTGGCACTCCCTTGGACCCAAAATATATTGATATTGGTAAGCAATTTGCAATAGTCTTATTCTGTTGGGTTTTTTTCTCGTCTTTATAATGAATTTCTTATGCAAGTCTGTCGTTCAGTGAGCAATCACTGAGTGGTAACAGTCCTTGCATCTAAATGTTGTGATCTTGTATTGTGTGTGTGGTTGTAACTATGATTTTATCTTGGCTTCTCACTTCTACTTGGACTCTCCCTGAATGTAATAAACATTTAGGGATTCCGTAGTCAGGGATTCCAATGTTGTGAACTGTAATTTGTGTTGGAAATGACTCATTAATTACTCTGTTAATAAAAATAGTGGCTTATAAAACCAGTCCTATTCCTTATTAGAAATGGCTAAATTTAAACTGATTCTTGTAGTTCATGCAAACTATTTATAATAGAATTCTTAAAAATCATTACTTTTCCTTTTTTTTTTTTTTTTTAATGGATGTTCTTGGTGATTCAGATTTTCATTCACAACAGTCATAATCTCCTTTTTAAGAAAATATACTTTCTGGAAGGGGGTCTAGTTGCTCAGAGCAACTGAAATAGTTTAATTTAGACTTTCATTTGAAAATAATGTGTTGCTGCTTCCCAAATATCTTAAAGATCAACTTATCGTATTTGTGTTGATAATATATTTTCCTTCCTCATGATTGCTTTATCTAAATAGTTTCAGATTATAAATGAAAAATAAAAAATTATAAAAATCGGTGGATTATAATAGAAGTACAAAAATGCCCTCAAATCCTAAATAGATCTGAGTTCCAGGCTTTCTCTACTGCTTGTTTGGTGCAAGTGTGGAACAGGACATTGACAAGTAATTGCAAACCACTGTTTTCTGGGAGTTTTGCTGGAGAATAAAGGTTATTGATTCCACACACACACCCACACACAGATGAAAGAAGTGCAGGCAAACTGACGAATTAATCAGCATTTTGATTAATTAATCCACTTTTGTTTGTTCTGGTTTTTGCTTTATTTTTGGTTTGTTAACCAAATGAATCTGGATTTGGATTCAAAGTAGATACTGTGAACCCCATTTGCATTTTCTTTTTGAAGCTCGATTCTTTGATTAACTTTTCTGTTTTGTTGAAAGGTTAAGTCATTTGTAATGAAGTTTTAACAAAAATAATTACTTGCTTTTGAATGAGAGAGTATCGTTACTTAAATGAAAAGTATGTACTTATTTTTAGAATTTCTTTAGTTTAGTTACCTGTTAGAAGGTATATTTGGCAGTAGACATCTAATGTGATTTGGCTACATTAGAAAGGTGGGATACACTATAGCACTGCTGTGCTCAGTGGTATAACACTCTGTGACCATACTAAAATACTTCTGAAAAGAGATAATTCTGTGCATGGTTGATACAGCAGAGGAGCGTAGCCATATTGGAACAAGTTATGGATAAAACCAGATTGCTTACTGTAAACCTGGAAAAATTCCTCTCCTCTTATTTTATTAATGTACAGGTGTCTATTTAATATGTAGTATGTAGCTTTGGATGGGTTTAATTTTTAAATAAACCAAACCAAAATCTTTTCCCTGTCCTTGCCAAAAAGAGATGTAGCTATCCTGACAAGAAACCTCATGAACTTGTTTCAATGTAAATTGCCTCCTAGAGCCATTGTTTCATCCTCTCTGCAAAAAGCAGTTGTTCTGTCTAAATTAATCTTACTAGAGAAGTTAGTTCCAAGCTGTAGTACTAATACTTGGTGTTAGAATTGAACAATAAACAAACAGCCATTCTATCTGATAAAATAGATGGGGAAAGTGACTAGCAAAGTTTTGGTAAGATAGAAATGATGAGGAAAGTAATGTGAAGAACTATAAACCAAGGAAGTAACAACAATTCACAGCAGAATATAGGCAGGGTTCCCTCACCCCCCACCCCAGAACAGAATTAGTTGAGATGATAAATATTATTATTTTCCTCAACTAATACTACCAAACAGGTTTTTTTATATATTAACTAAGTTTGTAACTGTCGTAACACTGTTCATTTTTTCAGTGATAGCAGGAGAAAATCAGCTGTAAGTCAAATATATATTATGAAATTTGTGCCCTATATTGTAGATCATAATTAAAATGAAGGGTATCCTGCTCTAATGAATCAGTTTGACTTTTGTTATATGGAATGTGTATGAAATATTGTGGTACATTTTTAGTCCCATAATTTCTGTCTATGTCAATTTGATATCCTCTTGCCACCTTTTACAATAGGGATGGCACATCAGAATCTTAAGGAATAAAGTGCCCAGGAAATTCAATACCAAGAATTTTACAATGGATGGAGGGAAAAAAAACAAAAACAACCCAAAACTGAGCACTGAAGTAAGATGTGGTGGGTGGTTGTGGTGTGGGTGGGGTGTCTGTTGTGTCCCCCTGTCCTGTCCCCACATCTGATCAGATGTCTGTACTATGTGTGCCTACTGGTCTCCTGGATTTACTTGACAGGTGGGATTGGGGCAGTGGGAGGAGGATTCAGGGATTTGCAGGGAGTAGTTCATCTATTTCTACAGTTGACATCTAAAATAAGTTCAATGAATCATTCCTGAAAGAGATCTTTTTGCTCTCCATTGGGTAGAAAGAAGCCCAGGGCAACCAGCTTGTCTTTGTCAGAGATGCCTAAAAATAGGGTACACATCTAACTCCACATTTAAACTCTTCCCTTTACATTTTTCTAGTGCTCTGTACGTGTGAGCTTTCTAAATCTATTTGTGAATTTTTATTTATTTACATTATAAACAAATTTATCAGTATCTTTACAATTCCCCCATTACGACCCATCTCCCTACAACTGTCTACACAAAAAAAGGATCTTCTTCAGTGACTGAAAACAGTTAAAGAGAAATGCTATTTAACTGAAAATGCTTCTATTGTTCCAAATGCATTTGAATTGTGTTGAAGAGATTAAACAATCTGGAAGAAGCTTCTCTTCCTTTAGCTTAACTAAGCTTTCTGAATTCTGCTGCTGTTCCCTCCAGTGTCAGAGGTTCAGTTTAGTGCATAGATTTACCATGCTTTTTCCTAGTGTGAGTTAATTTGTGAAAATGCTAGGCAACCTTCAGCCTCATAGACAGGCAAATACTTGAGGCTAGGAATATTTGCATTTTTTAGTCCTGAAAAATTTCTGTAGTCTCAGTAGTTCAAACATAACAAGCAAGTCTTTCATTGCTGCTGTGTAGTAAAGACAGCCAAAGAGTCAACCCTTTTTTAATATATGCATCCTATAAGACTAAAGTTAGCCCACCAAACTTACGGATGAGATTGAGGGTGAAAGTGAAAAGCAAACGCCTATAAATGAAATGCTTTTGGAACATACTGGGCTGGTTTTATCATAGCTGCTTTCCTCTTTTGTAACTTTTGAAGATACAGATTTATAGAACAACTTGAAATGTTTCTAATGTGAGGTCAGTTTGTGCGAGGTGTAGACAGCTGTACACATTCAAGGTCTTAATATACAGTGTATCATGCTTATTATCACAGTTGGAGCTTCTTGGCAGTAGAAAATATAATTGTTCCAGTTTGACAGGGTGCTGAGCTTAAGCAGCTGGCTGGCCTTGCTGAGGTCAATAGAGAGAGAAGACCTTGTAAAACCTTAAAGGCAGAAGACCTTTCTGTAAGTTGTTTAAAAATTCCAGTTGGTGCATCATTTCTAACAAAATCATGATCCCTTTGTCCTGTTTATAATTGATTTTTCATTTATCCGCTGAGAGTAATCATTAATAGTTTAAGATAGCACCAATATAAAAGTAAAATCAACATATCTCTTAGAATAATTGGAGGAGTGCTACTGATTTATGAAAAACATAGTAATATATGTGGAATTCTTTTTCTTCTTTCTACTGAAACAGTTTTTCAGGCTATTCTTTTAGTAAAGTGATAAATTGTTGCATTGAGTTCTCTCCAGAAATAATTTACTTACGTAATTTTTGTTTTGAGCTCTTTTTTTTGTTTCAGACTTCCAAGTACCATCTTTCAGAGTGGTTTAAAAACACTTAGGTGGTTAGTTTATTTGATTTTCATAAGTGCTTATGAAAAATGCCTCCTTGCATAGTTAGGATGTTCCTCAACAGACCGCTTGGTATCTGTGTACTTCTGCCTATTCTTAAGTGGGTGTTCATGACTGCCATGAATTTAAACTAAATTTTTTTTTGACTGGCTGTAATTACTGCAAATTGAACACACATCATCTTTGTTTTTTTACCAGACTGCCCCTTGTTGGAATTGTAATCACCTGGTGCTCTACTTAACATAAAGATTTTACTCCTCCTTGAGACTCTGGTGCCCTGCAGGTCTCTTGGGCTCTGACCTGGTAGAAAATTGATAGTGGGGGGAAAAAAAAAAGACTGCTAATCTAGGGATGCAAAGTAGCTGGTGGAGCCTTTGAATAATGCATCTGAGAATGTGTGTTAGGGCACAATTTGTACAATTTTTCAGTTTATATAATTTTATAAAAATGTTTCCGCAAAGTGCTATTAATGTTCTAACAACAAAGTAATTGGGATGGTGCACAATGTTTGATTTGCCCCCAGAAGATGCAAATCTCACCTTGTTGGGCTCTAAGCCAATAGTTCAAGGTCTCTCTCTCAAAAAAAAGTGATTATTACCTTTATTCTGTTGAATTTTTAATTATGTCATTAGCTTTCTAATACTTGCCTCTGCTATGATGGCAAAGAGGATTAATCAGTCATTATGTGGTGAAGGGCCATCACTTCAACTTTCTTTAGACATTGATGGATGGTAACATCTTAAAGCTCTTCCTCATGTTGCCTGTTTTGTCCAAGGGCATTTTTCTTCCTGTGCCTTGTTTTTAGGGTCCTTTACAATAGCTAGTGTTCGCTAGTGCATAAATTAGTCTTTTCTCCATTGTCTAGCATTATTATGTTCCAGCCTACTAAGGTACAAAAATGAAGCAACACAGTTTCTTCTGTGCTTGTTTCACAGGCTTTTTGTCAAAAGTTCTTTCATGAATAACTAAACATAAATTACAGAAGGTTAAATATCTTGTTATATAATATCTTTTTAATGGAAACACAACAGATGGTATCTGCTAAGAAAATGTCACTTAGGCTGGATTATATCATCTTCTTACATGTGCTTAGGAGCGCTGACATAATGAAGTGTTGAGTTATCTTTCACATGTGTGTTCGTGCCCAGTGAAAGGGATACAACAGCCTGATCAGCGTGCATGTGGGTTAAAGGCAGAGTGCTGGAGTCATGCCTAGGTGTCTTGCCTCCCTCCTGGATGCCAACAAGAATGACTGACCTACATGTGAAACAGCACTTAAAGTTGTTCCTGTTATTAAAGTTGATAATTTTTTAGTATTTGTTCTTCTGTAAACTGTGGTCATTCCCGAGTTGTCCCATGTGCAGTTCAGTTGTCCCTGCTGCTGTCTGATGTTCTCCTCTATTTATAAGCTAACAATTCTAAAGCCATTTGAATCAAGCCCTAAAATGAGGTAGATGTTATTGATCAGACAAAGTTTGTCCCAGTTTCTCAGGAACAGCCTGTAACAGACTGTTAGTAACAGTTTAGTCTTGTGTCTGTCAGATTGCTTCCTCTCCATCAGATTTAGGTGGGATTACTTTTCTCTCTTGTGTTTGTATATCCCGTTTCATATACAAGAAAGTGTCTCAGCTTTTTCATGCAGCTAAGTAAAATAGTCATGGATTTTGTTTTCCATCTACTATTTTGTAAAGATTAGACATGAAAGCAGGTGTGTTCTGTCTGTTTTGGAGTGAGATGGAGTGAGTGTGGATGAAATGCAGACACTGCAGAAAGCTATTAGAGATTCCTGGATATTTAAGAAATTAAGTTTCTCTCCTTAAGGGAGGAGGTTTTATGAAGCAGCAGTGAAGAGAAATGAGGTGAGAAGAGAAAAAAAAGGCCAGGGAAGACTTAGAAAGCGCAGTTGTTTCACATGTTGTTGGTGTTTTGATGGGATGGTATGTTTAATCTTTTCAGTATGTAATTGCTAAAAGGTCACCTGTTTAACATATTTTCAAGGTCTGAAAACTGAGTATTAAGACATTAATACTGAAGGTAGCTAGCTGCAAAATAAGTGGGAAGAGCTAGGCAATCTAAGAAGTCAGTATTTAGCATAGAAAGCTGCTATGCAGTAGAAATGCTGAGCAGAGGAGTGTCCACATCTCTTGCCTCCTTCTCACTTAAGGTGCTTTTTTTTCTGCTTGCTTAATAGTCAGAACATGAATTCTTGGAAAAGCACAGATGCCCGAGTGAGTTGCACTTGCTGCTACAATCAAGGCCACTGTATAAGATGATAGTACCTCCCTTTACTGAAGGAAACTAAGTAGTTAAACCAGCTGCCTAGAAAGGTATTCTAGATCTTAGCTTGAAGGTATTGAAAGGAGCCTTTCCTTTCCCAAGAAAGGACAAATCCTGTTCCTTCCTTCTCTGCCTCAGCAACAGCCCAGACTTGGAGTGGCTGGGGCATCCTGTCCTCATGTCGAATCTATGCTGTTACACAGTCGAAAAGGAAAGCATTTTAGGAGCAGAGTGTAGCCCAGTGATTAAGGCTCTGAGATGAAAGGGGAATAGAACAGAATACTTTGTTGGAAGGGAGCTAACAATGATCATCTAGTTCAACTGCCTGACCACGCCAGGGCTGACCAATAGTTAAGCATATTTTTCAAATGCTTCTTAAACACTGACAGGCTTGGGACATCACCACCTCTCTGTTCCAGTGTCTGACCACCCTCTCGGTAAAGAAAAGCTTCCTAATTTCCAGTCTAGACTTGGATTTTAGTTTATTTTTCCACAGATTTTTTTTGTTTGTATTTTTTTGTTTGCTTGTTTAATAACTGTCCAGTATAAAATGCTAAAGCAATTCTAGAAAAAATCCTGTATGTCCTACTTTCATGCAACTGTTTAAGCTATATAGGCAATTTTGTAAAAGCATCAGTTCCCACATATACTTGCTGCTCTTCCAGATGTGTTTTTGAATGGATCTGATCCTGATGACTGTGTCTGCATGCTCTGTGTCCCCTTCCATGCAATTTCACATTTGGCTTAAATCCAGTCGTCATTTAGCCCTGCCCTCCATGCTGGCTGCTCATTCCTGCCCTCTCCAGCATTTGTGATTTTTCTTTTTAATCCAACTAAACCTAATCTTTTATTTATTTAATTTTGAGGCCAGTTAAATGAATGAACTGATCCAACTTACTCTGTGGTCAAGCTACTGCTAGAGCTGGTATAAAAGAAGTGCCAAGGAAATGTATCAGGGGTTGGTGTGTGGGATTTTTTTGACAGCAACAATCAGTTTAAGTCTTAGGCATGTTCATAAAATGCCTAATTGATTGTATTCCTCTGGATAAAGCATAGATGTGTTGCCATCTTGTTTCTGGATCACAACAGAACTTATATGAACATCCTTTTTTTCCCAGATGGGGGTACTTCAGTGTGTGCACAAATGACTAAGTTTAGGCTTCATGGAAGCTGTAGGTCAAAAAGGAAGTCACCTAATGAGTCTGAGGAATGCCCATGGCTTTCAGATATGGCCTTGCTTTAGCATTGTCTTGGAGTAAAGGGTTTAAACGCTGACTAAGCTGAGTCCCAATGTGAGGCTTAGTACTAAAATCTAGTGATTTGAGCAAGAGGAAATCTTATTCCCTCACAGGTCAGGAGATTCTCATGTTTCATTTTTAAAGGATAAAAGAGTGGATTATTATGGCATGTACAGCTGCAAAGTAATAAAAGAAACAGAGGAAATGCATAGATTTGTTTAATGCTGTTAATGAAATGGGAGACTGTATCCTTCATTCAGTTCTATGTGACTAATTATTGAAATGAATGTGATTATATAAAATATACTGAGTTGTATATAATGTGAGCAGTACAGTTGTTTACATGTTAAGCATCATCACTAAGCCTTCTTACAGGGTATTTACATTTATACTAAAAATTATAATACAGCCATTGGGTAGCTTATGTAATCCTCTTGGTTTCAAAGAAATGAAATCTGTTCAACCAGTCTTCCCGTCTGTCTCTCGTAGCACTGCTCTTCTTTATGGCAGGCTTATAGCTCCCTCCAGAGTTCTGTTCTGTGTTAAAATACAGAAAAAATTGAGATTCACTGTAAAATAATTAGATTTTGTGCGCACAGCATGTTATGTGTATGACTCTATGTTTCACTAACAGGCTGAGATACACAGTTCTTTTGAATTTCCCTGTTTTGTCTGGTAGTGTACTGGTTTACTTGTAGAATTTGAAGATATTGAGGGATTTAATTGATAGGTTTCTACATTTTTCTATGCCTTTTTATGTGTTCACTGGTTTTCAGAAAGTTGAAACAAAGAATTGTCAAAGGGGAAAAAAAAGAGCCATAATACATTCAAGACTGTATTATAAAAAATAATGTAATGGTTTGAGTGCATGTGTATATATATATATATATATACATACACACACACACACACTTTTTTTTCCTTTGTTCACCAAACATTGACAGCTGGAATGAGATACCCAATTTACCTGCGTATTCTAAATTGACTTAGGGCTAAAGTAAAGACAATTTCCTGCCTTCCTACACTGATCTTTGGATGCAAAGAAGTAAGACAAGTGCATGCTTTGCTATGTATTTAATTTGCTGCCATGCAGATAATAGCTGGGCCAAATAACAATTCCTTAAGATACAAACAGCATGCCTAGGTCTTCTCTAACTCAAAATTTCTTAACTGTTTCTAAGTGGCACCAATCAGAGAAACTCTTCTAGACTGTCAACTTTTGAGTATTCTTCCTTGTATTTGAATAATTACAAATATGTCAGATATGGGGGTACTTTATAGATCATCTTGAGATTTGAGATATCCCTGAATTGGTCATTAACTTGAAAATTTTTCCATATGTATTTGATGTCTTTTGCATTACCACACGGAAATTTGCTGAAATAATAGGAACAAAAGTGTTAATTTTAAAATCAGGACTCTTTACAGGATTTCTGGGTTCTTCTGAACAATGCCCCAGTGAAATTTCTTAGCAATTAATGAAAACTGCTGCTAGGTTGTGTGGTGTGTTTTTTGTTTTCGTTTGATTTTTTGCTTTTAACCTATAGAGGTGTGGTTTCATGCACCTGGGAAAAAGTTTATAAATCAGCATCCAGTCCAATACTTGCCGCTCTAATTTTACAACCATTTGGGTTTCATAACAGGGCCGTTGTTTGTCACAATGACCAAAACACATGTGATAGCAGCTTCAAAAGAAGCGTTTTACATCTGGCAGTACCGTGTGGCCAAGAAGCTCACAGCCATGGAAATTAATCAGGTAGCACGGACCAGAAAAGAAAGCAGGGAAAGGTTTGTCTTCAGGCTTTGTCATTTTTCTTCCTTTGCATTGGTGTCATTGATAATGGTGGATTCTCCTATGCCTAAAATGCGAACTCTGTCTTTTCATTTTTTTATTTAGATTTGTTGACTTTTAGGCCTGTAAAATTAAATACTAGAGAATAGTTTTTCCATAACAAATGTGTGTGTGATCCAAATCTCATAGACTTTTTTTGATTAGTATCTGCATTTACTCGCTGCCTGCTTCCCTTAGAGCTGTATGTCTTGAAGCTTCCCCCGCCCCCTCCTTTTTTTCCTCTGTACTTTTAATTTCTAGGCAGCTATATTCCCTCTGATAACTTTAACTGCTTCTTGTGTGTCAATGGCTATAAGGATATAGTCAATCCCAGCTAGTTCTCTACGTACACTTGTGTCTGATTGTATCTTTGACATCTAATCCTGTATGGTGTTTTATCCTCTCAAACTAAACAGGCCAAAGTCAACATCATCTTGCCTCCAAAATACTTCCTTCCCAGGCACTCATTAGTGGCATTAATTTTCCTGTCACCTCCACAAGCTTGCAACTTTGTTATAATTTTCTTTTGTTTATTTTGTTTTCTTCCATAGAGAAGCTATAGCATCTTTCTATAAATCTACCATCTCCTGCCACCATATATCCATAATAATGAGTAAATATATGTACGTGGTGTAATAACTTACAATGTCCCAGCCTTTGCCAAGATTGTAAATTAGACAGAAATACTGAAAAAGTAAATACTTGTAATTCAACATAAACTAGGGGTTTTTAGTATTCTAAAATCTTTCCTAATGCTGCTTTTTAAGGCAAAAGAGAAGGTATGATGAAGTATTGAATACAGTAATATGTAAGTTTTGTGGATGTCAAGGTGAAGCTCTCCATAAGTATGGAGAAGGGCCTGAGGAATTATGGAGGTGCACGTTTGAAAAGAGACAGTTGGAGCAGCTGATGGTTTGCAGGAACTTTTTGTTGCAGAATGAAATTTTATAGGTTATATCGTAGGGCAGTTTGCAGGAAGGGTGCTATCCCTCTAACGGCTCAAAGAGGTGAGCTTCAGAAGTGGTCATCACCCCTGCAGAAGAAACCCAGCCATGGTTTCCACTCAGCCAAAAGCCAGTGACAGAAGGCATGTGGTGACCCAGACGGGAGCTCCCATGTAACCATGCAGCAGCCCAGGTCATGGGCTGCAGGGGGGGCTCAGGCTGTCACTGCTACCAGAGGGCAGCAGAGATAACACCTGTGTGAGGTGCAACCAGGGGGGACGAAGGTCTGCTCAGCCTGGTGGCAGAGCTGAAAGGGGAAATAGAAAGGTTAAGGAGTATCAGGGAGTGTGAGAGGGAGAGACTAGTGGAGCCACTCTCTGCTGTCACTGAGCCAAATGCACCACACGGACACATCACAAGAAGGGGAGGCTTCCTTACCTGCTCGCCACCAGGCAGATGGGAGGGGTCTAAAGTGATGGGGAGAATGGAAACAGGTCCCTGCTTGGGGCAGCAGGTGGATCACCCCCCCTGGCCTGATTCACCTTCCCATACCAGTAGGTATGTGGCTCTGGAAGCTGAAGGCCAGGAAAATGATAATGTGGATGAAAGCCTGTCCACGTAGGAGGAATTACCTAGGGACAGTCAACCCTGCATGCCATGACCAGCTCTGCTAGAAAGAAGAGAGTGGTGGTTGTCATTGGCAACTGCTCTGAGAGGAAGGGGAGCCCAATATGCCAACCAGATCCAACCCATAGGGAAGCCTGCTGCCTCCTTGGGGCGGGTAAGGACTGTCACTAGAAAACTCCCTTGTCTGGTATGGCCCTCTGATTACTACCCATCATGGGTCTTTCAAGTCTGCAGTGAAGCCCAAACAACAAGTCTGAGGGCAATCAAGATAGATGTCAGGGTTTTGGGATGACTGGTTGAGAGATCAGGAGCACAAGCAGTGTTTTCCTCTATCCTGGCAGTTGCAGGGAACAATGGGGTGTGTAATCAGAAGATCACACAGATCAATACCTGGCTCCAGGCTTGTTGTCAATGGCTAAATTTAGTCTTTTTGATCGTGGGTGAATTTACATGGCAACAAGTGGGGTTTACATGTCTTAAAGTGGGAAAACATTCTAGGTCAGGAGTTAGCAGGGCTCACAGAGAGCTTTACACTAAATTTGAGGGGGAAGGGAATAAAACTAAGCTTGTTAGAGATGAGCCTGGGGGCAGCATGCCAGAGCTGCAGGCAAGATCAATAGCACAGCTGAAGTGCATCTATGCCAATGCCTGAAGCATGGGCAACAAACAGGAGGAGCTGGAAGCCATAATACAGCAGGAAGGCTGTGACATGATTGCCATCATGGAAACATGGTGGGATAACTCGCATGACTGGAGTAATGCAATGGATGGCTACAAACTCTTTGGAAGGGATAGGCAAGGAGGGAGAGGCGGTGGAGTATCTCTGTATGTCAGGGAGTGTTTCAACTGCCCAGAGCTCAATGATGGTGACAGTAGGCTTGAGTGTTTAAGGGTAAGAACCAGGGGGAGGGCCCACAAGGTGGGTATCCTGGTGGAAGTCAGTTATAGACCACCCAGCCAGGACAACAAGGCAGATGAAACATTCTGCAAGCAGCTGGGAGAAGTCTCAAGATCACTAACCCTTGTTCTCCTGGGGGACTTCAGCCTACCAGATGTCTACTGGAAATATAACACAGCAGAGAGGAAACGGTTTAGGAAGTTGCTGGAGCATAAGATAGCAGCCTGACACAGCTGGTCAGTGAGCCAACCTGGGGAGATGCCCCGCTGGACCTGCTGTTTGCAAACAGGGAAGGACTGGTGGGTGATGTGGTGGTTGGAGGACATCTTGGGCATGGCAATCACGAGATAACAGATTTTTCAGCTCTCGGAAGGAAGGACTGGGGTCTGCAGAACCACTGCGTTGGAATTGTGGAGGGCTGACTTTGGCCTGTTTGAGAGCCTGGTTGACAGTGCCTTGGGAGACAATTCTGAAGGGCCAAGAGGACCAGGAAGGCTGGACCTTCTTCAAGAAGGAAGTCTTAAAGGTACAGGAGCAGGCTGTCCCCATGTGCTGGAAAATGAGCCAGTGGGGGAGAAGGCTGGCCTGGCCGAACAGAGAGATTTGGCTAAAACTCAGGGTAAAAAAGGAGAGTTTACCACCTTTGGAAGAAGGAGCAGCCAACTCTGGAGGACTATAAAGATGTCACAAGGTTATGCAGGGTGAAAATTAGAGAGGTGAAAGCCCAGCTAGGACTCAGGCTGGCCACTGCCATGAAAGATAACAAAAAATGTTTTTACAAATGCATTAGAAACAAAAGGAGGGCCAAGGATAATCCACATCCTTTATTGGATGCGGTGGGGAACACTGCCGCAAAGGATGAGGAAAAGACTGAGGTACTCAATGCTTCCTTTGCCTCAGTCTTTGATAGCAAGACCAGCTTCCCTTTGGGTACTCAGCCCCCTGAGCTGGAAGACAGGGATGAGGAGGAGCAGAATAAAGTCCCCACAGCCCAGGAGGAAACAGTCAGTGACCTGCTGCTCCACTTAGACGTGCACAAGTCTATGGGGCTGGATGGCATCCACCCAAGGGTGCTGAGGGAGTTGGCAGAGGAGCTTGCCAAGCCACTCTCCATCATTTATCGACAGTCCTGGCAAACTGGGGAGGTCCCAGCAGACTGGAGGTTAGCCAGTGTGATGCCCACCTACAAGAAGGGCAGGATGGAGGATCCAGGGAACTACAGGCCTGTCAGCCTGACCTCAGTGCCAGGGAAGGTTATGGAGCAGCTCATCCTGAGCACCATCAATGCAGCTTGCGTGGGATAACTGGGTGATCAGGCCCAGCCAGCCTGGGTTTGTGAGAGGCAGGTCCTGCTTGATGAACCTGATCTTCTATGACAAGATGACCCACTTAGTGGATGAGGGAAAGGCTGTGGATGTTGTCTTCCTAGATCTTAGTAAAGCCTTTGACACCATCTCCCACAGCATTCTCCTGGAGACTCTGGCTGATCATGGCATAGATTGGATAGTAGGAAAAATGTCTTCACCAAAAGGGTTGTCAATCATTGGAACAGGCTGCCCACAGGCTGCCCAGGGAGGTGGTGGAATCACCATCCCTGGAGGTGTTTAAAAAAATGCAGTGGTTAGGGACATGGTTTAGTGGTGGACTTGGCATACGGGCTGTAACAGTAAAAGAAGGTACTATATATCAGTATAAACCAGGGTTGTCAAAGGGGATACTACTGGAACATAATAACAGACATAGCTTTTATTCTCTTTTCCAATTGCAATGTTTTCTTCTCCAAGGATTGAAAATACCTATATTCTATCAAAAATGATCCTTTCTTTGGACTCGCTTTTCATTCTAATTTTCCTTTTCTACAGGATTTATCATATTGATGACGCCTCTTCAGGATCCGCAGATGGACGCCTTGATTACAGCAGAGCTATTGAAGTGAGTGATGTTTTGAACTAGTTTATTGTGGCATCCCTAGTAGCTTGAAAGAAAAGTAGTTAGCATTGGTTTATTTATGTTCATAGATTTTCATTAGTAGAAGTGGTCATAGTTAAACTTTCCTTTAGTTCTACCTTTTGGACATAAGTGTTATTTTTCTTCCCTTTTGTTAGTGCGTTGTTACTGTGTCATTATGTATTACTGGAAGTACACACCAAACCGCAGGGAACATAGAAAAAGTATATGCTGGGGTCCAGTATGTAGATACCTGCTATCTTGGTGAGAAGCAGCTCCCATTACTTCAACAAAGTATAAGCCTGTTGAAACTCAGTAACCCTTATAATCTTTTCTACTATTATCAGCCTTTTTCACTTTTGAGTGTGTGTGTGCTTGCTTTTGTACTTCCCACTGTAACTGAAATCAATTGCAAGCCTCACGAGTCAGGGATAGTTGCTACCTTGTGTTTTCTGTTAAACACCTGTTATATTTTGGGTTTCTTATTTTTCTGGAGGAGGAGCAGGAGAAGAAAGTTGCTGTCATCATGATTCCCATAACAAAGGCTACTAATATCATAAACCATCCATATACTGTATACTGACAAGGTTATATAGCCCCTTTTCATGTGGATGCTTGGCAACATTCTTGTATATTTAAATAAAACTTCTTTTTTTAGCAGTACATTCTTACTGTTGCATTAAAACTGATACTGATACCACTTGTATACTTTCAGGGAACAAGAGATCCAATTTGTGCAATAACAGCATCTGATAAGATACTACTTGTGGTAAGTTACATGATTAAAATAACTCCTAGCTGCCTCTTGTGCTTGTAGGCAGGAGATTTTTCTGCAATATATTCATAAGTAGTCATAATTTCAAAGCATTTCTAAATTCAGACCTTACACAGATGAAATCTCTTTCTACACGTCCTCAAAGAACTTCCATTAACCTGGACTCTTTTTTAGGAGACCTTGTTCACCAAGTGCTTACAATTTAAGTACAGACTAGTTGCCTGAGTTAATACTTAGACATAGGGTTTAATGAAGTCCAAGTCAGGACTTACTTCCTAGAACTCAGATTACAGAATTCTTTTCTGGGCTGTATGTAAGTGCACAAAGATTTACAAAGTTTGTCTATTTACATATTAATGGTATAACATATGGTGACAGATAATATCACGTTTGTAGTATGAGATATATATATATATATAAAAAATGTATGGATTATACATACGTATTATGTATGAGGTATCGTATCATGCCAAAGACCAGGTGCATTTTTTTTTTTCCAATCTGAAAAGTGATCTCACTAGATGAACTAGATGAATATGGGTCAGCTTTAAAACAAACTAGCAGAGCAGAACAAAGATGGAAAAAGAGCACTGTGTATTCATTTTATCCACCTTCCCAAGAAAGATCTTGAACATTTGTTTTCCCATGTTTCTGCTCCAGTGAATTTTTTTTTTTTTTTTTTAACATCCTTTGGCTGGGTTTTACGAAATCAGTGGGTCATGGGGAGAAAATATGAAAGAAAAAAGTGTGATGGTTAGTAGGTGACTATAGAATTCTGTTTGTGCTTGAAAAATCAGAAAAATGAAGTTAAGAGAATAATTAATCAGTGAGTTTGGTTAAAAGGAAAGGAATGAGAGGAAATGCCTTTGGGACCAGATCTGGGTAAATGTGCTGAAGATGAATGCATATTACAGATTTTCTAACACTTCTGACCAAATCTGCTTTTCAGTTTATAGGGTATACAGTTGCGAAAAAGTCAAAGATGAAAGGTGTGATTTATGCTGAGGATCTTAGGGATGGCTTTGGGGGGGGTGGGAAAAAAAAGCAACAGAGTTTGGATTACCTTAAAGTTTAATATGAACTCGTTTCCAGGATAAGGGTTAAACAGTAGGTAAAGCAAACTGGATCTGTTGTTTGGTCTACAGAAACACCATGAGAAAATAGTGGCAGCGATCATTTCAGTCCAGGGATGTCAAACTAATTTTAGACTGTGTCTTGATAGTGTCTTGAACATAAGGCAGGAGTGTGCCATTCGGCAAAATAAAGATAAACCACATTGGTACTTAGATCTGTTTGCTGTTGCTGAAGCCTTTGAATAACCAGTATATTTTACAGCATTTACTTTTAAAGCTAGCTCAGGTCTTGAAGTAATTGGTGAGACTTTGTAGCACACAGACAACACTACATGAACACAGCTGTACTGCTTTCAGACCTGAGCTGATACGGTCATATGGAACTGTTTGAGCAGTTTTACCAGTGTGAGACAAGGATCTTTTTACTGATCTGTTTTTGTTATGTAGATTATGTCTGAAGGTTCATGGGGAGTTGTTTGGCTTCTGAAACTGTTCTGTGGGCTGTATGTGGACTATGGCTGCTCATTTTTACAAATCTGCTCAAATCAGGGATTTTAATTGTAGCATCTTAAAGTATCTTGTGTAAACAGTTGAATTTGGAACTTTTAGGGTGATGACATTCCCTCCTTCCACTCTTGCTCTGTCACTTACGCAAAAACTTCTTTGTCTAGAACAGCATAGACATAAAACCTTTCTAAAGCAAGCATTGCTTTTTCTCTAGGCAAGAGAATCTGGCATGATTCAGAGATACAGTCTTCCTAGCATTAGTATAGTACAGAAGTATACCCTAAACTGTCGTGCATATCAGCTGTCTTTGAACTGCAACTCCAGGTAAGTTATGGATCTGCTTTTAATGCAAGTATCAGATTTTTAAACCACTGCAATTTGTGACAATACTAATTCTATGAATTCTATGATTCTATAATAATTTTGTACTAATTTTAATAGAAACGATTTATTCTAGTTGTTGTTAATGGTTGCTTAACTATTTATTTGTTACTAATTAATTAAATCTGGCCAGTCATCAGATTGCTCTGAAAGACTGTGTTAGTAAAGCCCTCTTTATGTTTTAAACTCTTCAGAGTCTGTATGGGAAGTTTAAGGAAACATATATATGAAAGTATCTTTGTTTTATTACGTGAACCAAACGTAAGCTTCCTGTGGCTGTGACATGAACCAAAAAATTATGTCATAACATCTCTAAGGCTTCTTTCTATTCCTGTGACCTTCTAATGCCTTTGTTCATCCCATGTTACTTTTCCATTGTTACAAGCTGTAGCTGGTGGCAATGCTTCTGGCAAGACTGGTTTCCCTAAGCTTCAGCTGTGCCACTACTGAAGTTGTTTTCTACTCAACAGCTCTTTTTTTTTGCAAGAAAAAGCACAAGAGTCTTGGCAGAAAATGCAAAAATATACTGATTAAAGAGGATTTCTAAGGCTTTATAAAATTATTTTGAAGTGATTAAAAATGTCAAATGAAATTCATAATGCATGCGTAGATCACTCACCTTTTTAGGTATATACCAAAAATAGATTGCTTTACTTTAGTGTGGTTTAGTCAGAGCCACATTAATTTGGTTTTGAATCCAAGCTGTTTCCTTCCTAAATGACTTTGTGCTAGTGAAAAAGGCTCAGATCCCTAAGCATTTTGAAGTTAATTTTCTAAATTGCTTTTGAAAATTTAATAGGGATTAAGGGTGTTTAAATACCTTTCAATATTTAGAAATGCTTTTAAAATGGCATCGTAGTAAATACAGGCTACTGTGATTCACTGAACACCAATTAACTCCAAATTTTCAGACGTAAACCTTTAGAAATTATATTTTCCCCATGTTTTCAATTACTTCAAAGAGTAATTGGATTATACTTCATATTGTCTGGAAAAAAACTAAAGAATACCCTTTGCAGAAAACCAGGATATCCTGTTTTAGATATTAACAGCCTGCATCCACTGCACTGCCTCTTTAATTCAAGAATCTGCTTTATTTTCCTCTAGTAAATAATAAAAAACAATTCTGTTTGATTGGTAATTTTAGGCTCTGTCAAGAAAAGTTTGATGAGGGGCAGAACCTGCAATTTACTCAGCTTGGTATTTGAAGTACTAAGGATCTTCAAAATGATGGATGAAAAATGGGCATAGTTCAGACCCTTTGCCAGGGCCAAGTCCTGTATGAGCAGATAAAAAACTTATTTCCATGTCTCTGGTCTCTTTTTGCTGTGCAGATAAATGAAAATCACATGCATCTCACTGCATCTATGGAATTATACTAGTATTAGATGACAGGGGAAATTTGTCCTGAGTGTGCCAATTTAGGGAACTATTTCAGGTTTACAACCTTGAATAATATTACTTAGCTGTCTTATTTTTTCTTCCTTTTTTTTTTTTTTTTTTTTTTTGTAGTCGTGTTGCTGTCATAGACCTTTCAGGTGTTTTGACTTTTTTTGACTTGGATGCACGGGTAGTGGACAGTACAGGACAGCAAGTGATAGGTGAGCAGCTGAAACTGGAACGCAAAGATGTCTGGGATATGAAATGGGCCAAAGATAACCCAGATTTGTTTGCAATGATGGAGAAAACAAGAATGTATGTTTTCAGAAACTTGGATCCAGAGGTAAATATTAACATATGTAAATTAGTCATTTTACAAATTTGCTCATAAGTTAATGTTGAATAGTATTATTCTTGTGCTTTTTGTTCAGTTAGGTAGGTCTTTATATGAATAAATCTGCTTCTGGAAATCTCAAAATTTTGTCAACTCTAGTGTGGGAATGTTGTTTAGGAACAAATAAGTAAAATGAACTATCAGTCCTGGAAGGATAAAAGTGCTGTCTTATTTTTCTTAAATATGTGATATATTTTCAGGAGCCTATTTTTTTGTATACTTTGGAAAACAGAGACACAGTTTCAGTAAAGGTATTTGTAAAACAGTTCAGCTGAATCTAAATATTGGCCAGTGTTCCTTTTATCTCTCATAATTTAGTTACAGAAAACATGAAATTTTTTAGTTATGACTGTGTATATGGAATTGGCAATGTTAATGATTTTTAGTATTTGTTTCCTGTTGGAAATGCAATTAAAGTCTAGTTTGGAGAAGAAGAAAGTCTTTTTATGTATATCTAACAGATTTTGTTAGGATTTAATCAGACAGAATACAAGTTAATTCCTTTGTAACTTATTTAACTTCAAGGAACCTATACAAACTTCTGGATATATTTGCAATTTTGAAGATTTAGAAATCAAATCTGTTCTTCTGGATGAAATATTAAAGGTAAGTATAAATAAATTTTTTTTGTAGGAAAAGTTGGTGTCAGTCTTAATGATTTGAATGTAGATATTTATTATGTTGAGTGAAAATAAAGGTGACGTGGAATAAAATTATGTTTCTTTATCCATTATGTTAGAATCCTGAACATCCTAACAAAGATTACATCCTCAATTTTGAGATTCGGTCATTACGAGACAGTCGAGCACTGATTGAAAAAGTTGGCATTGAGGAATCTTCCCAGTTCATAGAAGACAATCCACATCCCAGACTCTGGTAAGATCTCTTTATAAGCCAAATTTGTTTAAATCTGTGTTCTTTTGTATTCTTTTCCTGTTCAGATAGACCTAGTATTAAAGTACAAAACCTCAAATTAAAAGCAGGATACGCTTTAAACAGAATCATTCAGGAAAAAGAAAAAAAAAAAAAAGGTAACCGTGCTCAGCTGCAGTCTTAAGGGCTGCTGTTCTAACTGAGCATGTCTCTTCACTGGGCTGAATCACATCCAAAGGAGTTTACAGTGTTGAGGGAAGGCCCAAAGAGCCTTGCAGTCCCCGGCTAGCCTGGCTCCCCACCTCTTTTTCATTTGGTGTGTTGGGCAGTTTCAAGCTGTGTGGCAGTACGATTTCCCGAATGCAAGATGATGTGGGTTTTGTTCCTAAGCATTTGAGAATTCATGTTTCAGGAGATGCTGAGCAAGTGTTCAAGACTCCTCAGCAGCCATCTGAAAAAAAGAACTTGGGACCAGTGCTTCCCCAGGCTTCTAGTTCTTGAACCCAAAAAAGCGGGCTGCTCTTAAATTGGAACTCTTATAATTTTATAAATGTTGTACTACCTAGAATGTAAACTTGCTGTGTGCCATGGTAATTTGGTATAAGGTACGGACTCAGGATACCTTTTTGCTCTATGCTATATGAGCCCCAAAACAAATCTCCATGCTTTTAGGGTGAATCTAAAGGAAATTAAAAAGCTGGCAGAAAGCTAACTTTTGGTGTAAATCAAAATTCAAAGTAGTCAGAAGTTGAGAAGGTATTTATTTATTTAGGTATTTTATATTGAACCTTAATAATGAAGAGCTTAAAACCCAGTAAAGGGAGTGCATTAGAATGATAATAAGAGCAGCTGATTAACCTTGTAGCATTTTGGACAGGCTACGGAGGACAGGAATGAGAAGGTCTGGGTATGTCAATCATGTTATGATGCAGCCTCTTAGAAGTAATCTGAGAAAAGGAGATGTTGGTTTGGTTAAACTAAACATAACATACACTCAGCTATTAAACTAAACCTGAAAAGCCTTGCACAGCAAACATGCAAGAGTAAACCTGTGAAAACAGGAGTTCTGGAAATCTATTTAATATCCTGTGTTGTAAGGGCTGGAAGAGTAAATGCCTCAGTAGACAATTTAATGAGAAGTCAGTAGCAGAAACTAAAACTTCATTGACAAGTTACTTGTTGAATGATGCCAATTCTCTTTAACTCTCTGGAAATTATTTCTTTATCTGTACCTTTCTTTAGTAATTTTGGCTGTTTTGAAGCTAATGGATTTCTTTGTGTTAGATGTTTGGCTTGCATCAAGGTGTGGTGAGAGTTCTCTGTTAATTCTGACAGTTCAAAGGGGAATTTAGAATTGCTGAAAGACTGGCCAACACAACTTGCTTTAAAAGTTTGTGCCAAAAAGCATTCCTTCCTATCGAGTTGTGCTTTTGTCTCCAGAACGTACATTCTGAAACCCGGGATGTGATAGCTGCATGTTGAAAGTTTCTGTAATAGTACTGTAGTTTTATTAGTTTGAGTATGTAGAGTAAAATGTTAATTTTGCAAGTCTTCATTTTTACTATGTCCTGAACTATCTGAAGGGTTTTGGAGTGTTGAAGTTGTTCATGATTTTTACTAATACCATCTATTAAATACAAAATGACTATTAGTTTTGAAAGTCTGCACCTTGGAAGAGTTTTATATTGTAAAATCACAAAATATGTATCAAATGTTCACCTTGCTCCAAAATTGCCATGAACTTAATTTTCATTATGCAAGGAAATATATGATGTGTCACATTGATACAGAAGAGATGGATTAAAAGTGTTGGATATAAAGCAAATATATTCTAGATCAGAACAGGACAGTGCCCTTACTGCTAGAATGCAACAAAGAGGATGATGTATGTTGCAGATCAATTGAATTTACCGTACTGTTTTTCTCATGGTTTCATTGATGTCAGTGACGAGCACCTGAGTTGAAGTGATACTAACATCAAACTGATTCAAAAAATACTGAGTTGATACTGCCTAAGTATGGCTTAGGGCACTGAATACAGTGATAACATTATTGGTTTTGTCAGAGCTCTACTGCGCTGACTTTGTTTCACAGTGCCAATCAGCCAGTCTACATTTACCTAGCCTTATTTTTGCATAAAATTCTAGAGTACATTCAAGCACCTGATCGACATAGGTTGGCCTGAAGGTTGAAATTCTGTTTGCAGAACTAGCCACTGGGGCACTACCAGTACAAGGTTTCCCAGTCTGCTGTCCTAACTGGACAAGGAACATCCAGATGCATGAGAAGGATAATTTATTCTTCATGGCCAGTTTAGTTGGAGGCCTTCAGACTGAGGTTGCCATCAAGGCTTAAAGTTATGATATATATGTATAGGTAGAAATACCTAAATGGGATTGCATTGAGGCCAGCCAGACATTTTACGTAGGACAATGGTAATACTCAAGCCCTGCCAGTTCCTTCCAAGCCAGTGTCCGTTTTTACAGCTGAACAAAATAGTATTATCAGTTATTTGAACATCTGTCACTGAGCCTGTACTGGATAGATCACAGAACATACTGTGGATAAACATACAACTGAATTAAGATTAGTTAGTAAAAAATACAATCACAGTAACTTGAATGTCTTCTTTAAATAATTACTAGTTAAATGGATCCTAATTTAATTTAATTTATAGCTACTTTTCCATCTGTTATGTTTGTTTTTCATACAGGCGTCTCCTGGCTGAAGCTGCTCTTCAGAAGCTGGATCTGCAGACTGCTGAACAAGCTTTTGTACGATGCAAAGATTATCAAGGTATTAAATTTGTGAAGCGTCTAGGCAACCTGCAGAGCAAGTCAATGAAGCAAGCAGAAGTGGCAGCCTATTTTAGCAGATTCGAAGAAGCTGAAAGAATGTATCTGGATATGGACAGAAGGTAATTGCATGTAGTTATCTCAGCAGCAAATAAAGAAAAAAGTCTGAAAAAAACCCTGCTTGCCTTAATAAAGAGTGGCTGTTTTAGCATTGAAGACTTTTTATCAGTTTCTGGAAGACAGAAGAGCATCATATAAAGAGAATTTTGTTATATCCATAGATAACCAATTCTGTATGTAAATCAGTGCATTCCATACTGATTGCAACACCTCAGCTGCTCTAGGTAGTGCTGTGTTTCATAAATATTTTTCTTGCAAGTACTTTGTCAGTATTTCAACCGAGATTCCAAAAATACAAATAATCTTAACAAGTGTTTAATTTATGTACTGTTGCTTTTAGCTCGTAGCCAAGTATGTGTTCTTTCCAATTACATACACAAACAACAGTGTGTTTAATGAATGGTGATCTCTGGAGAAACAGAAAGGACTCTGGATTAAATTCTGGACCAATTTTTGTTCAGGAATTAAAACAAAGTAAAAATAAAATAAAAATAAAAGTAAAATTAACAGTATTACTGGGAAATATAAATTAATACTAAGTAATTAGCTAGAGCACTGTCTCTACTGAAAAAGGATGAGAAATACTAAGCGGCAGTTGTACGATGTGGCCTGTAGGTGGTGGTCAAACATAGAGAAGCGTGAATCACTTATGCACATGTGAAACTTCTAAGCTTTGATTAAAGAAGCCATGAAAAAAAGTAGGGAGTGATGGAGAAAAAAATATTTCCTCTTTCATGCTGTAAGAATGACGAACCTTCCTCTTCCTCAGTAAGGGGGGGTGCGGGAAGGCAGGAGCTGGGGAAGGATGCCTGTTAGTGCTTGGTAATGGAAAACTTTCTTGCACATAATTAACTAGCCAATGGGATTATGCCAGTTTGTAGAGGTGGACTGCCTTGTAAGTGCTTCAGTCACACTGCAACACTGATTTTTTTTTTTTTTTTTTTTTTTTGTAGATATGGCATATTCTTTTCCACATGCTGAGGAGAAATTTGACCACTGTAGGGTTCCTGAAGTCAGAGTTCCTATTTTTTTTTTTACTGGTTTCTTGAACAGTAGAGCATGTTATTCTCCAGCTACAAGAATATGGGAATTCTGTATTGACCTGTCTCCTCACCACTAGAAAAATCTTCATAATGACATATCATAAATCAGGCTGAAATAGATTTATTTTTCAAATACAATTTTAGATTTTTTTACATAGATGCTCTTACTTAGCTGACTGCACTGTCTTGCTGCTGCCTTCCTTAACTCAGTTGTGAGTTTAGGGCATTTTTAAAAGAAGTGTATAGATCTCTCCCATTTATTTTTTATGCATCTGCAAATTAGTTCTTTATGAAGTACTATAGAATTATTCTATATGGTGAAAAAATCCATGCTAGACAAATGGTGGGTCATATATATGCGTGAATAATAAAAAGGAAAGACTTTTCAGAGTCCTTTCTCTGTCATCCAAAGTCATCTTGAATCTGAAAGAAGTCTCTAAAATCCATTCTGTTACATCTCAGATTTAGCTTTATTATTTATATTCCTGGCTCCTTGGCCTTTTCCATCAATCTCCCTTCTACTTTTAGCCTCCTGTAGCTGCTGCCATCTATTGTAGCGGTCAGCAGTGAAAGATAAAGGGTATACCAAATTAAGAGGAAACCTGAAGTAACATCAGCCCCATTGTCTTGCTGGCTGTTCATTTAACTGCTCATACAGGAGTATGGCTAATAGGGAAGTGCATGCATATAGTATAACCTGTGAGCTCTCTGAGTATTTGCTTTTATGGAATACTGTTTAAATTGTAAACAAGATACTGTTTAAATTGTAAACAAGGATCACTGTGATACCTGCAATGTAGGTTATGAACATGAAAATACTTTTGGATGCTTTTCTCAAGATTTTGTTAGCTATTTTGTTGTCTGACTTTCCTGCTATGTTCTGTTTATACTAGAGATCTTGCCATTGGACTTCGGATAAAACTGGGAGATTGGTTTCGAGTACTGCAGCTATTGAAAACTGGCTCAGGTGATTCAGATGATGCCCTTCTTGAACAAGCACACAATGCTATTGGAGATTATTTTGCAGACCGTCAGAAATGGTATGTTCTGTAGGGGAACTAGTAAGAAGGAAATTACAAAGGAAATCATAAAAATGACGACAAGCCTTAATTTATGATGAAGGACAGACATCAGGAAAGTCAAGATGCAATATATGGGATAACTTTGGAATTGTGAGATTTAGCTCAGACCCTTATGGTTCTATCACTGCATGTACCTTTAAACAGATAGCTGTTGATCAACTCTCTAAAGAATGAATGTGATTAATCTCAGTTTTGCCAGAAGTCTGTCTTCAAAGGAGAGGAGGGGAAGGGAAATACCTATACAGTTGTATTGGACTGTTTATAGAAAGTATTAAAGAAAAAATAATCAATTAAAAGCAGGAGACAATTATTAAACATCAATGAATTTCAAAACTAACCACAAGCTTTCTAGAATGCTTAAACCCACAAATATTTGGAAAGGTCCGGAGTTCTCTCTGACCTGGATCTGTCTCCAGGCACCCAAGGAAGGTTTTAAGAACAGTGCACACATGTAACATTATTTCTCAAGAACGCATTTTGCAGTCAGGTACTTACTGAGCCAGAAGTGACATCTTCATAGTTAACAACTTGCAGAGAAAGTTTCTTTCATGACCCTTTCTTGTTTCCTTCTACGCCCATGTAAACTTTTAACATCCAGAATGCTCTGTGTTATAGAGTTCCATAGCTCTCCTATGAATTGCAATTACCCAGACAATATTAACACAAAGAACTTGGGTCTGAAAGCAATTGAAAACTTGTGATTAGATTTTGAAAGTTGATTTTTAGATGCTTTAGGTAACTTTGGAGAATGGTCTTGGAGATCTTAGTGCTTGCGTTTTTAAAATATGGAGGCATGACATTAAAGCCCTTTTGTGAAAGTTTAGTTGTAAGTTGTTGTCCATTATCAGCTATGATCTGTGCAGATGTGGGAATACCATTTTAAGATTCCTTGATTTCCTAACCTTATGCTAGTCAGAGAATCAATCTTGTTATTACTCCAATATAATGATCTCTGAAAATTTTAGTCCATTTCAGAAAAAGTGAAAGTCTAGCTACAAAAGCTTTTTCAAGCAAAGTTACCTATGTTTTTATATATCACAAGCTGCCATATTATTATTTTTTTTCTTATTAGGTTAAATGCTGTACAGTACTATGTGCAAGGACGAAACCAGGAACGTTTAGCTGAATGTTACTACATGCTAGAAGACTACCAAGGACTGGAGAATCTAGCTAACTCGCTTCCAGAGAATAATAAATTGCTCCCTGTAAGCAAAAAGTACCTTTATTTTTCATTGTCCTATGTTCAACTATTTATTTAAAATTTCCCATCTTGGGAGGGTTAAGAAAGAAGGAGAAAAAGAATGCAATATAAGACATACTCACTTAAGCATAATGGTGTTACTTTGGTATCGATCACCAGTATTACTGTTGTTTTCATATTCCACCATTCTTCCTTTCCCCAATTGTCCAGGTTCCCAGAAAGACCTGATTATTCATCACAGTTTATGGCCACATGGCTAAGTCATAATTTACTGCTTTCCTCCCCAAATTGTGGCATTTCTCTCTAATAGCTATGCTTTACTGAGAAGTCACTCCTTATGGCTGGATACTTACTTTAGATTTGCTTTTGTCCTCTTGTCTGCACTGGGGTTTGTTTTCCCCAAATTCTTCCTGGTTGCTATTTCTGGTTTAATTTCTTACATGGTAGCTCTGGTGGGAATGCTAATGTACAAGGAAAATCGAAGATACTCTGCTGAAAGGAGGGAAAGTAGGTGGTATAGCCTGAAATGACCTACTAAGTAGTAGCTAATTTAAAACTATGATACGATTATTCCAAAATACTTGAAAGATGCAAAACATGCTTACTTAAAGCCATTTCCAGTTGTTTGAACAAAGCAAGACATGGCACTTTCTTTTAAACCTCTTTATAATAGTGAAATTTCTTAAAATATTCTAAAAAATAAGAGCACAGTCCTTCTGGTATGATTTGATTTGAAAAAAACCCCAACTTAAGTATCTTTTGGGGTTTTTTTATGTTTAGAGGCAGTGTGTGAAAGTAGCACACTGTTCTAAGATTTACAACTGTGTGTGGTGTTGTCACAGAATCCATGAAGCAAACAACCCTTTTCCCCCAACTTCATGGAATTAAATTAAACAAGAATTTAATAGTATTGCAGTTGCTACACAAAGTACTAAAAATCTGGAAGTGAATTTAACATGGTGCTGATGCTTTTTGCAGGATATAGCTTATATGTTTGTGAGAGTGGGGATGTGTGAACAAGCTGTGTCAGCCTTTCTGAAATGTAATCGACCAAAGGATGCGGTGGATACCTGTGTACATCTCAACCAGGTAAAACAGCAGTAGATAATCTGCTTTACTGATACCAATTTAATAGTGACATTTCTATCCTGGTGCCTGGTTAAATAGAAGCCGTTGTTAAGTGTCTGATGATTTGTTGTGATTTCTGGAAAACACATACTTCAGGGCTTAAGCCAGTATGTCTGTGTGTGGTAAGCATGCTCAGCATACAGATATTTGTGGCCTTTGTAGAGCCAGGCCGTGCTGCCTCCTGATGGAAAGGGAGGAAGACTGGAGAGCTTCTGGCTGTTCATTTTCCACATCCCCCTCTTTCCTTGTACTGATGCAAATACATTTGTGGCTGCATTAGGATGTAGCCGGAAAAGAACCAATCTGAAAAACGATCGGTATGTTTATGGCTAGAGCTGTTCCCCAGTGTGACTCACCTGTGCAACTGTGTCAACACGAATAAGAGAGAAACTGAGGATGGCTATGAGGAACTTGATGTATGGGAATGGCAGGTCTGCCTAGTGCTGGATTTATGTGAACAGTTTCCTAGTTTATGGATCTGAAGGGCTATTAGGTGTCAGATTCAGCCAAGTTTCTCAGTCCTGACAGACTTCTGATTGGGGCAAACACAGTAGCCAAACTGTTGAAGATCAGGAAAACTCACAGACAAAATGAGGTGTATAGAAGGGTAAGTAAATTGTTACTGTTTTTGCCTTAAGCTTATGGGCTGAAGTCCTCTTTTAGACATGCTTTTGAGAGTCTGGGTTTTGGGAACACCAGAAATATTGAAATCCATGTGTCCACTTACGAGCAGCTGTGAAGTGATTTTGCAAAGCTTTTACCAAAGCAGAAGCAACTGCTTTATATGTGGTTTTGGACAGAGGTTCAGCATTTGTCTCACAGGCCTGCTGTATCACATGACTGGCAATGATGTTAGCATTTGTATTCTCCTGCTTTTTACTTTTCATTTTTTAGTAGCCTGGTTCTAAATGGTGATGAAGTATTGCAAACAAATGTTGCAACCTATTCACAGATAACCAGCTTGTTCTGAGAATGTATTTGAAAAAATGAGGTTGATAATTGTCTGCTTTTGTTTCTAGTGGAATAAAGCTGTGGAGCTGGCTAAAAATCACAATATGAAAGAGATCGGATCCTTGTTAGCCAGATATGCAAGTCATTTATTGGAAAAGAATAAAATCCTTGATGCTATAGAACTCTATCGTAAAGCCAATTATTTCTTTGAAGCTGCTAAACTCATGTTCAAGGTATTGAGGTTTTATTTTTGTGTTAAAACTGGGGTTTTGGACTAGCTCTTATTATTTCCATGCTACTTTTATTTTCCTGGGGTTATTTTAGTGTTAACAAAGTCCAGGCAATAAGCAGATGCCATTATACAGGATACTGCAAAGATTAATCCAACTCCTAAATTCAGGTATCTCTATCTTAAATAGTTACCCTGGATGTACTGTGTAGGCAGGGGAGAAGAGACTTTCAGGACACAAGCCCTCTGATTAATTTTGAGACTTTCACTTCAGAATGAGATGAACTGGACCACAGAAAAGGTCCTGTTGCCCTCCATTGCCTAGTAAACAAGTAACGTAGACTGGCCTGGGTGCAATGTCCACATTATTTTATATGTTGTGTGGATTAGTTTTATCTCCTTTATTTTTAAAAATTGCAGCGTCATTAACTAGAAGTTAAATTTTTGTATTTCTTCAATTGATATCTTCAACAAACTGCTGTGATATGCTTTTAAGATAAAGAAGTTGCTCAGGTTTGGTTTGGCTACAGAGATTTCTGTACGTAGCACTTGAAGTCTGTAACTGGTATGTAATTTTTATAGTAAATTATATATATTGCTTTCAAAAGCCATTTTTTCCAGGAAAACCACCAGACCTTATTGAAAGCTATGTATTTCTGAAACTTCAGTGTTCAAAAATTGCTATTTTTTGGTTTATTTTTATATTAAGTCAATAGACTTTATACGTGGTTACACTGATTTATCCTTCCCAAGAATATGGCTCTATATACTTGTTAGCTAAATAAATATAGAATAATGTGCATACTTCACTTTGACGTTTTCATTTATAGTTTTGTTCGCAGTCTAAATTATTACATTCAAATGCAGAATCGCTTTTGGCATGATTTCCTAGGTCTGTACCAACATGCAATTGTCCAAGAAAATGAAGCAACTCTTTTAATATTTTTTTTCGGTTTTTAAATCTACATTAAATTCCTTGGTTTTGTTTTTAAGATTGCAGATGAAGAATCAAAGAAAAGGACAAAGCCTTTACGAGTTAAAAAGCTTTACGTATTATCAGCCTTACTTATAGAACAGTGTCATGAACAAATGCAAAATGCACAAAGGGGAAGAGTTAAAGAAAAAAGTTCAGAGGTAAGAGTGTCTTTTTTTTTTTTCTTTCTGAATTCTGTTATGTGCTACCTAATCAGAATAAATAAAGCTATCTTCATGTGCGGCTATTATGTTTTTTTAATAACCCTTTTTCCTGCTAAGAACAAAGCTTTCATTAAAGCAAGTTTTCCATGAAAACATCATGTTTGAAGTATTGTTTTAAGAGATTTAAATAATATGTATTTAAATATTTTTTTCTTCCTAAGTTTAATGTGGTGTTCTTAATATTTTCACTAAACAGTGAAAATCATACTAAAACTCCAGATATTCCCCCCCTCCCCCCATTTAGAAGTATCAATCCCAAAGAGAGATCTGTGATGAGATTAAGCTATGTTGGCTCTAATTTAGCAGGGGAGATGGCTCAGATATGGGGAAAGCGAATGGAAGATTTTTTTTTTCCTGGTCACACTTTTATGTTCTTATGTACAAATTAAATAGTTTAAACAAAGTTTTAAGAAACCTGGTGTTGAAATGCAATATTAATCCAAACTATGAACGAGTCTGCAGATGTGCACAGAATATATTTGTACACATGTATATGATATTTATCTTTGACAATCTGCACCATATGTTCTGCCTATGCATTGTATAAAATGTCTAACAATGTTCACTTTAGGTCCCTGTATTTATATTTTCCCTAGTTAACACACACAGTGGTGTAATCACCAAGTACAGAAAAGTTCTTTTCATATATCCCCATTTCCTGCTGAATCTGTTTCATATAAAAATTACTTGTGATACCACTTTGTTTTCAGACTGCTTCAGCTTTGGCTGGTTTGCTGGAAGAAGATGTTCTTTCTTCAACTAATCGCTTTGCAGACAATGCTTGGCGAGGAGCTGAGGCTTACCATTTTTTCATACTTGCACAAAGACAGCTCTATAAAGGTTCTGTAGATGCAGCACTTAAAACAGGTAGGGCTTAATTTTTAACCTTGTAAATAAAGTGTTCTAATTTTACAGACCTGCACAGCACATAATTTCATTTATAGTTGGTACATTATTCTATTCTTGCTAGATCCATGGAATTCAAAACAACCATATAATGAATTAAATATGGCTGCAGTCAAGATACCTGGAAGGTCTTGGAGTACAATGCAAATCTAACTTATTAGTTAGGTTAAACTGGGCAATGTCTGTAGATGTTCTGTTGACTGTTTCATTTGTCTTTAAATCATAAGGCATGCATGCCTGAATTCACATAAGGGCTCCCTGGAGAGCTTCATAAAAAAACTTGTGGGAGTCAGAGAAGCAAATAATTCTTTGTCCAAGTAATGAAGGTCCATTTCAAATACTTCTAACATATTTTTTTTTAAAAAAGTGTCTCAAAAAGACACTTGAATTTCCCAGTCATATCTCCTTATTTTTATTTATTTTTGAAAAGTGTTGAACCATGCATGATTTGTAGTCATGTCAATGAAAAGACTTTTGTCCATTGTGTCCAATTTGTAAGATTAACACTGTCTCCCAAATGCAAGGTTGTGCACATGGGTTGTGGCAATCCCAAGCACAAATACAGGCTGGGTGGAGAAAGGGTTGAGAGCAGCTCTGAGGAGAATTACTTGGGGGTGTTGGTGGATGAGAAGCTTAGCATGAGCCGGCAATGTGTGCCTGCAGCCCAGAAAGCCAACCGTACCCTGGGCTGCATCAAAAGAAACAGGGCCAGCAGGTTGAGGGAGGTGAATCTTCCCCTTGACTCTGCTCTCACGACACCCTGCCTAGAGTACTGCATCCAGCTCTAGGGCCCCCAACATAAGAAGGATATGGACCTGTTGGAGTGAGTTCACAGTGGGGCCAGAAAGACAATCAGAGGGCTGGGCACTTCTCCTATTAAGACAGGCTGAGAGAGTTGGGGTTGTTCACTGTGGAGAAAAGAAGGCTCCAGGGACACTTACAGCAGCCTTCCAGTACCTAAAGGGGGCCTGCAAGAAAGCTGGAGAGGGACTTTTTAGAAGGGCATGTAGTGATAAGGCAAGGGGCATAACGGTTTTAAGATGAAAGAGGGCAGATTTAGATTAGGTATTAGGAAGAAATTCCAAGGGTGGCAAGGGCACTGGCACATGTTGCCCAGAGCAGCTGTGGGTGCCCCATCCCTGGCAGTGCTCAAGGCCAGGCTGGATGGGGCTTTGAGCAACCTGGTCTAGTGGAAGGTGTCCCTGCCCGTGGCAGGGGGGTTGGAACTGTAGGTGATCTAGAAGGTCCCTTCCAGCCCAAGCCATCCTATGATTCTGCTAGTAGTAAATATTTCATAGAGATGTCTGCACTTCTTGGAAGATATGCAATAACTTCCTTGGACTCTTTTTCTCCCCCCCCCCCCCCCCCCCCCCCCTTTATTTCTTAGCTCTTCATTTGCAGGATTATGAAGACATTATCCCTGCAGTTGAAATCTATTCCCTTTTGGCACTCTGTGCATGTGCAAACAGAGCATTTGATATTTGTTCAAAAGCCTTTGTTAAACTAGAATCCTTGGAAACTCTTAGGCCAGAGCAGCGGCAACAGTATGAAGACCTTGCTCTAGAGATATTCACGAGACATAGTTCAAAGTATAACAAAAAATCTGATCTGGATGATGTGCTTGAGAGGTGGGTTTGTGTTTATGTGATACTGTACTAATACTAGCAGTTTTTTCTGCTATTGTGTGTATTTTGCGTTTTAGCAAGTTCTGTGTGACCACGTTAATAAGGTGCTTTGTTGCTCAACCCAGATACTAGGCCAGAATGATGCAGGTATTAGCCAGTGTGCAGAAATACAACACAATTTTATTTGGGAGAATAGACAGTGACTGTTTTTATTTGGGAGAATAGACACTGAATGTATTTGAGGAACTGCCATAAAGATATAACTTCATCTTAATCTGAAATGCATGCAGACAGAGCACAGGAGTTTTAAGACTTCTGATAAGGTGTCCCATGCCGTTAAAATAATGATGTTGCCATTTGCATCACCATCCCGATATGATGCAAATATCAACAAGTGAATGTTTAACTATCATTAACCACTAAGTCTCCACTGTTTTCTGAATTACACAAATCTGTATGTGTGGAAAGATTAGTATGTGAAGTAAAAGAATCAGAATATGAAGGGCACGCTTTAAGTCCTTGTGTTGGCTGTACCTATAATAGCGTCTGACACGTTTCCTGCTAACAGCACGGAATTTGTATGGAAATTTATTATGAAATTTTCTTTTTAATGAATAGGGTTTTAACCAGTATTGTTTGATTTTACTGTGCAGGTGTATAGAGTCTTACTAGTAGTTTTCATGTTGACTCTTCAGAGGAGTAAATGTAATCATGGTCCAATTAGATGCCTGCACTTTAATATGACCTTCACAGCTTCTTTTCACTTAATCTTTTGGTTCTGCTGGTCCCGATTTGTTAACCCTGTGGTTCTGGGGGTGTACATTTTATTGTGTGAAGATTTACATACCTGGCTGTGTTAAGTGTTAAGTGACGTGTTAAGTTATTTAATAACTACTAAGCAAAAAGTGGCACTATTTGAATAGTGAACCAGTCTTTTACAAAAGAGCACCACAAGTTGTGTAACTAGCTGTAGACACGCAATTTGCTATTTATGCTGTTTTGCAAATTTCTACAAAACAAGTGTTTGTTGCTGTTTTAAGACTGTGTTTTTATTCTTTCAGCTTTGTTTACTCTTCTGTGTCTTTCTTTTCTTTTCTCTGCCCCCGCCCCCCCCAGGAGTGGCGATGGGAAACTTCCTATATGTGTGGCAACGGGAGACCCTATCCTGGAGTATCGATTCTGGATGTGCAGTGTGTGTAAGCACTGTATGAAAGCCAAAGAAGCAAGCAATTATAACTTCTGTCCTCTGTGCCACAGCACAATATAATATAGCACAGGATAAAGGGCTGATTATCTTCGTTATCTCTTATGCCTCCTAAAAATACAATGTTACCAATGTACTTGTATTTTAAAATACATCACAGGTGTGGTGTATGCTAACAGGCAGTACCACTATTAGAGAAGCATTTAAAAAAACAAAACAGAAAAGGCCACAAGTGAAAACCTTCACTGGTTCCCTTTATGCGAAGAAAGGACTGTGTTAATGAATTTGATCTTTTTGTTAATTTTTTTTGCAAGGGCTTAAGGTAAAAGCATTGTCTTCTAACTGTAAATTGAGCCTAGTTTCAAAACCATGCAAATTGAATGTAGGTTAATCTTAATACAAAAAAAGTGGAGCTTGCTCAGAGTAAAAGGTAAGTCCATAGGAAATTACTGGGTTTTCTCAAAATTCCAAGTTTTCTGAAGGAAGTAATTTGTAAGTTGAAATAATGCCACGGTGGTTCTGGTAATATTGTTGTATATGGTTTTGTACTATTGAGTGGTAACACTAGTTTAGGCATACATTTGTGCAGTTTTCTTTTGCCAAGTGTAATTAAACGTACCATAGCAATAAAGGGCTTGCAAACATCTGCCCATCCGTGCCGCCCGTCTGCCTGTGGGTCCCTCAGCTCCGGTGAGGGCTGCAACTAACATCTACGAGCCTTTGCGCTGGAATGTGGTAATAAGCCGTTGTGTGTGGGGTTGGTTTTTTTTCCCCCCCCCAAGTAGCTCGAAGAGAGCAGCTGCCATCTGTTCAGCAGATTTCAGGAGTTGAACTGTCTCCTTGCTACACACGGAGGTTTAAGGAATGTTTCACTTAGAGCTGCGCTGTCCCGTGGCACTACTGGAGCCGAGTCTCTGCCCTGGCGCCGGGCCGGCTCCGGCAGGGGCGCGCCGGGCCCCGGCTACGCGCGGCCCAGGTACCAGTGAACCCGGTTCTGGGAAGAAAAGGTTTAATGTCACTAAAGGGTTTTTCCCCCCAGTATTTGAGCTGCTTTCTCCTTCCCAGCCGTGTCCGCTGGCGCGCCGTGCGCCCCACCCGCTTCGCGCTCCCTGTCGGGCCGGCCGCGGCCCCCCGTCCCCCCGCGCTGCCTTCCGGCCGCCGCCGTGACGTGACGCCGTGACGTGACGCCGCGCCCGCCCCGCGTGACGCCGCCGCGCCGCCATGGAGCGGGAGGCGGCGGAGCTGCTGGCGGCGGCGCAGGCGCAGCTGGCGGCGCGGCGGCTGGCGGCGGCGGAGGAGCTCTACAGCCGCCTCATTGCCCGCTGCGCGGGGCCCGCCGCCGGGTACGTGCCGGGGCGGGGGGCGCGAGGCTGCGCCCGCCCCGCCCTAACGGCCGCTCTCCCTCTGTCCCCGCGCAGCGCCGGCCGCCACCTCGCCACGGCCCTCAACGACCGCGGCCAGATCAAGTACTTGCGGGTGGAGTTCGCCGCCGCGATCGAGGACTACACGGCCGCCATCGAGTGCCAGCCCGGCTTCGAAGTGCCCTACTACAACCGCGGCCTGGTGCTCTACCGGCTGGGTACGGGCCGCGCAGTCGGGCACGCCAGCGCCGTGCGGCCCGGGGCCCTTGGCCCGGCTGACCCGGGGCGGGGCAGAGCGACCCGGGCGGCCCTGCTTCGCCCGGCGCGGCCTGTCCGCCGCCTGCCTCCCGCACCTCCCGCCTGGGCCGCCCGCCCCGCAGGGAGCCCTCCCGGAGGCGGGGAGCAGCCCAGAGCGCTGTTTTATCCCAAGGCTCACCGGGAGCCCGAGAGTAATTCCCTCGGTTTTGCAGATGGAGGCACCTGTCTGGCATGGGGAGGGGAAGAGGTGACACCAGAAACAGGGGGTGCAGACAGAAAAATGTTTTTGTCAAGTAATCACAGGACGTTTCAGCTGTGAGTCTGCCCAGTGTATGCAGTTAGATATCCCAGCTTGCAGGTGTGCGGCTGTGTCATTTGAAATGCTGCTATTCTGGGAAAACCAAGAGGGGAAGGTGCAGTTTCAATTTTGGAAAAATTTGCATTGGGGGTAAAACTAGCCAATTCCAAACACTGCCGTTAAACCAAATGAAGCATCTCTGAAGCAGGTGCAGCCATAGTGAGCGCAGCCTTCTCAACTTGCAGTGGGCTGTCAGCCGTCTCTGGGGAGTTTGCTGCCCAAGTTTTGAATATACCATAAGAAAATGGTGCCTTTTCTTGGTGCTTGGCTGCGCAAAGTTAAGATCCAGAAGTTGAGGGACTAGCGAGAACACTAGGAGAGTGGAGACTGACCAAGGCATCAGCTGGGAAGCTGTATGCCTGTATTCCAGGTTTAAGGCAGTCTGGCTAGTGATGTGGGCCTAGTGATGTGGGCCTTTGGGCTTCTCTGGGAATAAGCTGGCTGATTTGAGCCTTAAGCCTGTTGTAGGTTCAGCACCACACTGCTACTTGCTCTGAAGACCTTTGACTCCCACTTAGGCCTCTGGAGAATCCAATTGTGGGTCTAGTAAGTTCAGCTGCTACTTTTTGTTAGTGAAAGTATTAGGTATTCAGTTGTGGTTTGTGACTTTGAGCAGTTACAGAAAGATAATTCTTTTTTTTTTTTTTTTTTTTTTGGGACAGGATGCTTTGATGAGGCCATGAAAGATTTCAGGAAAGTATTAGAATTAAACCCCCAGTTTGAAGATGCTGCATTGAGTCTAAAACAGGCTATTCTTGATAAAGAAGAAAAACAAAAGCGAGGTTATTGAAAATGCGGCTAGTGGTATGAAAATGTTTTTCTAGACGTTATTTTTCTCATTAATGGATGAAACACAAGATCACTTGCATCTGTTATGACCTACTGAAGAAACCTCATTCTTTGGTAAATAAGTTAAAAATGGGTAACGGTTGTGAAATAAACTATTTTTGGCTATTGTTAGTGTTGAGGAAAAGCATAATGCTGGAAGGCTGTGAGATGCTTGTACAGACTTTGTATAGAAGTACTTCATAAAGAGGTTGAAAGCTCAGTAACAGCAAATGAAATCTGTAGTTTTATTAAAACTGTGTTCCTGTACTCTTTCACAGATGGTTTTAAATAGTCGTTCATGGGGAGGAAAAATCAAACTATATAAAACATTTAAATATTTGAGATTGGAGCTTGTGAGAAGTACAGTGGTTTAATACTGATAGTGTTTGTCCACTTTTAAATGTCAGCGTGATTTATGCTAAAAGTGCAATTGTTACAACAGTTATGAGGTGTTGTCATTGAGATGCTATGATAACTGATTTTCTTCTTAGAGTGTTTTCTGTATTAAGAAACACTTAACAGAAACAATGAGATCTTTTTAGGTAACACCATCTGTACCTTGCATGAGGAATGTGGTATAAGTATTCAGTCGCCTTTGTATGTTCGCTCATTCTTAGGGGTAGTTTTAAGTTACCTGAACAGGTAGGAACAGAGCATACCTATTTTTAATAATCCTATTGTGAAAGTATTTGAGACATTCATAATTGAACGAATGAAAGTGAAGATGTAGTTCTTACAGACAGTCATGAGATAAAGAACTTGTCATAGAGAATGTAGTTTGGCTATTCACAGTATGAATTGTGGCTTTCTCCTTGTCAATTGCTTGAAAAATATGTGACATCTCTCTGATTGAACTGTCTGAAATACCCAGGCAGTTTTGTTTCTCAAATGATGGCAAAGACTATTACTGAAATCTGTAAATCATCACAAGAAACATCCTTGCATGTTCGTAGCAATACAAGTTCTAATAAAAGAAATGCTCATGTGAGCAATCAAAAGAGTATGAGGATTTTTTTTTTTCTATAAGTTATGCTAATGACAGTTCTGCTTCTTATGGTGTTTCTCCATGGATGATCCTGGAGCCTGCAGAAGTGCCAGGCTCACTGAAGATGGTGGCAGTCTTTGGGTGACTCATGAGAAGACTTGATGCTCTGACCATCTTCCTCAGCAGCCTTACTGAGGTTGTTTTCAGCTTTGGGATGAAACTGAAACAGACCCAATGAGCAAATTTCAAGTACGGGGCTGAGAAAATGCTGTATTTACCCCTCGTGCACTTGACAGCAGCCATTTTGAAGTTTTATAAATGCAATGTGTGTTAGCAGGATGTAACCATTTAGGCTTTGGAAAGCAGGCTGTGATGTCATAACCGACCATTTTTTGCAAAAGTTTAATTTTTGACTTTTCTGGATATACTAGGCATGTGCTTTGCTTCCATTTTTATATCTTTGTGATCTCCAAAACATTGGCAATTTAAGGACTTGGCATGTTTCATGCCACCTCAGTCTCAAAAATTGAAAAATCATACCAACTGTTCATTGATGTTGAGAAGGTGAGCTAGAACTAAACCTGTTCCTGACTTCCCATACCAAGGAAATTAAAGAGGCAGTATGAACAGTTGAATTTGACCTATGAACTTTACTTTGAGAGAGATCACAGATGCAGTTATGCACAGAACATTGTAAGTGACAGAATACAGATAAAAATAAAGATTAACAGCAGAAAAGTATCTTGGAAAACAAAGATGCTAGTGGTAATATCCCTTATACTTCCCAGCTTGTTTTGTGAATGTGGCTTAATTACTATTAATGCATTAGTTATTGGCACAGAAATGTTTCGCTGGACTGGGAGCAATTTTGTTGCAGATTCTCCACAAAATTTCCTTGTCTCTCCTGTAAAAGGATGAACCGTCATGATGCATTTCAGCATAATTTGGAGTTCTTTCAAGTCGTTTTTGCCAGTAAGGTTCTCATATTTTCCCCTTTCACATGCACACATGAGTCACTTAGTTCTCTGGCTTTACATCACAAGACTAACTGGGATTTTTAGTCTGAAATTATTAAGTAGTGTGTGGTGTTTTACTCAGGCTGCTTGAAAGGGTATAAACCACCATTATCGATATTAAAAAAATAATTAAAATCTTGAAAAGAAGGATGTGCTTAGTAACTCCCCTTGTCCTGCAAGGTTTCCTGTTCATAATCCTTTAAGAATTAAAAGTCTAATGGAGAGTAGTAAAATTCTTTTTATGTAGTGTTTCCACGTGAAATTCAGACAACCTTTCAGCTTGTAAAAAGGGCAGGGCTTGTGTGCTTTGGATGCTTCACAATGCGGAGTACTGTGGCTTCATGCCTTTCCCGGGCTTTAGGGGTTGCCTCTGCTTGAAAATTAAAAACCTCTGTAGAGCGTCCGGGCCAATCCTGTCTGCCTACTCCATCACCCTTGCGAAGCAGTAATGGCACTGGACCAGTAAGTCCAACAGGTGGTTGCTGCTAATGTGCTTTGACTTGTGTCTTTACACTGGCCAGAAATGTTTCAGACGTGAATAATTCACAGCCACTTTCCCGGGGTTTCCTACCTATAAACCTACTCTCCAAAAGCCCTTGCCTCTTGACGCAGCCTTCACTGGCAGCCCCTCTGTTCAGTTTGTTTCCCATAGCTGGGATTAATTTGGATAAAGTAACAGTTTTCTCACCTGGTGATTTACCTCTAAACTTACAAAAAATACTTGGTTTCCTCAATACGTTATAGAATGTTTGGGGTTTTTTTCCCTCAGTATCTGGAACAACATCTTTTAGATCTTACTTCCTCAGAAAACAAGGCAAAGGATGACACCACCCGATGCTTTCCCCTAGTGCTCTTATTTGTCCTTCTACTGAAACACAGGAGGAGGAGTTGTCACACACCTTGCAGTGTTGGAAGGCCTTTTGCTTGCTTTTGCAGAAGGGTCGGAAAAGATGACAAAACCCCAGGTTAGCAGGGCACAGCGCAGTATGAGAAGTGTTTCATATACGTTTAATGTGAGATGCAGTGTGGGGAACAAGGACGGCCATTCTGAAGGGAAAGCTGCAGCACATGGAGAGGAAAGGGCTAGGTCATCAAGTGGCCAGAATATGTTCCTCTTCCATGTGCTTTCCCTCCAAGTGGACAACGGAGGTAAGTCAGTATTAAAACCCCAAAAATCTTTTGCTGTTAAACTGAGAACTGCGCTGTGCACTGTCCCATTTAGTAGGTAACCTTGTTAAAAAGTAAATTAATAGTGAACTGTGCACTATTCACATTCTGTGGGGAGTGAATGCCTTTGTATCAATCAAGCTCAGATATGCAGGTTGTGCTCTCCCCTGACTATCAGCAAGGAAAGCATTCAGAAACGGGCAAAAACTGTGTTTGAAACTGAGGATTGCTAGCAGAAGGATAACACCCTGTGTTCTTAGATGTTAGATTATTGTTGGTCTACCTAATCCTTATATTAGAGGCGAGATTGGATCAGTAGAACGGATTCAACCTCAGCCTGTGGCTTTCATGCATGATGGAAGGACTGGTCGCTTTTTATGAAAAAAATGTGCTTTGAGATCTGGCCAAGGTGGAGGCCCACATAGTAGCATGTTGTGATCATTTCAGTTGAACTCCCATCTGCTTCTGAAGATTAACTGATTCCAAGACTTGTAGGATCCCTTTAGTCCATGAGCAGGGGGGGATTGGATGGAGTCCACAGCATGGCTTCCTACAGCCCATGACCATCAGGTTTTTCATCACTTGCATCTCTGTTGTACGGTAAGGTTGTGAAATGCACCTGAAGAATACCTTCATCTCCCAGCAAGGGACAGCTGGAACAACCCTGGCATAGACATCACAACAGTATGTTTCAACCTAACTCCTATTATTATGGAAGAGGCTGATCTGAAGTTCAGTGCTTTCCAGACCTGTATGGGGACTCCTGTGTGCCTGTATCTGTCCATTTAACCTCTCTCTTGCACCTTCCCAGTTCATTTTCCCCACACTGGCTGTTGCGTGAAGGCTTGTTCACCTATGGCGGTATGACCGGAGCGGTGTGGAAAGCCTAATCCAAGGAAGAGTTTGATCCCATAGGCCTGAAAACTGCCACCTAGGACATGAGTTAGGTGCTGAAGTTCCACCTGCAACACCTGAGAGGGGGGCAGTAAGCCCAGGGGAACCTACATGCAGAGCAATACATTATGAAATAGCATGCCTGAATTTTATCTTTGGAAAGACACCCTCAAAGCTGAACAGTGAATGCCTAACCCTAACAGGCTTGTGTGATTCAGTGTAAAAAAAACCTTATCTGCCAGGAATAGCAACCAAGGTAGGAGGAGGAAACCAAGGATGTGGAATTTCTCTGGCTTGTCGGTGAGAATGTGGGAACCTGAAATCCTGTTGAAATGGGAAAGCGGGTCTGTCTCACCTTCTCCCTTTCCCTCCCAACATATTTGGAAGAGGAAGGTTTCCCCATCTGCCAGCTAGTGGGTGGATGGGTATGGAGCACTGGTGGGCCCTTTCCTGGCTTTCCAGGGCAAAAGGGAAGGATCTGGGATATCCCGCTGGCTGCAGATGAGTTTAGCTGAACCTACTCCGCAAGACTGCAGTGAGCAAACTTTAGTGATGCACCACCAGAGCTGATGCTCATCTGCGTGAAACTTGACAGTGTCCCGTGAGCAGTGGGAAAAGAAGAGCTAGCATTTAGTCATCGTTATTTAACCACCTTCTCATCTGACGTATTTCAAAAGGACTATTTTTTAGATTAAGAGTTAACCTGAACTGATGAGTTTGTTACTGTTAACGTTAAAAATGGGGAACGTCACTCTCCCGGAGACCGTGTGGATGTAGTGAGGTTGCTTGACTCTGCAGTGCTCGCTCCGGACAGTAGAGTGCGCTGCTGATACAGCAGAGGGGAAGGTGTCCCAGGCTGCTGCTGAAGGGGGTCTTGGGATCCCAGTACCCTCCGATTCCGTTTAACAAAACTTAGTCCTTCGGTAGATACAGCTTTAAGACCACATTTATTCAGCAATCATTACAGGCATGACTGCAGCTTTTGGGAAGCGTGCCACGGACATGCACTAACCAGCGTGTGTAACCAGCCACCCTGTGAGGATCGAGGCTGCCCGGAGCTGCGCAAACCCACTGGAGGCTGCACACGCGCGGATGTTAGCCTGCATTGGCATCGGTGCGATTGCCCCCTCCTCGCTGTGGTTGAACTGAAGGCACACCTTCAGTTACAGTGTAGGCACATCCCGAGAGTGATTACAGGTGGTCACATGTCTGGTTTGTCCTCGATCTCTGGAAAATAATGATTACAGGTGGTCACATGTCTGGTTTGTCCTCGATCTCTGGAAAATAATAATTAAAAAAGTGTTTTCTGTGGGCGTGGAAAACAAAATACCAGGTAAGTTGTCCTTTTTACTCATGTTAGATCATCCGTCTCATCCCATTTTGTACATTTAGCCTTTTCCTTACTAGGGCAGGTGAGAGGAAAGTAAGGAACAAACAGGTTTCCAAGATGCTCAGGTCAATGCAATGTTACAGACAAAAATCTGCGTTAATGGGAAAAAAAAGTATGCCATTGTGTTGCATGTGGAAGAGGCCCTAAGTAGCTGAACGCTTGGCCCTTTGAAGCCAATGTTGGTACACCAGCTGGTTACTGGTGTACATCAGCAAGGAGATGTTCTGCACTTACACTACTTCGTATGTATTTTTATTTGACTTTTCAGATCTGCATTTTACATTCACATGGGAGGACTGGCATTTGTTTTATGAAATAGTACAAGAAGTGGCTGTAATCAGGGCTGGAATAATTTTAGTGGCCTGCAAATGCCTGTTTCAACAGCTGGAAGAAACAAGGTGTAGTTTTGCAACCTTGGGTTGTTTTCTGGTTTTCTAGCCACTTCAGAGAGGCAATAGAGCGGCAACATTTACTAATCCTGTTAGCTGATCCTAGCACTTTCCAGTGTTGTGGTACTGTTCTGAGTCCCACTGCCTGATCTGTTCACTTCAAGCAAGATGGTGCTGGTGGTCACTGAAAGAGGTAGCTCCCGTGTCTAGTTGCACCGTTTAGAAAGCAGCCAGCACAGCAGAGCCTTCAGGTGCTGTTGGAGACACATACACAGTGAAGCAAGGAGCGAGGCTGGAGCACAGAGATGATTAGCTTTGGTTCTCCAAGGGCAGATGAAGCTATAAGGTAAATCCTAACAGTTTGGAGGATTTAGACCCTTCAGAAAAAATTGGAGTATGGTAGTGATTTGTGCCTTAGTGTTTGTTTCTAAAATTTCAGGTCCATTTTCCTTCAAACTGGGGTGATCCAGGTGAAAACCTGTTGAAATAACACCTGGTTCCCAAACTGCTACAACCCAGCACCAATGTGCCCTGCTCTACTGCTGGCATCTTCACCAGAGCTATGCCACCTGTATTTGGCTTGGCAGGTAGCTCTCTTTCTTCCCTCTGTTATGGGCTCAAGCTTAGACCGGGAGACTGGCAAACCCTGCCTGTTCCCTTGTTCTTGTCCCAGCACTTAAGAGTTCTAAGGTCTTGAAAGACCTTAGGCTATGCATCACTTGTGCCGCAAAGCATGGTGACCTCTCTAGGTGAGGATGCAGGGCCTGGTGTTCTTACCAAATTCAGTTTACATGCTTCATCTTAGATCTGAATCAACAATCCAGACTGGTCCAGCAAGTATGTAGCCCTGGAGATTGGCTGAACAGGGACCTGGAAAGGTTGAGAACAATACACAGTGTATTTGTGTAGTTTTTAAATACGTACCTGCTGCACATGAAGTGCTGATGTATTAAGGTATGAACTAAAGGTAGTGTTACATAGTTCGCATTTGAGGCACTCGAGATGCCAAAACTGGAGGTCCGAGATCCCTTAAAAACATCAGGGCAGGAGTGCTTTGCAATAGCTCTTTTTCTGCTGAACACCTACCCTTCCTCTCGCTGCTTGAGGCGTGCTGTCCTCTGCAGGGGCCGCCAGGTAGTGTGTGGGTAGGAGAGCACACAGCCACCAAACAGTGCACATACACCTGACAAGAAGAAAAAGTACCACTTGGTCCATATCAAATCCTGCTTTGCAGAGCATTGTTTTGTCTTTTGTCCCCTTTCTATACTTAGTCTTGCCTGAACGCTTGCATGCGGCACTTTGTAGCTGAACCTGCCTTGAATTTCAAATTTGGTGTCAAAGGAGCCCTCAGGCAGTTTGGTAACTGAGAGGCTGAGGCAGGAGAAGTTAAAACCTCATGAGCTGCAGTGAGGCTATGTTTAAAAGCTAGACAGAAACTTAATCTAGTGCTAGATGCAGCTGCACACTTAGGAAGCAGCACAGGCCAGAATTGCATCGTGTTCATTTCTAGGAAGTTCAAGAGTTGAACTGCTTATGCAAGGCCAAGCTGAAAAATTATGTGGCTACTTAGGCTGCCCAGGCAGAGGTACTGCCACGGCTCATATCAGTACCTGTGCTAATGTCCACTCAACTGGGTGCACTAGGAGCAAAGCACCCTCCGGTGACTGTCCTGGGGTTTTCTTTGCTTTTCTTAGAACTGCTAGAGGACAGAACCTCAAAATGTAAGGCTAAACCCACATGCCTCTGCTTCCCTGCCCGTTGGGCTAGCTTCCGAGGAGAGGGTTGACTGGCTGGGACATATGGGAGACAACAGAGCTGAACTTCATGTAGATGTCATGGTGTATAAAATTACTTTTCTCTTCTAGACTGTTTGAGCTGGTGCTATGAATCTGACTCTATAAAAAGTCAGAAACACCATATAAAAGTCATATTTACATACCAAACTATTTTGTTTACTCCAGCCAGTCCCATCTCAATTCACTGAAACTGTGTTGCAGGCAGATTTGAGAAGAGAACTGAATTAAATCTGTGCACCAGTCAGGCTACTTGGGTCGAATGCTGGCTAGGTCTTAAATTTGTGAGGTGTTTCAATCAGCTATTTTTTAAATGGTCTTAAGAAGTTCAGACGACAGGGTTCACGAGTGGGAGGTGAGCCTTTCACTTGATCTTACCTGTTCTGGTCGACGTGCCAGGGTCCTTACTGCTAGCCTTTTAAAATGAGATGGGTGCCTTACCCTGGGGCTAACAGCTACAGGACAGAACTCTGCAGCGTACTCACTGCCATTGATCTCACACCTATTTGAGAAAACAGAACAACAGACCTTGAAGAAATTAGGGTTTTGCTGATGAGCACATTGGTCATTCAATAACTACTTGCCCATTCACAGTGATGTTCCATCTTGGGATGCTGTTAAAGTCTGGAGACCTGGTTACCCAGCAGTTTTCCAGGTATAACTTAGCATCGGGGCTCTCGTCTTTCAGCTCCACTTCAAGAAACACAGGCTCCACAGGTCGCTTGAGTATTGCCGTGTTGGACTCATAGAATTGCGTGAAAGATTCATCTCAAGAAAACATCAGGGGATGTTGTTGTTGCTGAATTTTATTTAAATTAAAACATGTTTGGAAATTTTCTGATTTTCTTAGGAGGAGACTTACCTTTGGACACTCTTGAAACTACATTCAGAGCTTGTCTTATCCTTCTGTATACTGCGGAAAAGGAAATGTTAGTGAGGTTCTTTAGCAGAAAGCAGAGCATGTCTTAACAAAGGAACTTACAGCTGGAAGAGCCACAGAAGATTACAAATGGAGGAAGAGAATTGCCTACCTGCAATATTTGATCTTGGTACCATTGTGCCGGAGCCAAAGGGAGGTGATGTGGCTGGATCAGTAGTGAAGGCACCAAGTACTAGGGTCTCTTTTGCTCGATAGTAGCACAAGAGTGTTAGTCTGTAATAGGAGAAAGGGTAATTTTTATGTTCACTTTCACTTTTCAGCAGCTGTCCCAAAGTGAGCAGTATCTGTGAGCAGTAGCTCCTACCTGTAGTCTGGATCTCTTGTGATTGTCACTGTGCTCTGTCCTGAAAGAGTTTCTTTCTCATAAGAAATTTCATTTTCGTAAATAATGTGGTCACCTTCAAACTGTGCATATGGGAAGTTCATTAAAAATTAAATCTTGTCTGGAGCTGGGGCAGGGGAACAAAAGAGAAAATGCAAGAGAGACAGAGACTTCCAGCAGATGTATCTGCTTCAGCCATGGGCTTACCCTTACTGAAGTGCCACAGGTAGTGACATGGAACTTGAAGAAGGCATGTCCTTCATTATATTCTCTAGGCTTGCAAGAGCTATCCCTTAGTCTGGTTTTACTCATATCAATGGCAGGAACTGTCTTCATTTGGGCAGATACCGTTATGGTACCATCTGGGTGGCATACTGAGAAAATCAGAGTTGGTTATAAACACAAGGAAAGAATCACAGATCTTTTTATGGATTGATCAGTTGTATAACTTACTCATAAATGCTGAAGGATTAAAACTGCAGCTAACGGAGAACATCTGTAAGGTCTCCATAGTTCTCACTTTCCTTAGGGCAACATCAAACCTTGCTTTAATTTTCTGAAAGAACACTTCCTGTGAAGGAGGTGATGGAAGAGGTCTCCCGTTAAGGCACGTGATCCAGATGTACAAAGTTCTGCTCTTTAGCTTGTGCCTCTTGAATACTAACAAGTCACAAGAGTTAAATCAGTGTGAAGACTCGAGCCTGATGCAACATAGGGGCAGAAGTTTTCTCGCACAAATTAATTGGTCACTGTCACAGAGATAAATTTTGGCTGATGATTGTAGAATAGTTCAGATGTTTATTACAGCATCAGTTTTCCCCTGCTATGTCTTACCATTTCTACAAAATATTACTTTAAAAGAGCTTCTTTCATAAAAGCAATATTGAAATATTGTTTCTGGCTCAGTGCGGATGGGACATTTTGCCTCATCTTACTAAAAATACTGAGAAGTTTGTTTTTGAAGACTTGCTGCCTATCTTTTAGAGGCAACTTAGCACTGCAGACTACATAATACATGGCATTACCAGAAGGGTCCATGTCCGATACCTCTTGTCCTACTTGTACTGGCTTAGAGTCGCTCCCTCTGGAGGTTTTCCAAGATGTGTAATACCGCAGCACTACAAACTGTGACCGTAGGGCTGTGGCTGTAAGACCAGCTCTACAAGTTTTAAAGAAGGTATTGCTCTACAGTTCACGTACCTCATAGATAACTCCCACAGCAAACAGAGGTATTTGCAAGACCAGGTGTGTAGAATTGGTAGCTGCAAGATACCCATTGGTAAGCAGAACGTGCTGGTTCAGCAGCTTATTACCAAGATACAGGTTCCAATACTGGTGCAAGCCAAAAGCAGAGATGGCTAGATACAGGTTTTCTTCATCACAGTAACCAACTGCTTCTGGTAGTTCTGCAGGAAGAAGGTGGGATGAAGAGCTAGCAATGAAGGAAGGTTTGAGCAATGATGTTTGGCCCAGGCAGGGATTTCTAGCACGGGTAAGTTTTGCACTGGCACTGCAGCAGCAGTGCTGTGCATACTGGCATCGTCTGCAGGGCTTTGGCTGTGCTATGGGTCTAGCAGCTCACAATCAGTGGGATTGGGAATCCTCAGGCTTTAGTGACGGCCTGCCAGCTTGCTTCCAGGGCTACTCCCTGCTTCGGTAAGGCAAGCCGAGCTGTATATGTAAATACGTTTTTCTGGTCAGCCTTCTCTAGGGATGAACCAAGAGCTATTTCAAAAATAAAAAGGACAGTGAGGAGACCGTCCCCTTTGTGGCATCCAAAATGTAAGATCTGAGCAAATACCAGACCTCCTGACTGTTTCAATAACCTGCTAAGTACAGCTCTTAGGGGACGATTGTCTCCTTACGGAAGTGCTGTCTTTAGAGTTCACAGCAATTTATTTGAGTCTGTTGAGTTCTGCCCTGGACGCAGAGGCAGAATTGCATTTGAGGACAAACTGAAACTTGTAGCAATGTCTGAAAGTTTTGCCAGTAGATATATGTTCAAGTTATGAGGCATCTTGTTCGCTGAGTTTGCAAGCCAACTTCTACACACGTTTTTATTGCTCTCAGTGTCTCGAGGGCAGACTGTCTTGCCAGTATGCAGAAGAGCTGCCATCAGAAAAGCAGCAAGTTGGCTGTGTTACCAATAATGAGCTATTGAAGGGTGGGGTTTTCCCAAAAGCTCTCATCCTCAGTCTAATGCCATTCTCACTGAATTCAATGAAAATCTCATCCATGCTGTTGATGCAAACCAGTTAATATCACGGGGAAGCTTACTGATATCGGCGATCACACACTCCACCTCTGCCGAATGATGATAGAGTGTCATCTCCATACCTACGCTTACAGTGTAGTTAACGAGGAGAGTGTATTTTGTTTCATTTCTGTTCACGTACTGAAAGAGAGAGAAGCGTAAGGCTGCAGTAGCAATGGCTTCCAGTACAGACAGGCATGTATATCCCGAGCAGCACTAAATAATTATTCCAACACCCTTCTCTCCCCTGCAAATAGCTCAGTCTCCAAAACATCGCTTCAGTTGGCCTAAAACTATTCAGAAATCTGGACTGGATTCAACAGCTCTTTCAGCCAAATGTAAATGTGGAGAATGTAGGGCCTGCTCAGAAAATGGAGGCAGAAGTGAACACAGCGGTGTTTCCTCTGTAGCCCACTGGTGAAAGAGCTCGTGCAGGAAGATCTGGGTCCAGATCCTCATTCTTCTTTACTCAGAGTGTGGGCTGACCCAGGAGAGTAGGTCATCAGTAAAACAGAAGGTGTGAGGAGATGCTATAAGAGATCCCTCTCAATATCCTCATTTACTTCACTAAAAGCGCTCCCAAAGCAAAACCTGCTGTTCACCCTGAAAGACATACTTCTGAAATTTTTTTGGTTGCTTTGATCATTAATGCAATTTAACTGTAGTTTGACTGCAGCCTGAAAATATTTGTGCAAATCCTGATCCTGTGCGTTCACGATGATGTTCCTTGTAACAGAAAATAGCACCACAGATCCGTGAGATCTGGTTGAAACAGGGGTAGAGGACTTGCAGTTATGCATCCTTCCCACTGAAATGAGAGGTTGAATTCCCTCTGTGAGTTTATACTTTTTACAAATATTTAGATTACAAATGGTCTGAAGCTTAACAAAATCACATTTAGAATAGCCTGGGCCTGCCTGTAGATGCTCGTATGGTACATGGCCTGTGCCAGCAGTCAGATGGCTCTGCATAAACAGTAGGTTCAAGAATTACTGGATGGTGGTAACTGGCGTTTGCAGGATTGCAATAACTGATTTATTTTTCCAAAGCACCCCTGTTTCAAGGGACAACATTTAACAGAGATTTGACAAACCTCTTCCTGCTGGGCATGTGCTTGGACATTAGCCATGCTGACAGACACTAAAGGAAGTCATATTTCATACCAGCTAATCACACCTGATGCTGCATGTCTCCCAGAGAGCTAGGGAGGGCAAGGTGGGGATGTACAAGCCTCTCATCCTAATTTGAATGAGCTCAGACTCATTGGCACCTTGATGGTCAAGGAACAGTTGTTGGTTAATAAAAGCCAGGCTATGTTCTGAAAAGGGACTGCCCTACCTCCCCCGCTGAGCTGCTGAAGTGACCTGCTGTATCTTACCTCCTTTAGAACATACGGATCATCAAAAGATATTTCCAAGATAAATCCTTTTGTTCTATTAGGAAAAGGAGTTTCATAAATCTTAAACCCATGGTACTGTGCTTCCCTCAGGGTAAATGGCACATTTCCTATTGTGATTGCCACCAGAGAGACATCAGGAAGAAAGTGTCCAAATGCAACATTAAATAGCCTTTCCTCTGGCAGAGTATCTGTAGGGAGAGAACATCAAATTACTGCTGATGTGGATCAAGTAACGAAGACAGTTGGGGTGGCCTCCCATTCAAGTTCCAGGAAATTTAGCCAACAGCCATCTCTTTAATGGCTCTGATTAATGAGTGTTTGTGTTCTAGTCAGATCTGAAATACTCTGAGTACATGAGAATTGCTTCAAGCTGCAGGAGATTAACAACAAATACATACAACTTTATAGAAAGTGGGTTTAGTAACTTTCTAGAGGTGCACTAAGATGTGCAATGACTTTCCTATAAAGAAATCTAGAATCCAGTTTAGCCACATAAAAGAAAAACTATCATAATGTATGCTAAGAGGCTTTTTTCTTTCTATATCAGTTATTCAGACAGCTCTAAAGATGCTTAGTGTCTTAATGCACTGGAAAATCTAATTAAAACAAAATTACTGCACCACTGGATGGCACAGTGATTTCAGTATGTTCCCAAGATAACAAATGCAGGCAGTCTGGGTGAGGAAACATCATCAATGAACGCTGTCCTCATGTGATAATTGTGCAACACAACATCTTTATTCTAGGGTCCCAGTGCTCACTGGAAAAATCTGGATGTTAGTGTGAAAGAAATGTTTACCTTCTTACAGCAGCCTATAATTTTCATTTCTCATCCCTTAGTGATGGGCATAAATGGTACATCCATTAAGGCTAAAGTTTTGGGTTTTTTTGTAATGCTCTGAATCTTGACTTTGGCTAGCAAATTGGAAGTGGGAGCGGAGAACATTCTGGTGAGTGTAGGTGTGTGGCAGAGGTCAAATGAGCAATGTATAACACAACAAAAGCAAGAGATTGGTAAAAGTCAATGAGAGAAATTACTTACTGTTGATAACAGTTGGTATCTGTGGCATGAAAGGTGTGGTGATGGATTTGATGACAGTGTACTTCGTGGTTTGCCAATCTGCATCTGTCCATGTGTGCTCCAAAAACAAGTCAATACTGTAAATGACTCCATATACACCACCAGATATGGAGCTCTAGGAGGTAAAATTTGTGATTAAGTTTCAATTCTCAACAGTTTAATAGAGGAACAACTGAATATAGTTAAAATTCTTACACTAGGAAGAGCAAATGGTATTCTAGTACAGTTTGGGATGGATTTTGTAGGGAGTTTGTTTCTTTGTTTGCTTGGCCCATTTGTCTGGTCCCTGTTTGGCTCAGATACTGCCAGGATTCTCAATAAGGAAGTATCGGGTTTTGAGGGGGTGTGTGTGTCCTCATTAAGTTTAGTAAGTAAACATATTTGCATTTATTTTTTTACAATCTCTGGATTACCAGTCATGTCTCTCATTCTTCCCAGTTCATTCTGAAAGTTTGTCAGTGGTTCCCACAGCTCTTCAGACCAAGCCTGTCTGGTGTTACAATACATATACTGATCTAAGTGTCCACTGATACACAGAAAAAGTGAATTTTTGAAGGGGACGGGTCAAAATCACACCGCTGTCATCTTCACAAATAGTACTGGAAAGACCAGCTCCTTTCTAAGTCTTCAAGGTCAGGTTGGATGGAGTTTTGAGCAATCTGATCTAGTGAAAGATGTTCCTGCCCATGCAGGGGGGGTGGACTAGGTAATCTTTAAAGATGCCGTCCCACCCAAACCATTCTATTCTGTTCTACTGAACATTTCTTTCGACCTCGCCTCTGTACCTGTAAACTACAGATTGACAAGTGTCATAGTTTAACCTCAGCTGGCAACTAAGTACCACACAGCCACTTGCTCACTGTCTCCCCCTCCCCCACCCCCGCGGTGGGATAGGGAGAATTGGAAAAAGGTAGAACCCATGGGCTGAGATAAGAACAGTTTAATAATTAACATAAAGTAAATAATAATAATAACAATAATAATGATTATGACGATGATGATGAAAAGGGAGATAAAAAAAAGAGAGAGGAATAAAACCCAAGACAGACAAGTGATGCACAATACAATTGCTCACCACCTGCTGACCCATGCTCAGCCAGTCCCCAAGCAGCGACCGGCCCCTCCTGGCCAGCCCCACACACCCCCCACCCCCCGCCCCAGGTTTATACGCTGAAAATGTTGTTCTATGGCAGGGGTCCTCAAACTTTGTAACCAGGGGGCCGGCGCGCGGATGAAGTGGCAGGCAGCCATCTGCGGCTGCTTGGTTTCCCCCCCCCAACTCCCGGCGGGGGGGCCAGGGGGGTCTGTAAATACCGGGGGCCGGATTGAGGACCCCGGGGGGGTGTATCTGGTCTGTGGGCCATAGTTTGAGGACCCCTGGTCTATGGCTTCTTGTGCACCTCCTCACTGGCAGAGCATGGAGAACTGAGAAGTCCTTGATTTAGGGTAAGGACTACTTAGCAACAACTAAAACATCAGTGTACTATCAACATTGTTCTCATATTCAGTCCAAAACATGGCACTGTACCAGCTACTAGGAAGAAAATTAACTCTATCCCAGCTGAAACCAGGACAATAAGGAATATAGTATGTCCAAAGCAGGTGGCTGCACTCACACTACGTGCTGGGAACTCGTTCCATGCTAACTCAAGCTGTCTGAATGGAAAATGTCTGAGAAATTACTCCTTGATCCAGGCCAAAAGTTTACCAAGACCAGTTTCATAATGTAACAACATAGACGATTGAACTCCAGTGCCCAGGAATCCTTTCACTCTTAATTGAATAGTATGCCTTATAGATTATTATGCTTCAATCATGTTTTGTAATCATGGATACTTAGTTTCTGAGTAAGTGCTTTCAGAACACAGAGAAGGAGAATCTAGGTCTTCAGATATTTCTTGTATCTAAGGATTTTAAGCGTCAATCAATCACTGTCTGGAATGATTTGGTGTTATCATGATTTAGAAACATCTTCCATGGTGCAGGCCCTCAAATGTGTTAGTGTGTGACAGGTTTGTACTAACCTTTAGCCTGCCTCCTTCTGCTCCAATAGGGACAGTTACTCTGATGTGTGTCTCGTTGTACTCCAATAAGTAGTTCTTCTCCTTGAGGTTTACTATGACTTGATCATCAACTCCCATTAAAATGGTTTTAGACAGAAAGGTGGATTCTTGAACCACTAACGTGGGGATAACCCTCGGCACAGTCCATGTTAGCGCAGTATCAGTGAAACTGATGCCATCTGTTGAGTTAGATAGAAGGTCTCAGAAGACTGGGTGGTTCGGAGTTACCAGTCAGTCTTCACTCTGCAACAGCTGTCTTTTCCTTTTCACCAGGGTACCTTTACAACTTTCACTGATAAAACACCTTGTAGGATATTTGGCAACAGATGGCTATTTTGTCACAGAAACCCTGGTGCTCCAAGTAGACTTGAACCACTGGTTTCAGGTGACTAATTAGTTTATTCAGAAGAAATGACAGTTATCCTACCCACTCTGTTGTCCTTCTGGTCCCAGGAGTTTTGCCTTACTGGCAAAAGGAATGGGGCAAAGAGGCTCCTGTTTGGACCTTCTCCTTGAAGTATTTGCTTTGAGATCATGACAACTCAAAACCTCCTGCTTCCCCATCAATTGTTCATGTTAATACCATTCTGTGAGGGACAGAAGGTGCAGCCACAACTGTTTTGCAAAAAGCTGGGCTAGTTCTGCCTTTCCAGAGAAAAGGACTAGGTGAGTCCCAAGGATGCAGAAGAGCATCCCCTGTGTGGAGTTATATGACAGGGGAGAGCCAAGGCTGTGGGATTAGTCCAGGGGATGCTCCCTGGCCCTTCTGCAGCAGTTTTACTTGTCTCCAGTTCCCTGCATCTAACGTGGGGGTTGGAGAAATGACAGGCAAAGCACAACAGTGCACTGGAAACACAAGTAATGTAGCGTCACAGCAGGGAACGTGTTTGTCTGGGACTAAAGCCATGGACTCTTAGCTCATGTTGCTCCGAGGGCAGCTTGTAAACTTCTTCTCTTACAGAGTAGGCCATGGGGAAATGGGGAGACCATGTTTTCTACTAGCTGCTTAGGTGGTTATTTTTGGTGAAGAAGGAAGAAATCCTTACCAACAGGACAGGAGACAGTCGTGTCAATCAGCAAAAGCAGCCACCGCTGCCTGTACATGGACGTGGAAGTGACCATA